>NC_054540.1:25593053-26259303 GCF_017654505.1 Polyodon spathula | reverse complement strand
AAAAGTCTGCTGTATCCTAGGATACTGTGAGGGTCTGCTTATTACAATCTCAGAATCAAAATAAAACAGCATTTTAATCAAAATGTAAATGTATTTCCTAGAAAATAGTAAAATCGGGAATAAATCAGTAAAAACTGACGTTCAGTTAAAAAAAAAAATCCTGTAATCGGTACAGTTTGGAATAAACCGCAAACGTGGAACACTACTTACACTGTAGATGAAGCTGGTCAGCAAGTTTGCATATATGCTTATATAACTGTTCCACAATCGCAACACATCCCTGTGTGCTTCCCACACTTTTTTTTTTTTTTTTTAAATACAGAGGTTGGGGAAAGCAACATAGTGAGGATGCTTTCCAGCACAAGCAGCTATTTAAATCGAAACCTAATAAAGGATGCTCTTGAATACCGTACAATATGGGCTTCTGAAATGCATTCCAAGCAGTCGGAAGAAAACGACCATTTAATCTGTCCAGCCTTCCATTAGTGGATTACTGTGTCCCATCAAATAGGCATTTTGACCCTGGTGGAATAGGAGCGTCATTAAAAAAAAAAATCTGCTTTTGATTACCTGTAGTTATCTGAGTAATAGTAAAACAATCACGCAACAGTAAACTAGGATGTTAGAAAGTTCAGGAAGACTTCTATAGAAAGTGTGTTTTTTTTTTACATGTGAAGCTGCTCTCTGTATCCCTAGATTGCACATTTGAATTATTGGCAAGGTACATTTCATATATTTAAAGTAAACTTCATTCGTTTCTTTTTTACCCCCAAATGTTTTCAGTACAATGTGCCTGATATTAATTATGATGTTTTTTTGTTTTTTTTTCTACATGCATTATTTTATATGTTCCAGTAGTTAGAGAAGATCTATTTGAATTCTTTAGTTTGACAACATTTCCCAGTGTAATTGCAGTCTGGTAGTTAAATGCAAAAAAAGAGACATCTCAAAAGGAGGGAATGGGCTGTTATTTTACAGCGGAAGTGGTGCTGCAGTAAATAGAATGAGGAACACAATTAGATTAGTTTACATACCATCTTATGTTGATTGCATAGTGTATCCTAAGCCCTTACCAATTATTCCTTTTCTCCACTTTTAATTCAGATTTTCTTGACTATTTTTTGCCCTTGTTCCACTCTTAGGTTATGCCCCAAACTAGCCGCTGGTCCCTGGGTCACATTTACACCCCACACAGACCTCCACACCCTCCTGTTCCTCCTTCACGACTTCATCCTCACAAAGTTCAATTTCAGGTCTTCTTTAGTTTCCTTTGTTTCTTTCTTTGTGTTCCTGTTTTTTGTGTATTATTAGTTTACTCACTCATTACTTTGTTTCCCTGTCCTGGTTTCACTCTTATGTTCATGTTCAGATTAATAGAAATAACTGCCTTCTTATTTGTGTGATCTGGAAGCAAAAACATACTTCATTTGACGTTGTCTTTTAATGCAGAGATACCTGTCAATTATTAACATGTATATCAACATTTTAGGAAAACCAAAATCAATTAGAATATAAACCTCTAACATATAACACATGAATTCGTAAATATGTTGAATATGTTTCTTCAGAAAGTGATTCAGGATTTAGTAACATATCCTGAGCTTTCATGATGAATGAACTAATCCACTAATCAGTCACTCCCTGGGTATCTTTATATAATTAGTCAGTGCTGACAGTCACCAAAGTAAAATGAATCACTCCATCTAATTTGTTTTTAATACATTGTATAGCAGAGCACAGACAACAAAGCAACAAGGGAGGTGCAATAAAAACAAAACATATACTCTTTGCACTGCAGTACAAGAAGGACAACTACTAATAATGTAATGAAATAGAATGAAAAATAGTGATGAATATTATAACTAAATCTCCAAAGGCTGTCAGATTTAAATGACGTTTTATTCACCATCTGGGTATTTATAAGGCGTCAGGAATATTTCATTTTAATAAAAAAAAAAAAAAAAAAAAAAAAAGAATAGTTCCAGGGTAGATCACAATATTTAATCTTCTACTGGAAACAGTATGAGAATCAACATATTTTCAGTTTTTATTTTATAACAGAGTTTGATCTATCCATATTGTGTATTGCATTACAGCAGATTGACCCACCATCGATGGAACAAAAGAGTCATGCTAATGTGCCATGGATTGTGGAACCTGGGCAAGAAGCAAAAAGAGGAGTCAACACTAAGTATGAGACCACTATTTTCTAATTTAAACCCATGTCTACTTCTCCTCTGTGTGTGTGTGCCTTTGCACTCTGAGCAGTGACAGCTCAGCGCTTCCTCTGTGGAGACCTTTGACCCAGTTGAAAGGAAGCCTGCACTGTCTTGAGTGACTTCACACCGTTTACTCTCCACTGTATGAGGTCACTGTCTCTCTGCTTGACATTCCTCCCACAGTGGCACAGCATTGTCACTGACGCATGAGGACTGTCCTGAGACTTCTTGAAAGGCAGTCTGTCAGAGGGCCTAAATCAATGCAGTTTAGTGTTGCTCATACTTGTGATACAACACTATTCTTTTTTTTCCCTTTTTTTTTTTTTTTTTTTCCTCAAGCCCTTGTGGGATTTCTGAAGCCCTCTCCAACTGCCTGAATGAAAAAACCTTAATGCTGCTGAGAGCTGATAATACTTTTAAAGTGTTTTTACATTTGTCGCTAGCAACACATGTTCTACTTTAGTGTGGTTACCTGTGATGAGAAATTGAGAAAAACTGCTTAACTGGTTTAACTGCTTCTTTGTACTGCTCATAGTAGGATGAACCTAACTGAACTGATGTAAAGGGTTATTTGCTGTAAACTATGTAGCAAATTCAACTTTTTTTGACTGAGATAATTGTACTACATGACCTTCAAAGAGTATTCATTTTAATGTGTCCCTGATTTAAACTGTTTTTACTGTTATGTGAAATCTAAGCAAATGTATTCTACCAGCATATTGTTTACTTAATAAAAAGTTTATTTTCATTTTTCTTATTTAAAAAAAAAAACAAAAAAACACAAAAAAAAAAAAAAAAACATAAAGTGCATTGTGTCCTCAAAGTTTGAATCGGGGCTTGAATACTATTCTATAAAAATGACTTTTCAGAACAACACTGTGTATAAAAGTATAAGAACAAAAAAAAAAAAAAATGTTCTTTTACTATGAAGAGTTTTTGAAAAAACTTTTTGTTTTCATTTTGAAACTCTGTAGCTTAAAATATCCACTGTAGCTTGCCAAAAGCTTGAAGTCCATGTTGGATTGGTGAAGATGGCAGTCTTCAAAGCAGCAAGTGTGCAGCCCCCCAGCTGTGGCAGTGAATTTTCTGGAATACACTGGATAAGTTGTTAAAGTTTTATATACAATACAGTGCCAGACGATCAGCTCTTTAACTGTGGATGCAGAGCATGAAGCCATTAATAACTTAATGTGTTGCACAAAGTATTTCAAAAAGGTACTCACAGTGACTGCAGAAAAAGTTAGTTTTCATTTTTAAATGTTTTTGATTGAAAACAAACAGTGGTCTCCTCATTATATATTGTTGGTGTCATGGATTAATAAGCCTTGTGTTTACACAATCTATGTTTATGAATCTCCTTATATAGCAGTAAGATTGTGACAAATTTGGAGCTGTTTTTTTCCCCTCCTGAAAGAGAACATTTCAGCCTGCTCATTTAAACACTTTTTTCTAACCTATAGTATCAATACGCTTTGATGTGGCTTGAAACCAACCATGTAAAATGTATTGAGACTGAATTTAACTGTGCACTGTGCACAATCAAGCATTATGGGAGACGGAAAACCATTTAAAAACGATTGACATCCATTTAAATATTCATATTGTGAAACATTCTAATGTTTAATATAGGATTATTATTATTATTATTATTATTATTATTATTATTATTATTATTATTATTATTATTGTGTAATTATGGTCTAACGTTGTCTTAATGTTACATTATTTTTATATGATATGCTGAAATCTAAGCTGGGCTTAACAATAGTCATCCAAAAAAAATAATGAATGTTGGGATGGCTTAATTAGCTTGGTTTATAACTGAGAATCAAATGTATAATGTATGGTTGGGCTGAACTGTACTTCAAGTCAGTTGTAATCTTTTAATACAGTATTACATTACTTGAACAATAGCGGTTCTCTTGTAGATATTTTGCCTATTCATTGTTCATACATGTACGTAGTAAATATTGAAGAAAATAGCTCTGGAAACATGGTACCAAAATTTTAAAAAATTAAGAAATTGTATGAAGGAAAGTAAATAGTGGCCTCACTGCAACTAATAAATGTATATATGCTTGGGCTTCCAGTTAAAATATTTTGTAATTTTGGTCATTATTTATATCCCTGTAAAAGCACATGAAATAAACCAAACTTGTACAACCGTTACCACTCTGGTATGCTTTGGTCTTAAATTTGGGTTGGATTTAAATTAATTTAACCAAAAGGGAGAATGTAAAAACAGAATTGCATAACTAATTAATAGGTAACACATCACAAACACACAACCGTGACTTAAGCAGATAAAAAAAAAAAAAAGTCATAGGTAAACATGTTCCATTCTATTTTGCTTACTGTAACATGCTGTACAAAATAGCATTCTTCATTGTTATACATGTGTGTCGATGCTACTCCATCTTCTGAAGGCCAAGGCTAGTTGTGCCTGG
The DNA here is from genome assembly GCF_017654505.1 of Polyodon spathula. NCBI lineage: Eukaryota > Metazoa > Chordata > Actinopteri > Acipenseriformes > Polyodontidae > Polyodon > Polyodon spathula. The sequence goes on along the minus strand of NC_054540.1, from coordinate 26,254,637 downwards.
AGGGGATGGGCTGCAGTGTTTCATGGTTTAATCACACAAACAGTAGCTTGGCTAGTCGATAGTCAGCTATACATTCAAAGGATAGATGGGGGAGGTGATACTACAGTACTCTTGTTGGGAATTTTTACAGCATGAGTTGCTTAGCAACAGTGTGTAAGAAGGACATTTTAATGGAATATTCAGGGAAATTAAAGGGGAAAAACAGTTTTTAAAAAATGCAGCTTGTTTATTAATAATGTATACACAGTTGTGTAGAAGCCACTATGTGCTGTCAATACAAGCATTCACTTGGCTGTAGAATTACTTACGTAGCTGTACTTTTGAATCTTCTTCCCTAAACTTTACATAGCTTTAGATTCAACAGCTATTTTTATACCTCTATAGCCAGCTACTCTGTTATCACTTCTGATTTTAAATTAAATTGGTTGTGTTTGCTTGCTGTACAAATACAAGAGGTCAATATTCCTAAAGTATTAGCATACTGAAAAGTGCATTACAATCCTATACAAATGCTGGAGTTGGCAGTTAAACCTGCACCAAATCCTGCAAATGCAGACATCTCCTTTTTATCGACATGAATGTTAATGCTGGAGTGAAGATAATATGTTTATCCATGTTGGCAAACATAAACTCCTAAGGTAAATTAAAAGTTTCAATGAATATATTTAAGGTTAACAGAAAATACCTAAATGCTGTATTATTTTAAAATGTACTGGTGCAAGATCAGATTTGTAGTGTTGTTTTCACCTCAGTTCTTAATTACTACCTGTTTAAACGTGGGATTACATAACAATATTTACATCTGTAGAATACAGGTTAAGTCATTTAAATAGTTAAATTAATAGCATGATATACATACACGCACCATCATGATTTACTGAAATGTTTATGTTAAAGTGCTTGATTTAAGCAGATGAAAATACCAACACATTTTTGGGGCATTTTCTTATGAAAACCTTTTAGGGGGTGGGAGTGTTGGTTGGAATTAAAAAATTTTCAGTAAATTAAAAAAAAAAAACAACAAAAAATAAAACCATGAAAAACCAAACTGCACTCAACCACAAGCAGAGCAAAATTGTGGAACATTCTTTCGACTACTTTTTTATTTTATTTTTATTTCCCTGCCTGGGTAGCTGCAATCAATTTTATGACTCTATTGAAACATCCACAGTGACGGGAAGGTAAAGAGACACTTGCAATTCTGACAGTGTTTCTGACAGAATTCCACCTGCTCACACAAACTAACTTATGAATTGGCTCATCCCAGTATTGTTAAGCAGTCAGACTGCCACTGTTAATCACATTCTATCATTGTATATTGCTCATTCTTGCCCTTATAGTTGATCTGCTCTGTCACACAGCAGGCTGGTATCACTCCACCTGTCGATCGCAATTATCCACACAAAACATGTGAAGAGAATTATCAACATAAAACACAAGACAATATGGCACTCCAAAACCAGAGTTGCCCGACCCAGATAACTTGTACTGTATACTTACAGTACGTAAAAAGTAGCTATCAGAAATTATTATTGTCTTGTAATTTATATTTCTCCTACAAGGGACTATTTTGATACATTATCTAACTGGTTCATAAACTTAAACAACCCACATGCAGGAATTATCAGAATACCTACACTAAGCACAATGAACGGTGGGAAATGGCCTTAAAAAGGCTTATGAAAAAATATAGTGAAAATTCTGGAAAATCAACGATAGAAAGAAAAAAAGCAGCAGACTAAAGCCTGTCATACAGCTCATTATCAGCACAACTGAATTTCACACTATTCTGAACCCTTCAATCAAATCTGTGCCTCTCTGGTCTGTTTTGTAAGTTTGTTGGAATCAGCCCCAAGTCCTAATTAAACATCACGTGTGAAAATAAATTGGACCCGACGCGCCTGACAAGTGCTGAATAAGGGTTAATGCGGTAGGCGATGTGTCAGTTGTGGATTGGAGGATACGTGATTGCACTCGCTAACGAAGGGGGCGTGACTGAAGGTATATTGGGGGATGTGGCCAAGCAATCTGTTGCTGTGTTATGGTTATGAATCGACCGGTAGGAATAAAAAGAGTGTTTAGGGTTGTCTTGTCTGTCTATTTAACTGTTGTTATTTGGGTAACGCTTTATATTGCATGGCATAAATTCATATTATATATATATATGCAGTTGCATATTAATGTTAAAATAATATTTAATATTATTGATATTAAATTTATGTTCAATTATTCCTTGTTACTTTCCATTAACATTTAAGTCAGATTAACTGTATTTTCAATTAATTAAACATGTAAACAAAGGGAAATGATTACATATTTTCAAGGGTAACAAAACATAAATGGTCGTGATATGCAATTACATTTTAAATCAACATTTGGTTAACATTTAACAAGAAACCAGCTATTGCATATTTATTAAATATTAATATGCAATTGCATATCCGTTTAATATTAATTTATGCCACGCAATATAAAGCGTTACCATTATTATAGACAGCTAAATATCCAGGAGCTGTTGCTGTTAAACCAGCATCAAACCCAGACTGCACTGCACCACTGTTATCACTGTTTCGTGCATTAACAACACCACCTGCACCTGGAGCACACACTGAGCTAGAGATGTGAAGAATTGTCAAGGATAAATGTCAAGACTTCTTCCTATGTATCAGGACGCAAGAGATTCTGTCGGAAATGGGACTGCCTGACTGTTGGTGCTGTGCCGTCCTGTGCTCTACTGTCCGTACATGGAGAGATTATTACTGCAGAAGGCTACCGCTGTTCACAACACCACATCACACCCTCCTTCAATGGGTTACTGACACCCTCCCACCTCAGATCAGACATAATATTATTCGGAACAGCAAAGTAACGTCAAACAATATCATCAAGCAAACAACAGTGTGTCTCATCATACATGCAGCTATTGCAATGATGCTCAATCTCGTTACAGATGCTGGCTTTCTGTAACTGCCAACCGTCTGATTACCTCTCCCTGATCAGATCGGACGTTATGTTATTGAAACAGCAAAGTTAATGTTGATCAATACCATCAAGCAAGCAAACTGTGTTTCATCATATGTGCAGGTGTCTGTTTCTCTATATATCAACTGTCTCATTGTACATATCCACTCACACTCAATTCTTCAAAGAATAATTGAAACGCTATAATTCAAACGTAACTTAATTGCTCCACGAGCATTTCAATATCATCATTTAGCAAGGCAGTACATTCATATCTTGTCTCTCTGTGCTGTATTTACAGTGAAAACTTCACTCATTCCAATTTCTCAGGTTCAAACTGTATTCACTTAAATTCCTTTCTAAAATAATATGGTAAATTCAGTAGTGAACTGAAAATAAATATATTAGGACGAGACGGGGGATCAACAAACCATTTAAACGGTAACTCTTCACATCTGGGACATCTCAGTTTTGTAAATTGCATTATTTTTTCCATTTGGTGGGGTGGGGGGGGTTGGAAGGATCCATAGTGCCACTTGTCCTGCCTGCTAGCAAGATATGTTTTAATTTTTTCTTGCAAGTTTTCTTTCTTTATTAGGTGGTCGGCCAGCATAAGAGGCAGCCTTGTCCTTGGCAAACGCAGTGCCATCAGTACAGAGCTGACCGATAAAGGATGTGCCCTGGACTGGATGGCCTGACAATTCATTCCCAGGGTTAGGTGGAAGTCGGCCACCTAGAAAGGGGGCACAGCTACAGTACATGAAGTCATCGCCCCAGAGGGAAAGCGATCTGGCAACAGCCGATTGGAGGAGAAATGGCTGCACTCCCTAACCAAGGGGGGGAGTGACTGAAGGTACAAAAAGGCAACAATGCTAGGTGTTCTGTTCTTTTGTTTATGGTTAAAAGAACACTAATTGTTGAGAAAAGTATAACCGTGAGTGTTTTGTTTGTTTGTATCATCTAATTGTACTGTTTGTTATTTATTAGATGGCTAACACGATCTGGGGCTGTCATTTAAGGCCAAACCTGGACAACACTTCATCATTGTTCATGGATTAAAATTGTATTTTAGCATGAGCACTAGAGCACTCACTCTGGACCGTGTCTGTGTTTTGTATGTGTGTTTAACTGTGTGTGGCAAAGTGGTAAGTGATCTGCAAGTGAAGAACAAGTGTAGTAATCCAATTGAAACAAACAGACAACAAAGTACAGGTGAAATGGTTTGTTTATTAATTTGTAATCCAGATGGTTTGATGACCAGGCAGAAAAGAATAATGATCTGGCAATACACACAGCAATGTGTATTGCACAGTAGATATAAAGGGTTGCAGTAAAACAAATAATAACACACTGCAAAACACCCACAATGTACAAACACAGTCATCAGTCCAATAGTGCGTGCTGTAGTGCTCGTGGTGCAAATACAAATATGGGTCCTTCCTGGTTTCGTAACTCAACAAAGGACAACCAGAACAATGTAGCAATTGCTTTGCTTTGCTTTTTTCCCTCTCTCTCCTGTTCTTTCTCTCTGAACACCCAACCCCGAGTGAGTGTTTCGTGCCTCTATATATACAACTGTGCCGATTCAATTACTAATTAATCATTCACTTGAATCTCCGCACATGAACTAATTTGTGCAATCCCGTGCTCACATACTTTTACCTACTTTATCTGCACTTGCAGTGACTGTGCAATCCCTGTGCCTAAATACAACTATATATTTTAAATCACTCGTGTTACACAGACCCATTTATATCCTGTGTACCAACATTAACACACCACACGCAACATTTAACTACACATTATTTCAGGACTGCAACCCATTGTTTATTGAACTGTGCAATACACATCGTTGTGTATTTCCAGCCTTCCATTCTTTACTTTTGTCATCAGACTTTGGATTATAAATAAACCACCATTTCACCAGTACTTTGTTGTTTGTCATTGTCTTGAGCACTGCATCACCTCTACACCTGCGTACTGCAGCCCACTTTGCCTCAGGGGCCTTTAATCTTGTTTACAGACTGTGAATATATTTGCAATTCTATTTTGCCACTGATCCAAGTACTGTTTATGTGTGTTCCCAAACTTTTTTTTTTTTTTTTTTTTTTTAATAATCATTTATTTACAACACACATTTAATTTCCGAAACAACTATAATACATTTTTGGTAGCGTTGCCATCATAATATATTGTACAATTTAATTGTATGCCTCTCCGTTTTCAGTAAACATACACAGCTGTCAACACTGAAGAAACACAATGTCAGTAAGGAACATGTTGCAGCCGAAAACAGACACCTTTGCAGAAAAGCTATTGTAAAGTGTAAAGCAGTTATAATGTAATTATTTGAGTTTATTACGACTAAGTGTCTGCTGATTTAATTCAGTAAATTAATCCTGTGCAAAATGTCACCTTGAAATAAAAAGTAATTGTATTAATCATGAATTATTTTAGTATCACAAAAAAAATGTACTACTGCAGTTTTTAAGCAATTTAAAATGACTACTGCTGATACATTTCTGTGAGTGATTATTACTGACAGAAAAAAAAAAAGATCTTCAGCACTGCAATGTTACTGTTACAACACATATCTATGTCTGTCTAGGGTTTGAGTCTTTCTTGATGAAGACTTTGACATCGTGTAAGCTCTGCTGCACTAAGGATCTTGGGTTTTTCTCACTCTGCATGACACATTTGAAGTTGTTCAAATGTCCATATAGCGCAAAATGGCCCCATCAGTCCAGAAGAATGTATCCAAATACCTCTCTGACTTCCAAAACAGCAATACGATTTTTTTTTTGTTCTATCCATTTCATAACTACACAGGCCAGCTGCAGGACCCAGACGCAGTCCTATAATTGGGTTGCCTCCACCAGCAACGCTTCAATTGTTTGCGGTATTTTTTTATTAAAACACTAAAAAGTTTATAGTGCAGAAAAACCAAGTGACTAAAACTTCAGTTTTCATGATTCAGACCTAGAAGGGTGTTTCTGTTGTGATGGTTAAAACATCCCAATTTTTTGAATGAAGACTGTAAAAACTGCCCATTTCAGACTATATAGAAAATGGAATATATATATATTACACACAGAACATTGCAGCTCCCTAATTTAGTGAACTGCTATAGGATATACACCATCTCGGAATCTGATAATGTCAAGACTAGAAGTGTAGGCAGAGCTTCTGAGATGGTTGACACAAATGACATTTCAGGATTAAATCCATAAGGAAATAAAAGAAGCGATCGCAGGGAGAATAATGACGAGATACAGTTACCCTACCTAGAGCAGAAACCTATATCTCTTTGACAGTTATATATTCATGTTCAAAAATATATACTGCATGTTACACAAACCAAGACAATCTGCCATATCTATTAAAAAGACCTGTGTGTGGAGCTGACGTCTTGCTGTGGGGTTTAGATATTACTTATTTATTGCTATGCAAGCCACACTCATATGTAGACTTCTAATAATGTAAATCTGTCAAACCTGCCGACACTCTCCATCTTGCCTTCTGTACAGTGTTGACACCACCTGTCAGTCTTCAAAAGAACTTCTTCCTCTTTTCTTTTTTTTTTTTTTTTTAACCTGGCCTGAAAAGACCTCACTTGGCTGTCTATCTCCTCTGTCCCAACACAGACAATCACAGGGATTCAGCTTGCTGTGTGAGACAGTGATCATCTTCATTGGCTGGTACTCTTCCTTTAAAGTTAGCCTACTGTTGGTAGGTGTTTTATAATTCCTGCATTGCACTAGTAGTCCATGGCCTCTAATGTATTTTGATTCCTAAACAGCTGTTCTGATAACTTCATCTTTTCTGAAAACATGCCATACCATTTTGAAAATAATGTTGTCTTGTTTTTTAATTCAATTTTGTTTATTGCTGTTCAGTACATTTAAACCAGTAGATGTTTGTAAAATATGTACAAAAAGCAGCACTTTATCGAGTTATACCCAAGAGCAATCCATAAGATTGATAGGAGCAGAGGCACGATCTGTGCATAAGGGTCCACACAGTCATACTTCAGGGGATTCTCCAGCATCACCCAGAATATCGTAAGACCTTTTACAACAAACCTGTTTAAGACATCTTTTATAATGACACTACATGATATCAATGTTATCCGCATACCCAAAGCTTTCTATTATGATTGTTAGAAAGTGATCATGGTCCGATATATGAAATAAAATGTGATTTTTGTTTGTGCTGTCTGGCCTAGGAAGAGTTGAGAGATGCATTATAGAGGAGTTGCATTGGCTTTTGGGAGATTATGACTTCTCCAGAGTGTAAGATATATACACTTCTTCAGAAGAATCATAATTTATATAAAAACCTTTAAGATTCTATCCCTAACTCTAACCCACATTTACCTGAAGACCCATGTGCACTTTAGAGCAACCCTAACCCTAACCCTAACCCTAACGTGCAGAAAGTTAGGGTTAGGGATAATGCACAGAAGGTTAAGGTTAAACCACTGCAATCTTTCTACTCCTCTGTCCTGATCACTGATGTTTCTTGACTTGCATGCTTTCAGTGTCGGTGAAATGTATAAATTCCTTCACATAACCTAAAATACAAAAACTGGGCTATAAACAGAACATGGAAATACAAGAATGGAATATGTGAGAGCGCTTGGTTTGTTGAAAACATTTTATAATCCAATCCATCTGATAGTTAACCATCACTACTACCTAATCAATCAATCAATCAATGAATTATTATTTTATATAGTGCCTTTCATCGTGGACCACCATCACAAAGTGCTTTACAAGATGCAGTAACAAGAAGAAAATCCATAATACTTTAAATACAGAGAAATGCATAATACATGATATACAGTAATAATAATAAAAAAAAATGCATAATACATTAAATACAGTGGAATGTGCATAGAAACATGATAGTAGCATAATACATTAAATACAGTGGAAAGTGCAGAATACATGAAATAGTATATTACACATATTGGAAAGTGCATAGTACATGATAGTAGCATAATACATGAACAGCAGTAGCAACACAGCAGCTAGGCTTAAAGAGCATGGAAAGCAAGAGAGAACAAATGGGTCTTGAGAGTTGCTTTAAAGCAAGCGACAGTGTGAGCATCATGAGATAGAGTCTGATGTAGAAAGTAGTTTCAAAGGTAGGTGAATGACAACCTTGAATCTGATTTTCAAAGGTTTCACTAAACATTGGAAATGCTGAAGAAGAAAGAAGAAGTGACCATTCATGTTGTGTATTAATAGCTTGATACTTTATTCTGCTCAGTTACATGCATTTGGAAAAGGTGCATGATTAGAAACTGGACAGAAGCTGACAAATTGTGTTAAAAAGTCATGACCAAAAAAATATAAAATTGTGAAGGCAATTTGAATTGCTACGTTACTTTGAAATTCAATGAATTAGATTGCTGCTGGCCTTGCACTTCAAGGCACTAGAGGACTAGACAGGCCAGCAAGGTCACATACAGCTTACATCTGGGAAACAGTGTTGGATATGTCCAGGTGGTCGTGGCTCTGTTTAGAAATACATCAATGTGCAGCACATGTATGGATGTTATATCAGCTACAGTAGGGAGGCTATTTCTTGTAAAATGTTCAGTGTAAAAGTTACAATTTTGTTTTGCTTACCTTAGCTACAGCAGATAAAACAAATGTTGTCAATATTTGATATAGTGATTTTATCAAGTCGAACTATTGGCAAGGCAATATTTATTTGCAAAAAAGCACTCATGTTCATTCAATATCTTCCATTTGTTTGATTTTGTGCTTATTCACTATGTTTCTGGCACATCAGTTGTCTACAAGTGCCAAGAGCCAGTTTTATCATCACCTGTCTAGCCGTCAGCAGCGTCTAGTTAAATATTCTATGAGCGTTTGCCATAAGGAATTTTGCAAAGTTAATCTTTTTTTTTTTTCTTTCTTTATTGTGCTCATTCAGAAATGTATGGAAGGTCTATAATTATTTTGCATAATATTTTCAAAATAGGCTTTTCAAAACAATACAGAAACATCTATCAAGTGTGTTTTGACTTTTGAAATGCTGGTAAGTCCGTGTTTAATCAATGTTTTGTCAGAATGCAGATTATAGAAATGCAGCAATGATACACAACACAGAGATCACAACATTAATTTAGCTGTCATAAAGCTTAGATTTTAACTAAATGTCAGACAGTATGTTACAGTTATATTGCTGTGAAATAAATGGAAATCAGGTTTCAGGAGGGCTTATTAACAAAACACAAAACCATACTTGGTTTTTGAATGACCTACTATAGTGTATAAACTGTAAGTTGTACGTTCATTACTTATTAACAACGTAAAGCATAATTCCCTTTCAAGATGTATTTTAATTCAAGTGCTACTGGCTGCCTTCACTGCTGAGGTATTTAATAGAAAAGCGTTGTTTTGCAATCCAGTGCTGCTGGCAATACATGCCAAATTAATGAAATGAAAGAACAAATTCAAGTCTCCAGTAAAGTATCTTTAGGATACGCTTTCTAAATTTAACTCTAACCTTCAGAGACCAGAAACCTAGGAAATTCAGTGAATTGTAAAATAATTACTTTTCGCTCAAATACTTAAAAAGAATGATTAATGTCTGCGTGATTTATTAAACAGTTTAAATGCATCATTCCAGATAAACCACTGTGATTTCTTTTACAAAAATAAGCGGTTGTTAAAATAGTGTCCTAACTAATTCTAGTCTTATGTTCTCAGCGGGCAATCCTTCCAAATCTACAGATTATTTTATCATAAATAGGCAACTTTAGCATGGAATTCATCAAATGAATGTACAAGTCGCAGTATTAATGAATGTGACACGAGAAGCCACTGAAACATCACATGAGTGATAGCCCTCCCTTTTTCACAGGAAAACAAAAACATGTACCTATTTTTCTTCTTCATTTACATTCCTTCCCAATGAATTTGGAAAACAATGAAAATATTTGAGTACATCTTATTTGAGGAATTTGTAGAGGTAACGTTAACATTATGTATGAAATCTGAGACATGATATTCATTGTAATAATCTCAATACCCACAGAGAGATGGGTAAAGAATTGTAACCTTCCATTTGTATTCGTATTATAGTAATTAAGTTACTAAACTGTTGCACTGTTGTAAGCTGATTGTAATTCATTATGTAGAATACACATTAACTGAAACTGCATTGATTGCTTTCTTTTATTGGGTATATTGTCCTTAAAGTATTAGAGATAGTGATATCGTATCCCTAGAGCTAAATAATAAATAAATAAAACTAGTGGTGTGGATTGTAAACACAAGAAAATACAGCACAAAACTATGATTTGCCTAAACAGCATACACATTATAGGCCCTAGAAAATTAACAGACAGTTTCTTCTGTACACTCTGATTTAGCAATTTAAATAAAAATGCTGCAGAACATTGCAGTACGTATCACCCCTAGAATATAGCTCAGCACAGCACTATTGCATGATACTCCCTTCAAAACTAACGGCTGTGCCTCAAATACCATAGCTCGGGATCATTCTGCCATTTTAAGTGTGTATTCTCTTCCATTCACTATCTCCTCAATATATCATTAATAATTTCTTCTGAAATCTCTTATGTTCAGAGTTTTATAAAAAGCACTGTCAGGCCAGCATGAGCAGATAAATTTATGATGTGTCTGTATTTTTTATTATTTTTTTTGTAACAGACTGACTATGTAGTCCTTTGGATAAAAATGAAGTTTTACTAAACCTAAAGTTTGAGTTTCATATCATCATTATGAAGCATAATGAGTGATATGTAAACAACAATACATTAACGTTTACTTTTGCCCAAATTTCTAAATGATTTAACTGAAATCCAGACAAGGTTGTGGATGTTACCCAAGACACATTCTGTCCTTGTTTCACCAAGTCAGGGATTTTTGATAGACCAGGCATCTAACAGCACTGTACATCAGTCTCCGTGTTTTTAGCTCCCATACTGTGATAACTAGAAAAGGAGAGAACACCACTAATAAAAGCATATACCGGTATGAATTTATTCAGTACAGGATATGCACGCTTTGGCTTTTACTCTGCATAGTTATTTTACTCTCAGTAGAATACTTCTTAGCCAATTTAATCATTTCTTATGAAACCCTTCAGTAGGCCTATATCTATGTGAAGTTAATCCATGCTTTTTCTATCTCAGTGTGCTACAGCTGTTAATGACTTCCGTCTGCGTTTTTGTAATTAGAGTTACGGTAGGATGTGTCAAAGTGTTTTAAAAAAAAATTCAACACAAACTCATTTATATAATAAAGCAAATATACTGGAGAATAAATTCAGTCCTTTTATTATTTACCACTGTAAGTTGTTGTTTTATCTGACTGAAGCAGACCATACTGGATTGTTAATTCAACTAATTCCCTGTATAAGATTACATTACATGAGAGTAGATGTCAAACTTCATGCTGATTTGAACTCGGCTTTCGCCATTGATAAGCACCAACTAAGACGTAGCTTTACCGTAAACTAATGTGATCCATCTGCATCTCCATCCATTTGCGTTGCTTTCTATCCTTCAGTTATGTTGATTGCTGAAGTGTAATGCTGGCTCCAGGGATCAGCTTATTTTGCCTCCCCAGCGCATCAGCACACACAACGGCTGCGATGCTGGCTCCAGGGATCAACCCAGTGTGGGCTCCCCAGCGCATCAGCATGACAACCGTCTGGATTGAGCTAAGTAGGGTATATCTCTGGGGTCTTCAAGCGGGCACCTTCCGTCCTCGGTGTTTCGTCAACTAGCCCACGACACCTCAAGAGGGCTCAACAGTGATTCTGGCGTCCCAGCATCACCCCCCTCCATCTCCCACTCAGCTCAGCCCAGCTTACTTACCCATATATCAGCGTTGCTTTCTTTCTATTGTGCTTGAGATCCCCATCCAGAAGCTTTCCGTCTCAATTACAACCAGTTGGTGCTCCTTTCTTCTGCTTCAGATAAGTTTTTCACTGTGCGACCCAACTCTTGGCCATTGAACCCGACATCTCTGAGAAACTGGGTTGTAGAGTGTGCCACAAATCCTCGACAACCCACCTCCACTGGCTAAACTCGGAATCTCCATCCTCGCTGTTCCTCTTCAGCAGCTAGTTGATCATACCGAAGTTTCTTCCTCTCATACGTCAGAACATTCTCCCATGGCACTGTTAATGCTACCAGATGAAAAAGGCGTGCTGATCCAGACCACAAGACAATGTCTGATCGAAGGTTAGTGGTGGCAATCTCAGGTTGAAAAATAAGCAGTAGAATGGTTTGCCCAAAAGCCAGACTGTTTATCAGTCAGTAGATTTATACATTATTACAGTTATTACATTATTACCGGTTTGAACCATTTTTTAAAGATGTTTAAAAGTGTTGGGATTATGGATGTAGGCATAAGAAATCACAGAATACATGTGTATACTGAATATGAAGCTAATGTCTCAAAGCATTAGGTCTTTATCATCCGGAGACCCAAAACTCACATTATGGTGGCCATCTTAGGTCACAGGTAAAATATAAAGTTGCCAGAAGAAATGGTTTAAGAGATATTACAATAGGTGTGCCAGGTGTAGTTTTGCAAACTCAAACAAGCTCCCCTATCTAACAAAGACAGAACCATGAAGGTAAAAGCATTGTTCTTTTTATGTTGTTGTTTGTTTTTTTTTATAATCAGGTTAGTGAGGCATTTATTAAATTCCACATAATATATAATATAGAACATTTTACAAACACACACACACACACTCACATTCATTGTACGGGTGGAATCACTGCAGAAAGTTCTACGGCCGGTTGCACAGAACAGCATGCATAGACAGAAGTATTACGTTTTATAACACTTCAAGGTCAATTTAAAATTTAATTGATCTTGTGAATTAAGTGTGTATTAAGATGATTTCTGCAATTTAAGAAGCAATTATGAAGATGACTAAATGGAATTTTAACTAAAGGTGCTTTATGCAACTGTCCACTGGGCTATATATTCTGTGCTGAAGGATGGTAATTGTGTGTCACTTGGTTGCCATGGTAACCAAATTAAATTCAGCTTGGCACTATTTCAGAAATGAAATGTCTTATCATACACTATGAATGTGGAACATTTTCTAGGATAAAGTGCACACTTTTTGGACTTTCAGCTCCTCCATTAAAATCCGTTCACCCACAGAAACATGAAAAACAGAAAACCAAATGTAAAAAAAAAAGACAAAAAACCCTTTCCTTAACACTGTTGTGTTCCCCAAGAAATGTCAGAAGTGAAGCAGGGAAATTGAAGCATCAAAACAAAATAACCACAAACACTGCAGCTCTTCTGCGAAATACACACAAAGCAGAACATCAGAAAATATAAGCAAATTCATCAGTGAAAAGAATTCCTGGAACAAAGCTTTTGCTTTGCTGTTGAGAAGGACGGGAGACATTATTTAACATGACCACCACCTACCACATCTCAGCCTTCAACAAACCAATCCATGCAATACCCTTGCGTGCCTTTGTTTTGCCCTGTTATGCCAGGTACTGAGTATGTCCTGGTAAATTGTAGCAGCAATATTCAATCTTGTGCCTAACATTATCTGCCACATTGAACCCATTTTAGAACCAAAATCCACTTTAGTACTATATAAAACTATCACAATACCTCCTTCATTTTAAGTGTGGTGTTTAGATGAGTATTTTTGTCATCTATCATTGTATGCCTGTGAATGACATTTCCTTCATATCGAAAATCATATAATGCATAATAAAAAAATATTGCCTGACAAAACACAATCTAAAGGTTTTGTTCATTTTTATAATGGCAATGACCTGTAAGTGTCATTATAGGTTTGGAGACCTGTTGCTCACAAGTGTAGTTCTCAACTTATCCCCCCCAGTGGACATTGTTCCATATCACAAAATCAGAGTTTGAAGTGCCGAAGACTGATAGTTCCGGTCGGGACATTAGAGTAATAATATGGCCAACAAATAGTTTCAGTATTAGTATCTGTTCAATGTGTCCAGCAGCAGCATGCAAGCAAAAAGCCAGCAATTTAAATTTTGCTTGATGTTTAATTATACAACAGCACTGTACTTCTAGATAAGGGTACAAAAGTGAACCACACTTTAACAAACTGTAACCAGACCATGAGATATGAGTGGTTTAATTATTATAAGAGATGACAGGATATACATTACTTTTAATGAAAATTTCTCTCAGAACAGCACAATCTTTTAAATGAGTACCCTGGTAATTAGTATGGTAATTAGACATTTCAGTGAATGCAGTTATGCAGGTAAATAAACAAAACAAATCAATTCTACTTTTAAGGGGAAGTAGGAAATCTGACCCTGTGGACCCAAGTGTGTTATTCAGTTTGATATTCATGAAATTCTGTTCTAGACTGTTGATAAAGAAACAAGGCATTAAAAATCATTCTTTGAGCAACTAACACTGTTAAAGATTTGTGAATATAGCAATGGATTTTTGATTAGACTGTCTAGTTAGGGTCAATGCAAATGCTCTTTGTCTGATCACAGCAAACAATGCTTGTCCCCGAATCTGTGCCACAAAAATGGAGCAGAGACGTGAAAAAAAAACCCCACTGAAGACATGTCCTGCGCCATTATATAGTGCCTACCCCATCGCCACATGTTGGCATAAATTTCGGGGTGTGGGGGTCATTAACATAGTCGTCAAAGCTATTCTGATGACAGCGCAAGGGGGTCCCAAATAGACAAGTGAGCACTGTGTTAAGACCCTCTGAAACCAGGTTTATTTAAAGACTCACTCAGGGACTTTTAGAATTGAACACACTATCAAAAGCAAAGTAGTCCTAAGCAACTGTGTGCTCTTGGACTGATATAGAAAGAGGAAGTCAAAGAAAGAAAAGAAAAAAACCTAAGACAAAAAAACGACAAAAAGTAAGAAACTAACAATATTATTCGTAAATTAATAATAAACAAATATATCAATTTAAAAAAAAAAAATCCTATTTTGCAGATACAATGGAGTACTGCATTTTTTTGTAGCAATTTATTTTCATGGCAATTACTACAACACATTATATTAAAAAAAAGTCAAATATTTTGAATCTCATAAATGCCCCCCAAAAACTAGTATGTAAGAAAATTAACATTTCACTTTTTTGAAAAGAAAAAAAAAAATCTGCTCTTACTCTCATAACTGCAAAGTTAAAGAGTAAGTAGTGGGGTTCATAAAAAATATAGCGTTACACGTCCCCACGTGTTGCTACAGCTGTTTAAATGATGTACCTGTAATTTTTTCTTTTCATTGTTAATATCCTTACAACGTTTATAACTTATACACTTATAACTTTAAAGTCTGTTTCAAAGCTCTTTTCAAAATGGCCGCTGTAATGCACTGTGGTTTGAGATCTGTCCTCTAAATCACTGTAGGAAGGGTGATGAAAAAACAACAAAAAAAACCATAGCAAGTCTTCTGGCTTTTCTGTTCCGCACCACATCATGAATCATTATTGCTGTGTTACCTGTTTGACAATGTGGGCAATAATCGTCACACTATCAGTGCACTAGAGCAGCCGTTTTGAAAAGAGCTTTGAAACAGACTTTAAAATTATATAAGTGTAAAAAGTTGATTAACATAATTTTGATGTTTAATTTAACATCATGTTATCTAAGAAACTACAGAACAATATCACAAAAGTCTAGAGGAAGACGTAATATTAGTACACTATTTCAAGTTGGATTTTGAAATGCCACATTTTTTAATTGTTGTCAGTTTTTCATTTAGTATGAAAACTACAAAGCGGTATGTAATTCAATATGTTAACGTAGCATTATTCAGCAGGCTTCATTCGAATATGAAGCAAAATTATTTAATTATATAGGGAGATGCAAAACTTTTGGCCAGAGCTGTACTGCTAATTCACTGTATTCTACAGGTAAATTACACAATTATACAGGAAATACTGGCAAAATACATTAAATGTAGCCTCAATATAGGATGGTCTGTAATGTATAGCAAGATTTTTTTTAAAAAATATATTTGTCCCATAATATTAATGTTATAGTTTAGTTTATAGTTTATAGTTAAACTAGTTTATAGTTCAGTTCAGTTCATTCAGTTTATTCATTCTTTCTTACTTCTTTTGTTTGGCCTTAGCAGTGGAAGACAAGTGTAACATGACCAATAAGTTACCACCAGTTCCATCAAAGCATTACACACAAAAGACAACATTCCTCCGCCCAGGAAAGCATCTGCCAAGAAAAGGTGTTAAAACCAAGCCTCGCCCAGGACAACTGGAAGCTGCTAGAGACTGGAAAATGCTGGCATCTGTTGGTCAATGGCCTTTTTTTCCACCTGAGATTGCCACCACTAACCTTAGCCCACATTGTCTTGTGGTCTGGATCAGCATGCCTTGTTCACCTGATAGAGTTAACAGCGCCATAGGAGGATGCTGTAGATGAGGCATATGAGAGGAAGAAACCTTGGTATGCTCAGCTAGCTGCTGAAGCAGAACAGCGAGGATGGAAAGTTCAGGTTTACCCAGTGGAGTTGGGTTGTCGAGAATTTGTGGCACACTCTACAACCCGGTTTCTCAGAGATGTCTGTTTCATTGGCCAAGAGTTGCATCGCACAGTGAAGAACTTATCTGAAGCAGCACAAAGGAGCAGCAACTAGCACAATAGAAAGAAAGAAATGCTGATGTATGGGTATGTAAGCTAGGTTGAGTTGAGTGGGTGACGTAGGGGGGTGAAGATGGAACGCCAGAATCACCATCGTGCCCTCTTGAGGTGTCGTGGGCTGGTTGACAAAATGCCAAGGATGGAAGATGTCCACTTGAAAACCCCAGAGATGTACCCTACTTCTCAATCGGCTGTCATGCTGATGCTCTGGGGATACCGTGTTGTGGTTGATCCCCGGAGCCATCATCGCAGCCGCTGTGTGTGCTGATGCTCTGGGGAGGCAAAATGAGCTGATCCCTGGAGCCAGCATTACACTTCAGCTATCAACACCAGGCAGAAGGGTATCTACATCATCAGATGGAAGGAAATGCGAATGGGCAGAGACACAGAGGGATCACTTTAGTTTACTGTAAAGCTATGTCTTAGTTGGTGCTTATCTTGGCGAGAGCCGGGTTCATATCAGCATGAAGTTTTAATATTTATTCTCATGTAATGAAAATCTGAATTAATGTGGAAAGGAGGGGAATGAGTGCCAAATAATTTTTTGTCCACAGAGTGAGCAGATAGGAACTCATTTTAACTTCTCACCCAAAAAATGGCACCTCCACCAGCACAGCATCCCTTGAATGCCGAGGCTGAGATCCAAGGATGTGATATTCTACAGGGGATGTCACCAACACCACTTCCTGCTCAACTACGTTCCAGAATTACAGTAACATCTGTAATCTAATGAAATCAGGCTCCAAGGTGATAAGGAGTCAGAAACTGCCAATCAGATTTGTACTACAAGACAATCAAGTTAGTGGTTGTGTTGTAAAACCTGAAAAGCTCACTCTGCCTTTGCCAAACTGAAGAAAGCACTTGCCGAAATGTTTGTTTATTTGAGATGGTATGCCTAGCAGATAATAAATCAATGACTGCAGTAGCCCTTTAAGATTCTTTCAGCAATATAGACATTCTGACACCAGGAGGCACTGTGTGCTGTGTAAAAATGACTGTATACTGCTTTATTTCAATCTATATAGAGGTCTAGGTAAGATAGTCAACTCAGACCTGCAGGACACTATTACAGTATAGGAAGGATAACTCTACTCAAAACAGCACATATTATATTTACCCATTTATTTATTTATTACACTAATTGTGCTTTTGGTTGTCTTTCTGTAGTTACTCAGCTCTTCTGAAACAGTAATATACAACATTATTTATCTCACATTATCATTCCATTTGTCATTGTGTTGTGCAATAATCCAGAATCTACAATTTCTTTCTTGAGCTCTACAGCATCTAAATTCAAGACACAGTTGAGTGGTCAAGTAATTTTCCACCCAGTTTGATCAATGCACCTGTCAGCAAAATGTTAGAATTAGATTATGTGTAACTGATATGAGCAGCAGCCAGGATCCAGTAATGCTTTTTTTTTTTACTGGGGTGGGCCACTAGCTCCATGATCTCAATCTGTGTCTTTCTTTTTATGAGTCTTATTTTTAAACACGTTAAGATAAAACAAGAAAGTGAGCAACTTACAAAAACATGTTTTTTATGTATCTTCTAAAGTTGTATGTTCTTAACAATAATACATTTGAAAGGCTTTTTAAATCTCCCTTTACTATTGCATGCTCTTTGCAATAATTCTCAGTGGTTATGTTGATTCAATACAGAGTTATTATTTCTCTAAATCTGCCTTAAATATGTTATTGAAAAAGGGATTTTGCTCTTCCATACATGCATTCTAAGAAACTCCTGAGATCATTAACATGTTATCATAATTACCTATATGCACACATTAGCACCCTGTGAACATTCAATGCTACACAGAGAAAAAAGAATGCACCCCCCCCCCCATAAAAAACAAGGAAAAGCAATGGCAGTGCTCCCATACCTAATTCCAAGAATTTAAAAAACCTGACCAACTTTTATTATAAAAGAATAAGCTATTCTCTGGACTATAAATATAAATATAAAAAGTGTGACATGCTGTATGTACAAAAAGAAGAGACAGAATGCTTCTATATACCCCCACTTCTGATACTCCCAGTAACTTGTGTTGGAAAGTTTGACCACAACTGGATTAGTGGTTTATATACTGAATAAACACTTGACTTTTACATACATTGCGCTTATCAAACATGTACAGTATACTCCCGCTAAATGAAATGCCCTGCTTCTGATTCTTTCCATTCTTCTCTGCTATAATAATCCTCTGAGGCCCGTTTCTGTTGATGGCTGGAGAAGCATCCTGCCGTAAAGCCCCGCAACTGAGCTGTTTCAAATGTTCAAAAAGGTATAACACCTGCTCTGTTTTGTAGTAAATTTAGCTTCAATCAAAATTAAATTGTTTTGCAATATGTGGAATATCTCTTGCGCCATTAAATACAAAAAAGTCAATAAATCTAAATACACACCTGTTGATCTTCAGTCTCAGGCCAGTACAAGGACTGCAGCTTTGAGAGCAAAAAACATGGGTAAAGAAAACAAATATATACAGTACTTGCACATCTCTTAATCCTTGCAAGGCTTGGGTCTGAATTTTAGCTAGGAGCTTGACAACATACTATACAGTTTTGGTAACTTTCCAAAATGTTATGATAAACCTTTTGGTGTGAGACAACTGGTTTATGTATCATTGTTTTTTTGCTCAACCACAAAGATCATTACTACTAAACAGGACATTTACTGCCACTACTCCAACCCTCAAAAGTACAGAAAGCAATATTTAGTTGCAGGTGTATTCTTTAGCATAGTCAAGAATAATCCATGATTCCACAGCTATGAATGTCATGGTATTGAGTTGAGTAATTGTTTTTTTTTGACGAAACCTTTTAATAACTATTACACAGTTAAAGAATGCTGTCAATTATGGTGAGGCAAGGTTAAAAACAAATTGTACATGTACTTTACAAACCTCAAGATTTCAAATTTTTTTATGTTCAAGTCAAATAGCAAAACAGCGAGGGAGTACTGTACTTGTCTTCATTTCTTTCCGTTTCACTTCTCCTGGTACATTTCCACCTATCCGTGTTCAGATGCTGACCTTTTCCTTCCCAATTACAGATGCTGCTGTTTACATTGAATTACACAGATCCCTGGTTAACTCAAAAAACACACACGCAAGAACTCATCAGGCTTGGATTATACTAACCCAGTTGCAACAGGTTTCTGATTAAACTCTTTTAATTGTACCATGTTAAAAAAACTATTTCCATAGATCTTATTAATTTATGTAATCTTTTAAAAATTTGTCATACTATTTTTAAAAACCTAATTCCGAACCTTCTAATCTGCTGCTTTCCAGGGGTGTATAGACACTGCCACTGAAAAACTGACCTCTAAACTGTTGTGAATATTGTTAAATATCTTGATTTCTCTGAATCAACAACAGGTGTCGCTTTAAAAAACCTGCCAAATATCCATCCTTCCTTTTGTTTTAGTCTAGTTGTTTTTGAGGCAGTGTGGTCCAGTGGTTAATGTCCAGTGTTTGTAACCAGAAGGTCACCAGTTCAAACCCCACCTCTGCCACTGTGTGACCCTGAGCAAGTCACTTAACCTCCTTGTGCTCCATCCTGCAGATGAGATGTTAAATCAATGTCTTATTGTAAGTTACTATGCATATAATGCACAGTTCACAGCCTACCTCTATAAAATGCTTTGTGATGGTTGTCCACTATGAAAGGCGCCATATAAATATATTAATCTTGGCATACAAAACTAATAATTTTTCAGAGCCCATTCAAATATATCTGATGCAATATAAATATATACATGCCTACAGAATTCTTCACCGTTTCACTATTGAGGATCATAGGCCATTTCTTTAGTCTTCCCTTAATTTATAATTTGCCAAAAGCATTCTCTCACACAATTTCAAATGGACTCAACAATCTCTTAATTAGCACAGCAATTTTAGATATTGCACCCTGCTGTTGGCGACAGTTGCACACAGAAACAAAATAGGGTGTTTCCACAGGTTTCCCAAGCAGGTGAGCATAGCTATCTGATCAGGTTTTGTATCTCATATTTGATGTAGCCAAACTAGCTATAAAGAAAGTGTGTCAAGTAGCTAGGAGGTGTTTAAGCTCTTTGTTTATGACCAAGATGAAACACGTGGAACTTGATATATAAAAACTAAGCGATAATATTTTTTTCCTACACACCAGGAGCTCCATAGGCTATTATGGCATTTCTTTACAATGCATTACTGTTTTACATTTCACTTTCCATCCATTTTGTTTTGGAGGGTTCGTTCAATTGGGTCTTGAGGAGGCTTGTCTAAAATCGTATGCAGTGCCATAATGAAAACAGCAGTGAACATTCTTTCAATTTCATCTTCCATTTCTCAGACTGCTTTGCTCTAAACAGTGTTACCACTGGAAATGCCTTTTTGATTTTGGCAGATAGTCATGGGCAGCCAGACAGTGGAAACAAGCTGCTTTGGATACTGTTGAAATCTTTTAATTAATATTGTTATTCCTGTCCTACTTTCAGTTCCCAATAGAATCAACTGCTCTTCCCAACTTGTAAATATTAATTAATGTGATACATGCATACATAATGCACAATTTCAGTGTCCACCAATGCAATTACAGCAGTTAATGCTCTTACATTGCAAGCATGATTTAATTTCCAGGTCAAAACATTTTATTACAACTTTATGTTTTGTATTATTTATCCGTTTTCCTCTTCAGCATATAACAAAATTAACACACTGATTTACAGGTACAAGGCAGTCGTTTGATTTGATTTATAGGAAAACAGTAAATATATCTCTTAAATTGGGTTGTCAGCTGTTTAGGACAAACACAACTTTTGTGTACAGTAATCCGTTGCGTATCGACCCTAACCGTTTATCTGCCATGATCAACCTCTTCAGCAATGTTAGTTTATTATTGAACAGGGAATGTTGGTTCAGAGATTGTAGATCCTACCAAAGTTTTCAAACACTGTGTTGTATGTGCTCCGTCTGCAACCATTGCTGGCAGTGTCACTGAGCTGTTCAGTGTGTTGATGTAAATAAATCCTGTTCGCCTGCGGGGTGTATCACCTTCAACCTCTGTCTTGATTTTATACCTGCCACTCAGCAGCAAATGCATGCATCCACATGGCAGACGGCTACTCTGTCACAAGCATTAATACCCTGTATCTTTCTAAACAAGGGATTTAGGGCAGCTCCCCAATAAAAGCTGAATCTCAAAACAATAATTAGGATTCATTCATCCAATTTTATACATATCTGATACATAATATCTTACTCTGGTCCCACCGCAGTCGGATATGTGACGGACTACTGTACTTTAAAAAGGGAATGTACTCTCCCTTGGGATTCTTCCAAAGAAAAGGTGGTTTGTTATGGAGGTTATTGAGAAAAAGTAAATACCCAAGAGTCTGTATCCTAAACCAATATTGATTAACTATATATTACTCAATAATACTTTTCCTCCACATGCAATTTACACATCACCTGTCAAGGATAGTCATTTCTGAGCAACAGCAGCAACCCTCAGTAGATATAATGGCAGCCATGTGTAGCAATGGAGGTTTTAATAATGTATTGGCATAATGACAAAAGTACATCAGTGTTGAATCAATGTATTTATTTGTGTATTAAACCAGACACTTAATTAAAAGTTTACATTTCATATCCAAATTTCAAGTCATAAAAGTGCAACTTGTTATTCTGTACACAGTGGTATATGTTCACATTAGAAGAAAAAGCACCATTCACAATTTCATTATTGCTCAAGGACCGAAAATAACACTCATTGTATTAATACATGGACCTTAATTAGACACCATTAATACAGATAGAAATTCACCTAAAATTATTAATGTTATAGCTAAGAGGAAGAATATTGAACACCAAATTGAATATTACAAATTGCATTTATTATTAAAGATTCTAATTTTGTACCTTTGGTAGTCGGGCTCACAAAGCAGGAGAGCCTGGAGTGACTGTCACTACACTGAAAGGGTATTGGCAGTCTCATGCAAGGGGTTTCACCCCACCTTATGTAAGATGTACAGAACCCCAATGTTGTCAATGGTTACAAAAGTTCTGAAGTCAGGGGATACATGGATTCCCTTTAGATTCGTTCCAGTGGTATAAAACGTTCGCAGAGATTCCCCCTTCTCTACGTCCCACCACTAAAGAAGAAAAACAGAAGAAAAGAAAATTGATTAATTTAATGGTAATTTTTAAAATACATTAAACTATATATTTCAATAATCCAACATCTTACATAGGTTGTGTTTGATAGGAAGAACTGCAATCAACCTGAGTTTGTTACCTATACACACTGGCTAATCAAGCTCGTAATAAGTAAGGAATGTGTGAAATTGCTATGAAATATGAGTTTTCCATTCCTGGTGTCTGTTTCTGTCTGTAAAATATATATGCTAGGGAGTGTCCTATTTCATCTATTTTAATCATGATGGTATTTAGATCAATTGAACAGACCCAATATCTCCTGTTTTTAACATTACATATTTTCACATTTATTCGTCAACTGATTTGTTCATGAAACTTGACAATCACACTGCAGTGGGTGTTTTCTTTTAATTAAATTAGTGCAAATGTAGAGCACCAACAGATTAATCAGCAGCTGTTTTATAAAGTTCCAGATGAGATTGAAGACGTGTGGCTAAATGTTTTACATGTAGCAATATGAAATTCTATAACAATTTAAGTTATTTATGCATCACATTAAATACCATATGGACTGAATATCCTCTAAGATAAAACCTTTTCTGAACAGGCAAATACATTTTGTACCACCACCGCTGACAGGCAACAGGTTTTTTACATTTTTTAAAAATATTTTTTATTGGAAACACCCTGTCTTCCCACACTTTCTATGCAAACTGAAAGTCTTATAGTGCCAGAAGAAGTGATTTCAGCAACTGTAAGTGTATCTATTGTGAAAAACTGAATCCGCTTTACCTACATTAAGAAGGGCAACATTTTCTTTTAAGAATCTACAGTGCTAAATACCCCAATAGAAAAAAAAAATGCTGACTGGGATTTCTTTTAAAAACTATTGTACAGTGTAACTTTGAGGCAGGGTTGAGTAATAGATCTAAAATACTGTGGTAAAAATGCAATTAATTTAAACATATTGCCTGGGTAATCTTACATTAACTAAGATGCCACAAAATACATGTTAGAATTAGGTACCTGCAAGTCAATAACAGCTCCATCAAACTGTATTAAATCCATCCAATCAGACTTTAAACACATTGGATGCCATGCTATTTTTAAGATTCCACCGTGTCTACAATAACCTTCCACTATGTAACATAAGTCACTAAAGAAAAAATGTAATCTACACAGCACCTACTTTCTAATCATTGGTGTTACGAGATCTCACATCAGTATGTATTGCACTAAACTTCATATATACAGTGCTCCCTCGCTATAACGTGGGTCTCAGGGATCACACAATACGAGCGTTATAACCGGGGGAGAGGCTGGGGGGCGCCGCAGGACACATAACACACATCTGAATAAAATACAAAATAAAATAACTCCCTCTCCATAACGCACATATAGTGAAGCAAAAATGTAACTTTCCATGAATTACCATGCGTAAAGCACCATGTAATCAATGTTATATTATTTCCCACTCATGAATCATTTTAATTAGCAGTTTTTAAACTAAAATAGCCTGGCTAAATGGTGGTCTGTTGTTTAGTTTGAAGTGATAGACAAGCAAACTAAGTGTGAGAAGGAGAGCGGGTCCGGCGAGAGGAAGAGAGAATGGGCTCGCCCCAGGTTCAGCTGCCGGAGCTGAGCTGAAGCATCTCATCTCCTGGAGAAAGCCGCAGCTCCTCTCGCAGCAAAAAAGTAAATGCATTAGGAAAGATAACCATGTCACAGGCCTAATATTTATTTAGTTATAAAACAAATGTTGAATAAGATGTCTCTGTTTTCAGATACTGTATCAAAAGGTAGAGACAGAAAAGGAAGTTAGACTGAGAAGTTGTTTACAGTTTGAATAACAATGCACGTGTTCATGGCGTCTTCTCAATGATTTAACAAACATACAAACTGAAATACACCAGTGCTCTACACTAACAAACTATTTTTTCCAGTATTATGCATTATTTATTTACCAAGCAGGCCAAAAAACATTGAAAATGTCATTGTGATATAAGTCATCACTTTTATCAAGTCTGTGTTCACTTGCAAATTAACAGTCTCAGAATATTTCATGAATGGGAGTTCTGATTTTGCCACAAAGCATGGTGTATTATAAGGTTTAGCGACTCGAGCCAATAGCTCCTTGTCCATTTTTATAAGACGGTTAGGGAACGTTTCGGGCTTAGCACTGGACACTCTCAATGAAATTTCCTTTGCTCTTGCACACTCATGATGTTTGGAGGCATGGTGTTTTTGGACATTTTGTTTTCAAAAATGTTTGGTTCTGCTCAAGAAAGGACCTCCAGTCTCTGCCAATGTAGGATAGCTTCGACACATGTTGCAGAACATTTTGTTATCATCCTCATTGTATCCAAGCCAGAAACTCCTCTTTCCACTTAACCTGATATTTGCGTTTCCGTTTCTCCTCATACAAAATCGCCGCATCCCTTTTACTGGCAGCCTGTGGCACAGCAGAGACTGATGATGTCGAGGGATGCAGTCCTCTTGTTGATTGCCGCTTTCCTTCGTTTTTTTGGAAGGGGTGAATCCAAATTGAAAAAGCCTCTTCTGACTCTTTTTTGTTGTGTTTCAGTCAACGTCATGCATGTCTAATCGAATCAGATTATTAGATTGTCCATGTGGGGAGCGACAGAGGAGCAGTAGAAGTCACTTTAAGTTCTGTTTTTATATTTAGACAGGTTCTGATCTGATCTGATAATGAACAAAACTGGGGTTGCCCAGCTTGGGCAACTAATTCTCTCTGGCTCCATTTTCAAGTTGCCTGAGGCTAAATTTTAGTTGCCCCGGACAACCATTACTGTTGAGTCCTGAATACACATTCTAAAAGATGGTATAATATAGAACACAGGTTACCTTGTGAATAATGCAGTCATTTTATGATCCATCAGACTACTGTGTGTCCCACCTGCCTGCCTGCACTCTATGGGCAACAGGGCCTTCTGTTGCTGTGCCCCCAAATTATGGAACTCTATTCCACTAGAGATCAGGGACTCAGCTTCTTTGAGTGTTTTTAAAGTTAATTTAAAGATGACTGCTTTTAAGGGCCCTATACAAAATAAAGTTTATTATTATTGTTATTATTATTATTATTAACACCATAAGCAGCCACAGAATAATGTGGATTCTTCTAATCCATGTACAAATAAAGTTGAACAATTCTGCTGCCATCCATGTTGCTTAAATGAAATATTCATGTATACAGTATGACATGTTAAGCATATGTTGACTCAAATAACTATGTGTTTCTTACAGATACAGCAACATGCAAGAATGGAATAAAAATGAATGTGCTGCTTTTTCATGGGTATCAGACTTTATCCAAAATATGGTAACATTCTCTCATACTGAGCAAATACCAAGAAAATATTAAACTTGAATTTTCTTTCTGGGTTGTATTGCTAAACTGTTGCATTTTTACTGGCTACTAAGAAGCTAATCCCCATTTTTGTTTCTCTCCTGTCAATCTGTACAACTGTCATTTTATTTAAGCTCATCAGAGAAGAAAAAAAAAAATTCTATCCACAGGCAACTGCATTTGTCTTATGAAAAAAGCACGCCCAGACTAAATCTTGTATTTCTTGCTGAAAATATCCACACATTTCTAGATTCAGATCACAGACTCTCAATTCCCCAGAAGGCAGATAGGAAGATGGGCTCTGAATCATTAAGACAGAAGACTAATGGGGCATGTTCCTATCTTTTTTCTGGATTCTTATTACAAGGCTGCAATGGGGTTAACAGCTAGAGAACTGGATGTAATTAAAGTTACTAGTGCATGCATAAAGGCAAGATAATTAATTTTCTCTATGTTTAACTAATATCTCGGGCTTAAATAAAAATAAATCGTACCAAATGTACATCAGGCACAGCTCTGTGAAAATACTGTATAATTATGCTACAGGGTTGAATCTCAGCTGTCTGGTGGCTCCCTTGGAGTTTGAAGCAGTGAGGAAACGGAAGTAATAATCTTCACAAGTGTTATTAGAGGAGCTCTTTGGAAACTTGATCACGGTACATAATTAGCCATGAGATAACTCATTTATCAGGAAATGTGAGGGTCATTTCATTTAAAGACTTTCAATCCTTTAGGCATGAAAAAAGAAGTAACTTTCTTACTGTGTTTAATGCACACAATCTGAGTTTGATGTAAGAAGCACCAGGCATTTTAAGTAATGGGACCTTAAGAGAAGACTTAGTGACAAACTGCCACTGAATGATAAAATCCCCTCTTTCTTAATGTTTAGCACAAAGCCCCTGCGCTGCATTACACCTTAAGCAGAAGTCAATGCTAATGTGCCTCAACTAGACTGAGGCTAAAAATATCCACCCACCAAATGGTAATTGCTCTTGTTATGAAATCTATAAAACCTTCCAAAACCATTCGTTCAGCTTACAATAAAGCATACTGCCTTAAACAGATTAGCTGCTGTGTTTCTTTTTCAATGAAAACTTCTTTACCAGCAGCACAACACATCTGCTGAATTCTCATTATTACCAGTATACAACCGTATATAACAAGAATCAGTCACAAGAAAACAAGTTACAATGCTGCAGTATTTTTTGTATTGTTATTATAAACTGAAACCCATTTTTTACTCTTAGAAATAAATACTGGGTGAGATTTGGCTGAGGCTAGTGTATTAAGGCAATACATCCAATTACATTTCATGTAGCGTCACACAAAAATAACAGGTTCCTATAGTATAGTAGCTGCAATCAAACTAGGTTACAATCAAAGACTGTAAATTTCCCCCCATTAGTACCTTGTGATCCAACTCTTTAAAATATAGTTATGTGCCTTGGTTTCTAGTTTTTGTTTTATTGCTGTTATATTTCATATTTAGATTTCCCTCTATAACCAAATCAAAGCAAGGTTATCCATTTTGCATTTGACAGCTACAAACACTTCAGTATGAAAATTAGATGTTGTCATAAGGTTTCATAAGCTCAGTATGGTATTACATTAAGTCTTGCCCTACCATGTCTAATATTCCCTTTGAAGCAATGTACACATTTAAATCTTTGTGATTTGGCATTAATTTGAACTCTTAATCAACTACAATAACACCGCCAGTAATGTGAATATAAACACTTTGCATTTGGAAAACGAATTGTTTGAGAAAAGACAAGCTCTGTGTTTTAATTAATGTTGCTTGTGACATTCTAGGAGAAGTATAGTTGTAAAATTCATACGTCACATTATTGCATGAAAAGCGGTGGATTAAAGAACATAGATTGCATTCTGTAAATACTGTGTACAACTTCAAAATTAACAAGAATTTAAAAGGAAAGTGATTTTGAAATAATGCAGAATTGCTAAAAAGTAACTATTTGGTGAATCTCAATGTAAGGTTGCAGTATATGTTTTCAAGTTCCACAGTACAGTCTATTTTCTTTCCCACTCTTCCCTTTATCATAAAATAATGTGGATTAAGACAGTAATTAGCCTGTAATGTGTAACCTATGCATCCACAGAGCTGTGGTTAAGCAAGATATATTCAAAGCTATAAATAATGAAAATAATCAACAAATATTTATAATAAACTACAAAGGATCACAAGTAGTTACAGTCAGCATTTCTCCTTTAGGCCTTTTTAGTGTTAAGACATTTATGGATATTAAAATAAAATGCTGCCCTAAGTAATATTGCATATTCCAAGCATGTATTTAATCCAGTTGGACTGCCCATGTAATTAAATCAAAATCTGTCCGGTCTGTTCCCTTACTATTAAACGCTAATAGGCAGCATGCTAAGGCAAAGAACATCTAAAAAGGCAGTTCTGTTCTTTTTGAGAGAGAGAAGAAATTTAACTCAAAACTGGCTACCATACTGACGCATTTCACTGCTGCAGTTCCTAAGACAGGATTAGTTAATAGCTCCATATATCTCTGCACTTTCAGCAGGGCAGTACTGATAACCCCTGGAAGGAAAACTGACAGACTGGAGGTGCTGTCATGGATATAAAAAAAGTGTGTCGAGGACAGGGTGCACAAAGACCCTTAATTGTATTTTTGTTTAAATATAAAACAGGCCTTTATTTTAACAAAACTTAAATACAACATCACAGCATCCTTTTCTATTTAATTCAAATACTTCAATACTGTTCTGAATATTGTATACATTTATATATACAGAACTGATACAATATTGAGGCCAGTCGGTTACAATTGACCAATGGGACACATGCAATATATCTGATGTCAATACTAAACATAATAAAATGTGTATAACAAGTTTAAAACATGAAATTTTTACTCAGTATTTGTTTTCTGCCATACTTAAGAAAATATGTTTGAACAGTTAAATTTTGCTGCACTTTGAAAACTGAAGAATCTGGTGGTACTTACATGGCAAATAAAATCATACAATTCAACATATAAACACGATGCAACCTATAAACATTAACCTCTTAAAAACTTGAACAGTGCTGGGTGGGTCTTTGAAGCTGGAGCTGCTCTTTTTATTGCAAGTGCCAGTGGTAAAGTTTAATGGCTGTGTTAACATACAAAGTGAAGAAATGTAGTGTTGCTTCCTTTCTTCCGAATAAACCATCATAATTAGGCTTGATAGTTTTTGATGGGCATTCCTACCAAAACTACTTGCCTTCAAATGGCACTTGTGCCAACTTAAAAAAAAAAAAAACATTCGATTAATAGCAAGATTCACTTAGGCAAATTCAGAGAATGAGTGAAAAGGCAGTGGGCTAATTGACTAGTGGTCGCTCTAACAAGTAAATTGCTCCATATCACCAGATTTGTACTGCACCCTTCTTAATTCAAACACAAAATTAATCACCTCTATTGTTTCTTACTAATTATGCATTTATGTGCTTCTCCAGGCAGAATGCATGTATTTTATGAAACAAGCAGTGTGTAGTGTACTGACTACATCTTCCTTACAGTGAGAGTAAAGCAACCAGTTCTGATCAAGGAATCCAGAGCTAGAATCATGTTTTACTGTCAAATATCAATGATGTAATTAAGAAATGGAGATGGTTTAACAATGCTAATTACAACTTTAAAAGGCAAGTAGAGAGGACAGAAATAAACGTTGAAAAGTAGAAAGCCTAATCTTTTTAGCAGTCTATGCCAAAACACCTGTGCATTTAACAACGTATTCCTACATGAGCTACTGTACAGCATTCACTAAACTGATCCATGCATATTGCATGTAAAACACATAGAAATTAACCGTGGACCGTAATTAACTGTATAAAACAACTTGCGTTCTATCACATCATCTAATATTGTTTATTTTAAAATATGTAGTGCAATTTACTGAAAAAAAGTAATATTTTCAAAAACATTGCAGTCAAAAAAAGAATACATATTTATTTTGACACTGGATACTTCACACAAATGACAACTGGTGCTCATAGACTAACAGGTTGTACATAAAATGACTGACGCTCATAAAGACAAGACCTAAGACCGTTTAGTTCCAAATCTTGTTAAAAACTTAATTTTTCCATTTTCCTTTCCCATAACCAACGGTTGTCTATAACCATAGAAAATGTTTTCTAATTTAAATGAACCACCGTTTATGAAAAAAGCACCTTAATACACAACAGTGCCATATCGCCACAAGGAGGACATTTAAAAAAAAAAAAATGTAGGCAGCTTTATTTTTTCAGAGTAAAAGTATGGGGACCAAACCATACAGGCCTACTCGCCACCCCATTTGGAAAAGTGCAGGGGCCATGGCCCTGCACCACTGTGACAGACACTGCTATACCGCTCCAGCAGACCTTGAACCATTTCATTGTCTTTATTGGCTGGCCATGCTGGACCAGATCAAGTTCAGAAAATAAAAACAAAAAACAAAACAGGAAATATGTCCAAACATAAGCACGTATATCAGAGGTTGCCAAACCTCGTCCGTACGAGCCCCATACCAACATTTTCACATGGCCAAGAGTCGCAAGAAACATAGTAAAATTCACTAAACACATTTGCGTCATGAGCAAACTACGTACTATTAACGTTTCAAGATCGGATTATTTCAGATCTTTTTCTACCATGTTTCACTAAGCATTACAATTTGCGCAAATGTATGCTAATGACCAAGAAAAGGATTGTAAAAAGCACTGAAATTAGAGGACGGCAGTAAGGTGCCACACTGAACTGTCCGGGAGCTGCGGTTTGGCCACCTCTGACATATGATACTGTAAAGCCATAAATATTTGCGACCAAAAAATTTGGCGAATCACACCCATAAAACCTATTTTGCTCCAGAAATGTTGGTGACCTGTTGCAATATATGAAGTATGTATATTGTTAGTAGAATTTTACATTTGTGCCAAACATGTTTGCATTTTTTTTTCCATACATGGAAAACGCATAATAAAAGGCTTGCAAATATGAATGGCTTTAAGTTACTAAAATGGCTCCAAGTCTTGATATAGATTTATACTACCAGAATAAAAGTAATTTTAGCTTGACCATGCTAGGCAGAGGAGACAATATACACCCCTTTTTAAACAACATAGAAAATTAGGTAAGATGAAGTAAACAAATGTGTCTTCCAAGCACTGATTGTATCTCAAGTAGTAGTTGTGTTTCTGTCACTTTACTCAATGTCCGACAGCATGCCTTTACACCGCGACAGCAATATGGCCAGTGGGATCAATAGCCTGGGAGCAAGGTCTGAAAACTTATTGTGCTGCGGCACATATTGACTACAGAATCCTTTAGAAGGGAATAGCAGGATATCATTGTGCAATTCAACTATTCACTAAAAACAAGCCCTGGAAAAAAAAAATCAAAAAAAAAATCAATACTGCGCATTTAATGCCCAAAATTTGGCTGATAATAAATGTTAAACTGGTTTATAATAAAGCTGCATTCCCACAGCAATATAAAGGTTAGGCTAAACATACTGGATAAAGCTGAAAGATATATATTCTCAAATCATCCACGTTATTTGTTAAAAGAAAAAAAAGACTGCAAAATGTGTGGTACATTAAAGGATGTTCCTAAAGGCTGTTTTGTCAGCAATTTTCTAAAACAGCAACACAGTCTTTCCTTAAATTGCAATTTGTGTTATTTATCTGAGATTGCATACACAATGTATTCTGTTCTACCATCTGGTTATACCTAAATTGCACTGCTAACCATGTGAAACACACATGTATGTGACATTTTTGGAATATAAGCTTATTTTAACCTTTTTTTTTTAATATGCAGCATATACAATAGGTAGTTACTCCTCTCAATGCAGCATATAAAAAAATGTGCACATTATATGTGCATTGCAAATGGAATATTCTTTGCTAATACGGTCTGAAGAAAATGATCAGCTTTGAGGACAGTTTATGCACGATAACCACAGTATAAAATGTTCCACTTTGCATCTGTCACATCCCACATTTATTTTTTTTCTGTCAAAAAAAAAAAAAATCATTCTATTTGTTTTTTTTTTGGAATGCAACCATTTATGTGTATAATGGTGATCCATGAAACTATTTACTCAGTTTAAGAGTTAACAATACTGGTTGATTTAAGTGATATATTTGGCAATATGAGGAATAAAAAAAAAGTGCAAATGAAAAAAAGTAATTTGCATGGCTGTACTACTTAAAATGTTCCTGTTTACATACCTATAATTCTCTTATTCCATGACCCTTTATAAAAACAAGTACAATCTGAATATTGGTCCACCTGAGATGGAGAGATTAACTAAAGCACACCTCAGTATTTACAGTGAAGCTTGCAATAGCAGATTATAATGCACTTTATTGTTACACAAACAACATCCCTAAAACTCTTGAGGGGCATGCTAGATGAAAAATAAAGGCAGGCACTTAGCTACAAGGAATAGCTTTCATATACATTAATAACTGTGTCAACCACTCAATTGGGTCATGTAAAAAAACTGAAATGGACCTCCATCGTAGACTTACATAAGATTCCCTCAGATCCAGAAAATTCTTCTCTACAACAAGTGTAACAGTAATTTTTTTTTTGGTGTATTTATTCTCACATAAGAATCATCACCAGATAATACGCTACAGACCTGGTGGTGGAGGGAAGAGACTCAATTTTTTATAAAAAAGGTTCTTAATAAGAGTTACAATAATAATAAAAACTGTCAGACGGATGACAAACAATTAATAACAAGTCTCTGGGTCATCTTAACAACAGACTACTCTACTGCAGTCTACTCTTCTTGAGTGCAGGGCTCAATTAAGTGAATATTAATTAAGCTCAACAATATCAAACACACTGCAGAGATGCTTCACGTATACAATTCATTCTTCACTCAATTCGTAAAGGATAGCAGTCATGAGGAATGGTCAGACCTGTGGTGTGTTAATGCACAAGTTGAGGAATGGTCAGACCTGTGGTGTGTTAATGCACAAGTTGAGGAATGGTCAGACCTGTGGTGTGTTAATACACAAGTTGAGGAATGGTCAGACCTGTGGTGTGTTAATACACAAGTTGAGGAATGGCCAGACCTGTGGTGTGTTAATGCACAAGTTGAGGAATGGTCAGACCTGTGGTGTGTTAATGCACAAGTTGAGGAATGGTCAGACCTGTGGTGTGTTAATGCACAAGTTGAGGAATGGCCAGACCTGTGGTGTGTTAATGCACAAGTTGAGGAATGGTCAGACCTGTGGTGTGTTAATGCACAAGTTGAGGAATGACCAGATCTCTGGTGTGTTAATGCACAAGTTGAGGAATGACCAGATCTCTGGTGTGTTAATGCACAAGTTGAGGAATGGCCAGACCTGTGGTGTGTTAATGCACAAGTTGAGGAATGGCCAGACCTGTGGTGTGTTAATGCACAAGTTGAGGAATGGCCAGACCTGTGGTGTGTTAATGCACAAGTCTGAAAGGGGACCTTCTTTGACACTGACACTTACATTCTGACTATTTCCCAGTGCTGCTTTTTGCCCCTGAACATGATCATATTGTGCAGCAAAGAAGAATCATGTTTCACTGTTTAATACTGGTCTTGTTTTGCAGACTCCGCTGAAGCTAAATATTCTACAGTATCATGGAAACAGCCACCTTAATTACATACTGCACAACAGCGTTCACACCAAGTTATTGTATGTTTTTAAAAGCATGTTTCTTTTAAAACAAATCAATACTCTAAGCCACCAGTATGTAATCTAAATCCAAGAGGCATAACAAACATTAACACGCCCCAAGCAAGTTAATCGGTCTTATTTGTCTACTACATGTTCGGCAGCGATGTGTGCTGGGTACCTTTAATGTCACTTTGTCTTTATTAAAATCGCCAATAATATTATGGTACCTTACAGACCCAGATAGGTATGCCATGTGGGTTGTACTGAGGCCACATACTGACTGTATCTCGGTTCAACAGAATGAAGCAACGAACATGTCCTGAGTTCACAAATCATTTTCTTCAGATAATAAAGCAAGAACAGGCAACTCCTCAAAGAATAAAAAAAGAAAGAAACATTGAACTGCCTCACTACAATTTTCATAACTCATTAAACCCTCTGCCCTCAGTCTTGCTGCTCACAAACAGGAATAATGAAAGCTAATGGAGTGTGACAAGGCTTTAGATTTAAATGAGAAAAGGAGTCCAAAGCAATTATACTAATTTAGTCTGCAGAATGTTACTTCCTTCAGTATTAAGATTGCATAATATAATAGAATATATCTTTTTTTTCACTGTGAAAAAGTAAATATAATGCCTGTCCCTCTTCTTCTGTTCACACCAAACTAAATTTATTATAAACAATCCCAAAAGAATTTGGAGGACTCTGTACTTTGAATAAATGGTTTTATAAATTAAAAAAAAAAAAAGATCTGCTGCTTTTTCCCCCTTTACATTTAATATTGCACAACATCAGTTTAACTATAACGTCCACTTCAATATTTATCCAAAACTTTAAATGATACCAAAGAAAAAGCGTTTGAGGTGAACTCATTTTATATTTGTTACACAACAGATGCTCTATAGAAAAAAGCCCATATAAATTGCTCTCATGGGTAA
This sequence comes from Polyodon spathula, assembly GCF_017654505.1. NCBI lineage: Eukaryota > Metazoa > Chordata > Actinopteri > Acipenseriformes > Polyodontidae > Polyodon > Polyodon spathula. The sequence continues at coordinate 26,219,894 of NC_054540.1, read as the reverse complement.
TGAATGACTCTCACCACAAGCATACTGGAAGTGGTGAATGAAAGGGCTGGCATTGTACCCACTCCTGTTGTACACAGTCTGTTAATAAAACGAAAGCTTCTCTTTTCATGCTGTCAATGCCCACCTCGAGCAATAATTTCATAAACTACACACCGTCTGCTTACAAAAATATTACAAGGTTTTCTGGAATAACTCAGTAAAACTTCTATAACGTGACTGTTAACAACATTTAATATATTATTTCATGTAAGTGCTTTAAAAATGTATTAAGCTTAAAAAATTAAAAAGGACATTATGTACAAAAACAGTTTTTTAGTTATTTCCTCAAATTATCTCAAGAACATTTTATTTATTTTATCACAAATTTAAATAACATATAAATGTAAACTACAAAATGCAGGGTTTATATATTATTTATAACCATTTATTTACCAGAGATATGACACCTCAAAACATATGCATGTGGTGGTGAAAACAGTTCATTGCTGTGGTATTTTACTGCTAATTGGATTACCTGAATACAACTTTCTGAAGCTGTTGATGACAAATCATTTTGCTTCACCAATCTGGTTATTGGAAACTGTAATATAGAGGTTTATGAAAGTGTTTCCACAGAGTAGCAGCTTTTAAACTTGTTTTTCCTCACAAAATACAAAATGAACATAAAAAGTATGTTTCGACAAAAAAAAAAAAAAGAGCGAGAAAAAGTTAACTTCCCAGACCCAACTTGTGTTGAACCAAACGATGATAGAAAGAGGTGAGATTATTTGCCAGTGTACAACTCTGTTCTTGGAACACGGTTACTTCAATAAGAGACATTGCATCAGACAGATATGATATTACAAACTTGAAATGAAAACATGAGATATAAGGTTCACATCCAAACGCAGCACAGTATTTTAAAATCCATCCAAGCAGCCCCTCGACTCCCACTAACTACAATGTTTAAACTGCAGCACTGCATAGACCCTGTTGCTATGTTGGGAGGTTGAACAGTACCATTATTTTTTAATATTGATCCATGACTGCCATGAGACAGAAGAGGAAGCAGACCATTATTCATGTCATTTTTTATATATAAAAAAAAAACAGTTACAGTACATTTAGTACACATTTCAACAACTTAAAGACAGAAAGAATTAACTTTTTTGCAACTTATGAGTATGCTTTAGAAATCCCCTTTTGTATTTTGTTAGACAATATTAGTAATGGCATCCTTCAATACAGAACTATCAGCAAGTGATTCATAAATACTGTAGGTCCCTCTTGAGGCTTTTCCTTCTGTGGTGTGCAATATAGGTCTATTCTAGTTCTTCTAGTTGCATTTTTCCATGCCTGCATAGGTTCAGGCCCTGCATGTTGTGACAAATGATTTACAGCAAGACTAGGATGGGTATAGTATTGCCCTTTTTTCCCCTCACTAAGACCCCCTTACTAAATACCCTGGTAGCTCTGAATAGATAATTGTCTACTCTTTACAAATTTGCTAAACATTTTAATGAGCATGCCATCTCACAAACGGTACTCCAAAATGTTCTCCTTTTTCTAGGACAGAAGTACAACTAGGGATGGGGCGTTTGTTGCTGGACAACTTCACTCAGACTACTTTTTCACTAAATATATTGGTATCACTGAATAGACAATCATCTCCTCTTTAAAAATATGCAAGAGATTTTAATGAACATTCTCTCCCACAAGTTCTGTGGTACTCAAAATATGATCCACTTGCTACCAATTAATTTCACCCTCAAAAACAGGTTTCTGGCTAAGGACTGCCAAGGACAACACTACATTGAATATTGCACCAGTCTTGGCAGTCAAATAGAGAACAAATGCTCCACCCAACATTATGCTTCATATTTAGGGTACCACTGAACTTGTGATGGATTGCTCATCAAAATACTTAGCATATTTTTAAAGGAGGAGAATTATTTATTCAGGGATACCAAGATATTTATTAGCAATTAGTCTGAGTGAAGTTATCAAACAACAAACTCCCCATCCCCAGTTCTACTGCTTTCCTAGAAAAGAGAGAATATTTTGGGGTACCATTTTACCTGTGAGATGTCTTGCTCAAAAAATTATTTAGCAAAATTTTTAAGGAGGAGACTATGATCTATTCAGGAGATACTAAGATATTTAGTAAGTAAAGGGACAATACAATCCCCACCCCTAGTCTTGCTGTAAAACATAATTTGTGCCAGTACTATATGTATGTACGTACGTACGTATGTATGTGTGTGTGTGTGTGTGTGTGTCTATATATATATATATATATATATATATATATATATATATATATATATATATATATATATATATATATATATATATATATACACACACACACACACATATATATATATATATATATATATATATATATATATATATATATATATATATATATATATATATATATATATATACACACACACACACACATATATACTGTTATTGGACAAAAAAATGGAAACACCAATGTAAAGTCACTTAATAGGGCGCTGGACCACCTTGGCATGTATGCTCCATGGCATAGAGTCTACCCAGCCTCGGGAATTCTGCAGGAGGTGTGCGGCACCTTTCTTCCATGAGAAAGTCAATCAACTCATGCCTGGTTGATGGAGGTGGAAAACGCTGTCTCAGGTGTAGTTCCAGAATATCCCATATATTCTCGATTGGGTTCAGATCTGGTGACTGAAAAGGCCATGACATATGAATAACATCCGTGTCATGCTCATCAAACCATTGGGCGACCACACATGCTCTGTGGATGGGGGCATTGGCATCCTAGAAAACAACTCCACCAAGCAGGAAAGAAGTGCTGCAACATGGGGTGAAGATGATCACTCAGTACCATTAAGTAGCGATTAGCAGTGACCTTGCCTTCTAAGGGAATGAGTGCACCCAACCATGCCAGAAAAATGTGCCCCACAGCATTACAGAACCACCAGAACCCTTCACTGTTGGAACAAAGCACTCAGGGCTGTAGAGTTCTTTGGGTTGGCAACACCTGTGCACTCGTCCATTTGTCGAGAACACGGTGAAGAACGATTCATCTAACCATATCACATTTCTCCACTGCTCAGTAGTCCATTGCCTGTGCTCTTTGCACCACTGGACTCACAAACGTGCACTGCCAGGTGTGATGAGCGGATTGTGCACTGCAACCTGACTGGTATCCCGCACTGTGGAGTTCTCAGCGGACCGTTTTTGATGAAACTGGCTGCACACGCCCGAGGTTGAAATATGAAGTCAATTGATCTGCAGTTGCTTGTCTGTTTTGCCTTGCAATTCGAATTAATGCACGGATATCACAATCTTGGAGTATGTACTTCCGCCCACTGTTGCCCTTCACTGATGATGTCTTTCCCTCAGAGTTCTATGCCGACATCACCTTAGACACTGTTGCTCGTGAGATATCAACAAGTTGAACTGTCTTGATCACTGAAGCTCAGGCTAAACACGCCCCAACAATCACCCCTCTTTCAAAGTCACTCAGATCTCCTCTTGTAGCCATGCTAGCCATAATTACAGGCAACCAGTCTTGTCCAGCATTTTTACACATGATCCTAAGCATGCTTGGATGTTAGTTACTTGCTTAATTAACTCATGAGCCACACCTGTGTGGAAGCTCTTGCTTTCAATATACTTGGTGTCCCTCATTTACCTAGGTGTTTCCATTTTTTTGTCCACTATCTGTATGTATGTATGTGTATACATACATACATACATACATACACACACACACGCGCATACATACACACAGTATAACTTCACTATAACAAACCCTTCTTATAACTAACCCCCTTCAATGATCCAAGCAGCAAGAACCATTTTTTTTTATGGAAATTAGCCCTATTAGAACATTCACTTTTACAAAGTCAACCCGGATAAAACAATCTCGGTAATAACTATCAGTGAACTTTCTCCAGTCTGAATATGTTATTCTCTCAGTGAAAACAAAGACTTTGGTAGGCGAATTCAAAGATAAGGCTAAATCATAGATAACCTATTGTAGTGTGAATTGTGTGAAATATGCAATCGTTGCCATCTTCACACAAACTGCAACCATGGCAACAGGCGTGAAGAGGTAACAAGACTGAAACAGCGTGTATTGAGAAAAGCACCAAAAATATGAAGCAATCTACGCTGGATGTTTTTCAAGAGCAAGGGCACGTAATTACTGTATTCAGCATGCAAGTGTACTGATACAGCAAATGGCCAAACCCTCTTATAGTGAACAACCTGATATAACGAACATTTCTCCAGATCCCAATGGGGTTTGTTATAATGACAGTAGACTGTGTGTGCGTGCGTGCGTGAGTGCCCACAAGCCCGCCCGCCCGCACCATTTTCACCAAAATGCAAAGCTGCATAAATATGGGCCACAACAATCAGTTGTCTCCATAATAGAAAAAAAAAAAAATCATCTGTTAAAGTAAACAAGACTAATTCAGTATCCAATATGATTCAGGAGATATTAATACATTCATCTGGGAAAGGAAAATAAGAACATTTATCTCCATTTCCAAAGCAGGTTTTCAGATCACAACAGGACACTAATCAGGTTTTTTCAGAATAAATGACTTTTGTAACTACAGTAGATAGATCACAAAAAATGTTGACATGTTTTCTTATTTACCAGGCAGGAAGAGAAATGATTCTGGTGTGAAATTACATTGACCTTCAAAACAAAGTAAAATGGTGGGTAAGTGCCATCAACAGTCATTTCTCATTTTCCACTGAAGCCCTGTTAGCGGATTATTACCATAATAGCGCTAAATATAGAGCGTGGGGCAAATTCATCTACGTTCTTGTTTAAACTGAATCTTTTATCACGTAAATAACTAAACTTTCAGAACATTGCAGTCTCTGATTTATCTAATTAAACAATGGGATAAAAAAAAATGGTCATGTTTTTGGGTTACAGTTAAAATTCCAACAAATATTTTTGTATTCAATGTAAAAAATATTTCCAATTCCCCACCACATTTACAAACTGTAATAGTGGGTGTGCAACTCAGTTTCGATTGGTTATCTTTTGAACTTTGACTGCTGTAGCAGAAATAACGTGGGTTAAAATAACAACTGACTGACAATTAGTATTAGTTTGTTTTCCGTTTCATTTGTGTTTTATTTTTCAGCTCAATTCAGTAACGGTACTGTCATAAGCCACACTGCATGACTACAGGAAGTCTATGTTTGATACAGGAGTCATATAATATATGTTACCACTAGTACAGTAATAGTTTCAAACCAATGTCAAACAGCAGCCCACGGTTCGTGCACACAGTGGTTCAGCAGGTGAAAGCTGCGGCCACATGTCCCATCGTTCAGAACAGTTGGGAAGATCTGTCCTGTGGTTTAATTAAAAACCACTGCTGGTGAACTGGAATCATGTAAAATATACCAGCAGTTAAACAATCCATTGCAAATGATCTTGATATTTTTGCAGAGATACAATTTATTTTATTTTTTTTTCTTACCAAAATGCAAGCAGCAACAATTCTGTCACATGGAAACTGAAAAATACCTTTAGGACTATGGCTACCTACCAACAAATCTTAATTTACAATTGTTGAAGAGCTACCAGTACTGCATAAAATCAGTTATGTATTTTGTATTTTTCATTTTTATAATATGTGCAGTGGAAATTATTAAAACAAATTGTGATTAACTGCAAACTCATCAAAACATGTCAACAAGAAATACAGCAATTGTTACACTAGGGCAACTGAGAAAATGAGCGATTATTTTTCTCCCAAATTAAACTTTTAATATGCGGTAATACAATACAACAATACCTATTTTTACCACTGGCTTAGCTGTCTTTGAGTGATGCACATCAGAAATTCATTTGACCAGAGAGCATTGTCTAAATCTGATTCTCTAAACCAACCTCAATGGATAGAAAGACCAATATGTATGATAGATTCAAAAAGGGAGGAGCCTATGTCAGTTCCTTCAGACATCCCACCTATCAATCCACCCGAATACCAATAAGTAGAGCAAGCTGTGAAAAAAGCAAGGGCATCATCAGCCCCAGGGCCTAATGGAGTTCCATCAAAGCATTACACACAAAAGACAACATTCCTCCGTCCAGGAGAGCAACCACCAAGAAAATGTGTTAGAACCAAGCCTCATCCAGGATAACTGGAAGCTGCTAGAGACTGGAAGATGCTGGCAGATGTTGGTCAACGGATTATTTTTCCACCTGAGATTGCCACCACTAACCTTCGACCAGACATTGTCTTGTGGTCTGGATCAGCACGCCTTGCTCATCTGGTAGAGTTAACAGAGCCATGAGAAGATGCTGTGGATGAGGCGTATGAGAGGAAGAAACTTCGGTATGCTCAACTAGCTGCTGAAGCGGAACAGCGAGTATGGAAAGTCCGAGTTTACCCAGTGGAGGTGGGTTGTCGAGGATTTGTGGCACACTCTACAACCCGGTTTCTCAGAGACGTTGGGTTCAGTGGCGAAAAGTTGCATAGCACTGTGAAGAACTTATCTGAAGCAGCAGAAAGGAGCAGCAACTGGCTGTGGTTGAGACAGAAAGAATCTGGATGGGGATCTCAAGTACAATAGAAATAAATCAACGCTGATGTACAGGTAAGTAAGCTGGGCTGAGCTGAGTGGGGGATGGAGGGGGGTGATGCTGGGACGCCAGAATGAGATGTCGTGGGCTAGTCAACGAAACACCGAGGATGGAAGGTGCCCACTTGAAGACCCCAGAGATATACCCTACTTGGCTCAATCCAGACGGTTGTCATGCTGATGTGCTGGGGAGACCCCACTGGGTTGATCCCTGGAGTCAGCATCGCAGCTGTTGTGTGTGCTGATGCACTGGGGAGGCAAAATGAGCTAATCCCTGGAACCAGCATTAAACTTCAGCAATCAACACCAGACAGAAGGATATCTACATCATCAGATGGAAAACAACGCAAATGGATGGAGATGCAGATGGAGCACATTAGTTTATTGCAAAGCTACGTCTTAGTTGGTGCTTATCTTGGCGAGAGCCGAGTTCAAATCAGCACGAAGTTCAACATCTACTCTCATGTAATGGAAATCATTACTGTTCTTTTGTCCCTTGATACAAATATAATATGGTGTACTCATGCGTGTATAACATCTCACTCGCCCTCTTCACTTTTGAGAAACACATATGTAGCTCACGCAATATGTCTAGTTTATGCATTGTCACCGGTAAGGCCTTTTCTTACTTACCTTTATACTTTGCACAGTACAATGAGTGAATCTTCATGGATTTAAAAATAGGATACACTGCAAAGCCTTGTAGGAATTACAGGTAAGCTGAAACCACCAACAAGGTTTTTAAGGCTTTCCAATGGTTGTTTTAGAGTTAGTCTAATGTAGTCACCTAGAAAGCTAAACTTACTCTATAATATGTGCTTATAGTTACATACAAAAATAAGCAGCACTAATTCAAAGCATGTTTGGCACGCAAGTCAAATTTAGTTGATGTTATGTAGTTAGAACAGCTATACATAATGGTATCTAATGTGAAGTTTTGCATTCCAATTTATTGTTTTGTTTTATTTTTTTCCCCGATATAATCTTCAGTAGTGCAACCAATCAGGAAGTATATCATCATGACAATGTACAGTCATAGTATAAGATATCTTTGTTATGTACTTTATCCCTGGGGCCATCACCTTTAAAATCAACAATTCAGAAGAGTAGCACACGCTCTACACACATGCTACATGTCATTACAGTCCATAAAATCATACCAGAGTTATCAAGAGCAATACAGACAACAACAGAATGTCTACCCCACAATGAGTAGCATACAAAGGTAGTTAGGTGAGTTGTTTATTTTGTTTTGCTGCACTATTTATTTCTTTACATTTACCATCAGATTTACCGAAAACCTTCGGACTGGCTTAAGAATATTAGATCACTGTTGCTTAAATAACAAAAAAAAAAAAAAGCTATATTAGTTTTTGAAAATAATGTCAAATTTGTTGACAGTTGTACAGAACTTTGATCTCATTTTAAAATGTAATCTTCCTGTGCTATATGTCTGATGCAGAATTCAAATGTCATCATTAGACTAGTACAATACTATGCTTCCAGTTTTTCAATTAGTGCGATTACTCCCAAGAGTGATGTCACACTACTTTACCCGCAAGTGTATGTCCTTTCCAGATTATTTATGTGATTTCACAGTCGGACCACATCTCTGAGAAGATTTGAGCTGTCTTAATTAAGACAGTAGCAGAACACTAATAGCATGAAGGAAGAATATAATGTCATCTTTTGGCTACTTTAGAGCTTAAGGAATGATGACAGTCTCTAAATAAAGCATTAATGCAAAGCCCAATTAAAGTAACTAATGAAAAGGAGCCACATTAAAACAATCTTGTTTATAAATATTACAAATGAGTAATGTGTAACATGCAAACAGTGGTTTGATTGGTTTTATTATTTTCCTGTCTAAATGTGGATACAGGATGATATACCAGTAGTGACACTGGAATAAACTCTCAGCACATCTACAGCACAAACATTACATTCCATCTCCCTTGTTTCCTTATGGTCAATAAAATAAAAACTAAACTGTACACAAGGCTGAGGAGTGACATTTACACATGCACCTAATATAATAATACATAATAACAAATATGGATATTTGAGCAAAGCTACTGCAGTCTTGCGAAGTGTAAATAAACAAAAACATATTACCTTAATATAACCTCCAGTAGAAACGAGCATCTTGCTGTCAGGGGAGAAATGTAGATCTGTTACCCAGCCACCATGTAGGGACTCCATAGAGTCCTTATTTTCTCTTGCACAAATATGAAGCAGAGAACCATCAAACACACGCCAGATCTATGCAAAAGAAAATATGCTGACATTAGAAGTGTAGTCCAAGGGTAAACTTGTAATCCATCCAGCTTCCTTTAATACTGACGTTAGAAGGGCCAAGTGCTGAGAACTTCAAAAAATCAAATGGGGTCTTCCATAGCAACCTAAAGCAAGCATATTTTCAAAAATTGAGACCAAAATGAACATACCCTTATTTCTCCATTGTCATCTCCAGTAGCCAAGCACTGGTTATCCCAGGAGAAGCGGCAGCTCCGAACACAGTCTTTATGGCCGTTCAGAATGTGAAGGGCACTAGTGGAGTCAAAACTCCAGATCTGTGAAGTAAATAGAAGATTTAGTGTTGCTGCGTTTCAGGATACAGAATTAAGTGTAAAAGCAAAAACAGGTTCAGGGGCTGGAACAACGGGTGCAATGTGCTTTTTCATGATTCTGCAGTTTTGACCCTTTGCACTCCAGAACTGCAAGCTTCTTATTTGAGGATCTGTATGAAAGTACAGCTTTATCAAGGTTGGAGGTAATGTGATGGACAGTTGTGTCACAGATTGTAAAAACTAAACTTAAGAAAGCGTACACTGGTAAAGCCAAGCACAATGGAGTTAACTATGGCAAGCACTCCAAACTATTCTTGCCCAAGCAGTTGTCTGTTGGTTTATAGTCTGAGGTTTGCGATATGAAGTAAAATAGCAATAGATTTGATAAACACGATATAAAAGTGATGCAGATCACAAAAAATATTGTAAATGCTCCAGCAGCAAAGGGACAGGATGGTTTTGTTAAACTATTAACACCAAGATACAATAATGTGATCATATATTCACAAATCTTAATTGAGCAGAACCTTTTTTTAATATAAATATTATGTATTATCCTTTTCATATTGAATGTTATAAACAAAACAACAACAAAAAAAACAGCCATAGGTGTTCACCATTTAATAGTGAGAGAATCTTGTTTACAGCAAAAGTATTTTGCAGATTGTCACTGTGCAATAGGGATAGCTCAACACTGATTTAAGATGCTAAATAATTCCATCTATATAAAAGACTGATGCATATCAATTTATATGCTTATCAATCTCAGTCCTTGATGTACAAAAAAAGAGGTTTTGGAATGTATTAAATTACTTGAGTGAAAAAACTAAACAGGAGTTTCTCTTCAAAGAAGTCTCTTATGATGCCGTTGCTATTCATATATTCCTATAGTTAAAATTGATTCCATGATTCTACATGCTATGGAGGACAGGCTGATGGGTCTGTGGTTTCCTGTTTGCAACTTATCTCCCTTTTCTATTGGACAATACCAATGATCATAGGTGACTTAGAGAATCACGCAGCACAGCAGTATAGCAAATTTGTAGACAATGCTCCCATTTATTATTACTATAGATTTAAGAACATTATAAATATATTATGTAAAATCCTGCAAAATAATTACACATTTTATACAGGACAACAGAGTCCAAAACAAAATAAAGCAAAACTACTATTAACATTATCAACAAGTTACTGGATTTTGCTTGTGTATGCAAAGAACGAATAAAACAACCTGGACTACAGGAATCCTCAAAAGACAGAGACATCTACAAATTCATTCACTCACAACTGAAGATGCAGCATTTTAATTATACAGGGTATTTCTCTTGACAGCTAAACTAACGATCTCAGAAATACGATAAAGATAAGGTGTTCTATAACGAAGCTGTGTAAGCTGTTTTATAATGAAGTTCACTCACATGACACATCAATTAACATTGCCTTAATAAGAACTTTACGTGTACTGGGTTGTCTAAAAATGATAGGTAATTTGCTTTATGCAGCGTAAAATCATTAGCAAATTTCCCACATGTCTAAACAAATTCAAATGCAATTCCCAATACATAAATATAAAATGAAAACATGTTTTATCAAAATAAAATTGTAGTACTTGTACCAGACACCTTCATGTCAAAGCTTCTGTGTTCTTGTAATACCTCCAAAGTTATTAGAGACATATATTTTTTCTAAAGTAATATTATTCTTTACTCTACAAATTTTAATTGGGTCTTGGCCAATTGGAGCGCTTGACTTGTTCAAAATTATTTTAAAACGGTTCATTAATATACTGTAGTTTTTTGTTTTATCGGCTTTTGGTGGCAATATGGATATTAACATTTAAACAGTAATAATCATAATAAAAAAAGTGATGAACAGACATAGAATTTAAACCACAGCCTATTGCTCTCCATGCAAGTGCTCTACCATTAACCCTATACTGAAGTATTGAGTGTGTCAGCGGCTCACAGCCAGTAAAAGCGCCAGCCGTTGATTAGGAGTCTCTGCTTTGTAAGTTCATTCCAATCATGAGCAGCAAACCAGGGGGGGCTGCTACACCTGCACAAACCAGAAGTGTGTCTTTATTCAACTTGTCATGGACAACATTGTAGAGGTTTTCAGTCACTATGGTTACGCAGGGTTACACCACACACACTTGATCATATGTCTGAACGGTGTTTAACTTTAACTGGAGGGATACATGGCCATTACTAAATGATTACCACCACCAACAAGAACAACAATTCACATTTCTGTAGCACCTTTCATCAGAAGGATTCCAAAGAGCTTTTACAATTAAACCACTAAAATGAAAAACAATCTAATACAAAATGTAATAAAATGGTAAAAGAGGTAAACATGCGTTTAAATTGTAAAATTAGAAAAACTAAAAGATAAAAAAGCTCATTTTTAAAAATAGAACAGACAAAAGCGTGTAAAACAAAGAATTGAAAAAAAAAAAAAAAAAAAAAAAAAAAAAAAAAAAAACTGAAAATACAGTTTCATTGTACATACAGTGGTCTCTTAAGTATTCACCCCCCTTGGACTTTTCCACATTTTATTGTTTCATAACATGGAATCAAAATGGATTTAATTAGGAGTTTTTGCCACTGATCAACACAAAAAAAGTCCATAATGTCAAAGTGAAAAATAAAATCTACAAATTGTTCTAAATTAATTACAAATATAAAACAGAAAATAAATGATTGCATAAGTATTCACGCCCTTTGCTATGACACACCTAAATAAGCTCTGGTGCAACCAATTGTCTTTAGAAGTCACATAATTAGTTGAATGGAGTCCACCTGTGTGCAATTACGGTGTTTCACATGATTTCAGGCTAAATACACCTGTCTCTGGGAGGTCCTACAGTTGGTTAGTACATTTCCTAACAAAAACTACATCATGAAGACGAAGGAACATTCAAAGCAAATCCGGTATAAGGTTCATCAAAAGCACCAATCAGGGGTAGGACATAAGAACATTTCCAAGGCATTGATATCCCTCGGAGCACAGCAAATTCCATTATTAAGAAATGGAGAGAATACGCACAACTGTGAATCTGTCTAGAACAGGCCGTCCTCAAAAACTGAGTTTCCAGGCGAGAAGGGCACTAGTCAGGGAGGCCACCAAGCGGCCTATGGCAACTCTAAAGGAGTTACAGTCTTCCAGGCTGAGCTGGGAGACAATGTGCATACAGCAACAATAGCCCGAGTGCTTCACAAAACTGGCCTTTATGGGAGAGTGGCAAAAGAAAGCCATTGCTGAAAAAAAACACATCAAATCTTGGCTAGAGTTTGCCAGAAGGCATATGGGAGACTCTGAGACAAAGTGGAAGATTATATGCTATGATGAGACCAAAATTGAGTTTTTTGGCCTCAACACTAAGCCTAACATTGCACAACATCCCTACCATGAAGCATGGTGGTGGCAGCAACATGCTATGGGGATGCTTCTCTGCGTCAGGGCCTGGAAAGCTCATGAAGATAGAGGGCGAAATGAATGCAGCAAAGTACAGAGAAATCCTGGAGAAAAACCTGTTGAAGTCTGCAAGAAACCTGGGATTTGGGAGAAGATTCATCTTCCAGCAGGACAATGACCCCAAACACAGAGCCAAAGCCACACTGGAGTGGTTTAAAAACAAAAAGGTCAATGTCCTGGAGTGGCCCAGTCAAAGCCCGGACCTCAATCCAATTGAGAATATGTGGAAAGAGTTGAAAATTGCTGTTCACCAAAAAGGTCCCCATCCAACTTAACGGAGCTTGAGTAATTTTGCAAAGAAGAATGGGCAAAAATTGCAGTGTCCAGATGTGCAAAGCTGGTAGAAACTTATCCAAATAGACTCACGGCTGTAATTGCTGCCAAAGGTGCCTCTACCAAATATAGGCTCAAGGGGGTGAATACTTATGCAATCAATTATTTTCTGTTTGTATTTGTAATTAATTTATAACAATTTCTAGATTTTATTTTTCACTTTAACATTACGGACATTTTTTGTGTTGATCAGTGGCAAAAACTCCTAATTAAATCCATTTTGATTCCATGTTGTAACACAATAAAATGTGGAAAAGTCCAAGGGAGGTGGAGATTATATATATGTGTGTGTGTGTGTGTGTGTGTGTGTGTGTGTGAGTGAAAGACCTATGAAACAAACATACTGCCTGTACAAAAAGTTTGTCCCCAAACAAATAATTTTAGAATGTGCTCTCCCATATGGAGTACTATTTCAGCATTTTATGACAAGCACCATATAACACAAGATCTTCATTTTTGTCTTTTGGCTCCATCAATCCAAAAGACTAGGTCATACAGGCATCCAATCCAATATTAATACATTACTCCATGACGGTCAATACTTTCGTCATAAATTGTAAATGGTCTTTTACTAAAACCAATATGTTAGGATTATCTGGTGACATTTCTTTCTTTTAAATAGGTCACCAGTGGATATTATTATTATTATTATTATTATTATTATTATTATTACTGTTAACAAATGTTTGTGCATGCCCTTATTTTTCGTAATTATATCAGACAACAAATTCAACTACTTAGACTTCAATATAATTATTATGCAATGTATAAGTGTTTATTTTACACAATATAGTGTATCCATCAAATTTTAAGAATGTCCCTGATTAGTTCCTAAGCATCTTGTCTATCCAGATTAATACATTGTAATACGATTATCTTCTTCACTCACCTTGGCACTTTTGTCTGCAGAGACAGATGAAAATGTACTTCCATTAGGTGACACATCACAAGACAGAACCGCCCCTTGATGGCAGGAGAAGTCCTGGATCATCTCACCAGTGACGATGTCCCAGAACTGAAACAGACAGAGTTTGCAGGGACTGAAAGACATTCATTGATTAACACAGTGTTGACGAACTGGATTGCCAAAGCATTACTAGAATTTCAATTTGCATATTAGGGCACATAACCTAAAGCTGTAAACTAATGCCCTTGTTCAGGAAACTGCACGTATTCTTTTTTATCATACCATTTACATGTAGTAGTCTAAACATAACTGATCAAGGAATCAACACTAGGGCCAACAATTAATAAAACAGTTACTGCTGTTGGACTTATAACATAGCAGGGAGAGAAAATAATACTAAATTTATATGGCAATGACTTTGTACTTTATTTGGAAAAAGATTGTACTGATTGCTGGTCTCTCGAGGGATTGCAATAATGAGATTAGTTTAGAACAAATTTGTTATGCATTCCACGTACATTAGGTTTTTGAGGTCAACGTCTAACAGTGCCCAGCATTTTAAACAGTACAGTAAGTAGCTTCAAATGTCCCTTTTTTAACCTTTCCTTTTGAGTGGTTTTAAGTTTTGTTCCTTGTATATGAAAGTACCTATTATCTGAGCTTGAACAAATCATAATGGCCAGCTTCTTTTGATTCCAAAGAAATCACATCACAGTGTGCCCTATTTATGTGTTTATTTCTTATTGCCTTTTCCAGCACTTTTGTTCTCCCTGCATAGACCAAGACGCTCTCCATGCGGCATCGGAGTGTCAGCTGAGTCTAACCTCTCTCAATTAGACATCTCAGTAAGCCAGGGAGACCTTAGTTCGTCCTCTATCTTTCCTTAGTTTCCCCTTGGGGGAAGTTCCTTGTTTCCTGGCCTTGGAGGTCAATTGGTTTGGCCTCACCTCAGCAAGGGCAGTTCTCGGAGCAGTTAGGGAGAAACTCCTATTCTGTTGTCAAGCACTTTGGGGTAGATGTACTAAGATGGGCCAGTCGCAGCGCAAACATACCTCAATTTGCATTTTCATTACAACAATTCGCAAAGCATACATTTTGTCATATGTACCAAGAGAAAATATGTTAATGAAAAGAGCCACAATATACTAATTTAAATATTTGTTGCGTCTTCTTAGCGAGATCTATAACATACGTTGCGAGAGTCTTGCAACACTGTTCAAATAAATAGCGGGAGCAGAGTTGTCATTTGCTGCAGCAGAGGGTGCCCAAAGGATAATGTCTATACATGCAAGGGTGCAAGAATCAAAATAACAGTTTTTTGTTAAATGTAAACATCTATGCAATGCATTCTGTTTCGTATTGATTTTACCTATTTTAATACTGTGTATCTATCTATCTATCTATCTATCTATCTATCTATCTATCTATCTATATATATATATCTATATATATATATATATATATATATATATATATATATATATATATATATATATATATATATATATATATATATATATATATAATTAATTAATTAAATGCAGTTTAATCCCATCAGATTCTATAGTTGGGCCCCAACCTTCACCCCCAAAAAAGCTTTTCATTATCATACAATAGCCCCCCGTTAATCCGGACATGTTTGTCTGTCATAAGGAGCTGTGGGTTTAAAAACAATAAACATTAAATAAAACATTTACAAAAAAACATTACAATAAAAATTGCACATACATACATGTATAGTTCTCATTTATGTGTTTTTGGTAGGCTACCCATTACATTATGTAAAAATATAAAATCGGTACAAAAGTAAAATCAAATGAATACCTAGCGCACTTTATTTTTACTTTAGCCTACTGGCAACACAAAATAAATCATGCTGCTGCATTGTAAACATTGGTGTACAATGCAAATAAAAGATTATTTTTAAAATATTATAAATATTATTATTATTATTTTTTTTTTTTTATTATTATTATTATTTTTAAACTTGGTCTACTTAGTAGCCTAGACAATTAACACACAATAGATCATGGTCCTATACATATGCTCAGAATGAGCTGGAGGGGTCAATGGCACATGTGTGCAGTCTATTGCTCCCAACACGCTGGGAAAACCAGAAATGTCATAGAAATTTGTTTTCAAGGCTTGTACACCGACTTTACTGAAAATTAGGTACTTGGGTGTTCGTCTCAAAAATACTTTGAGCTGGCAACTGGCAACACACGAGAAAAGGCGGACTGGGAAATACCAGCAACAACTGCAACTGTTTAAAATTGCTTTCAAAACTTCTCAACAAATTGACGCAATTGTAAGTGTCGCAATTGACGACAGCTTTAGTATATCTCATTATAATATTTGAGAACCCTGCCCCCTTTTTGCAAATGTATACACAAACGCTCATAATTACATATTCATCTAAGGTTGAACCGCAAAAAAAAAAAAAAAAACTGCTGCCGCAAAGCATCCTTAAAAAGTCACCAAATAGCATTGTGCATGTTTAGTACATTTCACCCAAGACTTCAGACTTGTTTGCAACTGGTTTGCGACTATTGTGACAGGAGCAACACTTTAGTACATCTACCCCTTACTCTTTATTGTCTCGTGAAACATCATGAAAGACAAGGGAAGGGAACAATAAAGAACTCGAAGAAATCACTCCATAATATAACCACATGTTTTTGTATTACAGATACAGTTGACACTTGATTGAATTCATTGCTTTAAACTCAGCTGGTTCCCAAATGAATACAAACACTTTAAGTTATGGCTGAAACCTGTGATTTACAAAAGTATGCAACATATTGTATGATAAAGTCAGCATGCTTAACAGATCTACTGAAACATCACCCTTCTTGAGTGTGTAAAATACACTGCAATAGTCTTTAATTTATTAAATGATGTCCTTTACTCCAAAGACCTAACTACTGTTTAAAACCTTCCACACAGTTTCTACTGTAAATGTTGCAAAGTATCCCTATTTGCAGCATTTCATTTCATACCTCCCTGTTCTCTGAAACTGTGATCTCTGGTCAGTGCTTTTTCTACCTCCCTGTTCTCTGAAACTGTGATCTCTGGTCAATGCCTTTTCTACCTCCCTCCTTGTACAGCAGTGTAGGACTCATAAATTCTCGATCTGGGTATGCATGGCCACAGACTTGTTCAATCTCTTGCATTGCTTCCTCGTCTCTTGTTAACTATTCTCTTTTTGCTCTGCTCTATGTCTGGTTTCAATGGCAGGGTTTGCCTCCTTGATTCTCCTTGGTCCTCCCTGTCTCCTCTCATAATCTTGTGTCTCAATTCATGGCATGCTGATTTAGTTGTGCATGCATTTTTATAAATACCATATACCATTTTTAATAACACTGTTGGTCTTTTTTCTGTTTTTTTATTCTTGTTTTCTATGAAATGTTATGAAAATGGGCCAACTCATTAATTCATACTATCATATCTACAGTGCTTACAACTATATTCCAGTTTATATTACAATATAAAAATGTATTAAACAGCAGCAGAGCCTGAACTCTTGCCATGATTTATGAGGAAACAGACAGTTTCCCTGAATTATATTTATGTCCCTTTGGAGAGTGGGATCATTATAGAGCCTAAAGATCCCTATAAAATTGTATACTTTTTTTCAACACAACTATATAATTGTAAATGGGCTCTTCCTTCAACTTAGATGGGAAATAATTTCTGCTGTGTTTAATCTTAAAGCATTATAAAAGGGTAAAAGCCATTGTTCGTTTACAGATAAAATCTAAAGATTTCTACTAGTTGTAATTGTACTAGTGCACATAATTTAAGTATTGAAATGTAATATCTAAGACTAGATAAGATGGTAAATTTCAAAAGTCAAGTTGACTATACAAGCAAGTCATGGAATGTCCCAACCAAGATTTTTTTTTTTTTAATGAGTTTTGCTATTAAAGTTAATCTTTGTAATGTGCAATAAAATGCTGTCATCCTTTTCCATATACCATCGAGAAAGTCACAAATAAGTCCCAGCTTGAAAATAAGTCACTGGAAAAATGGTACAGCTCATACCAGTATCAAAACAGTTCCAAGCATGGTGTCCTGACATTGATACTCAAGATTTATAATTTTAAGGCCATTGCACACTGGACCCGATCATGCATCCGATTTTAACGTGCGTCTAAGAAAAAAACAATCGTGTATTCCCTATTGCACCTTGCACACCATAATTGTCATACGATGGCGACACGTCAATTTTAGAATCGAAAGAAATTCAATTTGACATTGCGTTACAAAATGACATAGACCAAGGACAATCACTTGGGTTCATGCAGTTCCCTGGACAAAATGGAAAAAACTAATTGTGTGTTGCCATCGTAACCAAACAAAAATTACTTTATGATAAATCCAACAACGACTTTGAAATAAAAAGAAAACACATGGAAAGATATTGTCGATATGTATTGTAAAATATGTAATATATGTATTATAAAACATGAAATTATGAACTGATAGCATACATAAACGTGTGTATTTTCGCAGTGTAAATAAACATATAGCTTTTTTTATTTCAATTGCAGTCAAGGAAGTAAAGAAACAATGGCCTAACCTTGAGACACATAGCAGAGAAAGAAGCGTGACAGGGCAAGAGTGGTCAGGGCTTAACAGTCAGAAAAGACGGGCAGTACATGAAAGTGATGGAATTTTTGGCTTCATACACTGAGAGTAGAAGATCATTATGTTAAAGTATTTTCGGTAGCTCATTGCTAGCTTCCCAACTTTTATATTTATATTTATTGCAGGAGCAAGTGTTTGAAATAAAATATTGGTCACATGGTTTCTGATGCTATGATATCATGTTTTGTTTTATGTATTGCGCAACAACATCATTGTAGATCTAGTAGAAATATAATAATTAACAAACATTTTAATATCTTAGTGCACTAAAGAATAAATTTGGTTTATGAGCAGCATTTCCTGATCATTAAGTTTATACTACATTTAACATTTTTCTGTGTTCAAAGTTATGTAAGAACTGGAACCATAGGTATATTTACTGCAAAGCCTCCACTGCATACCAGCGCTCTGAAGTACGACACTAACGCATCTAGTGTGCAATGGATTGACACACAACTTTTTTGGATGATGGATGATGCTGACATGAGAATGTTCCTGTCAGCTTCAAAAAAATTATAGCTAGAAGAAAACCTTCAGGTCCCAACACAATCCTTTGGCGCACATTGTGCGCAGCTATTCTGGAGCATTGGTGCCCACTCCATCTGTACTTGCCTAGTGGGCTTTGCACCACAGAGTTGTAAATCACTTGCCTTTTAAGAAAACAAGTGTTAATCTATTCAATATGACATTTTCAATCAGGATTTTAACATTTCAATCATTCTGCACAAACCTTCTTGAATAATTTTGACAAGTAGTGGGCTGACCCACAGAATGCATGATTGTAGGGAAGTAATTAATATTCTCTGGGAGAGAGATTGTTACGTGATGAATAATTATAAGCATTTCTAATTAAAGTTTGGACTAACAGCGTGCTGTGTGTATAAGTGTGCTGTATTGTCATATTTTATGAATTGAAAAATCTTCAATCAAAAATCTTATAAACAAGACGTGTCAATAACAGTAACATTTAAATGTGAACCAGTTAGACACAATGTAATTATAAATAACATTATTTACTTATACCTGCTTGATGTAGTCATGCAGTTTGATAAACTTACTCTACATTTGAACTTGGTTCTGAAGTTTGCAATGACATTGTCATGCAAGCTGCTTTACAAGTGAAAACCATTATTATAAATATTCTTATTTGGAACAAAATTAATGAAATGTACGATATTTATAATGATATCCATTCCTAAAAAGAACATAAACACATTTAAGACTGCTTTATTAAACTGTTAAAACTATGAGGTTCTAAATACTAATCAACACTAACGTCAAAAGGTTACACATTCTTGAGGTCAGTTTTTTTTCTTAGCTAGCATTGAAGACCGATTTGTATTCACTTCCTTCTCTTATGTACTTAAAGACTTGTGAACTGATTTCACTATCCAGACTATTTTATAGTTACCACAGCATTTTATTACCTTAACAGTTCCATCAAAGGACCAGGACAAGAGCCTTGAACTATCCAACAGTCTGAATCTCTTTACCCGCTCACTGTGTCCTTTCAGCACCTTGCATTCCAAAGACTTCCAGTCCCATACCTGCAGTAAATTGAGAAGAAACACACTGTAGTACATTACTGTAATTTTAGATTGCAAGTGGAGTTAAATGTAATATTTAATGTGAATAAAAACATCACAGATCACTAATTAATGTTGTACTTGCTACAAATAAGAAAAAAAAAACACCTTGGATCTTCTTATATACATACATACATACATACATATACATACATATATATATATATATATATATATATATATATATATATATATATATATATACACACACACACACACACACACACACACACACACACACACACACACACACACACATACATATATATATATATACACATACATACATATATACATACACATATATATATATATATATATATATATATATATATATATATATATATATATATATATATATATATATATATATATATATATATATATATATATATATATATATATACACACACACACACAAGCCTTTTGTTTTACTAAATGTTGTTATTAACAGTTACTTTGCAGCTGTACACATATTTACTTGTGTTCACAATCCAATGCACAGTTTTTTTTTCGTATATTAAAGGATGATACGTTACTAACCCTAACAGTTGTATCTTCAGAGCAGGTTATAAGTGTCTGTCCATCAGCTGTAAACTGGCAATGCAAGACAGTTTTTGTGTGTCCTGTTAAAGTGCATAGGGTATTACCACTGGGCACTTCCAAAACCTGAAGAAAAAAAAAAAGCAATGACAAAAACCATGTAGATTTAAATTTATTAGCATATGATATATATATATAATATATATAATATATATATATATATATATATATATATATATATATATATATATATATATATAGTAACATGGCAGGGAGGAGGTTAACAGCCTCCCTGCCAAAAACATAATTGTTGAATTGTTTTATTAGTTAATTATGACCTGCACATGGTGATCATTGTAAATTAGAGCCAGGTGCAGGGTATATAAAAGGGAGCAGCCTGTCCCTTCAGGGCTGCTGCTGTGTTTGTTTTTTTGCTAGGAGTTTGTTTTGTTTTTGTTTATTTTGTATTATTAAAAGTGCACCTCAGCGCTTATTCTTTCAAAATCTGTGTGTTGGGTCATGATTTGGAAGGGAAAAAAATCTGTGTGGTGAGTCTACAGGTTACAATACATGTATATGTACATATACCTTTGAACAACGTGTGTGTGTGTGTACCACATCTATATATATATATATATATATATATATATAATATAATATATATATATATATATATATATATATATATATATATATATATATACACACACAGTACTGTGCAAAAGTTTTAGGCAGGTGTAAAAAATGCTGTAAAGTAAGAATGCTTTCAAAAATAGACATGTTAATAGTTTATATTTATCAATTAACAAAATGCAAAGTGAGTGAACAGAAGAAAAATCTACATCAAATCAATATTTGGTGTGACCACCCTTTGCCTTCAAAACAGCATCAATTCTTCTAGGTACACCTGCACACAGTTTTTGAAGGAACTCGGCAGGTAGGTTGGCCCAAACATCTTGGAGAACTAACCACAGTTCTTCTGTGGATTTAGGCAGCCTCAGTTGCTTCTCTGTCTTCATGTAATCCCAGACAGACTCGATGATGTTGAGATCAGGGCTCTAAGAGGGCCATACCATCACTTCCAGGGCTCCTTGTTCTTCTTTACGCTGAAGATAGTTCTGAACGACTTTCGCTGTATGTTTGGAGTTGTTGTCATGCTGCAGAATAAATTTGGGGCCAATCAGATACCTCCCTGATGGTATTGCATGATGGATAAGTATCTGCCTGTACTTCTCAGCATTGAGGAGACCATTAATTCTGACCAAATCCCCAACTCCATTTGCAGAAATGCAGCCCCAAACTTGCAAGGAACCTCCACCATGCTTCACTGTTGCCTGCAGACACTCATTCGTGTACCGCTCTCCAGCCCTTCGGCGAACAAACTGCCTTCTGCTACAGCCAAATATTTCTCATCAGTCCAGAGCACTTGCTGCCATTTTTCTGCACCCCAGTTCCTGTGTTTTCGTGCATAGTTGAGTTGCTTGGCCTTGTTTCCACGTCGGAGGTATGGCTTTTTGGCCGCAAGTCTTCCATGAAGGCCACCTGACTATATGCCTACAAAATCCCTGACTTTGTGCAAGTGTAGCTAGAAAAATTGATGCTGTTTTGAAGGCAAAGGGTGGTCACACCAAATATGGATTTGATTTAGATTTTTCTTCCGTTCACTCACTTTGCATTTAGTTAATTGATAAATATAATCTATTAACATGTCTATTTTTTAAAGCATTCTTACTTTACAGCATTTTTTCACACCTGCCTAAAGCTTTTGCACAGTACTGTGTGTGTGTGTGTATATATATATATATATATATATATATATATATATATATATATATATATATATATATATATATATATATATATATATATATATATATGTTTCCTCATATTTTAAAATTCTACCCAATTTGCAATTCCCCACTTAAATATTGTCTCCCTATGGTAACCCACTTGCCAAATCAGGAGAACTGACTAGCAATGGGAAACCTCCTAGCCAGTCGCCTCTTTTCAACCTTTTGATAAATAGATGGCTATATTACCAGATTGTGACACTGGCAGTAACTTGTGGTAAACAATTTCACAACTGAGTAAGTGGTTCTTTAGATTGTGTATACTGTATGTAAAACAGTAATCTGTTTGGCTGCCTCAACCATATCCCTGTCGTTGGGGGTATGCATCAAATACAATAGATGCCTGTGCATGAAAGAACTGGTGTGCACCAAGTGCAAATTACCTTGCACAATTACTTTTTCCCCACCTGTCAAAATCTGTTGCAAAGCTTTGTTATATACTGTAGCTGCATTTGAATGGATTGTGTATTTAAATACTTGGCACTGAATTGCAAGACACAACACAAAAAATGGTGGGGGCACTGCAGATGATGGATCAAAATACAAATATATAACACCTTCTAGAAGTGAGGACTGCAGCACTGGGTACTGTGCATAATGTTAATGAACATATTTACTAGGTTGTATTCATGACTCTAATAATCATGTTTCTATGGCAGTGGATCACGCCACCAAAAAATCATATTAGCAAAGCTCCAACTTAAACAGAACATGCCAAACAAAAATACAAACCCTTACTCAGATATTAACTGAATCATCAACTTTAATTATAACACAAATTTAATTATAAAAATAAACAATATATAGTGGACTTGATGAATTTACAAGTAAAACGCAAAACAACAAATGACTAGTGAAGGCCAGATGGACTTGTTGATAAGGAGAAATGATGGGATTTGTGTTCAAAGAAATAAGACTACTCAAACAAGCACTTGAATTGCAGGTTATGAAAGCTGTTTTGCTATGAAAATGTTTTAACAGCAGAACAGGCAACAGTGTGCATTTATTATCAGTATTTTATACTTTTTATTTTACAATGCTACTTAAATCTTAAAGAAAACAACAAATCACAAGATTGCCAATGGCTACATTCAACAACTATTATGAATGTCCAATTTTACCACAGTGGGCAATATAGGTCTCTGTCACTAAAACCCATCATGATGTTACATGTTTTCCCTCTTCTTGTTTTTCTTACTTTAAATAATTCAATATAACACGACCATGAGAGTTATCAATACTTAATAATAGAAAGTGCATTCATGCTAGCCTAACTCTGTTATTCATAAACAGTTGTCCCAGTGTGTCAAACCTGACAAAGATTCCAGTAGCATGTGCAGCAGGTGTTCTTAACGTTTTATGTTTTCGTGGCAATTAGTTCAGTTAAAGATTCTGTGACTAGCATCAAAACATATACAGTAAAACCAGGACAACTGATAACTAAAGGGACTGAACATTTAGGGCTACTTTAAGGGTGCTGACTTACTGTCCTAAAATATCCTGACTACCAAGAGAAGTAAGTCTGAGATCACATTCTTTGATACAAGTTTTGCGTTACTTAAACTACAGAATATTATTAAGATAAAGTAGTGTTTATTCCTTAAAGAGACAGTTTCACGTCAATAGAAGTTATAACAGTACCTGGAAGATGTAATGGACCTTGTTTTGCTGTGTCTTATTTTCCTAGATCACTTGAAACAACTTACAGTATTTTTATTTTTTTTTTAAATTATAAACTGCTTCGGGCAACTCCAGTGTATCTCTAACTTGGTGATTATTGGCTGCAGTCTCAGAATTAATGTCTTCAGTCTTTTCGGTCAGGTTGTAGCACGGTGCACCCCTATAACAGTTCCCCTGAGTTTACTTTAACAGACAGTAGCTGCTCACCTAGCTAGTACATGCTCTGCCTAGCATCATGTGCAGCAGCTATCTGGGGTAAATTAACTCAATGGCCTATAGGGTTTAGGGTTAGGGTTTTGTATTTTTAGACATCATTAAAAAAAAGATATATTTAAAATGTTTGTAAAATGCCTACTGCAGTGTTAATTGCATACAGTAAATTAAATACCAAGACTGCTATGCGAGTCAGACCCAGTTTTCGGTTGTCACCTTGGGCCCTGAACTGATATACTATTACATGTCATTGTAGAAAAAAAACTAACTCGAGTGTCATTCTCTCCCACTGACAAGCTGGCAATATTTGAATGACTGGTTACTTTGATTGAAAAATAATTAATGTACTATAATACCGGATGTTTAATGAATTCATTTTAACATCATATTAACTTATTTCAGTGTATAAAGTGATAAATAAAAGTACATACTGCTTTCAAGTTATACAGAGCGGCAACTGCTTTTTGCATAATGCTTATTATGCTTATCTATTACTATTATTATTATTATTATTAGTACTAGTAGTAGTTTATTTGGCAGACTCCTTTATCCAAAGCGACTTACAGGTGTATATATGCGCACACTTCAAAAACTAGTGCTGTATTAGTGTATGTGCATAAACTAAAAAGTACACAGTAGTATACAGCGATGGCCAAACGTTTTACCTCACCCTACAGAATTAACCAATTCTGCTTCATAAAGTCGAATGAAGCCTGCTGAATAATGTTACATTAACATATTGAATTACACAATGGTTTATGAAAAACTAACACATTTAGAAATGTGAAAAATCTAACATGAAATACTGTACTACTGTTACGGCTTTCGCAATACCATTTTTGTAGTTCATTTGATTACATGATAAATAAAATATCTACATTATGTTTAGTTTTTATTTTTCATTATGTCTCAATCCTAAAACTCTAGGTGATCTAAAAGTTTTGGCCACAGCTGTAGTATATGCGGAGTAAGCGTTAGTGTTGTGAGATGCAGAAGCTGTCCTCACACCTTTACTGTGCCATTCTCTAGTCCTAGTGCTGTTATGAGGCTCTGCTGGAGTGTCAGAAGCTGCAGTGTCCACCAGCCAATGTTCCTTAGTACCTGCTTTGGGGACATCACACCTGCCTACAATAAAATATATAGAAACAATGGAAACATTTAAAAGGCTTCTGTAGACGTGTTCTCTTTTTCTTCAAAATACTAACAAACAGCCTGGGGAATGGCAATGGAATATAATGGCACAGGGGCATCCATTTACAGCTTCAAACAAAACTAGGTGACACACAAGGTACTAAATAAAAGCATAATGAAGCAAATTCCCTTTTTGTTTCAATCTAGAAAACCCAGCAACTGGTACATACCTGTCTCTAACCCTTCATGCTGTGGCTGATGTGTATCACTATAAGTCAGACATATTACAAAACAGGGCCTATGGAAATGGTTGAAAGTTTTACAATACAGACCACAATCCAGTTCAGTATTCTAAGCAAATAACTGAAATGGTGCTTAATAATTGAAGACAAAATCATTATCATATTCTCCTTGCTTGTACTAGAAGGTAACTCCAAATCTGAAGGCACTGGAAGTTCATCTGAATAGGGCAGTGTCATTATTACTCAAAAAAGAAATATTTTACCATTAAAGTAAAACTTCTATTTATGCATGATTGGGTTTGCTTACATCTACTACCCCAGTAGTGCACAACTCGGTCCTAGGGGGCCGGTGTCGCTGCAGGTTTTTATTGCAACTGCACTCTAAAGTACTTTATTGGACCTTATTGGAAGCTTAATTGGTCCAATTAACCAACTTAGGGTATGGTTAGAACAAAAACCAGGAGGGACACCGGCCCTCCATGGCCTGAGTTGTGCACCAGTATACTACTCCATGAAAACCACCATAGTGCACACCATAGAATATTATTAGTCGAGTACACCAAGCACCTTATATATAACACAGTCTGTGTACAACATGCAAAAATAGACCCAACATTTGTAAAAAGATTAATACAAAAAATTATGGTATGTTTTTTTTTCTTTCTCACATACAGTAGATCAAAATTCTGCAGCAGTACACCCCAACACATTCAATCACACGTGCTTGCACACATCAATACAATTTGTGAACTTACAGCTACTTCTTTAAAAGTAGCAAACACTTCTGTTTTGTACATTTACCATCCTTTTTTCACTGTCTTTCAATAAAAAATAAAGCAAGACATTCAAAAGGAAGCCTGTACGCATGGCAGTGCATTAGAACAGTGATGGTTTAAATGACAACTCGTTTTACCATGGGCAATTCCATAACAAGTGAGCCAGTTACTGGATGTGAGAGAAGGAAAGGTATAATGAGAAAGAGAACAAAGACAAATGACAAACTGGATATGACAATCTTTGATAAGAGATCTAAAATTACACTGGACAAGTATGTCTTTTTATATAAAGGCTTTCATCTTATAAAAATACACTAGCTTTTGCAAGACAGGTGTTTATAAATATTCATAGCCTAAGCTACCACTATGTTTATAAGGTCTAAATCAAAACCTTACTTTTAACAAAACAAAATATAATCTAGTATAACTATGACAAATGTGGCTTACATGTCTAATTAAAATTTTGTCTGCATTTATAAGATTTGAATTGCTTCTTTTTCCCCATTAACAAATCTTAAGCATGGACCATTTTAAAATAACTTTATGATTATTTGACTTTTTTACTTAGAATAATGAAATGGCATATATACACTTTCAGTGGCCATACTATTAATCCCACCCACCACATTTACACTGAACCTTCAACCGATTTGCATATGTAAACTATACCGGGTTCTTTAATTTCCCTGAAAGGTCAAATAACATCTTGTGTCTTTGTGAACATTGTTGCTAATCAAGTAGACCCCACAATGCTGAAAGTCAGCCCTTACAGACGGGGGACCTTTCAAGATGGTAATTCAACTATCTATCATGCTAGTATTTGTCTGCGATTGGTTTGGCGCATAAGACGGACTTAAGCCATCTTCCTTAGCCAGCATAAGTGAGCATGTAGGATAAACTTGAACACCGCACTCATGGCCACAATCCACTGCCTACCTCATTGACCAAGTTGTATGTCGTACTCCCGGAGGAAAAGGCCTTCAGGCAGAATCTTCCTAATAAAGTGGCCAGTGAACTGTGCCTCTCATAGTCCTGACTCTGCCTCTCATAGTCCTGACTGTACTGGTTTACACAGAATTTTGACAAAAGGGAACTAACTTACTCAAGAAATGCACACTTCTGAAACGTGACTAATAAATACACCAAGTTATAAGACAAGGTCCATTCACCTTATTCTTTCTTTATGTATTTAATAGATTTTAAATAATTAATGATGAATGTGGCGCAATATGACAGATCGTTAAAGACATAAGCATTTAAATTAACCCTTATAAATATACAGAAAGTGGACATTACAAGAACTAAAACAAACATGGCTGGCAGCCATAAAGAAGCGTTTCCAAAGAAACAGTATTTAATAACTTATAAAGTGTCAGTATGATTAATATAGAACATTATGACCACAGAATGTGGAATATAAATCTTGGAAGATAATTTTATATGCAAAAAAAAAACCTGCCCACTAATAACTACTTTCTTGTCTTGAAAAACGTAATTATAAAATTCAGACATTTTTTTCTCTTAATTCATAACCTAGATACGCAGTGTAAACTTCATCTATTCAGGACAACTTTCAACATTACCTAATTACATTATCTCAAACAATCCTCAAGAGTGATACAGAAGCGCAGAGCTTTCTAAACTGAGCATACCGTATCTTCAGGGATAAATAAAAAACATGATGAATTGAGATTCACTGAATTGCAAGCAAACTTGCAGATCAAAGCCACAGAACATTAGGTTATTATCATAACCTAGAAATAGAAATGCAGCCGTTACCTAATGGGTGACTAACTCCTAAAGACCAAGAAAAATGAATATTCTACACCAAAGCTGCTCGGCCAAACCTGTGACGCAGTCATATCTGCCCCAGAGGCTATAAAAGAACTGTCAGAGAGGGACCTCAGCAGATAGGACTGGTAGGCTACCAGAATACTATTATAGTTGCCCAGGCGTGCAGTGAATGCACTGGCCGAATAGGCACGCTTGAGGATCACCTCCGAGACCCGGCACTGCTTGTTGGGGCATATAGAGTCCTTGGACAGAAGTGCTAAATTAGGCAACTGTACCAAAGTGGTAATTGAAGCTTCCACCGGCAGAAATTAGGGTATCATCGACCAGAAAACAGCCATGACAACTGGATCTCAAAAAGAAAATCCAGGTGCACGAACAACGACGACAGGAGAGGTGGTAGGCGCATCAAAGATGGACTGCCATGTCCCACCTTCTGTAGGCCAGGGCACTTACAAGACTGCAGGGGCCATCTTGATTAGCAGTAGAAGCTCAGACGACAGGGGCAGCTTAACCACAGGTGCTGTCTGACTCTACGTCAGAACGCCAGTTCCTGTTCGCCCTCCACCTTAGAGGCGGCGATTGCCAGCATGTCATCCTGTGGCCAATCTGCACTTGTAGCCCCCTGGGGTCCAAAGAGGATAGGCGAGGCTGAACGTTCACAAAGTAACTCTGTGAACACCATTCCTTGGTGAGAAGCTGCCTAGAGCTTCTTCATCTGCACTGTCCGCCAATCATTTGGAACGGCGACGACTCTTCTCCTTCCTTGGGGGAGGAAGAGAGGCAGAGGGATAGGAGGATGAGGAAGACCGTGAAGATGGCTTCCTGTGTAGGCTACTTTCCTAGGGGAGTTGTCCGATCTCCCTTGGCACAGAGCCATGGGGTGAGGACACAGCCACCTCTCTACCAGAGGGTGATGGGGAAGAGCACTATGCAGGTGTAATGGACGCGGGGCACTTTGTAGAGCTGCGAGAGACATTTCTCCAGCGTGCGCTTGGAGAAAGATGCACAAAACAAAACAGAAACTGTGGTTAGTCAGTGTCTCCTTGGTGTGTTCTGGCCCCAGGCAGGAGGAGCATCTGCCGTGCTTGTCTTTAACAGGCAGACCGGTCTTGCATGTGTCGCAGGGATAAAAACCTGGCATGAGGCAAATAGCAACATAGTGTACAGTAAACAACACACAGGTGTTACCAGTGTCTGCTTATAGACAGCAACAGGACAGGTCAAGACCCGAACAAGACCGGCTTGGTATCGGACTGGGGATGTAAGCACCGGTCAGTAGTGGGTTGTAACCGGGACAATGACTTAGGCACCAGGTGGGTATGGTAGGGCACTGGGTTGGTTCGGTGACTGTAGCACCAGGTCAGTTCGGTACTGGTTCGGTGACTGTAGCACCGGGTCGGAACGGTACGGTACTGGGTCAGAACTGGGACAGTACCAGGTCGGTTTGGTACTGGTTCGAAGACTTTAGCACCGGGTTGGTACGGTAGGGTACTGGCGTGGTAACCTTGGTCCTGGTTCGGGAACGGACCAGGTCATTGACCTTGGTATCGGTACGCTATGGGTATACTGGTTCGCAGTCATCGCCGATAGCACTGTACAGGGATGCCCACCTGTATAAGCTACTGGCAAAACCACAGTCAGTACCACACTCGAGACTAAGGGAAGCCAGCTTGTTAGAGGTACTAACAGCTCTCTTAATGGTGATGCAAAGCAGCTGAGCCCAGCAGCTGTGTGTGTATTTCTGTAAAAAAAAAAAAAAAAAAAAATGACTACGTTAGCGGGCATGACTATGTCACAAGCAAGGCCGAGCGGGTTCAGTATTGGGGGTTTTACCCATTAGGTAATGGTACATTTAATACTTGAAAGGGAACATTATATCTATAAAGGATCACCTTGAGGATTAAGGAAAAACAGACAAAAATAGCTAGTTATCATTCCTAAGCATTTGGCTATAAAAAAAAAAAGCCATTTACCTTTACAGTTCCATCCTCTCGTGCCAAGGCGGCAGCCTGAGGGTCTTTACTGAGACAGCAGCAGCGAATGCGGGACTCCTGTTCCTCAGACTGATAGATCACTTCCCCTGTCTTTCCATTTATCAGCTAACATGCAAGAAATTAAAAGAAACCTGGTTATTTCAGCCATGTAAAGTACCTTCTAACCTCATCAACATGTACTCAAAAAAAAAAAAAAAAAAACGTATATTAATGTTTGAAATATATTCTTTATATAAGAAATAAACGTTAATTTATATATATATATATATATATATATATATATATATATATATATATATATATATATATATATAAATCCTTATTTTTTATAGAGGAGGTTGTACCTGCAAACGTTTCCTGTTGTCAGGCGCTATCACATGAATTTCATTGTGGTGGAAGAGTACATCTGAGTCACGCTTCAAGGACACAGCAGATGATGGATGCACTTTCTTGGTCTCCCAAAGCTGGCAGAAAATAATACAGCATTGAAGGCTTTAAAATAGATTTGCTGCTGAATTACCTATTATTATGACCAAGAAAGAGTAAAATGGTCTTAGTAGCAATAAGAGATCCTCAAGACCCCAACCCCAACCTAACTCATATAATGATACCACCACATACACTTTTAATCAGTACACTGATGAAAGCACAAAACCATTTGACTATTTTACTTAGAGCACTTCTTTGCCCTCTTTTTAGAGCATACAAGTGTAAGTGCATTATATAAGATTTCAAATTTTGCAGATTATGCAGTATGTCTGCAGATTCTTTTTTTGCACGCACCTGTGCAGTTGTATGTATGTTTCAGAATAATAAGAGCTTGTTTTAAAGGCCTTACCCTGACAGTTTGGTCATCGGAGGATGAGAGCAGTATTGACCCATCAGGTGAGAACCTCACACAGTGAACCCAGCTCAGGTGTCCACTACAATCAGCCACTTTCTTATTGGACTCAAGGTCCCATAACTATGTGAACAATAGAAGGAACAAATAAATTAATACATAATTAGTTGTATAATACGTTAAGAAATGAACACAGAATATAAAGGTATGATTTAAAAAAAAACAAAACAAAGCTACTTCTTTATAATTTATCAATATATAATTTCTTCATAAATAACTTTTTAGTTTAATGTAATTTTAATTTTAATATATTTGTGTATTGTACGCATACGTGTGTTTTTATTAATATTGCTTGGATGTACACTGCTGTGCAAAAGGCTTAGACATTTTAAATAAATAAAACAAAATTCTACTTTTTTTTTTTTTTTTTGGGACGCTTCTCATTGATTGCTTCGCTCTACCCACCCCAGTTGAGAACCATTAGGTAAATGCAATGGATTAGCAACTACAACACTTCATATTAGATGCTCATGTACAGTTAAGTTTTTGAAGATTCTGATCAATGTGAATTAAAGATTGCTAAATGACAACCTTGATTTCTTCTCACACAAACTAAGCTGTGTTAGTAACAGTCAAAGTTGTTATAATACTGGAAAACACTAGTGGAGGCTTTGAGTAAATTGTTGACGCTCATAACATTGAAACTGTAACTCCTGAATGTGTCTAAGACTTTTGCACAGCAGTGTATACTTGCTGAATTGTTTATTATTGAGTATATGTCTACTTGGGTCTCTCTTTGTATTAGTGCTGCACTATTGAGATGTACCTGTGCTGGCCCTGTGGGTACAAAGTGAAATAAATAAATAAATAAATAATTAAAAAAAATAAAATAAAAAAATCACAAACCTCTACAGTATAATGGGACAGAGCTATGGCTACCAGCTGAATGCTGGAACAGAAGTCACAGGACTGAATGGTGCTATGTCGACCAGTTTTAATTTCTGACAGCAAGGTAGCGCTCTCTATGTCAAACACCTGGAGAAATTGAGGAGGTGAAAAAAGTACATTACTGTACATCACTGCAAAAACCTGATACCTGTGAAAGTACAAACATAATGCTAAAATTGCTTATTAGTGATTAAGAGAAATAATTAATCATGTGTTTGCCCATGTAAAGGTCTCCACACATACTAGTCAACATGATGTGGAAATTATGAGTGTCTTCTCTGACGGTATTTCAACATATATGGCAATAAAACACACACCAGGCTTATCCAATTCCTTCGAAATGGAGTCCCATATATTATCTTTCAAATCTGTATCTATGTGATTCCCTTTTGTCATAAACCACCGGGTATTTTTAATAAAATTAAAAAAGTGTGTGCAATAAAATAAGGCATCATATATTTAGGTCAAACACTCCAGCTTTCACAACCACACAGGAGTTTTACGCAAACTTACTCAGCAAATATTAGAAATCATACTTACAAACACCATGTTTTTTGCAGCAGCTATAATTCGGGTACCATCTGATGACCAAGCACTGCACCTAACTACCACCTCCGATTCTTTAGGCTCATCTGTGAGGCTTGGGAAGAAATCCAGTATATCGATTGACTTCCATTCATTAGCTGTATGTACTTCCCAAAGCTGTAACAGAACTGCAATCAGTCAGGAGGTTTCTTCACTAAATGATGCTTCCTTACACAGCACTATTGCTGACACGCCATGAAAAACACAAAGGAGCAGCTCTAATCAAGATGGAAATGTTTTTTTTTTGTTTTTGTTTTTAATTCATTTGAAGATTGTACTGATGAAATCCCAAGGCTTAAGCCAACACACACCTTTTGTAGTTTAGGTGTGACAGAGTTGGCTAGTTTTAATATTAAATATTTTAAGTAGAACCAACTCTGTCAGGTGGCTTGCTACCATTGATCAGGCAACATTTAATTATTGGATAATGTTGCAAAGATTATTTTTAGAAACTATGCCCGGTACAGTCATAGTTAGATAAATTGATAGCAATAAAACCGTTCATTCAAAAGCCAGTATGCAGGCAAGTAGTTATATTTCAATTCTGATTCAACATTAAAAGCAAGCATACCTTTAGAGTTCCATCGCTTGAACAGCTGGCCAGGTATTGGTCATCAGGTGAAAAACAGCAATGGTTAACAGGACCCCCATGCCCAAACATTGTGTTTTGAGATCCTGGTCTATTGGTGTTCCATAGCTTTGGAAAAACAGTTATAAGAAGAACAAGTATATTGGCTACCAAGACTTAACAGCAATAACGTCACGATACCAGTTTGCATTATTGACAACAGTACAAGTTACCACACAAACCATACATTAATCACATATTCAAATAACAATACAGTCAAAAGGTTTAATGGCAAACAAAAAAACACACAAAAAAAAAAAAAACAATACCGTACATATCTATAAACCATCTGTACATTTACCATCAAACCTAGTCCTTAAGCTTTTAGGTCATTTTTAAATATGCAGCATTACATTATGAATCCACTGGAAATACCAGTTTCAATCAAGTTTTTTTAAATTTTTTTTAATTTCTTGTAGGTGTTGATTGCTGATATAAAAACTGCTATGTACAATCCAAGTTTCATTTTACTGGAGGAATTGCACTGCACGGTTTGCTTCACATAATCTTTGTCTGCGAGTTATATAGGTCTTTATAAACCCCAGCAAAACACCACTGTGGTGCAACATCCTCTAATTTCATGCTAATGCCTATGCGCTAGTATGGACTCACATATAAAGGAGGATTTTACTCGAGATTTATAATCTGCAAGCAGCTGTGAAACCCATTACTGCAATGTCTGCTAAATCCTCATGAAAAACTCCTTTGCACAAGGCATGCTATATAAAGTATGTGCACACAAATATACCAGTAAAAAACAATAACATTTTCTATAATTCACCCAAAATAATAAATGTTTTAAATAAATATTGTATATAGTTTTATAATGGATTAATGTATCTGTTAATACAATTATTTCTGTCTTTGCCATACTATTACTATATAGCCTATTATACTGCCTTGTTGCATTGGTGCATTAAACAGATCACATCAGATCAGACAGGTTAATGGGCCTCAGGTTGCAATCCCTTTATTTTGAGAAAAGTCAAAACATTTTCACATTCCAGTGAACTTTTAACTGTTTTTAACTGCACTGAATATAAACAAATAATAATTTTGCTTATCAAACAAGGTTTGAGAAATATTGGTCAACCGACTTAACTTTTGATGGTGTAACAGCGCATACACAGCTGGTATCCTACTTACTTTGATAAAGTTGTCATTTGAGCACGTTGCCAGCAAGATTTTGCGACTTGTATTGGTAAACTGGCAGTGATTCACCTGTTCAGAATGTTCATTGTATGTTCTGAGCAAATTTCCATTTTGTGAATTCCAGACCTAATATTAAAAAGACAAAAAAGTGTTAAACAAGGAAAAAACTGCAAAGGAAAAGAAAACTTGATAAAATGCTACATTCACACCATAGGTATGGATTAACTCATATACCGCTACAGTAATTTTGAAACAACCCTCAACCTTATAAAACAGGACAAATCAACAAATCAAGAAGCTTATGCATTCATGTATTTTGGGGTAGTTGCTTAACCTTATTATAGCAGGTTGTACACCATGATAAAGCCTAGCAAACTGTAGTAACGTATAAAAAACCTATAGTGAAAGCCTGGTAAAGCACCAGGAAATACAGTAAATCACATTTAACTGTGGCTATTAACCGTAGTATGGAGCAGTAAATTCATAGTTGAAGCATGGGATACTGCAACTCGACAGTACGGTTATAGAAATATAAATATTGTGACATTGTGTCGAACAATTCTGCTAAATTGGAGAACTGCATTTATAAATGCTGACCTGATGTTTTCCTTAACCAGCCTGTTACGATAATTGTTTTCTATTCTAATTACAAAACACAAGGATGTGTATTTTTTGGGTATATTTGTTCGTTAAATGAAGAACATGGAGTGATGCTGTGAAAATGCCTGGAATTTTAATTCTGGACTCATCAGTTTTAAAATGCATTGATGGTGCTCGTAAGGACTAACACCCTGTGGTTTCGGATGCTCAATTAATCATTTACCTGGCTGAATGTACTGTTACTACAATTGTGAAAATGTCAAAATGACTCGTCATAGCATGTAAAAGTTTTTTGCACTGGGGGTATATATTTTGCTACTTTTCCCAACTGGTGATTTTAATTTTTCAAACAAGACGACATCTTGTTTTTACAAACCTCTTCAACTCTAGCTAGCAGTGCCTGATTGGATTCAGGACTGAAGAAATTAACCAAGAACCAAGATATTAAATATAGACACACACATTTGTATCACAGGTATTCTTTTCTGCTTTAATCATGCTGCTTTTTCTTTATGGCTTTCTTCAACATACAGGGGCACCCATTCTGTAATCCTGATTAAATGCCTCAGGAGTGAAAGACTTAGCAGTCGTGCTCTACTGAAATCAATGAAGCTGAACAATTTTAATACTTACAGCAACAAATCAGGCAAATGTATTTTTATTGTATTCTACAGAACAGTTTAATACAGAGATAAATGAGGCAGACATTAACTGAACAGATTTATCTGAAGTTGCAATAATAATAAAACAGTAGAATTGCCAGTCTTGTTTGCTTCTTGTCAAAATCTACCTTTATTTTCTTGTCAGCTGAACACGTGGCTATTAACTTGTCATCTGGAGAGAATGCGCAGCATAGCACGTCATCATCATGAGCTTGAACTTCAAGAAGTTTCTCTCCAGTCTGGCTTTTGAAAACCTGCAGCACCACAAACACAGGAAATACATGACAAACTCAGATGCTGGCAAAGCCTAAACATTAACTGCGCTGTAAGAACGCAGTAAGTTGGAATCTAAAAAGTCAGTAACTCTGTAATAAAATTGTGAAAATAAGTTACTAAAAACTCTTATAGCATATTTGCTCTGTTTCCATGGCTGTATCAGCTGAAACATGAGGACAGTTTTTTTAAATAATATTATGTGAAACTATCGGGCAACATACATAAAACCTACATAATAAAGGTTTGTGTTTATAAATAAAGACCTATACGTATAAAAAATCTAACACACGGATTACATAGTTACTGTATCCTTATAGTAAATATGAAGCATTATAGTGAATTTCTCAGGATACCTCAATTGTGTAACAGACTTGGTGAACTTATAATAGGTGGGTTTCAATGCAGTTTAAACAATGTATTTTTATATTTAAATATAGTTTATATTTAAAACAAGATTTTGAAGAAACTTTATACTGAAATATTAAAAACCGTTAAAGATTTATTTGAACCATTTCTAACCTTAGTGTCATGCATTCAAAGTAATTCAATCTACTTTACTTGAAAGGCAATCTAAGTGTTTCATGGGGTGAAAAAGACCAAAAGTACACTTAAATATATGCAGTATGTTAGTTAGCATACAATTTAGTGGAGATACACTAGTAAAACAGAACATTGAAATGCAAGCTGAGAAACAACTTGGTTAGAATAAGGAAGTGCCATTTAGGGTTTAAAAGGCTGAGCTGCCTCAGTTTGCTTTCTGTAACAGAATGGAAATACTGACAACAAATATGTACCATTTCAATTAGAAGTGTTCATTTCAGCATACGTTCGGTGAGCTCCGTAGTAAAACCAATACATTTCTCAGAGCAATTGTTCATAAGCATTACATTTACAACTACTATAATTTTAATAAGAAAAATACAACTAACAGTTGTATTCTTACCTGCAAAGTTTTATCTGATCCACAGGAAGCTATTTGTTGCCAGTTGTGAGAAAAGCAGGCATAGTAAACTGCTCCCTTATGAGGTTGGACAATCAGTCGGGACAAACTCTCTAAACTGCTTTTGTTTCTAAGAAAAAGTATTTAAAAAAAAAAGTGAATTTTAGATCATAAAGAAGAAAAGTCAGACAGCAAGTATCTGATACCGGGCAACAATACAGCACCGCACATATTACGAAGTTTGATAGAGCCTGCCAAAAAAATGGAGAGGTGCAACACGCAAGGCGTTGTGGGATAGTCAACAGAACCTTGTGCCCACCCAACTAAATGCCCTCAATGAACTTGTACATAAATTGCATTAGAAAAAGAAGTCTTGGAAAGTGCTGGAGAGGAAGACCCAGCGTGGAGTAGGTGTTGCATCAATGGCCGTCATATCCTGCATTAGAGGTAGGGGTGCAACGATCCACCGGTACGTATGATTCACCGGTACAGACTGTCAAGGTTCAATTGAAATCAATATCAGCTGCATTGGTACAAACAATATGAATACAAGGTTTTATATACACAGGGTGATTAGAAGGGAAGTTTACCACATCAATGATATGGTGCACACCCTGTGTGTGTGTGTATGTAATATACAGTGCCGTTAAAAAGTATTTGCCCCCTGTCTGATTTTCTGCATTTTTGCACATTTTTCACATTGAATTTGGTCAGATCTTTTTGTGGGTTGTAGTAGTATACAGAGGGAGTCTGAAAGAAAAAAATGACAGCAAAGATTGGTGCTTCTTTCATTTGTTTGGTGTAATCAAACATACAATCTTCAGGTGTGAAAAAGTTATTGCCCCTCCTAGTTTACTCAACCCAATTAAATTGATAATTAGGGTCAACTGTTTGACTACTTTGGTTAACAATCAAGCCAGATTTGGGCCAGCCCTGCCCAATATAAATCTAACTAACTTTGGCCCTTACCATCAGAGTTAAGTTGTCAGCACACAGGTTCTAAAAGGACATCATGCCACAATCAAAAGAGATTCCTGAAGACCTCCGGGAAAAAAAAGTTGTTGATGCCTATCAGTTTGAAAAGGGTTACAAAGCCATTTCTAAGGCTCTGGGGCTTCACCAAACCACAGACAGCGCCATATGCTCCACTGCTCACTAAGAATAGCATCAAGTTTGCCAAAAAGCACCTGGATGATCCTCAAGAGTTCTGGAATAATGTTCTATGGACATATGAGTCAAAAGTGGAACTTTTTGGCCAACATGGGCTCTGTTATGTCTGGCGAAAACCAAACACTACATTTCACAGTAAGAACTTCATACCAACGATCAAGAATTGTGGTGGTAGTGTCATGGTTTGGGGATGCTTTGCTGCATCAGGACCTGGACGACTTGCCATCATTGAAGGAACCATGAATTCTGCTCTGTATCAGATAATTCTACAGGACAATGTAAGGCCATCTGTCCGTGAGCTGAAGCACAGCTGGGTCATGCAGCAAGACAATGATCCGAAACACACAAGCTAGTCTACATCAGAATGGTGTAAGAACAAGAAATCTAAAGTTTTGGAATGGCCTAGTAAAAGTCCAAACCTAAACCCCATTGTGGCAGGACCTGAAACGAGCAGTTTATGCTTGAAAACCCAAAAACGTCATTGAGTTGAAGCAGTTCTGCATGAAGGAGTGGGCCAAAATTCCTCTACGGCACTGTGAGCGATCAATAACTACAGGAAGCGTTTGGTTGCAGTTATTGCTGCTAAAGGTGGCGTAACCAGTTATTGAGTCTAAGGGGGCGATTACTTTTTCACACAGGGGCATTGGGTGTTGCATAACTTTCTTCAATAAATAAATGAAATAAGTATCAAAACTTTGTGTTATTTGTTCACTCAAGGTCCCTTTTATCAATATTTGATTTTGTTTGAAGGTCTGATAACATTTAGTGTCAAAAATATGCAAAAATGCAGAAAATCAGACAAGGGGCAAATACCTTTTCACTGTACTGTGTATATATACACTGAGTGTACAAAACATTAGGAACACCTTCCTAATATTGAGTTGCATCCCCTTTTGCCCTCAGAACAGCCTCAATTAGTCGGGGGATGGTACACGGGGATGCTGGCCCATGTTGACTCCAATGCTTCCCACAGTTGTATCAAGTTGACTGGTAATGGATCTCTACTCCGAATAGCTTGTTTCATCTCATCCCACAGACGCTCAATTGGATTGAGATCTGGTGACTGGGCAGGCCACTGCAGTAAGCTGAATTCACTGTCATGTCTGTGGAACCATTCCTGGACAATCCTAGCCTTGTGGAATGGGGCATTATCCTGCTGAAAAAATCCATTAGCAGATGGATACACTGCTGCCATGAAGGGATGCACCTGATTGGCAATGATGTTCAGATATCCTGTGGCATTCAAAAGTTGCTCCACTTTTATCAAGGGGCCCAATGTGTGCCATGAAAACACACCCCACACCACCACCACCAGCCAGCAATGTTGACACATGGCATGATGCATGCATGTACTCATGTGGTTTTCTCCATACCCTAGTCCTCCCATAAGTGTGAAACAGCAGGAACCGGGATTCATCAGACCAGGCAATGTTTTTCCAATCCTCCAGTTTTTTGTTCCTTAGCCCACTGCACGTGGAAGTGAAACTGTTAGGTCGTCGGCTGCCATACTCCATTCATGTCAAGGTACGACCAGTTGTGCATTCTTTTATGGGTTTTAAAGCACCAGTGCTGTACTGGACTGTCAGTTGACTAACTGTAGCCCGTTTGTTGCTCTGCACAATTCGTGTCAGCCTCCTTTGGCCTCTTTCATCAGTGAGCCGTTCTCGACCACTGGCCTGCCGTTGGCTGGATGTCCTTTGGGTGGTGGACCATATTTGATACACACAGGAAACTGTGACCCAGCAGCGTTGCAGTTCTTGACACACTCAAACCGGCGCGCCTGGCACCTACTACCATACCCCGTTCAAAGGCACTTAAATCTTTTGTCTTGCCTATTTATCCTCTGAATGGCACACATACACAACCCATGTCTCAATTGTGTCAAGGCTTAAAAATCCTTCTTTAACCTGTCTCCCCTTCATCTGCACTGACTGAAGTGGATTTAACACGTTACATCAATATGGGACCATAGCTTTCACCTGGATTCACCTCGTCAGTCTATTTCATGGAAAGAAAAGGTGTTCCTAACGTTTTCTACAATCAGTGTGTGTGTGTGTGTGTGTATATATATATATATATATATATATATATATATATATATATATATATATATATATATATATATATATATATATATAAACAAAAACAATGTTTGTTGCAGAGATTTCATAGGAATTGTTACCTGAATATTATTCAGATTTGTTTGAAATGGAGGGGTGCACAATACGTTTAGATTTTTTCCACAGCAAACCAAAATTATTACCTTCCTGAAATAGAAGCAGGTACCTTGACCTTTCCATGGAATTATTTTGAAGTTTCACCCCAAGGTCAAAAAGTTTGTTAAGATGTAACTTCCATGCAATTTCAAATAAAATGACGCCTACCACACGTCTGTAGCAGAACGTTTTTCATGGAATGATCCGTACATAGAAGCTAAACTATGGGAAAAAAATTGCACAATGAACGTGACTGTTTACTGCAGCTTTATACTGCATACTTTTAATTTGGAGTCTCTTACTGGCAACAATGAAAGGTTTTCCTGGTAAATGTTTTTTATTTGAGGATGTATCACCCCTGATTTTGTATGAACATGTTGAATCCTTTCTCTCAAATGTAAACGCTTACTTGCATCATGTTCATTAATATGTTTACTGGTAATGAAGATTTAAAATATTACAACAGATAAAACAGATTGAAGATTTATAAGAACTGGACATTTTTTGCATGAATTTGTTTACATTACTACTTAAAAATAAAAAGGAAATAAAACTTAAGACTGTATTTTGCAAGTCCACAATAACAGAGAAATTGTTTATCATGTTGCAGCAATTGTATCGTGATATGTAGCATATCACAATCCATGCAGCGAGGTATGTATCATATCGTTGTGAACTCAAAGATACACAGCTTTAATTAGAGGGGTTGTTCCCATCTGACGACCAAGAAAATGTGAGCACCACTAAACATACTGAACATGTCATCACAGAGTTAATGGCAGAGTAGTACTTCTGTTCTTGAAGTGCTTCAGGAGCACCAGCACACATAAGGCAGACAGCACCTCAATCATACGCCTCATATGAAGGAGAAGAGATGATGGCAGATGGTGTGTGTGTGTGTTTGTGTGTCCAGGATTTCCTCCAAGCAAAGATAAGTGTGTCACCTAATGTTCACACTTCCAAAAATATTACAAGCCTTTTACCTGAACTGAAGTAAAACATTTCTGTATCAGGGCTCATAGACTCAAGATGTCTGCATCACAAAAGCCTATGCTTTTCCACAACAACTGTCTCAACACCTTCCTGCTTGATCTGTTACTATTGTTTGAGTCATGATACATTATTTAAGTAATTTAAACTCAGCATACATTCTCTTATACAGCAAAGTTTTCTAAAACCCCTAACTTCTTATACTATACAATACAACACTTACATCCACTCCAGGTAAAAAGCTCCTTTTTTCGTCTCCTGCTCTGCCTTCAGTCTTGCTTGACGATACACCTCTGAGGAGTCTGGCTGGCAAAGGCCCATCTGAACAACATCAGGGAAAGGCTTTTGTTCCAAGTAGTGACCATTCAGGGATAAAAACTCCTGAAAATTATCACGCACTGTGCTGTTCTAATAAGGAGACACAAAGACATATTATTCCACTGGGATTTGTCTGGATGATATTAAATACACCAGGATATTTTATTTATCCGTTATTGGAAAGAGAATCATAAAACTGCAGACGTATGAGTCTTAGGATGGAAGATCTGCTGCTGTTTAGATTTTTAAAACGGACCACATGTTGTTAATTTAAGAAAAAAGAAAATGTTTGTCTACCTGACTTAGCTTCTTAGCAGTTTTATCAAATGTTTAAAGTTATAACTTCAATATTCTCAAATCTCTGTACTTTTTCCGCCAAATCATTATTAACATTTAATTCAGACATTTAATTTGTGGATAGTTTATTATGTTAATGATTTTCCTTCTAATTTGTCCCACAATACACTGGGTGCTTTGTTGTGCAACAGAAATCCATTACCAATTAAATAACAATATAAACATTAAGAAAATTAAGATAATATTTTTTTCAATTATACTAAAATGCTAATGACAGTTTACAGGGCATGCTATAATTAAGACCCTGTGTAAATCGCGATTTCACGGGCTGCACAGAAATCGAGAAATTAGCCCAATACTGCTATTTTATCAATATTTTTTAATTAAAAAAAAAATGTTAAAAAATCACATTAATGAAACTGTATAGCTTTGCGGCGTACTATTCGCCACGCACAGTGCTGTGCAGTGATTATGTTATGTGATTATATGCAATCTAGGTAGGAAATTAAAACACTACACACTGTAAACAAGAAAATTGAAGTCTCTAAAAAGGCTAAAAATGTGTTTGCAGCAGATCCATAAAGCAGTATCCAGCAGGAGGTTTACACAGCGATGGAGGGAAGCTCTTCTGTACGTCCTACAACGTTACTGTAGATCACTACCGAGAATTGGCTATTGACAGGCATTTAGATTCAAGTATTCACCAAAAGAGAAAGGCGCAAATCCAGAGCAGTACTGCGACTGCTTTACTTGCAAACAAAAAACGGTGACTTCCATGTTCCAAAAGTCCACTGAAAACCGTGAAACATGAAACACATTAAATTTTGATCTGACAGAGGTGTTAGTTTGTGCAAATATCCCTCTTGAAAAATTGGACAACCAAAAGTTATGTAAATTCTTCAGACTGAGTGTAGCAAATGGTGGAGTGATTCCTTCATCAGCCCAGCTGAGACATGAATACTTACCTAAAGTTGCCGAGTATCACAAGGAGGAGATTACGGAATTGGTAAAACAGTCTGGTTGCTTGTCAGCGTCATTGACGAATCGACTGATGCCCAAGATCGGTATGGGTTACACATTGCATGATGAGCATGCATCTGAGGTACTAGAACTGAAAGCTGCCCTTGCACATACACTTTACCTATAGGCTGTTAATTATGACACTGTTTCATAAGCTATTGTAAAGTGATTGAATAACTCTGATGTTGATTTTGATGATATCAGTGTATTTAATCTTTATACATGATGTTGAAAAATATATTATATATATATATATATATATATATATATATATATATATATATATAATATATATATATATATATATATATATATATATATATATATACACATACATACAATTTATAAAATAGTTCCATGCACATTCCGAGAAATACGACACTTTACCTGCGACACTGCCATGAATTTTAAAGAAAATTTCCATGATTTTCACAGGGCCTTAGCTATAACATTTCCTAAGTTAATAGCTTTCTGTTCAGATTGTCAAGTAAAATGTCTAAATTGGAATAAGACAAACCTACTGCTTCTACAAGAACAAGCCTGGTTATACCTCCCTAAGGAAGCTCACAATACATAAAAAAAGAAATAAAAAAACTAGGACATACAGTGATGTTTCAGTGATGGATTGCTCCACAACCTTTAGTTATTGCCTGTTATTATTCATTGGGGTTTACTATACCACTTTTTATTGGAAATATGACCTACTGCCCTACCACTCACACACCTCTCTTGCAAATAATGTGCTTGGCTGTTAACACTGCAAATATTAATTCTATTTTGAAGAATTAAAATGGGATGTTTACAGAGTTAAGCATAATGTGACTAAAATAAGCAACAAAAAAAAAGTAATAAAATATATTTTACAAACACAAATGAGCTCTTACCTAAGGCTCTCAATTGTCTCATGCACATGCTTTCCTAAATGCAGCTGAATAATAATAATAATAATAATAATAATAATAATAATAATAATAATAATAATAATAATAATAATAATAAATACAGTCAAGACTTGGAAATCAATTTTTTCTTAAACAACAATGACACCAGAATCTCTATGGTGTGAACCATTTTTAACAAAATAATGGGGGGGACCAGTGAATGCTGAAAATGCATTACTCCTCCTTTAAAAAAACAAAACCAATGTAAAACATACATAGTCTTAGGAACACCACAATTATCCAAGCATACAAATACCCTAAATGTTTTAAAATATTTGGTTTAAATTACAGGTCGGCACGGGTACCCGAAAACCCAGGTACCC
Source organism: Polyodon spathula (assembly GCF_017654505.1). Taxonomy (NCBI): domain Eukaryota; kingdom Metazoa; phylum Chordata; class Actinopteri; order Acipenseriformes; family Polyodontidae; genus Polyodon; species Polyodon spathula. The sequence continues at coordinate 26,175,641 of NC_054540.1, read as the reverse complement.
TTCAGGTTTTATATTACCTGACCTGAACATGGTTTCTTTTTGCTGCCCGGATATTGATTAATTTGAGAATTTAAAGAAAATGTAGCAAATATGATCATGCAGTTGTTCGATTTTTCTTTCTTAGCCCTCAAATAAGCAATTTGGACAGTTTTCAAAACAATTTTTGCCATATATTTTTTTAAAATACACTTTTTGTGATTATGATAAAACAGAATTTTTACAATGGCAGCATTATAATAACATTATGCAGGCATATCACTTTTTAGGGAAAAAAAAAATTGTGTGACAGATTTTAAAGCAGAGGAACCAAAAACCCTCATCAATGCTGATGTCTATCTAGCACATATACATCAGAAAACCTGCGTCGCAAATTTCCAATCACGTCATATACAGTATCTTCCCCAGTTTCAGGCACGGCTGTTATATGAATTATTATCAGTGAAGTGTAGGTACAATAAATAAATAGGTTGTTTTGACCAGTACCAAACCTGACAAGGCTTCCTTACAACCTGTAACACCAACAAATAAATAAAGAAATCTCCTTGTTTTATTCTCTGTAGATAATGTTAGAAAAACCAGAGAAAGAGAAGATATACTCCTTGCCTATATTTTTGTTTTGTGTAAACTACGCTGAGAAAATAAATAAAACCTCTTGCATCGTCCTGAATCAATACAAGTACAACATTACATTAACAACATCGGAATATGTTGCAAAAAATCCTGCAGCATGAAGCACATTTAACATAACTGTATTCAAAATGAGATGTTTTATTATTATTATTAATAATAATAATAATAATAATAATAATAATAATAATAATAATAATAATAATAATATTATTATTTCCAGTACTGAAAAAAGTTACACAAGTCTATAAGTCGATATAAAGGGACCAAATGTATGTGTACTATATATAGTACTTAAATATGCATCATGCACTTGTCCAATATTAATCTGACTAACTTTGGCCCTTACCATCAGAGTGAAGTTGTCAACACAGACGTACATCTAGAGGCACATCATGCCACAATCAAAAGAAATTCCTGAAGACCTCTGGGAAAAAAGTTGTTGATGCCTATCAGTTTGGAAAGGGTTACAAAGCCATTAATAAGGCTCTGGGGCTCCACCAAACCACAGTCAGAACCATTTTGTCCAAATGAAGAAAGTTTGAGACAGTAGTGCATCTTCCCAGGAGTGGACGTCCTGCCAAAATCTCTCCAACAGCAAGGCGTAAAATCAGGAAGTCACAAAGAACCCTAGAACAACATCCATGAACCTGCAGGCCTCTCCCGCCTCGGCTAAGGTCAGTGTTCATGACTCCACCATCAGAAAGACACTGGGCAAAAATGGGATTCATGGCAGAGTAGCAAGGCAGAAACCACTGCTCACTAAGAAGAACATGAATGCTTGTCTCAAGTTTGCCAAAAAGCACCTGGATGATCCTCAAGAGTTCTGGAACAATGTTCTATGGACATATGTCAAAAGTGGAACTTTTTGGCCAAAATGGGCTCCATTATGACTGGCGAAAACCAAACACTGCATTTCACAGTAAGAACCTCATACCAACGGTCAAGCATGGTGGTGGTAGTGTCATGAATTGGGGATGCTTTGCTGCATCAGGACCTGGACGACTTGCCATCATTGAAGGAACCATGAATTCTGCTCTGTATCAGAGAATTCTACAGGAGAATGTCAGGCCAAATTGTCCATGAGCTGATGATGATGTGCAGCTGGGTCATGCAGCAAGAAAATGATCCGAAACACACAAGCAAGACTACATCAGAATGCTTTTAGAAAAATAAATTAAAAGTTTTGGATTGGCCTAGTCAAAGTCCGGCCCTAAACCACATTGACATGTTGTGGCAGGACCTGAAACGAGCAGTTTATGCTCGAAGTTCTGCATGAAGGAGTGGGCCAAAATTCCTCCACGGCGCTGTGAGAGACTGATTAATAACTAAAGGAAGCATCTGGTTGCAGTTATTGCTGCTAAAGGTGGCGTAACCAATTATTGAGTCTAAGGGGGGTGATTACTTTTTCACACGGGGGCACTGGGTGTTGCATAACTTTCTTCAATAAATAAATGAAATAAGTATCAATATTTTGTGTTATTTGTTCACTCAGGATCCCTTTTATCTAATATTAGATTTTGGTTGAAGATCTGATAACACTCAGTGACAAAAATATGCAAAAATGCAGAAAATCAGATAGGGGGCAAATACTTTTTCATGGCACTGTGTGTGTATATATATATATATAATTTTTTTTTTTTTTTTTTTTTAAATCATTACCCAAAAATGCCGGGTATCTGGGTATTTTTCACGGCTGGTACCTGGTTCCGGATTTTCTACCCGTGTTGACATCTAGTTTAAATACAAAATTCAACACATTTAGAAGCATTCTATAGTTTTATACACACCTCTTCATCTAAAATGTCTTTATACTCCACATAGTCATTGATGAGACTGGCAGGTCCCATCATCTGTGCCTTGGCTTTTACCCAGTCCAGTGAAAACATTAGAGAGTAGAGCTCCTAAGAAAAAGGAAGAGTAGTATTGGGTTAATGTAATTAAACCTAAATCTAATTGCTGACAGAAACTCTGTCTTTGTCCACAAACCCCAAATGCAAAACATCTTTGTACAGAATCTGTAAAAATCTGACAGATCAAATAGTCTGTTAAGGAACACCATACTTCAGAACTGTGAAGCTTTGTTTATGGTGTTTAATTTAACACAAATAAAACATGTCATGACAGGAGAGTTCAGGGTGTGATGTTAAATATCCAGGCAACAAACTAACTGTACTCATGTACTAATGGAACAATTAGATATAGGAATGTAAATGTAAAGCACCATATTCCTTTTAAGTCAACAGAAATAAGGTTGAACTTGACTTTGGACATATACAGTTGTTACTACTGGTCAAAGTCATGCAATGCTGGCACAATTAATGATTGCCCATAAATAACACAAGTGCAGCTTTTTAATTTTGCTTCATTATATTTACCTCTCTTTGAATCATTTCATAATTTCTACTCTGGAGTCACGTTTTTATGTAACATTACTAATTATGACTTCTTCCAGCCTCCAACATTAAGCTACAACTTATCGGATAAACTAACACTGGGGGGTGAATTTTAGGAAGACATATAACAGATTTAATAAGAAGAAATAAGACCATAAACTTGACTTGTTTCTCCAGTACTGGTCATGTCCTGAATGATATACTGAATGAGTTTAAAGAAAAGCCTTTATAGAATTATTCCAAATGGATGTTTCTGACTGCTACAGAGAAGATGAGTAGTTAATTGACCATCCTTACCTCATGAAGATTGCCATGGGCCATGTGATATGCCAGGTACCTGAACCAGTACATGCACTCCTCATCAGCTACAGTGGAATGGCCCTTTTTATGATGATTCTGGTACAGACGAACCATCTTGGAATGCAGGTCCTGTTCCATAAAAGGAGCAAATCATTAAGCCATCTAGCCAACCCTTTAGCTAGCAGTCTGACACAATAATTGAGCCCTATAAACCTTTTTGTAAAGCTACTATGGAAAACAAAAGCATTAAAAATCAAGCGGGTGGAACAACATTCAGCTTTTATCATGGGTCATAAAAAGCCCTGTAGTTGACACCACTACCAAAATAACATTACAAACTGTCCTCATTTATTAGGCATTATTGCTTAAAGATATTGCTACCATTTTAGTAATTAGTTTTACCCCTTTTTTATGATCAGCAATAATGGTTGCAGGCATCATGTATGTTGGTTTAGACTGTCTCTCTGGTCCTAGTTCTTGAGAAGTCATGTGATTGTGTGACCTTTCAGCTTCTGTTGACTTCAACTGCTTCTATTCTACACCTACTATGTAGGTGGATCCAGCACAGTTGAAATATCACAATAGCAAATAGTTTCTCAACAACTAGCAACCAAAGACAAATTGACAAAAAAAAATAAACAAATGCAGGCATGCAATTAAGATGGCTGCCATTCGAACAAAACAGAAAAAGATAACAATCTCAATACTGGAGCAACAGAACTCATAACCTTTCAGAATGATTGTAACTTACTTACCTTAAGCCTGTAGCGGTTCTGCTCTGTGAGAAAGTCGAGTTGCAGGTCGTGCAGATAATACTGATAGGGCCTCTTATTGCAATCGCGGAAAAGAAGTGATTTATTAACAAATTCCTGCAGTATGTCTTCAGCTTCCTCAGGCTCCAGATCCCAGAGAACAGACAGCACCTGTCATCCCCCCAACAGGATACAAATAAAGACATTAATAAGAATTCCAGACCATCTTTCAATTTAGCTTACAAAACATCTAATATTATCTATTACAGACTTTACTTGAATATGTTTTGGGGCATTGTCTGCTTTGGATAATCAGGGGTTATCATGTATTCTTTGTTGGAACGACAAGCATCAGAAAGGCAGTGTTCCAGATGCACACACTTTACCTTCATTTTCTACTTCATTTAAAATTACTCAGGAATGTATCTGTGTTGAAATCAAGAACCTGTACTGTGAGTTTATTAATGCCAGACAGGATCTAGTAGTTAAGAGGCTGCACATTATATGATTGACTTAAGACATTTTTGTTCTCAGTCTCCAATTTTATCTATGTGACAATATTTGAATATCCGTAAGATGGTCTGACAAATGAAGGGGGGAGGGAGGTGTGTGTGAAACATCTAGTCCAATGTCCACTAAACCCAAGATTATTTCTTTTAAAGCAATAGACTCTAATCACATTGGGGAATGACATAGATCAACATTTTTTTCTAATGATCATGGATCGTAACATGTTATTGCATACAGTTCTCAAAAATACTAGAGAAAGATAAATACAGCTAATATTAACAACTAGGGAATGGTTTAAATTACAACAGTTCTGATTAAATTCACTTCAGCCCGACCTTAGCTGGCACTTTCACATCCTTCTCAAGGACAGAGAGATCCTTGTAGTACTCCTTGCGATCCTCACGTAGCACGTCTATGCTGACTGACATGGCTTGATCTAAAGCATCATAATCATACGATGAAGACTTGCGGATTCTTTTAAACTGCTTGTTCTGCAGTTGCCTCAGATAGTACTGCCAGCGGTCTGGAAACTCTCGTAACAGAGCTCCAATTAGAGAGACCACAAGAGGTGAACCTGGACAAAAGAATAAGATAGTCAATTCACCTATGCACTGCCTCTGATGTTACTGCAGTCATGAAAAAGTAAAACATAATACACTAGCATGAAGTAATGTGATCAAACAGTATGTATTTATATAATAAAAACCTATATAGCTGTGTCTGTCGTGTGCATATAGATGCCACCAACATGTCAGTTAAAAAGGTTTATTATATGTATGCACTACATTGCATTTAACTTTAGGCAAGTTTGAGTAACATTAATTTACTTCAGTGGAGTGACACTATACATTTTGTACAGCAGATGACCTAGAATATAATAAACCTGATTCACAGAATATATTGCAATATGCATGACAATATTCACCAAGTTCAACCTTAAATGGAAAAGTCTTTCTTACCTTTGCATTCATGTACAATACTACGTGCCTGTACTGGCAATGCGGATACTTTCTTGTTTACAAAAAGGGCTAAGACTTCCAATGCTTTGTCGTCCTCAAGTCCATCGGCCACAGAAACCTCATACTTTTTACCTAAAGAAATTCAGAAACTAAATTAAATTAACCACATTAAGATATCCAATACAGTACATATGTGGACTAATTGGGCAGTTGTGTTTATGCCCATGTTCTGAATATTTTAGCCACCAGGTTTTCACTAGAACTTGTCATTATAACAATAATATGAATTTAAAAAAAATTGTACTTCAGAGCCCCAACACATGACTGTAATTAATCAATGAGACCTTATGCTACAGCAATAAAAACAACATAATAAAATAACAGAAATGGGTGCCTTCTAAAACCATAGATTTATAGCCTAGCAATTTAATTCTTTTCCTTATTGACTGAATTTAAATCTTCACATCAATTGCAGCATAAAGTGTTTTGCTAGGATTTCTGCATACTGCTTTTTAATTACACTCCTTTATCTTGTATACCATGTTATCCCCTTTACATTCCTTCATCCTCAAAGCAATTGTCTATGGTTATCTCAAACACAGAGATACAAAAAGCTTTCTGGTGATTTACTGCCACGTCACTAGCTCCTTTCTATACAATCTATACAATGCTTGTGCAGGAAACAAGGCTAGTTCATCCAAAATATATGTTCAACAACAGCCTGTACTGTTTTTGTCACTTACATAAATAAAAAAACAGATTTGTAGCTGCTGTAACACTGCTGGGTCATGTGCATTCTGAGATGAATCTCTGGATGTTGCAGAGTTATCTCAACACAGGGTCTGACCTTATCCTGCTACTTAATGACTAGAAAGAAGAGTACTAACATAGAAAAAGGGCAATCCCCTGCAAAGCAGTTACAGCCTACATATTTTGATCACAGGTTCTAGGAAGAAATATGTAAAGTTTCCATAATGTAGCCTATCCTGCTGGGTACTATTATATTAAAGAGAATATATTTTTGACAGTCCATTTGATTTACAAAAGTATTTAAAGCTTTACAGACGACAACTTTATCCCCTCTTGAAATCTGGCTGACAATTTATAACATAAACAACAACTTTCTTAAAGCTTACCTGAAACTGAATCAGAGACACTCCTGTCTCGGGTGCTAAAGAGAACTCTACATTGAATATCAAAAGCCTTTAGTACCCCACCGTCCCAGATATCATCCAGAATCAAAAGGGACCTGAAAATGTAATAGACAAATCATAATCATTTCACTTGTGGTGGGGGGGTGTGGGGGGGTGCTTTTTACCACAATCTGCCTCCCATCTTCCTTCACTTGAGAAGCTCATATCACATTACAGAAATACACAAGCAATGTATTTTACCACCGCCATGAAAAAAATGCTGTGGTCATTATTATTATCTATAGCAGCTTGAAACATACAAGATGTTGAGGTTTCATTTAGCTAATAACCTGATTAAGATATGCATGTAGCTAAAATAACTAGCTGCAGGGTACACCCAAAGGCAGTAATGATCAGCAATTTATATATTCACTTTGTCAGTCTGAACCTAAGGGAAGAATGACAACTAATTTGAGAGAGTAAAAATAGTCAAATCGCACCATTAAAAAAAAAAAAAAAGTATCAATTAATCATGTATTTGATAATGTCTGGTGCTCTGTTTGTGAATGTAATGTTTTGTAAAACATTGCTGTTTGTGTACTACATTTAAAAATGCTTGGAATTGTTTAAATCAATGTATTACTGTCATGTGACATCGTGATCAGTTGACTACCAATTTCTGAGCTCGACTGTCACTAGTTGACATTGCCCTGCCGTGTGACACTGAATGGCGTTCTCCCAAACATTGTAAATGTAATTATAAATTCCTGACCATCACCACCTACTGGGTGTATCACAATATTACAGTACACCTAATAACACGGTCAAATCAGTCTGAATGCAGAGTGATGGCTCCACTGACCTGGGGTATTTGCGAACCATGAGGAACCGCAGGCGGTCCCGGGCTTCTTCAATAGTGACTGGTGGTCTCTGACTGGACTGGGAGTCCTGATCCAAACGGTAGCACAAAGACTGCATTTTAACCAATAGACCTGCCTTATCCAGCTGCCCAACGGATAGCCAATGAACTCCCCCAGGAAAGCAAGCTGTAAAAAGAAAATGGTGTGCTATAAATAAAACACGTCATGCAATCTCTTCTGAAAAAACAGCACCATCTGTAGAAAGCAGAAGAAAATTGAAACAGATTAAAATAACCACTCCAGCAGCTTCATTTTCAGTTGCATTTGACAGATTCTAAAAAACAGATTCAAAGAATCTGAAAAACAGATTCTTTGATGGGGACACAGTTTCTTTAAAAGCCTTTTACTTTTTTTTTCTGCTGAAGTACTGAGGACAATTATTTATGGAGATTCTGCTGGTCTATGCCCATGCTTGTAGAATATATAAATTGTGGCAGATACATATTTAACAATGTGCAAAATACAGTTATTGGTACTGTCATTTAGAAGATTTTTGTTCATTTTTTTTCCCCAGAACAGAGATATACTTTAAATATATACTTTTTTCATCTAACATTTTATTTACATGTACTGTGTTTACATTTTTTCCCAAACACAACCAGAATTAACCTACTTTTTATAAGTTGTTCATCCCGCACTGCCTCAGCTGTCAACACAGACTTCCCAAAGCCTGCCATTCCAAAGACAACCACCCAGCCAAAGCCATTTTCCAGTTTATACAATTCCTCTCGAATACGGTTTATCAGCTCTGGACGGCAAACAAACACAACGGGTCTTTGTGGAACACCACCTTCGCACAGGATTGTCTGAACTAAGACACAAAAAAATTATACATATAACTTGCATCTGCAGTATACAAAAACAAAAATAAACTTTCTAGATGCTTAGACAGCCATTCAGTTAAACTGAGTAAGCAGTTCATTAAAAAAAAAATGCTTTGGAAAATAAATCTATACAAAATCCTTCACCTCTGAGATTACATTGGTTAGACCAGGGGTGAAACTCTCAACAAGTGCAAGTACTCATATGCACAGCTGGCTGTAAACATTTAAAAAATGGAGACAATTTGAGTGCCAATGAATAAATGCTTTTAAAATGTATACATATCGGCACACAATACATTTATGAATACAAAATAAGCCTTAAAAAATAACTGATCAACAAGGAAGCTGAAAATACCGAAAGTGTTGTATCCTCTGCATGTATCACTCAGTCATGTATTGTATAACACTTAAGTTAAACCTTAAATGACAAGCATTAAGAAATATTACATTATAGTAACTGCTGTAGAGAGGGAGTTTTGTTTCAAGATATACTGAAAAAGGGATGATGTTATAAAAAATTGTATAAAAAAAAACTGTGCAATGAAAAAATTATACAAAAAGGTCTAAGTCAAACAGTGCGCAATAGGGGCTAAAATACCCCTCAAATGTATTATGTAGCAGGCACTACTACAACTAATGATGTACTTGGCCAATTTAATCTCCATAGTATTCACAGCAATCATCCCCATACTTTCTAGACCCCGGGTACTCACCTACAACAGGACCCGGCTATACTACAATATACTAACCTATATACTATACTAGCCTTGGATTAGAACATATATGCCTGTTTCTTTTATGTATTTTTTACTTATTACTTATCCTACAATAACATATTCTGTGCATTTCACTGTTGTGTTTCTGTGTAAATTAATTACCATGATCTATTCCATAAAAAGATTTTCCAGGCATAAACAGTATAAAAGTAGACTTTTTTTTTTTTAATTTCACTCCTGGTATTGTGGTTTCTGCACAAGAAACAAAGTGGCAAAAGACATATTTTCATGAAGTAATATCATTACTGTGGTTTACTTATGCTTTTTTTTTTAGATGTGCAAATGAAAACTCATGTTTAACTTAAATAAACTCATCAAAATGTTTTAGAAAAGGGGGCATTGCACAAAGAAAAAACACTTCACAGTTTTGGTTTTTGTTTGTTACAGTCCTCATAACAGAAAATACTAGGATCACAGCAGAACAAAACATTGATCACCATGCTTAACATTTACCTTACACGTTAGGCCAGTGTTTGAGAAGCGTGAAGCACACCTCCATCTGTATCCCGATTGTGACTCGCTTACCAAATCTGAAGTGGCACTTTCTTAATCCTGTTTTTTTAATGTTCATCCCTACTGTCCCACACATCACTTGCCATTCTAAAAACTTTCATACAAATTCTGGCAATGTGGTAAATCAATGCAAAGCAAAATGGGTTACGATAATTATTTCTAATATTTATCAACTATGTAACTTATGGAGAACACTGATGTTGCTTTTTGTCTTCAAATTCATGTGCAGCGATGTTCATTTAGAATACTTCACACAGTTTCTCCACCGCACTAAAGAAAATAATTATTACTTAATGATAATCGAAATTACTCCATACCACTGTTTTCACTTTGCATGCATCAACATGCAGCGATTATACTGATGTTAATGGTGGCCAATAACAGCTAACAGAAACAGAAGCAGTACGAGGAAATAGAATGAGAAATGTTGCGCTAGTGGACTGTGTGAGTGGGTGGAATGCATCCACATTGGATGAAAAGCAGATTAAATAAGTCCTGGTACCCGGCATCAAAATATGTACTGGTACAGAGTACTGGTAGAATTTCACCCCTGGGTTAGACCAATCTGACTTGTTAAGGTCTAAAACATTTTTTATAAATTTAGTAATTGCCAATTTCTACCCATTTTTCTCCCAATTTGAAATAACCAATTGTATTTTGTTTAGGCTCAACTTACTGCTACTACCCCTGCGCTGACGAACACACGCTGTCCTCCGAAATGTGTGCAGTCAGCCGACTGCTTTTTTTCACTCTGCAGGCCTGCCATGCAGCAATCTCAGAGCAATAACGTCGGAGGGCAACGCAGGGGAGCCCACAGGCGCCCGGCCAGTCTACAGGGGTCGCTGGTGCGCAGTGAGCTGAGGATACCCTGGCCGACCTAAGCCCTCTAATTGTGTGCCGCCCCTTGGGAGCTCTAGTTCATGGTCGGCAGTGGAATAGCCTGGATACGAACTGGCAACCTCGCGAAGCGCCTTTGCCAGATGCGCCACTCAAGAGAACCCTCAGATATAAGATGTAAGATTTACTGTTAAATGTTGACATTTACCAAGCAAAGAGTAAATGTCCAAAATAAACATGATAACGCTTTACTTCGGACATTCACCTGTAAAACTCAAGAATAACCAAGTGCCTTGGGTTAATGACTGTATGTCTCACTTTTGTGCATGTAAGACTTCAGGAGTCCTGTGTAACTCCAAGTGTCACAACAGTCTACCATGCTGCAATAAGTAAGTAAATATATCTATTCCCTGTCTGTCTTTGTGGCGTTTTGAAACATAAGTGTGATTTAATTACGTCATATTTGAAATCTGCAACTGTTTAAGACATGAAAACAATTAAAAAGGTGTAAATAAGCAAATTATTATTTCAATTAACTGTCTAATTAAGTAATTGATAGCTTAGTTGGAATGAAAACCAGCACAGTGGGTCCCCAGGACCAGGGTTGAAAACCACTGATTTAGAGGACAAATCTCAAACCCCAGTGCACTAGAGCAGCTATTTTGAAAAACGATTTGAAACAGACTGTCAGTTTAAAAAGTTGTCAGGATGTTAACAATGAAAAGAAAAATTAAAAGTATGTTATTTAAACAGTTGTAGCAACACATGGGGACATAACACTATTTTTTTGGAACCCCATTACTTACTCTTTAAGCAACAACCTCTCAATAGGCAATATTAATACAACATGTCTATGTGTGTCCAATATAGAAACCAATAGATCCATGATGTGGACATGTGACAAAGTTATTGTTATTATACAACAAGCCCCGTCACACCTTTAAAAGATGTTATGAAATGCTGTACCTCGCATGTGCATCAAACACTGATATTACTATGTATAAGGTATATTAGCTTGTCTTGCAAAATACTTGTATTAGTTTTTCTCAATAAAGAAGTCTATCTCAGAGTGCTCAAGATTATTTGGATATTTTCTGGAATGTATGATTTTTTTGCACAGTAAGGAAAATGTGATTGTTCAGAAGAATGCTTTTCTAAATGTAAATGTGAGGGGGTTTGTTCTCATATAGATAAGAAATGTAGATTAAAAAAAAAGTCCAACTTATGTATAAGGGCATCTGCTAATAAATAAATACATAATAAGAATAACCCTTGTACTGGAAGCAGACCCAACAGTAAAAGCAAGGCTATGAAAGTGGTACCATACCAGCAAAGAAAAAAATAAACTCTACCAGCAATAACTGATCAAAAAGACTGAATGTATGGTATAAGTATTCACCATTTCTTGACACCATAAGAAGATTAAGGTAAAGGAAAATTTTCATCTGAAAGAGCAAGGAACACGTAGACAGGACAGATATCAAAGATGTTCACAGACAGAAAACAAGTATGGTACTGTAGATATATACATGCATATTTCTCAGTAGAAAGAGGAATTAAATACAAAGAGCAAAACAAACGGCAGTGTATTGTATTGCACATCCCTACTTATGTACTTCTGTACTGACTATATATTTAAAATATAAAACAGAGCAACAAAAATAATGTTAAATTATTCAGCTAGCCTTCTTTTTTTATTTTTACCTTATTTAGGTAATATACTTATAATATAAATAACTAAACTCACCAAATGGAGTTCCTCCATCTAAAAAACTTTTCTCTGCAGCTGGTGAGATGAGTGGAAGGTCCTGTTGCAACATGGACGCCAGGTCTCCATATCCTTCATGTAGTAAGGCATTATAGAAAGATATGTAGGCATAGTTATCTTTTTTCAAGATTAAATTAAGTAATGCAACTGCTTTTTCTTTTCGTGTTGTCTGAAAATAAAACATATAAATGCATGAAATGCTCAGTGAGCTTCACTTCATGAGCACCAAGAGAGTATGCAATACAGTCAAACCCTTTTAAAACAATTAATGTTATTCTGAGTTCATTATCGACACATTGAAATTTGCCAGCCCTAATGTAATGATAGCCAATAAGGGCCAAGCACCTGAAAGTGTTACTTTTGTTATTACAGTATTTTGGTTTATATTCACGTCCAGTCACTTCAGGAAATAACCCCATAAATACTCTGTTATGAAATAGGGACTGTGTTCTTATTAATAACTGCATGTTTTATATGTAAACATAACCTAACAAAAACAGACTATATGAAAAAGGGCTAAAAAACTTACACAGGCTTTAACCTTCTCTTCCTCATCTGCGTTTAGCACTCCATCGCTAACCATGTGATCCATGATATAAGAAGCCTTTATATCTTGCTCCAGTTTGGACCTTGAACTCAACAAACAGCTGCGGGCCCTCTCGTCCATTTTTTTTGTCCTTTTTTCCGTCTGATCCTACACTAAAGAATATATCTGCAAACAATTAACAACATCAAATTCCTATATATATAATATATATATATTATATATATATATATATATGATATATATATATATATATCGTATGTATGGTTTAACACATTTAGAGTCATAAATTAAAAAAAAAAGTAGTTTTGTATTGCCCAATGGCACTGGAACAATTTTAAAGTGGGGGTGGTGAAAGCCATTGAACAAAACTGTAACCCCTGTATATGATGAAAGCCATGCAAAGCCAGCAGCACCACTAGTTCCAGCACCCTTGACCTTACCGTCAACTTAACTTAACAAAACTTAAGACCGTAGTAAAAGTAAAAAAAAAAAAAAAAAAAAAAAACAACTTCGGATTACAGAAAGTTTATTTGTTCATTTAATACCAGTATTGTTTCCTGATTTTAACAAGAGATTTAAATAACAATATGGAACATAAAATAAATTGTAGTCTGTGTCGCTTTCGTTTACGTCGTTCTTTTTTTTTGTTTGTTTTTTTGCATTATACTTATCTACATAAAAAAGACACTTACCGAAGACAGATATTTTTGTTTTTACTCTACGTAGTTTAAATGTTCATTTCTAATTTAGAGTATAAATGCTGCCAGTTCCTCCAAAAGTAGTTTTTTTTTTTTTTTTTTTTTTGACAGTTCCCAAGTTTAATAATACAATATATTTGTTTCTACACTTGTCAATTTACTACTTCCTACACAGTAAAGGGTTTCCTTCTATTGGAATACCCAATGAGGAACCTCTATTCGATCACGTGAGGGAATGATCTCACTTTTGAAATGACTTCTTGAGACGCTTGTATCCCGGAAATAACTCGATTCCTTCTGCTGTCAGCATATGTCAGCGTTGGATAGGTTGTTATCGCCGAATTATGTCTGAGAAACGTTATTGAGACGTCATTTTAGTTTGAGAGGAAAGTATTCGCAGGTGCAGTGCCTTTGCTCAGTACAGTCGTGACATTGTAATAATAATGAAATACTGGGGGTCGAGTTTCAGGTTCTGTTATTTTGTGTGGGTGAAACTTGCAAGTAAATGGAAATCCGTCTCTGGGTTTGGGCATCACTGAATAATTTGTTATCCCAATAGAATCCTTGTTATTCATTTCTGCAACTCGTCTCCCTGTTCCAAGTCAGGGCAGAGGATCAAATTTGGCACAGGTGATGCTGCCTTCAAGAAACACACATTGCTGGTATTTCACAAGGGACATCACCAAAAGTGATGACTGCATGGGTATTCTGGACTTCGAGAACCTGAAGGAAAATATCTGGTTTATATATAGATTTGTCCTTTAGAGGAAGCATATGACCAGTATATGAAAGCATACAGTGATCACATTTTTTTTTTTTTTAATGATGATGATCTGAAAACACATTGTAGGTCATTATCTAATATATGTACATGTAATAATGTAAGTGTAGCATATAAACAGACAGACAGGTTAATAGTGTGAATATCTTCTGCTACAGAATGTCCTACTCAAGTTGGATAAGCAGTCGAATGTGAGATACTGTACTTATATAACTAAATTGTGTCAAAGACAGCAACATCATTATTAAGTGTAATGGAGCAAAATCCTACTCTGGATCAAAGTGCACAGTCTATCAGATGGGCTCTACAGTTAACTTTGCTGTTTGCAGAGAACTCTGCAAGATTCATATATGTCCCCTGCTTATCTAATCTGGTTCAAAAAATTGGTTCATAACACAGAACAAGCACATTTTCCCCACCCAATACACTGCTGTCATTTCTTTAGTTCAAAACATAAATATTTCTGAAACCCATACAGTCTCTGTTCCTGCAAAAAATATCAGTAAAAATAAAGAACATTGAGGAAAATAAAATATGCTTATCATTAGATCTAACAGAGAGGCTGCAGGCCACTTGAGCAAGCTGTTCAATCAATATGGCAGCCAGTTTTAATGAGAATAGACAACTCCATTTAGAATTACCTGTGTTTTGTTAAAGTTGTTTATTTTAAATTGTCCATATGTTGTAACTTGTTGTTTGTGAAGCCAGTTGTTGTTGCCATTATGATTGATTTGTGAAACTTGTGTGTTGAATTCACTTCAGTGCAGGGGTTTATTGAATCGGGGAAAATGAAACCTAATATGTTGAAAAAAGTGGGAAATAAGTATTAAAACTGCAATATAATTACCTAAAACAACTGCAGTGATATAGCAAACCCTATGTTCTGCCCGACAAGTAAGGATTTGTCCTAATGGGTTGCTTCCTTACCAACCAACCAGTTCAGATTAAAGTGCAAACACACACACACACACACACACACACACACACACACACACACACACACACACACAAAACGTAATATACCATCACTTACTTTTCCTATCAAACTCCAGCATGCTCAGTTTCCAATCAATCCTCTCAGACTCTCAGCTGCAGCTCAGCATAAATTGTACAGTTTGTCCTGAACAGATATTTCACTGGAATTATATGTGTATTGAACTTGTAGATTACAATGTCACCACTGGATGGACTGCAAATGAGTATTCAGTGGGGTAGATGTAAGAATATGCGCAAAGTGACTTGTGGGTGCAAAACTCCCATAATGCTGCTGTAAATCGCGTTTAGCCCTGTAAAGTCTGATTTTACTGGCCTGCCTAAAATGTGATGCATGTTATGAATGCCGTTCTGTATCTGCTGTCAAATTTACAATTTGCTATTAATCCATTAATTATATTAAAATGTATTCAAATGAAGAAAAGAGCATGGAGTTGTGCGGGATCTAGATACTAAGCGGGCGCAAACATTATAATTTGATGTAAGGATTTTGCCTTGCACTTAGGCAATTGCTAGCCCTCAAAAAAACTTTACACCTCTTCTTACAAGGTGCAAACCATTGTAGAAGTGAGCAACTAAAAGCTGTATAAAATCACCCACCTGACCTGTCATTGGCTTCAGGATGGCTGCTGTGGTACACTTCCTAACATGGCAACACTTGGCTCTTATTGAGGAGCGGCAGGAACACGTTCGGAGAAGGGCAAGAGACCACCCTGCATATTCAATCCCAGGGTCACTTTGCTTGGGATGCCAGACGATGCAATGCTAAAACGTTATCGACTCACTTTGCAGGTCATCCTAGACCTAACAGCTGAATTGAGGGACTGAATCTAGGGACTGCTATCCCTGCACATGTGAAAGTGTTGTGTTCTCTACACTACTTAGCCTCTGGTTTCTTTCAGAACACAGTTGGAATCTCTAGGGATAGCCAAATCTGGTGGCTTCGCTGTGGATCCGCAGTGTGGAAAATGATGGCTTGGCAGGAACACGTTTCAGAGGATGCATGTTTCAGCCTCCGATTCCCGAGATGCCCGGTAGTTGCAGCGGTGAACCAGGATTAATAATAACATAATTGGTTTAACAGTTGAAACGTAAGAATTAACTACTTTATGGTTTGGATGAAAGTTCTATGTTCAATGAAACAATTTAGAACACTGTTGGAGGGAAGACCAGGGATGGCCAAAGACCAGGAAGACCAATTGGCCATCTCCGATCTAATGCTAAATGAAACTATCAGCCCTAGTCACAAAGCTGTACATCTTGTACATACAGTGTAATTGATAAGAAAATATTTGGAAGCCCATGCTCAATGTGGTTACATGTTAAATGTCAACACTTTTAAATCATACAATTGGTAAGAATTAGAAATGTATTTCAGTCTAACTATATACTAAAATTCAATCTGTGAAATACTGTGTCTTTCAAATACTAGCCCAAAGTGTTTTGTGAAAATAAGATTTTACTGAGACTTTTGACACCACATGTTCGTTTCAGACTTTAAATAGTATTTATAGATATATTTAAAATAGTATTAACAAATATTAAAGTAGGCAAAAAGTATATTTAACAATAATTTAATAATCACATTTATTAAAGTGCATTGCTTTGAATACTGTCAATCTAGTGTAGCATTAGAAATTAATATCCTTATACGATATGATGCTGCTGGTCTCAATGTTCAGTAAACAGCTCTGAAGTGTGGGTAGTTTAATAAGGCTTCCTCCACCATCCACCACTCTCTCCAGCACCTGTTTCTGACATTCCTCCTGCAGCTAGTAAAGCACCTTGATTTATCCCTCATTTTCTCAACGTAGGGGCGGCCCTAAAACAGCCATAGTTAATAAACACAGAAAAGGAGTTTGATTTCAATCATCTTAAATGATCATAAACTTGTGGAAATGTCATTAAATAGTGCATTTTAAGTGCATTAAAATGAAAGTTAGGTAGGTGTGGCAGGGTGAGTGATCTTTTGTAACTTGGTTTGATGGCACAGGCTGGTGGGAAGCATTTGCCAAGCCTCCCCAACCCAAACTTTTACGCTACCTAAATCAATGTATATTTTGGTTTGTTTTGCAGGGATGTGGTTTAAACAATCACGGGAAGGGTTCTCCTGCAATTGGGCAGGCCAACCCAACATATGAAAACATGTGTGTTTGAACGCAAGGTTTGACCTGATTTGAGGGAAATGAAAATGTTGTCAGGTTAAAGTGGATGATTGTTTGCTAATTTAACCTGCCCACATTTATAAAAGCACATGGTTGACTGTTATGGTCGATTCAGGGGGACAAACTCTTTGGGAGAGGACAACTGGTGGTGTCCCCAGTACACAGTAACTCACCTTGCAGTTTTAAAACCCATCCCTGCCAAAACATAACAGATATATTACATTGGGTAATAAGTATGCACTGTTTTGCACAAAGGAGCAGGGCGCTTTGCACAGGATCCCCCCAGCCTGTGCTATCCAAATATTTTACAGTCACTACTCACACTGCCAAGACAGGTAGAATTTATAAGAAATTTCACCACTGGACATGCAAACAATACTGAATAGTTTATCAGGGCTCAGACCTGCAGAAAATACATAACAGGAGACTGCAGACTTCATGATTTAGCCAGTTTGTAAAATGGTACAGTGGTGAATGGTATACTTTATATGTTACAGCGTCATGGAAAATGTCTTTGACTTCACCGAGCACCTTAAACAATAAGGCTGATATTTTAGAATGCAGTTTTTCCCTTTGTTTGGACACATCCATTCTTGCGATTGGTGTGCCACGATAATCTACATAAATTGAAGCAATACATCATTTAGGTGTTTTGCCACCCCCTCACACTTTTCATTCCTATGATGTTTAATCATCTTACGGAGTTAAATAAAGAGCTTAGTTAATAACTCAATTTATTCAAAAGTTCAAATAAACTATTCAGTAACTGCACATATGTAACAGATTATGATTTAGGAAGATATACCAGTCATTATATTATCCATACAACGACATGGACCTCAAAAATTCAAACAGGCAAACTGTAACAACAAAATAAGTAATTAATATACCTTTCTTCACACCTATCCACGTATTATTTGGGGTGACCCTGTGGTTTGTGTTGTTACCGCTTAATCTTACATGATAACACTTGGTTTTTTTTCGAGGATATGGGAAGTACGGAGATTTTAGATCCACTATTAATAAATTAATAAAAAATGTAGATACAAATCATCTAGATACATATTACATAGACATATATACATTCATTCTAATTATCCATACACATGACTCAAAACAGCCAACTTCCCAAATATATTATACATTTATTCACATATCAGTATATGACACTGTTTGTTATACAGCTTAAATGATAACACTTTTTTTTTAGAGTATTTTAAAGGTTTTTTTTTTTTTTTTTTTTACAAACCCTTAAATATAATATCACATGTATCTCTAGTAAAAACAAAAAACAAAACAGAAGTATCCTGAATTTTACAGTGTAAAAAACTATATGCTTAATTTACTAGAAACTGAACAACTTTTGCAAGTTAAATAAAAAAGTGATACACTCAACTGTAATTAAAAGAGCTCACAACACTGCTATAGAAGGACCATATGCATATTGCTCAAATTGTTTTAGTTTAGCTAGCAATGATTCCCTTTACTGGACTAATTTGACAGTTTTTTCCTCACTCTTCAGTTGCCTAGAGACAAAGACCCACAGATGTAATGTACATTTCCCTTTTAAGATTTACAAATATCTATTCCACAAGCAGAACGGCAGTTCATGTGCGTATGCTTCTGTACGTATTTGTGTGGGAGGCTGCCAAGGATTACGGTTACATCACACACTTACGCGGTTGTGGAGACGGTAAAAGGACGTGGGCTGTGAATCTAAAGGCTGGTGGTGGCAGAAGGTGGGAGGATTGGGAATCTAGATACTTCCAGCACTAATTTACACAGGAAGTGATTAGCAAAATGTACCTTAAAAGGTTCTAGAGGAACTGTAAATGATACATGGTAAGAATATAAACAGTGAAGAAACAGTAGGCAACTTTGATCCTGGAGGGGAACTCTTATTAGATATATTCAACAGATTTAGGAATTAAGAAATGGCAGTAACAAAATTCAAGAGTGCATGGCTGTTAACCAATTTTCTGACAAACACAGCATTACCAACCATATTGATACTACTGTCCAAATGGCAATATTGTGCTTACTGATATTTTAGACTGCTTTGTTGTAGCTAGCAATAGTGGTAACATATTCCAAAAGCAGGTCATAAATAAACAAGGAAAGGATATATGCTAAACAGTATGGTATAGGGTACAATTTGGTATGTCGTTGCTAAAAGGTAGTTTATTTACTAATCTATTTTTGTTTTCTCTCTGTGCTGGCCAGAATATAATCTATAATGTCCAATAGTTAGAACTAATGTTTAAAATGTGGAAGATTATCTTCTAAAAGAAATAGAGATTTAAATTATTATATGACTAAAAAACAGTGGACTTCTGAGCTAGTGTGAGATACCAAAACTTTCAGAATGGATTCTGTAGTTAAAATGCTAAATTTTAGATGACATGCGCCAAACTACCTCAAGGAGCACTTATATTTTTTATAAAGTAAATTTCAGTTGAAGTTTGGTGTCTTCCTAGGTAGAACTTCTCCAAAATAATACATCTGTGTATTATATATATAGTATATTAAATATTTTTTAACCTGGTAATGGTCCGTGGAAAGAAACAAAAAATGAACAGAAAGGTGTTATCTACAAAAAACACTGCTAAGTACCCTTCCAAAAACGTGGCCATATGATTTTATGATACTGATTAAAAATACCACATACAAATAACAGGAATGCAAAGGGTATTTAGTAGCACATTTGGTTTTAATAATCCATTGCCTCAAAACAGTGTATATGAATAAATATAACACCTACCCAAGATGCCCTGTGTTGTGGCTTGAACTGTATTTGATTGTCATGTCCATTCTTTCTCCATCTGGGACATACAGAGCTGCCCAAATGCACTCCAGTCTGTTCTGCAGCTCTTTAAAAGAAAAGGGTACACTGTTTGTAATTTAATCAATAACTACTGATGAGGCTGGAGGGAGGCTTAATTGAACTGGTTTAATTAAACAATTTAGAACACAGTTGGAACAATGTGGTGGACTGGAAAAGCCAATAGTGTGCACCCCTGTACTAGATGGTACCTGGCCATGACAATGTTTCAATTTATGGTCAATAAGACTGCAGAGAAACATTAGGTGGAGGAAAATGTGACAGAGCACTATAGTCCTCATCATTGTTCCACCAATACCTAGACAACATAACTGTACAATCCTTTTTTTTAATGTACTATCTTTGCAAATGTGTATGGGGGGTTTCTGGGGGTACACAAGTAACCATTATATAGATTTGCACAATTGGTTTTGTTGTTTTCAGCTAGAGTTATTATACATGGTTTCTTAGTCATGGCTTCAGCATGTCAGTCCTGTGTTATTTACTTTAACATTGCTTTATATAGTTCTAGCATGATTAAAATCTTTCTAGGTAGAGTATTTCTTATCTGTAGCAAAACAAATTATATCTATCCTGAAGATAAAAAATACATCAGCAATGTATTGATTGAATGATGGATCTTCTACCTTTGTCAGGTTGAAAGATAGATTTCCTACTGACTCAACATCTGTGAATTGAAAACAAAATGAGTAGAAAAAAATATACATAATAATGAAGATACTGTAAACTAAGATTCCATGATATAATTATAAATTAAATGTGTTGCATGGATGCCAGTTGTTAAGATACAAGCTTGCTTACTTTGACTGTTTTTTTCAGACATGAAACTTTAAACTGTAGTTGCAATGGTGAAAGCTAACAATAAGCAATCTACATGCATGCTTCTTCATTAGGCATAAAGCAAACAACAAAAGCACCTTCTGGTTCAAGATTTTCTCCTAGGCCACCAAGCAAGATACAATTTACATTCCACATTCCAAAAGCAAAATCCAACTACTTGGCCTTCAGGGCATCAAGTTTCTCCTTCTGTCTCCTTTCATAAAACCAAAAAACATGCAACAATAAAGAATAACAAACTAATTGAAGCAGATCCCAGCAGCATGCAAATGTAATCCTAGAAGTGCAAATTGACAACATCAGGTACAATGTTTTGTAAATAAGCACTTAGGTGGTAGGCAAAGAACTCAAGTTTGTCTCAAACCACATGAGCAGTGCTCATGGTACCTAGCTCAAAAAGGATTTATAAACTGCTTACAATTCAAATGGTTTCTGTTGAAGTGCAAGAGCTTTGGTTTTCTTGTTTTCCTCATCATCACTTTCATCACTGTCATACAAGTGATAAACTAATCCCAGGTAGTCTGAATCCTGGAAAGATGCGCAGTAAAAAAAAAAAAAAAAAAAAAAAAAAAAAAAAGATTAGCTTGCAGATGAGCCTTGTGCTTTCATTCCATACACGACGCTGCTAGCTTCTCTACTGATTGGTCTGAATTGATTTGCTTGCTATCTTTTGACTTTGTAAATGTGGACTCTTTAGCACTAAATACTTTCTCAGGAGCCCCTACCCTTTTACTAAGCAAAAAATAAATAATGAATTGTACTGTACCTACCTTGGCTGATACATATTTCAGTTAATCATCAAAATTAATTGTGGACTTTCACCACTGCAACCAGGATTTATATGCTCGAGATGAGGTGTCCTCTGGTTTCGGATGGTCGCCACCTACGTAATTCTTATTTCTAGATTTCCTAATGAAAAGGAAATGAATGCCAAGGGTAATGATAATATTTGAAATTTAAACTGTTGTTCCTAATTGAACACGCTCTGTGGTCAAATGAACTAAACAGCAGGCTACTAGAACAGAAGAGCAGCCCCTGAACTCTAGCAAAGCACCTTCACAAACTTCAAAAAGAAAAGACAATATCTGAGCTATTGCAATAAGAACTACTGGAATGATTGCAAACATCATAAAAATGTTGCAGTTAATCACCCGTGGGTGAAAACACCAGAAGGGTTTAATAAAGAGATAAAGAGCTGTTGTTTTTGGACCCATCGGGTAATTAGATGATTAAAATAGACTCTTTTGTGTTATTTTTAACACATGTGTAGGTACAGTGATCTTTACAAGATCTAATTGTTTCAATAACGGACAGATCAGTATAACTTTAACAAGTGTGGCAACTTCGGAATTAGAAAACGATTGAGTGCGGACAGCCAATCAGCTTCCAGATCTAGCGGGCTTCTATTTTGCATAGACGCCCCCTGGAATGTTGAAGTGCTTTACCGTGAATTAAATTTTAATCAATCTGCGCATAAATACCGGCTTTTTCCCTTAACTTTCTAATCTACAACTAATCTGATAACATAAAAAGCTACTTAAACATACTTTCTGTCGCTGGTCTAGAGACAAGCAAAATCATGTCTGTGACATCTTAACGAAGGCTCAATTCACACCTACTGGACAGCAAATCAGCAACAAGAAAGACACAATTGGTCACCTGACAGCTTATAACCAAGAGGTCCCCGGTTCAAATCCCATCTCAGCCACTGACTCACTGTGTGACCCTGAGCAAGTCACTTAACCTCCTAGTGCTCCGTCTTTCAGGTGAGACGTTGTTGTAAGTGACTCTGCAGCTGATGCATAGTTCACATACCCTAGTCTCGTATCTTGTAAAGCCCTTTGAGATGATGGTCCACTATGAAAGGTGCTGTATATAAAAAAATAAACAAATATTTTTTTTTTTTTTTTCCTTAAAATGCCCTCAGCAGAATGCTAGCTGGTGAAATATCAGAAGTTTGAGGTAAATATAAGTTTTAAAGTTTTTTTTTAAAGAGAAAATAAAGAAATAAATTGTTTTCTAATAGCGACAGAGCCCTCTCGATGCAGGCTCTACCCTGTGGTAGATGACCTTGATTGTCATTAGTGGCTGAGCCTACGGCACTTTGACAGATCAACTTCAGTCGCAACTGGCTCT
Organism: Polyodon spathula; assembly: GCF_017654505.1. NCBI lineage: Eukaryota > Metazoa > Chordata > Actinopteri > Acipenseriformes > Polyodontidae > Polyodon > Polyodon spathula. The sequence continues at coordinate 26,152,327 of NC_054540.1, read as the reverse complement.
ATTGCTGGGTTCTTAGAATTAAAAAAAAAAAAAAAAACTGTAAATACACTTTTATACTGCTGGTTTTAATAAGCACTGTAATGATGAATTGAATGTAAAAACTGAATTTTCAAGATAACATTGCTATCCAACCTGAAGCGTTATATGACAGGAAATTGAAATAATATAACATTATCACAGTACCTGGACAAATTTTAGGTGGTGAGTTGAACTGTTCTTGCTTATTTCCTTGTATACTTCTTTGATTTCTTCCCCAAAGAAAAGGTTTTGATCCAATCACTTCACAGAAGAATCATCAATCTATAAATGTAATAATACTTTAGTGACAGTGTGGCAGAGCAGAGCTCTGCCATTTATAAAATGGCAGTTATGGGGTTAAATTCCCCTACCTGCCTGGGTTTATTGTGTTCAGGTGGCTGGGGTTGATTTTTTTTTTTTCTTTTTGTGCATTTTCCTTCGCTGTCTGCTCAAAATTGTTACAAAACACTATTGGAGATTCTGAGCAGATTACTTGTAATTTAATTCCTAGTTCTTCAAAAAGTGATTCTGCTTCAAGGTCTGGCATTGAGTGATGTCTCTGTCAGAAACATACAACATGTATCAATCAAACAATATAATGTTAAATACACTTTTTTGTTGGAGTAATTTATACAATTTCACAAGTAAAATATAAGGATTGTTGAACAGTTGTTAACAAGGACAAGAACTACTTTTCACAAATCAAATCTTTGATTTCAAGAAAATATGAAAATAAACTTTTCAGTCATGTATTAGAAATGTATGCTTATAGTATTGTTTAACATTGTTATTTTGAAAGATCACTACGTAATACAGTGAGTCTTAAACCTCTTTCACTGTGGTTTGATGTTAGCTTTCAGTATTATGAACATTGGTCTGGTACTTGCATTTTAATGTCCATACTTTACATATGGTATTTCACTTAAATGAAACGTATAATTCCATCCAATAATGTTCAGGTTTTGCTATGTTCTTTATACTGTTTACTGGTTTACTCAACGTTCATTGTCAATATCGAAAACTTCAATTTGCTACAGGGTTATTCCACAAAATACAATCTTAGCATGCACCTAAACGCTTACTGGGTTTAATGACCATGGCCGACATCTCAATATGCTCCAACAGAAAGTGATGCAATTTTGAAAACCCATAGAAACTAATTGCTTTTTTTTAATCTTCAGAAATTATCTCTGAATTAGAACTCAGTGAGAGGTTTATGATAATACACAGTAGGGAACTTTAGTACATTTCCCCAAAAACAACCTTGAGAAAAACTTAGACATTACTTGTATCAGTGTTCACTTCTAACCTTGGTGAGTTAGAAACTTGATGAGTTTTAGTGTCCTTATCAGGGCACTGATCCACATGCTTTTGACGGGTAAGACGTGGACAATATATTCCAGCACCTAGAAAAAAAAAAAGTATTGTATGCTTATTAACACAAAAGTTCTGCTCCAGTGGTAGTTTCTGTACATAAGAGCTGACACACAGATTTCACTTCACAGCTCTTAAACAGAAAAAAAATTATTTCAGGCAATTCAAAAATATATTAATATTAACCACCTGGATAAAAATATTCCAGCAGAGTTGGAGCTGGTGGAGTTAGTTTTGAGCTGGCAATGCTAGTTAAGGAATAGAGTGGCACATTATTATTGGACCTCCATATTATACATAGATGTATATATTGCACCATCAAATCTGCTGCTGTTCAAGGGCTCAACGCCCACCCACCCCCCAATAACAGAAAAAACTTTCCACTCACTGGTAAACACCACATTAAACACTAGTTAAAGGTACAAGTAGAACTGTTTGGGAAATAATGCTGTCCTTGTAACTAACTGATATTCTAAATTAATAAAATGCATAATTTATTCTGCAAAGTATATCTATATGGTATAGGAACTGTCTAGAATTAAGCAGTAAGCAAATATGTAAAGTACTGTAAATAACAGTTGATGGCATAGTTTGTATGTATCAGCTTATCAGTAAAAAAAAATCATACACCTTTTCTAAATCCAAGGGCTTTACATTTTCATTAATCTGGAAAGCAACATCATTTACAAAAAGTGAATTATTTTAAATTGACTGGAGCACAGGCAGCATTCACTGTATTTTGTGTATGTTCAATTTTTACGCAGAAACAACAAATGAAATATCATACACTGCTGCCATCTACTGGTGCAAAAACTGAAACCTGTCAATGTGAGTCTATCGCTCACCTCTCTTAGGGCTCGTTCCATGAAAGATTGTTGATGCTTTTGTTCTCTGAGATCGCCAAGGTTCTCAAATGGAAGATTCTGAAGATGTGATGGACCTTAAACATGCCAGGCTGACAGTGTACAGGAAGAACTGAAGCTTGTAATGTATGCTGTCTTCTTTCTCAAAGACCATCACTGTAGTCATATGCCTTGATATCTGTGATAACATTGCTTCTGATTGCACAGACATTATTTGATGATATATATATATATATATATATATATATATATATATATATATTATATTATATATATATATATCTATAGATATATATAGAGATATAATGGAAAGGTATTTTAGGAATAACGTGCACTTGTTTGTATCAGTTAAACAGAGAAATTAGTAAACCTATATTTTCTATGTTTAAAAGATGCCTTTCCTTTATTCTGAAAGACAAAAGTACTACAAACATTTACAAGCGGTGACATAATTATTGTTATTATTATTGCTAAAGTAAATAGTCCCTAGTAGATGATAAAAGTCACAGGTTATGTAAATACCAATATATACGCTATTTTATTTATCTACCTATTCATCAGCTGCATATAGTTCTAAATTCACCTAAAAACAATATTTTATACAATTAGCAGAGAAATTACAAGTGAATATTATAATTATATGACTGTTAGCCTAAAGCTGCAGTAGGTACTATAGCAAATCGATAGTATTGCTGTTTCTCATTAAAAGTTCTATAGTACAGAGATATAGTATATACTATATCCCAATAAATCTTGCAAAATGCTCCATAGTTTGCTACTCTGGCATTGCAGTCTGTTACTTCACTGCTGACCATCCTATAAGAAGTCAACTGATATCATAATAGAGAGCTAAGTACTAAGTAAACAGAGTGCTGAACTCAGTGAGGTACAGCAGGGGACAATAACTTCACACAGGGCCATTTCATCTACCATCACCTCAGAAACACAAACAAACAAAGAATTATTATTCTCCATTTTTAAATATCGCTCAGCGCTCTTGTGGAGCAGAGCGTTAAGCTCAGTGTGCTTTCTGAGCGTTCTTACTCTGAGTGGCTCACTTACTTAACGCACCCACTGTATTATAAAAAATAAATAAATTAAAAAGTAGATTTAAGAGTTTTAAGCTGTCGTCCTCGTTGGCAGAGGTTAGCCTCATCAGTAAACACACGGTTCTAGAATGTTCTTGTAATGCTGTTGAAATGCTTTCGTGGCTGCTCCAGTCCGGTGCATAGAGTATAAACCATTAGTCTTTAATACCTTTTTGACTCATGACGGTCTATCTAAAATGTTGCCATCTCTGGTGAATATCTTGGGCAATGTAGTAACCTGATTTAATGATATAAAAAATAATGTATTATTTCTCCAGATGTTGGAGATGTACAAATTGTTCTAACTTAATTACAAATACAAAACAGAAAATAATTGATTGCATAATTATTCACCCCCTTGAGTCAATATTTGGTAGGGGCACCTTTGGCAGCAATTACAGCCATGAGTCTATTTGGATAAGTCTCTACCAGCTTTGCATATCTGGACACTACAATTTTTGCCCACATTTCTTTGCAAACTTGCTCAAGCTCCTTCAAGTTGGATGGGGACCTTTGGTGAACAGCAATTTTCAACTCTTTCAACATATTCTCAACTGAATTGAGGTTTGGGCTTTGACTGGGCCACTCCAGGACATTGACTTTTTTGTTTTTAAGCCACTCCAGTGTGGTTTTGGCTGTATGTTAAGATGAATCTTCTCCCAAGTCCTAGGTCTCTTGCAGACTTCAGCAGGTTTTACTCCAGGATTTCTCTGTACTTTGCTGCATCCATTTTGCTCTTTATCTTCACAAGCTTTCCAGTCCCTGACCCAGAGAAGCATCCCCATAGCATGTTGCTTCACGGTAGGGATGGTGTTCTCAGGATGATGTGCGGTGTTAGGCTTGCGTCAAACATAAAGCTTAGCGTTGAGGCCAAAAAGCTCTATTTTGGTCTCATCAGACCATAGAATCTTCTTCCACTTGGTCTAAGAGTCTCTCACATGCCTTCTGGCAAACTCTAGCCAAGATCTGATGTGAGTTTTTTTCAACAATGGCTTTCTTTTTGCCACTCTCCCATAAAGGCCGGTTTTGTGAAGCACTCCAGCTATTGTTGTCATATGCAGTGTCTCCCAGCTCAGCCGTGGAAGACTGTAACTCCTTTAGAGTTGCCATAGGCCTATTGGTAGCCTCCCTAAGTAGTGCCCTTCTCATCTGGATTTTGAGGACGGCCTATTCTAGACAGATTCACAGTTGTGCCATATTCTCTCCATTTCTTAATAATGGACTTCTTGCTCATTTGGTTGTTAGCAGCTTATTGAAAAGTGACTCCTGTTTTCTGTTCTGAATGCCCCTTTGTCTAGTCTCCATTTGTGACCCCTGGTTCTTGTTTCTTTTTTCAGGTCGAAAAAGTCCCTTGGGTCGACATTGTCAATACCCGTTAGAATTTTGAATGCTTGAATTAGGTCGCCGCATAGTCTTCTTTGTTCAAGGCTGAATAGAATCAATTCTTTTAGCCTGTCTGCATATGACGTGCCTTTTAAACCCGGAATAATTCTGGTTGCTCTTCTTTGCACTCTTTCTATAGTAGCAATATCCTTTTTGTAGCGAGGTGACCAGAACTGAACACAATATTCAAGATGAGTTCTTACTAATGCATTGTACAGTTTTAACATTACTTCCCTAAATTCAACACTTTCACAATGTATCCAAGCATCCTGTTAGCCTTTTTTATAGCTTCCCCACATTGTCTAGATGAAGACATTTCTGAGTCAACATAAACTCCTAGATCGTTTTCATTGATTCTTTATTCAATTTCAGTTTCTCCCATATGATATTTATAATGCACATTTTTATTTCCTGAGTGCAGTACTTTACACTTTTCTCTATTAAATGTCATTTGCCATGTGTCTGCCCAGTTCTGAATCTTGTCTAGATCATTTTGAATGACCTTTGCTGCTGCAACAGTGTTTGCCACTCCGTCCTATTTTTGTGTCGTCTGCGAATTTAACAAGTTTGCTTACTATACCAGAATCTAAATCATTAATGTAGATTAGGAATAGCAGAGGACCTAATACTGATCCATGTGGTACTCCACTGGTTACCACACTCCATTCTGAGGTTTCTCCTGCAATCAGTACTTTCTGTTTTCTACATGTTAACCACTCCCTAATCCATGTACATATGTTTCCTTGAATCCCTGCTGTGTTCAGTTTGAGAATTAATCTTTTATGTGGGACTTTGTCAAAAGTTTTCTGGAAATCTAAATAAACCATGTCATATGCTTTGCAATTATCCATTATCGATGTTGCATCCTCAAAAAAAAATCAAGCAGGTTAGTTAGACACAATCTCCCTTTCCTAAAGCCATGTTGACTGTCTCCCAGGATACTGTTACCATATAGGTAATTTTCCATTTTGGATCTTATTATAGTTTCCATAAGTTTGCATATAATAGAAGTCATGCTTATTGGTCTGTAGTTACCTGGTTCAGTTTTGTTTCCCTTTTTGTGTATCGGTATTACGTTTGCAATTTTCCAGTCTGTCGGTACAACCCGTGTCAAGAGACTGTTGCATGATCTTGGTTAGCGGTTTGTAAATAACGTCTTTCATTTCTTTGAGTACTATTGGGAGGATCTCATCCAGCCCAGGGGATTTGTTTATTTTAAGAGCTCCTAGCCCCTTTAACACTTCTGCCTCGGTTATGCTAAAGTTATTTAAAACTGGATAGGAACTGGATGACATGTGGAGCATGTTGTCTGTATCCTCCTTTGTAAAAACTTGTGAAAAGTAATCATTTCATATATTTGCTATTTTTTTTTTCTTCATCTATGATTTTTCCATTTGTATCTCTTAGACATTTAACCTCCTCTTTGAATATTCTCTTGCTGTTGTAATATTGGAAAAACATTTTGGAATTGGTTTTAGCCCCCTTAGCAATGTTCATTTATATTTCTCTCTTGGCCTTTCTAACTTCCTTTTTGACTTGCGTTTGCAGTTCCATGTACTCTTTCTGTTTACTTTGTTTTTGGTCCCTTTTTAACGCTCTGTAAAGTGCCTTTTTTCGCTGAATATTTTTTTTTTAATTGATCTATTAAACCATTTTGGCAATTTAGTTTTACATTTAGATTTGTCTACTTTAGGGATGTAATTGTTTCTCGCCTCAAGTACTACATTTTTGAAGAACAGCCATCCTTTTTCTGTGGATGTTTTCTCTATTTTACTCCAATCTATTTCGGTTAGTCTCTGTTTCATACCTTCATAGTTTGCCTTTCTAAAATTGTAAACCTTAGCTTTAGTCATTACTTTTGGGGTTTTAAAAAGCACTTCAAATGATACCATGTTGTGGTTTGAGTTTGCTAGTGGTTCTCTGACCTCTGTTTTAGTTATTCTGTCTTCATTATTTGAAAAGACTAAATCAAGGCATGCCTCCCCTCTAGTCGTTGCCTTGACAAATTGTGTTAGGAAGCAGTCATTTGTCATTTCCACCATTTCAATTTCTTCCATCGTGCTACCCATCGGGTTTTCCCATTTTATATGGGGGAAATTGAAATCCCCCATTAGTATGGCTTCTCCTTTGCTACGCACATTTCTAATGTCATTGTATAACATTATTTTGTCCACAGTCTCAATCTGGCAGTCTATATCATGCTCCTATTACCATGCCCTTTGAATTTTTGTCCGTTATTCGGACCCATATAGATTCAGCTTTATTTTCTTTGTCCAGGTTTAACACCTGGGCTTCAAGTTTCTTATGTATAGAGCTTCCCCTCCACCTCTTCTGTCCTGCCCGCCTTTCCTATACAGTGTATACCCACAAATATTATATTCGTCCCCATCACTCTCAGACAACCAAGTTTCTGTAACATCTATTGCATCATAGTTACTTGTTAGTGCAGTAGCTTCAAGTTCTAAAATTTTGTTTCTGATCCCTACCTTACCTATATTTGCAACAACTGGGTGTGAAGCGTCGTTATTTACATGACACGTGTGTAATGGCTGTGTGACTCCAGTGCTTGCTTAAAAAACTACTACTGAATAATACATTGCATAAAGGGCGGCTTGAATTTAGAACAAGCCAATGTTGCAAATATTCAGTTTTTTTTTTTTTTTTTTTTTTTTTCTTTAAAGTTTAACCAGTTACATGTCTGATAAACAGAACCGATTGAATCAAAATACAGTCACATTTGTTTTTCAATTTTTATCAATTAAAATGTTAAATATAGGTTTGACAAAAAACGACGCAAAATAGTGTTGCATTTTCTGAACTTTGTTTCCAAAAAAACGTACAAGTAATTACTTTACGTAACTTAATTTCCGCCAAAAAAAACATACGTACCGCTAGGTAATGTTCTGATTTGTGTGGAAATTGAAAACAAAATTAAAAAGCACAGTCATAGGTTGCAACAACAAAAATCACGTTGAACAGTTTGAATTACATACAGGGTTCCATTCCGGTTGCTAGGAGACGTAAACAAACACTGTCTGTGTAGGATTTGTGTTTAAATTGATTGTGTATAATTATACGTTGTGAACATACTGCTAGATATTGGAAAATGCAACATATTAAAAAAACACCTCTACAACTTGCAATAATACATGCAAGCTCTGTATAATTCAGATTTGAGAAGAAAGCATGAACAGCAGATCCAACGATGAATACAATTAAATAATTATAAATAATACATATATAATTAACAAATGAAGGCTGTTTCTGTATGTTGTTGCTGCATGTACAATAAACCTACGTTACAATAATTGGTTGTGTTTTATAATATAAACAAATACCACTACAGTAGATTTTACTGTGCAATTTAAATAAATAAAAAAAACAATGTTAAGAGTTCTTAATTTAATGCAGCTGGAAATCTAGGGTGGGAAGTTTGAATCGTTATTGGTGTTTCATGTTAAACAACCATATATATAAAAATAAAACGTTACATAGAACTTGTCCTTATTTACATTTTTAAATAGAAACCAAATAACAATGAAACCTGTTAGGTATACCTGTATGGTTACATTTAGGTCAATTTATAAATATGCAGGTCAAACACTTCAGCAAGTTTGTGTTCCACGGCCTTTGTATGTCACTCAGAAATGTACTGAAGACACAAACTGAATGACACAACCCCCCCCCCCCCCCCCCCCCCCCCCCCCCCACCCCCTCTCCCCCCCCCCCTCCCTATATTTTTGCTGATATGATTGCCCCCCCTTTTTTTTTTTTTTTTTTTTTTTTTACAGAAATTTGTAATTACAGATTTTGTAGAAAGCACTTTTCTAGTACATCAATAATTAGTTATTGTATATTGTCAAGTAATACACATACATGAAAAATGGTCACAGGAACACAGTTAAAAACAAAAAAGAATCCAGAGTTTACAAAACAATATTTGAACAGTAATTAATTAACTAAACCAGCCCACATTAAAGGTAGGATACCACTTGGTTAGAGTCTACCTGTTGCTATAGGCTTATGGAAAACTAAAGAATTTGGAGTACACCCAACCTGTGACATCAGTGCATAAAAGTATATGCAGCATATATAATAAAACTTGATGTCAAGGTTTACGCAGTCATTAATCTAGGTTAATTTTGTAGAACATGGAGAGCGAGATATAATAAAATATATATATTCCATCTATTTTTTCATTTTTTATTAAATCATTCTAAAGGAAATTAAGCAAGTTCATTACAAACACATCTGTACTGATTCAGACTATCACAATACATGCATTTAAAACAGGTCAAAAAACATCATATTTTAAAGCAACTCTTACCTGTACAGCAAGGAGACTGTAGTGAGTTGTCACATTTAGCAATGTTATTGCATTTTAGCTGGCATGCGTTTTAACAAAAAGTATAATATATTTTGTTTATTTCACTAAAAGTGCAAGTCTGTGAATAGATGTTATGAAACGAACCCACCAGTAATCAATTCTAGAAGAGGGAGTTTATTTATATTGTACACAATATATAGTTTCTCTTTCTTTTAAACGAATAATAGTAACAGCCATATATATAAAAAAAAAAGCCTTTATGCACAATGCATGAAAGAAATTTAGTCAAATAGATGTAAAAAACTGGGACTAAAAATAGAAAGATGCAATAATTAATAATCCCAACCAATCCACGTCAACTGTTGTGTACATAAAAAAAGCAGATTATAGAATAAACAGCTAAATACATTCATATTTTACATTAAGCAAACATCTAAAATGTGATTCCAAAAAGTAGTCTGTTATTCACACATTTATCAAGACTATGTTTATATAAATCTTTCTCTATATATAATTAAGAAAACCCAGTGGTGGAGTCAAGAGTATACACAGGCAAACTGTGTTAACCCACTTTTAATTTGAGCAATATAGCATTTATCCACTTCTCAGATAAGGGATACAGTTTACTCATTTCTACTCTCCTGTGACGTGCAAATACTAGATTAAAGACAAGATATTTTAACAGTGAGCATCTGTGTTGTGTTGCTGCGCGCAAGACCGACTCTCAGTCAGTGAGCAGGTGGGCGTGGCCACTAGACTGCGTGTGTCGTGTGTGTTCTGTGCTTGGTTGTTTATGTTCTGTTAGGCACACTGAACTGCTAGTAGCCTTCATCCTAGCTCACGAAAGGACCCTCATGGAACTGTTCACTTGAAGCGCACTGTCGGGTCTGAACAGTACCTGAGAGGGAAAGGACTGTATTGGGGTAGGCTCTGGTTGGCCGAGGGCAAATAACAGTGTATCTCTTCATGTTCAATCTATTTCTGTTGAATCCATCTGTTCAATTCCACCAAAAAGGGGTGTTTACCCACTTTTATTTACTGATACCACTAAGAAAACCATATAAAACTTTCAGCACCACATGAAAAGGCTAATTTTGTATATAACATATTTATATATGACATCCATGGCTAAAAAAAAAAATTAAAGAAGTTGTCTCTCAGGCGTAACTGGTTCTCTGTTAAATAAAATCCTACGGCACAATTTCATGCAAGGAAGTGGCACAAAGTTTAATAAGCATAATACTAAGCATGGTCCCATTAACTTCTCATTCAGCAGTTACACTAGGCGTTCCAGCTTCTGCAGTTTCCTGTGGTGCTTCACTTAATAGCAATTTTCGCAGGATCCTTCCATAAAAGGGACAGTACACTTGTTTATTGAAGTTGACGATGCGCTTAAACTGGGCCCTGATTACCTCCAGCTCAGGCTGAATGAGTGCAAGCCCTCCAAGAACAGTAGGTGGCTGGGTAGTTGAATTTGGAACAATGCTAAGTTTCATGTACAAGTGGACTCTCTCACCTGAAACAAAGGTGAGAGTTGCACAGTTAAACACACGTATACTATTGGTGGTGGTGGAGGTCGGTAGACTTGCTCAAGACCACAGCATATAATAGGATCACATGCCTTTTTTTCCCCCACTTTACATTAAAAAAAAAAAAAAAAACCATAAATTTTACTAAGAAACCTGATTATAAAATCAGATTCACATTTTGATGAAGTCCTCATCATGGCAGAACACAAAAAGACATTGATTTATAATTGTGTTTAAATGGATGTACGAATATCTTGTAGAATAATAATAATTATAATAATATAATAATAATTTCCATAATGAATACTTATGGAAAACTCCCCCATTTTTAATTTTTTTTTTTTAATTTATATTTATCCAATAAGAACAGACAAACAGAAACTAGAAGGTCGAATCTGAAGTTGTATTAGTACATAATATATTTGGAAGTTTATAATTGAGAGGTAAATTCACATTAAACTTACCAATGAGATTACAGATAGAGTTGTCCTTATGCACAATGGTGCAGATCTGCCCTGTCAGTGCAACCTGGACGTGAGGCGGGAGTGCAGGATACCCTCGCTCAGTCAGAGACTTATTCAGCGCAGTGCAAATTTGAGCACTTACATTTTCAAGTGCCTCAGTCATGTTAAATGATCTGGAGGAGATAAATAGTAAGAAAAAAAATCATAATCACTGAATTAGCTACAGCTCACTGGCTAAAGTACAATATATCTCTACAGCAAGGGAATAAACCAAATAAGGCTCCCAATAAATAGTTTTAGTAATGTTAATTAATTTGCTGCTCCGTCTTGCCTCCTTCCTCAATTGCACTTAAGAAAGCAAATAGGCAGCTCATATCCAAAAGGGATTAAAGCAAGGCACAATACATGGGTTTATTTTTGTTTTCAGATATTTACTTACTTGCTGTGAATCCCTTCAAGAAGAACACTAGCGATCTTTTTTAGCTGGTCAGCCAAAATTGGCAAGCCCGAGATGGGTCCTCCTATTGCATTGTAGACTATCAACAACACAGCTGCTACTGCCTTATACAATTCCAGGCTTTTCTGCAGCTCAAGGAGGCGGGTCTCATCTGTCATCAGAGTCTAGTATAAAAGGAACAGATGATGTTTCATTAATACAAACCCTTTGAACACCCAATTCAGGAGCTAAAATTATTTTGTTACAAAAACAAAAAACAAAACAAAAACAAAAACAAAAAACCTCCTCACCTTTAAAGATATACATTTTACAGCATTGTTAAATTTGACCATTGCACTACAGATGTACACAACAGTAACTTAGAACTAGAAAAACTATTCACCTCAGGCAACATTTTCTTCTGGCAGTCCCAGTCCAAAAGTTTGATGTAAAACTTATTCAACACTGACATTGGGCTGGGGATGCTACTGGTATGGTTTTCAGCACCAGAGGAGGACAGGCTAGTGCACGGTTTTACAGCCATTAATTCATCAAGGGATTCCTTCATCCACTCAGTTGTGTGGTCCAGTGCACCTGAAAAAGATCATTCACTGGTAAAGTTAACAAGCTATACATTAAGAAAACTGACTGCAAAAACATTAATTACATTTTGTTATTTTCAAATTACATTTTTGAAGGACTATAAAAAAAAAAAAAAAAAAAAAAAAGAGATGAGTGGCATTTAACACAACAGGGTAGAGAAATTAGGAACTACAGGGGTCAGCTCTTATGGACCATGGGACTATAAAAGCACTACCGTACAGTGTATAAAACTTCTTGTTGACACAGTTGATTATGTTGCCTAGGAATCTTGGTAAATTGACAAGGCTGACTCTTATTTCACACCTGCATTGACAGATTCAAACAGAAGCAGCTGGACTGAAGCCCAGGATTTTGTTTTGCTCCACTACCTTCCTCCAAGAGATATCAGTGAAAATTGGAAACACATCTCCCATCTGTTGGGGGTTGCTTGGATGAAATAATCTTAGTTTGTTTTGCTATGAACAATGAGACCTACATTGCATACTTCATCACGGTCATCAGGCCATTGAGCACAATAAACTGTCAACTACATTCCTCAACCATTTCTGCGGTCTGGCTTACTCTTTTACTCTTCCCTGGCGTATAGAAGCCATTGACTAAAGCCGATTCAGGAGAGCATTGCAATGATTGCTACCATAAATGTCTGTGACACTAAACCAAGACTGACTTTCACATGACATTTAAAGAGAACCTGCGTTAGATTCAGCATACCCTCCCTACAAGAGTTTACATCACGCCAATACTTTGTAAATTATGTGTATTAACCGATTAATTATAAGGTGCATTTTAAGTGTGAACTCCCTACGACAGGGTCTCAAAAACAATAGCCAATGTTATGTTAAAGTAAACAAAGTACTTACTGGGAGTTTTGTCCAAAATAGCTTGGAACTTGGTTCTTTCATACTCAATGGACTGCATCTGCAGCTGGGGTCGAATGTTATTAATTGTAAAATTGACCATATCCATTTTCATTACATCCAGCACACGAAAAATCTCCCTGGAAATAACATATGGCAAAAAAATGATTACCTAAATAAACAATCTTTAAATATATCGACAATAAGTACATTTGGGGATGTTAAGCAAGCCATTTACATAGGATGCAAGGCTAACCAGAGAGAGAGAGAGAGAGAGAGAGAGAGAGAAACTACAAAAGAGATTAGTTAGTATATTTTCTGTTACACAATTATAAATTAAATGGGTTTAAAACCAATAATTGATAGTTTTCTGCTTAAAATACATTATATACAGCATGACTTACCGAAACAATGGGACAACGTCAGAAATTTCTTTTAACTTCTTGACATCATCATCCCGTGCCGGGGCACACAGCTTTCCCATTACTGTAATAATGTAGCTTTCTAGTCCATGGATGTCCACAGCATCGTTATCAACTTGCTGCTGTATGAGAGCCATGTCTAGAACTTCGCAAATCTGGTTCCGAAGTCGATTTGCACCAGGATTGAGGAATGAGAGCAGAATCTTAAAAGATAAAAACCTTGTTTTAATTTTGATGCTATTCTTTGTATCTAGAAAACACACCATTATAAACAAGGCTATTTTGTTTTCACTTACAAGGAGCAATATGATATTTGATGTAAGCCTTATTCTCACCTCTTTGATTTCTTCTACTAGCCTGATGGCATATTCATACACAGGAGGGTCTTCATTGAGTTCTGCCTCCAAGCGATCCCAAAACGCCTTGTGAACAATTTCTTTCACTTTCCTCTCCAAACTAAAGCGATCAAGCAGCAAAAAACACATTCAAATACAGCAGAGTATCCTTACTTTGTTTGATTACAGCATTATAAATCAAGCGTCACCGCAAAACAAGCTTTTGGGGGATTTAGAGGGTAATCGAGATCATAACATTGATTGCTTAAAGGAAAACAACCCCCTACACACACACACACACACACACACACACACACACACACACAGAGTAAAAAATAAATAAATAAAAAAACCACAACACTTGCCTATTCTCAGGCAGTTCAGGGTGTTCTACTTGGAAGTTTCCATTCACAACTATTTCATGTGCCAAACTCAGGTTAGAAAGGTCTCTTGCAGAGGTCATAAGGTCATCAAATGTAACCAATTTAGGAGGGCTTGCTGCAGGGAATAAAAGTTCAGATTATGTTTTGGTCTGGTTTGCTTGAAATATGTTACCATTTCAAGACTACTCAGAACCTGAAAATACATAGTGATAATTAAGATAATATGCTTGGATCATGGATTTAAAAAAAATAAGTGTCATACATGCTGGGGAGCTGTGCTTGCTGGAGGATTCACTGGTAAAGCTCTGTCGGGAACATTCAGTGTCACTGGATGAAGTCATGCTGTCACATCGCTCTGAGGATTCAGTGTCACTATTTTGGTCATCGCTTGTGGAAGGTCGCCCGTCATTGAGTGGCATCTTAATTTACTTGACAGGCAAACACAAAACTAGAATATAATAAGTGTTACATTTAAAAAAAAAAAAAAAAAAATCAAAGTTGCAAATATTAGAGGGCAACAAGATTTGACTACAGTTTTTTCGCAAAAAAACCAAAGACATGAAAACGGCTATGCTTTTTCTTCTAAAAATAATCACATTTTTCACGCTTAAAGCAACGTTCAAGGATGAGATGCTCAATATTGACAAAAAAGCAGGTGTTTGGTGTTGTTCATGTGAAGTACAATTAAAAACAGTTACAGGGACTACTTAAAAACAAGTTGTTAATACAAAGAACGCAGATTCACTATAAACGTATGGGAAAAGAAGGATAATAGAAACTTTTCTTCAAAGTGAGAATATCTGAACTGCAGTGAAACTTCTTAATGCATCAAAGTGGATCGACTATTTTACCAATGTACTTTGAATTGTTTGCAACCAAGTTAATGCAAGCAGTCAGCCTGAAAGTAAGAATGGCAGCAACAGAAATGTGAACAGTATTAATACAAGAACTAGATGTGTGCTTGAACAGCAGCCCAATATAACCATCAACACTGATATTAAAACAGCTTTGAACTGTTTACAGTGCTCTATTTGATAACCCCATATTTATTGTTAACGGTTTACTGAGTCTTTCATTAAAGTAGGATAAAAAATAAATAAACCAAAAAACAGGTGTAAGAATATATCAGCACTAAAGAAACAAAAAGAGCAACAACAGAACATTTTCACATTACAATAAAGTCTTACATTCTACACTTGGCCTACAAATTAATTACAGGAAGCAACCATTTTGGTTTAGGTACTTACAAACCAGAATTATATTAACGCACACATAGGCATAAGCAAACAAGAATGTTTCATACGCACATTTCTGCAACACCACAATCTGTGCCATCCAATATTTAACATAAGATTTAAAACAGAGAAGTGAATACTCAATTAGCAGTGGCTCTTGCGTTCAAAATATTTTTAAGCAGAACAGCAAGAAACTAAATCAGGACTAAATCTCAAAAGGTACTTTACAAACTACCTACCATGATGTTGAAGGCCTTTCTGAGCATGTAAATTGTCTACAGAATGAATCTTTAACCGCACAGAGAAAGGTGCCAGCAACAGCAGATTAGAAAAGACCAAGTGCATGGTTGAATCTATTGGGGTTATTAAGGGGAAATAATTGGAACTGGATTTAAAGGTCAGGAGGGGGTGAGCAGTCCAAACTGAAATTCTCAGTTTTAGATGAAATCTAGAGGTAAAGGGTTAAAAAAAAAAAAGAGTTCACAAAACCTGCTCTAAATAAAATCACAAAATTTCTACTTAGACATTTTAATGTGTTGGTTTTACATTGGTGATGCTGTAAAGCTGAATGATCTCATTGCAAGTTTACAGCCCACAGATGTTTGAAATACAGTACAGAAGGAGAAACATCTTGTTTAGGCATTTGTCTTGTAGCTGTAGTATTTCCACTCTAGACATGCCTACACAAGACAGATCTTGCCAGGTTATTGGCACAGGTGACGAGGTGCACTTCTAACAAACCTTCCAAGAGTTTTCACCCTATAGTGTACTTCCTGAAACTGAGGGAGTCTCAAGCAATCAGCTTTTTTAAAAATGGAGTAAAAGTCAAACATTCTATTGTGAATGGCTGTCTGCAACCAGTCATGCAGATCGGGGAACCAACCTCTTAGTAGATAAACAGAACAGCTAAATGTTTTTTTTTTTTTTTTTTTTTTTCACACAAATAGGTAATTAGTTGTATGCCTGTACATCTTTGCCGAGAGGGTAAGCAAGTAAAGTGCACTGTGACGACGACGGATGACTGCTGGATACAAAATATAACCCCTTTACTATATACAGCATACCACCACTCAGCATAGCAACTCTTTTCCTATTGGCTGCTTGATCAGCCATAGAAGGACAGTTTAATGTGCTGCATGTTGTGCTACACAGAAGGACGCGTCACTATGTTTAGCACACGTGATCTGAATTAGTTTCGTGTATCTAAGCTTCAGCACCAAAACAAGCGAGACGCTGCCAACGAACATTTAAAGGACATTTCAAAACAATGGGAACAGCGCTGGCATTTTAACGGCAAGCACTGTTCGACTGTAAAATACAAAAAAATACATATTTTTATTTATTTATTTATTTTTTAAATGGCCTGGTATTTTACGATTTTACATTCGTATAACTACAAGAATCTACGCTGGTTAGTTTTGACCCGAGCTAATCATGCAACACATATGTTAGCATGACTGATCGAACGTTTGTTTCATTCTTCCAAAAATCTCACCAATTAACAATAAATGTAAATTAGCAGAATAATAAGTAAGAAAAACAAATTTTTCTACAACTTCTTTTGAAATCAACATTATTTAAAAATAGAACTGTGTGTATTTGCCCTACCTTGAAAATGTATATATATGGATATAATATATTATATATATATATATATATATATATATATAAATATTTATTTTATACGCTTTTAATGCAGTTGGAAAAAAGCAGTAAACAACTGTACCCCCAAAGCTGTGTACAAAGCGAACAAGTTACCCAACTGCAAAACAACAACGTTAAAAATAAATGTTTAAAACATACACATATTTACCTTTAAAAAGTCTCCGCTTAGAGGAGACTGTAAAAACAGGGTTGAATTTTGTAAGTGTCCTCGGTAATTGAGAATTAAACGTGCAATACCTTTCGCTGGTCTAAAGAGCTCGCTCTCCAAATAGACATACACAGCACTATTTATGTTGCTACAAGGACTGCAGCATTTTGCCATCTTAGAGGGGTGAAGCAATATGTATGAGTTAACGTTACTACTATTTTGTTTACAGTTTTACATACATTAAGATGTGTTCCTTTTCTTTCTACACATACAAATCGTATATATGCATGTGTAACTAAAATAAGGTAAACACAGTTTACTCAGTTTGTATCCCCTCAAAAATCGACAATGGTATTTCCTCCTTGAGCACAGGGCTCTTTGTTTACGGATGTAACATAATTGAAATATACTGAAAGGTTCGCTTTTCCGCTCTGCCGCTTGGGAAAGTTATTGTTACCTAAACTGATGTTAGGTGAATAGTTTTTTCGGTTTAAAACTACATGTCTTACAATTAGTTAATCAGGGTTATGTTTATACAAATATATATATATATATATATAATATATATTATATATATATATATATATATATATATATATATATATATATATAAAATTGATTAACAAAGACATGTTTCTTTACATTTGGCGAAATTTTGGCTTTTTATATATATATATATAATATATATATATATATATATATATATACTTCTATTTAACACTACTGAAGATTTAATGGATTTCACACATTTTATTGACCAGTCTCATCCAGCACTAAAATATACATAGAACATTTCTAAACACATTTCTTTCTTAGACATTACCATCACGGTTTCTAATTGTACCATCAATACTACATTTTCTATAAAGAAACCGACTTTTATTCATATCTAAGATACGACTCTTCACATCCCAAATCTTTTCGCAACTCCATTCTCCCAATTACCAATGACTGAGAAGCATTTGCAGTGATGATATTGGTTTTTTGAATGAAAAAAAATGACGTGTGCATTTTTCAAAAACTGGGTTTCCAGACACTGTACTTAGAGAAGCTCAATTAATTATGTCGACAATAAACAGAAAGGATGCTTTTCACAAACCAAAACACATAATACCAACAATTGTATTCCCCTTGTTCTTACTTATCCTCATATGACCAAAAAAGTACAACACATTATACAAAGATATTTTAACATTCTTCAAGATGATCCTTCTACAGCTCCCATTTTCAACAATCCTCCTCTAATGTCATACAGAAGAGACAGAAATCTAAGAGAGCATCTGGTCCACAATAACATTCGACCCAATCATTTTCCAGCATTGTCCTGCTGGAAAAACCAATCCTCAGAGTTGGGGAACATTGTCAGAGCAGAAGGAAGCAAGTTTTCTTCCAGGACAACCTTGTACTTGTCTTGATTCATGCGTCCTTCACAAAGACAAATCTGCCCGATTCCAGCCTTGCTGAAGCACCCCCAGATGAGTCCAATTTTCAACTCTGCCCAACACCTGGTCGTCTAATGGTTAGACGGAGACCTGGAGAGGCCTACAAGCCACAGTGTCTCACACCCACTGTGAAATGTGATGGAGGATCGGTGATGATCTGGGGGTGCTTCAGCAAGGCTGGAATAGGGCAGCTTTGGCATGAATCAAGCCAAGTACAAGGTTGTCCTGGAAGAAAACTTGCTTCCTTCTACTCTGACAATGTTCCTCAACTCTGAGGATTAGTTTTTCCAGCAGGACAATGCTCCATGCCACACAGCCAGGTCAATCAAGGTGTGGATGGAGGACTACCAGATCAAGACCCTGTCATGGCCAGCCCAATCTCCAGACCTGAACCCCATTGAAAACTTCTGGAATGTGATCAAGACAAAGATGGATGGTCACAAGCCATCAAACAAAGCCGAGCTGCTTGAATTTTTGCGACAGGAGTGGCATAAAGTCACCCAACATCAATGTGAAAGACTGGTGGAGACCATGCCAAGACGCATGAAAGCTGTGCTTGAAAATCTGGGTTATTCCACCAAATATTGTATTTTCCACATATTTTTGTTTAAATCAACCCAAATATGTATAACACTTTCCACTTTCCTTTTTACTACAGTATTTAATGTTAATGATGGCAAAAGTTAATAATGTTATTGTACAATTTGGTAGCATAAAACATTAAAGACGTATTTGGCAAATGTAATAAATACATTAAGTAAAAACAACTTCCACGAATAATAAGAGGCTTACATTTAAGGCGGAACTATTGTTTTTCTATCAGTTTTCTAGTACGGACATATTAGCCGAACACCAGACACCAGAAATCAGATTGGTCCTTGGTGTAGTCAGTGGTATTAGAGTGAACAACACAAGGAATTATTGATGCTTTAGAGAAAGAATTTAATAGGTTTAGGAAAAAAAAAAAAAAAATAAATAAATAAAGTTTAAACCTTGTTTTGGCATAGCAATGGCCACTCTAGTTCTTGACAACGGAGCTTATACGGCTAAAATAGGATACAGCCACGAAAAAGTCAGGTTGGTTTTATTGACTTGTATTTAAAGTACGTAACACAAGCACGAATGCAAACATTACGTCGTTAAATTTTTTTATTGTGTTATTATTAATATAAAATATGAAAACAAGGCCAGCATATTATAATTTTTTGTGAAATCCAGAGCTTTTAATTTGCAAATTTAATGCTGGCATGTCTTATTATAAGATGTTAAAAAATGACGTGCTAATGTCTGTATACAGTAATTTAACTCGTCCTCCAACTCTAGGGATGGTCATTGAGGTACCTCCAAACGGTTTAAACTCTCGATCTCCTACATTAATCCAGTACGAAACATTGATAATATTACGACTATAGTTTTGACAACCATTAATATTGTATACTGATTTGTGTAACTTGTGTTCAGTTTTTAAGATACTGGCATTTAGTGTCCCAGAAAGACATACAGTCACGATCCAGGGGAAACGAGGACAGGCGGTCACATTATCTCCATCTAACAATCCGTTAAACCTCTTTTTTTCTGCTTTAGTGTAATACCCAATTGCCAGTTTCGGTCAAAAACAGCAAGATTGAAAACATTTACTGCCAATCAAATTGATGAAATTAAAGATCCATCTGGACTGTTTTACATTCTTCCGTTTCAAAAGGTGGGTTCTCAGCTAGTTGCAGTTTTTTTTTTTTTTTTTTTTAAGGTTGTTTAATGTTTTTTGTAATTTACAATCCCATGTTATGCTGTTAAGTATTGTTTATGGTAAATTGCTATTATAAAGGAATACAGTAGCTATTTTGTTTACAGTTTCTCAATTGCAGTATTTTTTATCCAGCCAGTCAGAAAGTAATTTATTTGAGGTTATAAAAGTTGTTCAATAATTCAGTGGCATTATTTATATTGCTGCACTTTTGTGACTCATATCAATCAAGTATTCACTTTTATTTATTTATTTATTTATTTGTACTGCAGGGCTATTTAGTAAACTGGGATGTCCAGAGAAAAGTGTGGGATCATCTGTTTGGAAGGGAAATGTACAAGGTATAAAATGCCATTCTCACAAACCATACTGGAAACAGTCATAATTAAAGAAACTGATATTTGCTCATTTCTACTAGTGCAGTGCATTAGAACTGCCCTTGTTTCAGCAACAATGAGATCTGCCCTCAGTAAATGTACATTTCTGTTTTTAGTTAATGATGGCACCAACAGATGGTACTGACTGTTGGGACTATAGTGCATATGGTTAGCCAAATTGCATTACAGAATACATGAAAAAAAAAAAAACGTATTTGGTGTCTAGTGGTGATAAGATTCTGTTTGATCTATTCCAGATTGTAATATGGCTTAATAATACACGTCTAAAAGTAACAAGTTTTGGTCTGTCTAATTAACATTGCAGTAAAATATTGGTGTTTAAAATAGTTACATTTGTTTTGTTTATATAAATATATCTATATATATATATATATAATACTATATATATATATATACTGATATATAATATGGTATCGTAGCATCATAAAGTATCCAGCATTTCCAGAAGGAACTACAATGTAATCATACTTTTGTGTCTATCTGTGTCTAAAAGGTCGATTTTGCAGACACCAGTATAGTGATCACAGAGCCATACTTTAACTTCACTTCAATTCAAGAGTCCATGAATGAAATATTGTTTGAAGAATATCAGTTTCAAGCTGCTCTTAGAATTAATGGTAAGTAGATGATTTTTCTAGTATGTCCTATTATCATAACATATGTACTTATAGTGTAACAAGCAACGTAAACACAGCAGATACTGTAATAACTCGCTTTCCTTTTTTCAGCTGGATCCTTAAGCGCTCACAAATACTTTCAAGACAACAGTTCAGAGCTGTGCTGCATTGTTGTGGATAGCGGATACTCCTTTACACACATAGTGCCATACTGCCGGGGTAAAAAAATGAAAGATGGCATATGCAGGTAAAGCCCCTGTTGGTGAGATTCTTTCACTACAAGGATTAGAAATTAACCATTAAATGATTGCCTTCAGAAAGCATTAATTTAAAAAAAATCTTACATTGTAACAATAGGAAAAAAGGAAACCTAATTAATATTAGAGTATGTAGTGGGACACTATATATATACTTTATATACTTTACTCTGTTCTTTATGTTCATTGAAATACTCAAAACAGCTTGTTGCCATAGTTATTTTTTGGTATACACTTGCTAAATATACTTTTTGTGCTCTTTGGAATGGAATACTTTTTAGTCTAAAATACATTAGTGTTCAGAAGATGTTTTATGTGTTGGATATAGCAGTGCATATGACAGGATTGTGAAAAAAGTTAAATCATTACATTGTTAAATTACTAATAGATTAGGCAGAATTATATACACAATACACTTCATAGCTTTAGCTGTAGTTTTGCTAGAAACAGGATTTTGAAAATTCTATTTATTAGTGTATTTTGATATAGTCAGAGGTTACAGAACATCGCTCAGATCATTTCCAAACATTAAAAAATGCTGATGGAGATGACTGGCATTTATGTACACTTATTTTTGTATTTTAGGCTTAATGTTGGCGGAAAGCTCCTGACTAATCATTTAAAAGAGATAATTTCATACAGGTAATTACTTTTGTGCACTAATTTATTCAATGCATTATAAATGTTTCACTTTCTCTGCTTTTAAAATAGGATGCTTGACAAAATTTTATAAATTATTACAATAGTAAAGGAAGTGTACTGGCTAGTGAATTGTATTGTGAGAAACTGTCTAAATCTGTTGATTTATGTATGTTTAATATTATGTATGCTTAATTCATTTTTATTGGCATTTTAAATACTGCATGAAGCCTAGTCATCGTTGCACTGCTTTAAATAGCATTGTTAGCTCACATCTATTTGGTTTTGTTTTACTTAATGTGAAAGGCAACTCCATGTTATGGATGAGACTCATGTTATTAATCAAGTTAAAGAAGATGTATGCTATGTGTCTCAAGACTTCTACAAGGACATGGAAATAGCTCAGTAAGTACCTCTATGGCTTCTTTATTCAACTAAGAGCCTATTTAATGAAAATATGACATGGCTTCTTTATTCAACTAAGAGCCTATTTAATGAAAATATGACATGGCCTCTAATTTATATATTTCCTTCTAGGTTAAAAGGAGAAGACAACACTGTGATGAGAGATTATGTGCTCCCAGATTTCAGCACAATCAAAAAGGGCTTTTGCAAGGTAAAGACTCAACCACTGTTTTATAAACTAAAATAAACTGTAACATAAAGAACAACGTGGTTGTTTTAACTAAGGTATTCTTCTTGTTGTAATGTTGTAACATTAATGTGTGTTTTGGTTTAAAAACAAAGCGTTCCACTTTTTTCAAGTATAATGTTATTTGTGTTCAATTACATTTTGCTTATTTGTAGTCTCGGGAAGAGATGAATTTTAGCGGAAAGTATAAAACCGGGGAGCAGATTCTCCGTCTCTGCAATGAGAGGTTTGCTGTTCCTGAAACAGTCTTCCACCCCTCTGATATTGGAATTCAGGAGATGGGCATTCCAGAAGCTATTGTCAACTCTGTGCAAAACCTGCCTGATGGTAAGGGGGGGGGGGGATTTTGTTTGTACCTTGTACATAACTAAACTAAGGTTTTAAAATCGAATTGTTTTGTGTAACCTTTCTCCTAACTGAAACATCTCTGAGCCCTTTCTTCTGTATGTATTACTGTTGAACATTGAGGTATTAATACTGAATCGCAGTGTCTCATTCAGCTAAATAGTTTTTTATGCCCTTTACCTGTCCCACAGTTTCAGTGAAGCAAGATGGCAAAATCTGATACATTCAGCTCAAAGCTGATTTTCTCACTTCAACAAAGAGACTGTGGGAGAAGCGTAGTATGTGCAGACAGGTCCAATTTCATCATGTCCAATGACTTTTATCTGTATCACAAATATAACTGTTGGCTTTCTAGCACAGTAATATACAGATGGTTTTAGGCATTGTTGTACCAGTTCAACCCAAATTGTGGTGTGAATTACTAGACTTAAACATGCCATCAGGTGGTCAATTATAGAATTTGCAGTATATGAAAAAAGGAAAAAAAACACTACTTCAAGTGTTAATATCACTTAACCTCTTGAGATGTCTATCCCATATTTTTAATTTTCCTAAAACAAAATCAAAACGTTCTAACGGGGACTTTCCATATTGGGGCTGGTTACAAGACATGACCGCGTGTCTATTGCGAACACATCACCGCACGTCCATCACCGCGTGACCCATTACAGCGCAACCCCTTCACCCCGTGACCCAGTGCAGCGCAACCCCATCACCACGGGACTATTTTACAGGACAGACCACCACCGCAAGCCCTGTTACAGCACATCACCGCACACAACTCTGTAGGTACTTGCTACCTGCCCGAGATGCATTCAGGGTCTTAAGTTATTGTGCAGTAGCAGCATGTTGTTTTTTTTAAGTTATTGTTATTTATTTATTTATTTTCCACATTACCTTAACAAGTTGCTCTTCTTCAGTAAAGACATATTTTCCAAGCAGAGTTTCGATAAAGGACACTTCCGAAGCAATTACAAGTTTCAAAGCATTTTTTTTTTTATATATATATATATATTATTATTTTTGGCATATAGTACCAAAATTAAATTCAGTTTTGTTTCAAAGTGAAACGACAGTTGGAGAGATTGTCTAACAAAGGTCACAGTGTGATTAATACCTGCTCGGTTGGAAAAAAAAAATAATAATAATATAATAATAATAATAATAATAATAATAATAATAATAATAATAATAATAATAGTAGTCCTGGCTTCTTTTCAAATAAACTTGGTTCCTCCTTACGATACTACTTTACGATATGCTGTGGTAAATCAAGATTAGGCATTGAACAAACGAATAATGAAAACAATGTTAAATATATCTTTGACGATTTCTATTTACTGTTAACTTTTGCCTACCCTAGAAGTTCGGACAGTCGGTTATGCAGGATTTCTTTTTTTTTTTTTTTAAGCCTAGGTTGTTTTTTTTTTTAACCTTCCTGAATTATTCAATTCAAACAGTATAATCAACAAAGTAAGTGTACTTCTGGACATAGCAGGAGTATTATTATGATATTGCCTTGCATCGGGTCCAAGGCATGCAGTTACCAGCAAGTTAATATTATTGCTAGTATTACTATTATTAATACTTATTGATAATTAATATTAATACTACTAATGTTGTGTGGCGAACATAAATGTATGGAGTAGAGGTGAAGAACAAAGTCAGTGCATGAAACTAGTCTGTGAGTTAATCAAAAGGGAGAATATTTCGGCATAAACATAGATGTAACATTGCTGGCCTTATTGTATTCAGTAGTAGTATACAGTCTTAAAACTTGAATGGAACATTTTTGTTCAATAGCCAATTCAGAAAATCTTCAATAATTAAGTAATGTAACAGGTGGCAAGGGGGTTACAATACAAAATGGGGGATTTTCTGACCTATTATTAAGCAATAAAACTATGGTTTCAATTCTAAACCATACATTTTAAGGATAGCCTTTATTCACTCGCTGCATTAGCTCGGAGTGTACAATCGTAAGTCTTTTAAGAGAGGTAAAAACTTGCAACAGGTGGCTTAGGGAATTACAGTAAAGGTAACTTACCCAACTACAACGCCCTTTTCGTTTCAAAGAGCACATGGGGCATTTCCGTTTTAGCAGCAAACAGTATGGGTTGACCACTTAAAAGTAGTGGTGGAGAAGCAAGGACAACAAAATAATGTTTAACAATTTATAATAAATAAATAAATAAACAAATCCTGCTTAACCGATTGTTAAAACTTCTAGGGCAGGCTAAAGTTAGCAGTTAAATAGAAATCTTCGGAGATATCTTTATTTTTAACATTGTTTTTGTTATTCGTTTTTTCAATGCCTAATCTTAATTTACCATAGCATATCGTAAAGTAGCACAAAAAAGAGGAACCATGTTTATTTGAAAAGAAGCCAGGATTATTATTATTAATAACAATAACTTGAAAAAAAACTATGCAGCTACTTGACAATAACTTAAGACCCTGAATGCATCTTGGGCAGGCAACAAGTACAGCTACAAAGTTGTGAGCGGTGATGTGCTGTAACAGGGCTCGCGGTGGTGGTTCGTCACTGTAAAGGTGTCCCTAGGTAAGGAGTCCTGCAGGGATGGGGTTGCACTGTACTGGGTCACGCGGTGGTGGGGTTGCCCCGTACTGAGTCACGCGGTGGTGGGGTTGCCCCGTACTGAGACACGCGGTGGTGGGGTTGCCCCGTACTGGGTCACGCGGTGGTGGGGTTGCCCCGTACTGGGTCACGCGGTGGTGGGGTTGCCCCGTACTGAGTCACGCGGTGGTGGGGTTGCCCCGTACTGAGTCACGCGGTGGTGGGGTTGCCCCGTACTGAGTCACGCGGTGGTGGGGTTGCCCCGTACTGGGTCACGCGGTGGTGGGGTTGCCCCGTACTGAGTCACGCGGTGGTGGGGTTGCCCCGTACTGAGTCACGCGGTGGTGGGGTTGCCCCGTACTGAGTCACGCGGTGGTGGGGTTGTGCTGTGGTGGATTCGCGGTAATTAACTCACTGTAGGGATACGATTTGGGCCATGTGAGTTTTTGGTTTCTGAATTGTAAAGACCTAACGCTTCAATACTAGTGTTTTATTGTACAAAAGTTTTACAAGCAGTTGCTAGCACAGTGTCAAATACTAGTACCCAGATAACATTTGAGGTAGCGGCTTTATATGTGCAGGGTTTTATAAAAACTGCATGCAGAATGTGTGCTGGTGATGTCCAAAATGTATGTTTACATACTATTCAATTAACTGATCTTATAAAATGCTCTTGGTTAACTTTTATAGGTAATATGATTCTGAATTATATATTTCTAAAATGTCTATGACAGCAACCGTAAACCAGATTTCTAGCTTATTTTGTTAACATTTTATTTTTCTTCAGAAATGCAGCCCCACTTCTTTAAAAACATTGTGCTCACAGGAGGCAATACCCTCTTTCCTGGGTTCAGAGACCGAGTTTTCAAAGACGTCAGATCCCTCACGCCAACGGATTATGAGGTGTCAGTAGTGCAGCCTAAAAAGTAAGTTATGAAAATGAATTGTGATTTTAATCTGACAATTTAAGTATGACATAAATTGGGGTTCATATGGCTCAGAGGGGCTATAGAACTGTATTAACAGTTCCATGAAAGATCAGTCACAGTAATAAAAGTAAAATGGCTACACCACTCACAAAGGAGATTTTCTTCAAAAATCTGTCCTGTAAGGTAGGTGATTATACAGTATAGCCCGAGGATATGTATCCATCATTTCCAGTGTAACATGATTGTCAAGTAGACAGCCCCAGGGGTGCAATTCTATTACTAAAGTCTTTAATACTGCCTGTCATGTTGTATCCATATCCGTAACTTCACAGCAATATTAACTGAATTATAAGAGAAACTACCAGTAAACTATCATGGGAGCCACTTCTTTGAACCGTTTCAAAGTTTGTTATTTTATGTTGTAGATGTTGTTGATTTAGTTCAAGACACTGAACCCAGGATATGAGTGAAGTAATGCCATACCTTTATTTTGTTACAGTCCAGTGACCTACTCCTGGGAAGGTGGGAAACTGCTATCTGATAATCCGGACTTTGATGAGATGGTTGTTACTAGAGAAGATTATGAAGAAAATGGACACTGTATATGTGAAGAGAAGTTTGATATTTAATGTCCCTCTTCTCTGTGAATGCATCATAAACATACCCAGAATAATTTGGTCACACAGGAGCCACCTTTTCAGGCAGTATAAAATAATGTATGCTGTTAGCAATTCTAGTTGGTCTAAAAATACATTCAAAACTTGTTTGTGTTATGTATTAGACTTTGATCAATATACAAAACAAAAGTAATCTTTTGTTTGTAATTTGGTTTGTTTGAACTAGATTTACATATATTTCCCAAGATTGGTGATCAGAAAATAAAAAATGTGTGGCAAAAATAATTTTTGACCATGCTATTACTCTTTCACCATTACAATTAGGGCTTCGGTGTATAGACAGTAAACACCGGAAAACAAGATTACAATTAGGAATGGGGGCTTGTTTGCAGAGTTTAAACCTGTATTACAATTAAGTTACAGAGGATTTAAAACAGAATTGCTGATTGTGGTGAAATGTAAAAAAAAAATGCCTGCACACAAAACACCCAGAAGAATGTGCCCGTGACCATAAGGATTCCGTTCTGGAAGACAGCAAAGGAAAGAAGGTACAACTAAGTGTGCAAGTACTGTCGAGTTATTACTGTACACATTTTCACAGAAAAAAATACCTTTTGGAATGCATTTTGGAAAGTTACCAAAAATAAAAAAAAATTTATATAGTATATAAAAAGCCCCCCCCCCCATAAACCACCCACTATGAATGTAGTCCTATGTAATTATCACTTAACCAGTAATCACATTAATAACTTAAATATCTTGACTGTTTTTAAAAATGAGTGACGTACAGTCTATGTAAATAAGTACAAAAAAAATACTGCCTTTTAAAATACCTTCCTTCTGTACCAGTGACCATGTGTTAAATAATTAGTTCTTGGTTAAAACAATATAATAATAATAGGATTAAATCTTTACAAGATGCATCATTTCCGGTATACAGAATACAAAACAGAATGCTGTAATAGATGATTGTGTTAACTTTCAGTTTGTGCTGCAGATTGAAATGCATTATTTATTCCCCATGTTGCATTTTTTTTAACAATGTGTAATTATCTTGTTGACCTTAAAATCAAATGCTCTTTATTGAATTAAATTCATAAAGGATATACATATATTTTATTAAATATATAGTTTCTTTACACAAAATATAAAATAAAAAAATATGGAGACATCTGTCAAAAAAATCTGTAAAGCAATGTCTACATTTTGTGAACTTGCTAAATTGTACCAGTTCATCTGCAAAATCCTCCGTTAAGTCTGTGTTGTATATGTTTTGTAGTTTAACAGCTGATAATTTCCATTACATGACAGTAGATGTTAAACCTTCATGCTGATTTGAACTCGGGTCTAGCCAAGATAATCACCAACTAAGACGCAGCTTTACAGTAAACTAATGTGATCCATCTGCATCTCCATCCATTTACGTTTCTTTCCATCCAGTGATGTAAATGTCCTATCTGGTGTTGATGGCTGAAGTGTAATGTTGGCTCCATGGATCAGCTTATTTTACCTCCCCTGCGCCTCAGCACACACAACAGCTGCAATGCTGGCTCTGGGGATCAACCACAATGCGGTCTCCCCAGCGCATCAGCATGACAACCGTCTGGATTGAGCTAAGTAGGATACATCTCTGGGGTCTTCAAGTGGACACCTTCTGTCCTCTGTGTTTCGTCGACTAGCCAAACGACACCTCAAGAGGGCTCAACAGTGACTCTGGCATCCCAGCATCACCACCCTCCGTTCCCCACTTAACTCAGCCCAGCTTACCCGTACATCAGTGTTATTTTTTGTTCAATTGTGCTTGAGATCCCCAGCCAGAATCTTTCTGTCTGAACCACAACCAGTTGCTGCTCCTGCTCCTGCTTCAAATAAGTTCTTTGCATGAATGTATCTTTGATGCAGTCAGCAGATTCAGATTAGTCAGAAATCCAAAGTTGGCACACCTCTTTGTATGCTTCATACCTGCGTTGCAACTCTGCTACAAGTTTGTCGATAACAACATTGAAAACATCCACGAAGCACATCTCTCAGACTGTCAACTTACAGTCTAGCTCCTTGGACTCGTCCTGTTGTTTTTTCCTCTTCAGTTCATGGTTCTTTTCTGATTTATACTGTTGAGATTTGCTTCATATGTAGGCCTATTTTCCAGATCACATGTATTTGGTGCATTTGTTGATAGTTTACTGAAATAGCTTGTCAACTTTGATATTTTGTTTAACATTTGACCTTCAGAATAGTTTTTAACTTCTGCGTGTTCCTCTTTTGAGCTCCGCTCTCATATTTTTTAGGTGCTCTATCATCCAACATTTTCATAGCTTCCTCAAACCGCCGCACAGCCGAAGAAGTATGTAGATCAACGGAAGCGATTAAAAACAAATGGCATGTTCCTCCTTTAAGTCAGTTGAAACGTCACTACACCAACAACGATAACACCGTGTAACAATTTTTTTTATTTTTTTTGTTCCTGGGTAGTAAGTGTTATTTCCTAATTGCTTATGCCTCAGAAGTATAGAAAATGGCTATTATTCCCCACAAACTTTGCTTTTGTGACCAGGACAATGATATTTCAAAATATCACTATTTCCAATGGGAAAACGGGCAAATGTGTGTCTTTTCATTCACATAAAGTCAGAAAAAAACAACATATGAATCCAAATTAACATGTATTTATACTAAAGTAATACAAAAATGACTACAAAAGATTTAGAAGTGAGTAGTTTTTCGAGATTTACGATTTTACTGTGTTTTCTGAATTTATGTGAACGAAAAGACACACATTTGTCCGTTTTCCCATTGGAAATAGTGATATTTTGAAATATCACTGTCCTGGTCACAAAAGCAAAGTTTGTGGGGAATAATAGCCATTTTCTATACTTTTGAGGCATAAGCAATTAGGAAATAACACTTACTACCCAGGAACAAAAATTGTGTTACATAGTGTAATGTCTGCCCACCAGGTAAGCAGGAACATGATTATTACAGAAATGATTTCCCCAAAAAGTGCCGTCCATTTGTTGTGGTACTCGAATGAGGGCCTCCAGCCTTGGGAGTTGGTGACAGAAGCATTTCTAAGCCCTCCCTACCTGGGCAGCTCTCGGCCAATTGTGCACCACCCCCTAGGAGCTCCCGGTCACGGTCGGCTGTGAGGACTCGAACTTGCCACCCCCGGGCTATGGGGCACATCCTGCACTCCACATGGAGCGCCTTTGCTGGATGCGCCACTCAGGATCCCCGGGGCAATAATGTTTAATTCAAAAATCAAAATAAATGCCAAGACAATGAGATAAGTTAAGAGGTACCTGCTTGTTGGCTCGTTGTTTTGGTCGTAGCCTTTTCTAAAGAATCCAGGATACAGTTTATCTTTGCAGAAGCACTGGAAACTTTTGGGTGCTGAGACAAGAAAAGCCAGTGCTGAGGACAAAGTGGCAGTAAAGACCCCTGCAGTGATAAGTGGGCCAAACCCTGACACCATATTCATAGTTTGGGAAGAAAATGGAAAAAAAAATCCAAAAAAAGGTAACTTCCTCCCCTCTCCAGTCTAGAACTAGGCTTTCTAAGATTATGCCTGCTCTGTAGTTAAAAAACAAAAACAAAACAAAAAACTTTGCTTGTTACTCCTCAGTAGCAGGAATGAAGGTTCCCATCAAGTAGTTAATGAAAGAGACCAGGATCACCAGGAAGAATAAGATTTGATTTCCATTACATATTATTTGTAAAGCAGTAAATTTGATGACATCAAATTGTGGCCAGCCTCTGCCATATATGAATATTCACAAATAACCAACCGCATGAAGCGGATTGAAAAATATATTCTGAGCACGAAGCCATACAACCTGTCTGGTCTTTCCTCATAAATTTGACGTGAACTACATGGATGTCAATCCCCAGTATCCAGAAGCCTTCTACTCCGAAAACAAATGTCAGACTTAGATAATACCCACGGTGGTAGTAAACAGTTTGACAAGCAATATTATAACTCTAGTCACAACCCCGTATTTCTCTATACTCCTCTGACTTGTACCACATGATTCTGAAGGGGTGGGGAATAGCGGGTGCGTTCACTGAGATCATTCTGCGCAGATTCTGTGCAGAATTTGACCAATTTAGCCAATGATCTTCTAAGAATGATCTCCGTGAACTCACCCTGTATCTATGTAGGAAGTGACGTTCCAGGCAGGTAGAATTCGACAATTTGGAAGACATGGAGGCTGGTGTGTACAGCAAACACTGAGAGTTCACTCACAAAGCCATAGAAAGGAAGCCACACAAAACGTGGACATTTAATTCAGCTAGGAGGTAAGAAAGTGAAAACGCAAACCCGTTTTAAGAATGTGACAGCAGTATGAATAATAACTTACAATGACTTGACGAAGGAGTGGACAACAGCTGATCGCTGACTGAGGGGCCCATGGTTGTGTGGACAATTTAGAAAGTCACCTGGAATTAAGTTGTGTTATTAATTGTTCTGGTCTGTTAAAAAGGTATTTTCAGCAGTTAATTAAATAGCGTATGTTCAAACAACAACGTGATTGACATACAAGAGGTGTAAACACACCCTTGTCCAAAATAATACAATACTTGTAATCGAAACCAAATTGGGGTTTTGTCATTTAATTTATTTGAACTTAAAACACAATTTAACCGCTGAACAATACAGACTATATCCAAAACATAACACACGTAACTTACAACATACGGCAGTGACTGTGTAAAGAAGTCGGTAGTATTGTTATTTACACCCCTGCCTCGGTCAGAAGATATGTTGTTTAATTTATTTTTATATGATTTATATATTTGATTTGTTTGCATACATGTTAAGGTCTTTTAAAATGCGTGCGATATATTCTGCCAACTACGTTTGTTTAAGTTCACCAAATGGTTTAAAACGTCTAATATTAGTGCCATACATTTCATAGATTTTTTTTTTCTTTTTGTAAGACAATTAAGCTAGAAAGCACAGGTACAAGTTGATTGCAATTTTTTTGCAAGGAATGATCTTATTTTAACGTTTATATTAATTATAACCAGGCTTTATTACCGATGTCTTGTGTCTGTTGTGAATAGAAGTGTAGCTATTGTACTGTCTAATGTATTGTAGCGAACATATGCACCGCCATTTGAATATATTTTGTTCTGTGTGCCAAATGTTCTGGTGTTTGGGACTGGGCAAAACAGTCTGTATTATCTGTCAACTAAATTGGGGTTTCTGATTAATGGAGTGTTTGGTAAGAATACAAAAACATGACTTACCTTTCAAATTTATATACAAAATCACGTTTAAACATTACTTTTAGAAACTGCAAAAGGAAAATGCTTTCGATATTCTATATACTACAGTAAAGCAGTAAACGTAAAGTTTGAGTGAGTTTCATAGGTAGTTGTAGATTTGATAAAATTGTAGTTTTATTCTGTCCTCTTGTGTGAATAGATTGTTCTTATTTTTTTTTTCTCATCTACATTTTTAGGTGAATCAGATTGACTGTGGGTGAAACCATGGAGTCCATGCTCAATAAGTTCAAAAGCACGGTGACAAAGGTAACTGCAGATGTTACCAGTGCTGTCATGGGGAACCCTGTTACCAGGGAGTTTGAAGTGGGATGTCACATTGCCAGCGGAGGGCCAATGCTCTCCTGGAAGATCTTCAATGGCATCAAAAAATCCACCAAACAGGTCAGTTGTTACATTGTTGAATTTTCCTAATTTCATGCAAACTTAGGCTAATGCATACAGTCAAACTCCTAAGTTTTTCTGAGCTGTGAACAAATAACTCCATAAATCTCCATGTATACAGCAACCTTCTTGCACTAAAAATCCCAAGGTGCTTTACAGAGGAAAGAAAAGCTCAAATTCTGAATTGAAGCGTACTATGTGTGTTTATACAGAAACCTACTGTGTACATTTGACATAAGCTATGTCTCCTTTTATACTTTTCTGTTAAGGGGTAAACCTGCTTTTAATATAGAGTTTTGCTCAAGGCACTAGCATAGAAAAGCTAGTGAACCCACCACTACCCAATATGAATAGTACAGACTGGACGTACCTGCATGAAGTGTTAATAAAACAGAGGTGATGTGGGTATGTGGTATATGTTGTGAACGGCCATACTACATTTTAATGTTGAACTCCTTTTATAAATGACTTGCCTTAAAAATAAAAATGCACCTATTTTTTTTTATACCTGTTGACATTTCTTGTAGCTATTGTAGTTGCAAGCAAAAGAAGTAGACATATATGGTCAATTGCAATGTACCACTAAGACCGTCATCTTGGTGGTAAATTCGGGTTTGGTTCAACCGTTAATCCATTCAGTTGGTCTCAATTAAACCTTACTCCAAAGTACCAAACACTTAAACCAAGTATTTGGTTTAGCAAGACCCATTTAGTGGTTTATTTTAGACCTGTTTGAAACCATCTCTATTTAAAGACGAATGCCTCAAATGAATCTTTCCTACAAATTGAGAGGACCAGCAAAGAAAAAAAAAATGACAAAGTGCTCAGAGTAGTTATCCAATTGAATTCAAAGACTCTTTCTCATTATTATTGTTTGGTACTGAAAACATGCGTACATTTCACACTTTTCATATGATTCGTACCAAATTAGCTTTATGCAGGGCTTATTTGTATCCGAATATGTCATAGGGAGCTCAAAGCAACCCACAAACACATTGAGTAAGTTGACGGAACTGACAGACCACGCTGCACTAGTGTATGAACTATCCTTAATTTAAGAGTGCAGAAAGTATAAACCATGTTCACAGCACTGTATGGTGCATAACCGTAAAACTATGTGAACAATAACCGCAGACAGATGGACACACACGCACGCACACACACACACGGATGACTTTTCTCACATTTTTATATGGCACAAATGCAGCTCCACAATCGGGAATATATATATATTTTCCTTATAGCCTGGAATTATATATATATCTATATATATATATATTTTTTTTCATTTATCTACACATCCTACCCCACAACTTCCAAACTGAAATAGCTTGGTTGGATAAGTGTCCACCCCTCCTTGTAATAGCAATCCTAAATTAGCTCAGGTATAACCAATCACCTTCAAAATCACACACCAAGTTAAGTGACCTCCACTGGTGTTAAATTTTTAGTGGTTCCATAATGGTTGTAGTGGTTCCATAATGAACACTATCGTCTTATGTTGCTTAAAACATAACACAATATTCATAATAAAATTGAGTTCTTATCTATAAACAGTAGCGCATTTTAAAACTTATTTTTTAATACAATTCTCAAGTCTGCAAAACATGAAAGTGCCTAATTGTGGTTTGAAACTGGAAAATGAATGGTTACCATGCACAGGCATAATGGAAGATACTGTAAAGTGACTGCATCTGTATTTGTCAACTTTAAAAAAAACAACAAAAAAAAACTTTATAACTCTTTTGTCCAAAATCCATGGCCGAACATATTTAAGAAAAAAAAAATTGTGCTCAGTTCTTCAGTGCTGTAGAGGAGCGGGCCAGAAATGTCTGCTCAAGGAACCACACCGCCTGCTCCATGTAATTGTCTCGCTCCGCTATGCTCACACTCTGGGTGTTCCTGCGCGCAAGACTGACAGCTGAAACCTCAGTCAGAACTGTGGCGTGAGCAGGGGAGTGTAGCCACTGGACAGAGTGTTTTTTGTGTGTGTGTGTCTTCTTGCTGTGGGTGCTACTGGAAAATGGGTGCATGCAAATGATGCACTCATTGAAGTCAAACCATGGCCAAGAAAGGCAAAGGACATGGATATGGCCTTTTATGAAGAGATCTAATGTTTTACGAATGCCTTACATTGGCCTAAGTTCATAACTCCTCTATAACAAGGAGAATAATGTTTTTTTTTTTTTTTTCAGCACTAAAATGTGTTGGAATACTAGCCTTTAGCACTGACATGCATTTGTACCTTTTTAACCATTCATAACATTGTAGTTTTGTACCTACGTAAATATCAATACCTACCAAAATAGACATTATTTTCACCACTCATGGATGTACATTTGCAACTAAAATAATACAATGTTTACACTTTCAATACTGTTCAAAAGTCCCTTCTACCATTATTTTACTTTCAAATCTTTTCTCATTTCTGTTGTTACTCTACTTATTACTTGCTTGTCTGTCTGTCTATTTACCATACACATTCTCGAATATCTTTCCCTCGGTTTATTCATTATTTGAAGTAAAAAAAGAAGTGATATCTATAACAGAAACAATGTAAAAAAACAAGTTAGAAAAACGCAACAGCCATTTAAAGTTGTCATCAAACACAACAGCCCAAGTTAGGAGAAGCAACTGGGGCAACCATGTCAGATGTCGAGCAAATTGGAAACCTTGGAAAGGTGCTGGGGCCCAACATTTACACAATTGTTGCTTCAAACTTGGCTTCTTTTTTTGATCGCTACACTTTACATTGAAATGTTTTTTGCACAACTTCAAGGGATTGTGACCATTCCATTATCAGCTCAAAAGTCACATCTCCCACAACAAAAACATTGATCATGCACAACCAAATAAATGCTCCAACACCCCAGCCCTGGATCTGCAATGCCTGCCCCATCAACTGTCACTTCCCATACACTTACCCTGCATTCTCATTATCCCTTGCACTCGTTGCCATTATTGGTCTTGTTCATCATCTTCATTGTTGGATATATATTGCTTCATGCTCTTTCATGTATTCTTGTATGTATGGGCTAAATGTCTGTCCATGTGTGCCCTGATCTACCTGTGCCTTACCTGCATGTTGTTCATGTGTCTTCCCAAAGCATACTTGTCTGCGCCTGTGATGACACCTCTCCCATTCTCGCTCTCTCTGTCTGTCTGTCTTTCTCTCTGTAGTAGTGCTTGTAAGGATAACCAAGAACACTGCTTGGTTATTCTGTGTTGAGCTCTTTCCTTGGCACATGTCTTAGCATCTTTATTCTGGTTAAACCCAGCTGATAAGAGAATCAGCATTTCAATGTAAAGTGGAGCGATCAAAAAAAAAAAAAGCCAAGTTAGAAGCAACAATTGTGTGAATGTTTGGCCCCAACACCTTTCCAATTGTGCCTATTTGCTTGATGCTTGACAAGGTTTCCCCAACTGCTTCTCCTAACTTGGGCTTTTGTGTTTCTCACCATTTTAAACGGCTGTTGCGTTTTTCTAACTTGGTATTTTACATTTGTTTTTGTTATAGATTCACCTACACAGTAAGTAAGTTGTATCTTGTAGTGTTGAATATGCCTATGTGAAACCTAAAATGAAATGTAATATAGCATTTAAGTTACTGTACTGTATTTTGACACAATTTAGCAGCAGTGTCTGGAAAACGAGGGGGAACTCCATCACTGAACAAAAAACTTTATAGTTTGTTGTCAATATATGTTGTGAAATAGCTCCTGGTATTTCTATACTGTCTTCTCAGTATCCCTGATAATCTAACAATGTTCTCCCCTTGGGTGGGAAATATAACTATATCCATGATGAAATTCTATTTAAAAAAAAAAAAAAAAAAAAAAGTTACAAAAATATTTAGTTTTTCCAATATGTTTTAAATATTTTAACTATTTTATTCTTAGTATTTAATTTATTAAAGTATGCTATTTGTCATTAAACCGTAGTAATGCCAAAGTCATTTAGCTATACCCGCCCCTATAGAATTTTACATACTGCTTTTTTAAAATTAAGCAAATGGACATTTAGGTAGACACTGTTAATATATAACCACATTTTGTGCACAATGTAAAAGTCTAAAATGAAATAATTAAGGCACATCGAGCGCAGTACCTATTGTCGCATTTTTATTAAACCAGATTTTTTATGTACAATAAAAATGGCATGTGAATATATTTTCTGAACGTTTTACCTGAAGATCTATATCAATATATATATATATATAATCTCTAGCTATCTATCTATCTCTCTATTTATCTATCTCTCGGCAAGTATCTTTCTGATGAAATACTTTCCCTTCAAATGTAAAAAACCCACAGTTAAAAGTGCAGCTACATGGTCTAAAATAGACCACAAAAAGGGCTCCTATTAAGTCACTGCTGGTACGTAGGAGTTGAAAAGCCTTTTGACACTGTGTGGTCTAAATTGGTACATTTAAGACTCTTTCAGGTTTAAATCTCAATTAAACCATTAAGTGGTACGTTGCAATTGACCCCCTGATCTTGTGCAATTTCTGTGCAGTCTTCTCCATAGCCATGTATTGCACTATATATTTTTAGAACCCTCCCAAACAAATTTTATTTATGGTTTTTATTTATTTGTATGGTTATGTGTGTTTGTTTATGTATTTATTTATATTTCACATTTTGTTTCAGGAAGTAGCAGTTTTTGTATTCGATAAAAAAATGATTGAAAAATATCAGAAGTTTGATAAAGACCAGATTATAGATTCTCTTAAACGAGGAGTCCAGCAGCTTACAAGACTACGGCACCCACGTCTGCTTACTGTCCAGCACCCACTTGAAGAGTCCAGGTAAAAATGAGTGACTGCTCACTTCAGGGCTGGCAAAAAGTCTTCAGGTTTTACATTGACCTAATTCTGACAAGAGAGTCTACCTTGTCAGTAGAAACAGACGTGCTTCCATTGGCAGTAACGTAAATCTGATCTTTCGTCTACAATCTGTTACTAGGATAGTATCCCATCTGTCAGTGTGTTTACATGAGCATAAGAATTCAGATTATTTTTTGGAAAACTAATTCCGATAATGACACAATGACAGAGTGACCCCCTGCAATCAGGTGGGCGTGCACAAAATAAGTTAATTACATTATTATAATATACAGATTCAGTATTTAAATAATGGCTATTTTAGACACAATGCAGCAAAAAGCCCTTTTTTCTGAGGAGAGATGCTTAAAATCATGCTTAAATTGCATACACGAGCCTAAGGAAATTAATAAAAGTAATTGGAATGTTAAATAAAATGATGGTATGCTCAGTTTTGCTAAACTTCCACACCTATAAATATCCGGTTTAATATATTGATTATTATTTATTCAGTTTAGTTAAATGTACTATAATTCATAGTTTATCATGTTGGATATAAACATGGAAGTGAATGGTTTTTAAATCCCCTTTGAACTCTACCCTTTTCATGTAGAGACTGCCTGGCATTCTGCACAGAACCTGTTTTTGCAAGCTTATCTAATGTTCTTGGACAGTGGGACAATCTGCCAAGCCCTGTACCTACCAACATTAAGGAATATAAGCTGTATGATGTTGAAACCAAATATGGACTCTTACAGGTGAGTGTCTGTGTAGCCCAATGCGAACTTGGAAACGAACAGTTGCTATAAATTAAGAGCCAGTGAAAGTAAATACCATGCACATTGCATGTTGCAAAAATTCTAAAACCGCAACATGTTTTGTTGGTCAACACTTTAGAAAAAGGACATTTTGGGAAATGTTGTCTACAGAGAATTTGCTGGTGGTGTACCATGTTTGTGAAGTAGGTTACCGTGACATACTCCAGATTCAAAGACAGCATCATGTGGACGTTTTGCATTGTTTATATGTGACAAATCATCTTCAGAACAAAAACATGTTTTATAATTCTAGGTAATTTATTGTTTTAGCAGTTATATTTGTCAGTCGAAATCAGACATGGTCAGACAAAAGGAGGATGTTTGGAAATAGCCTCAGTTGGTGGTACAACAGATAACATTTTTTAACCAGAGGGTTTTAAAATATAAGCTCTTTTACTCAGAAAATGCAGAGCTGTGATAAACTAATGCTGGCAACTTAATTTATAATTGACAACAGATGCTAGCATTAGGTCGAAATTCGTAGGGTGGTAGCTGGGCAGCTAATTAATTAACGCTTATAATCATTAACCTCCTATTTAAACTTCTCTGTCTAGTGTTTTGCTTTCTTGCATACGCTGCAATCTGTTCTCTACCCAAAAATTTAAAACTCTTAATTTTCAGCATGAACCAACTCCATTTCAGATCAGGAAACCTCCCTGCAGGATTCTCCTCATGTGGAGCGAAGGATCTAAAGCAGGATGAAGGTGCTATTGTAAGATTTGTTTTGTATTGCAGATTTCCGAAGGCTTGTCCTTTTTACACAATGGTGTAAAAATGGTTCATGGGAATCTTACACCTGAGAATATCATCCTGAATAAGAGTGGAGTGTGGAAAGTCATGGGATTTGATTTTAGTATCTCCTCATCCAATCCATCTGAACAAGAGGTACTGGATTTTATTTGAATTGTTTTTTTTTCAATGATTATGAAAAAAAAGTATTTGTGCAGGTCTTCTTTTAAATAAAATGATGATGATGATGATGATGATGATGATGATGATGATGATGATAATAATAAAAAACTACTTGCAATTAAGAGTGTTTATATAACATACAGTTGCAGACAAAAGTATTGGAACTATGTGCTTATATCAATTCAAGGTAACAGGTTAAGGACAGGAATTTAATAAAACAAAAAGCAAAATACACAATTTTTAGTATTTAACAAATAATACTTGTCCGACTGTAAATGTAACAAACTGTTTGGTTTTTAGTATACACATTGGTCAGTTGGACAGTTGAGAGTTTTGCTGTGTTGAAAGACGGCTGGTTTGCAATACTAAATATTTTGCCTGGTTCTTTCTAAAATATAACATTTTCTTGCTTGTAGTTTGTATTGTAACTGTCACTATTCTGAATGTGTATTGGGACCAAATTATTTTTTCAGAACAGTTTTTTTAATTGATATTATTTTGATCTTATTTTATTTATTTTTCATAGCCAAAGTACTCCTGTAAAGAGTGGGACCCGAATCTTCCATCGCTGTGCCTGCCTAACCCAGAGTATTTGGCTCCTGAATACATCCTCTCTGTGAGCTGTGACACAGCCAGTGACATGTACTCTTTAGGAGTTGTTGTGTATGCTGTATTTAATGAAGGAAAGCCAATCTTTGATGTAAACAAGCATGGTATTTTTAAAAGCTTCAGCAAACAACTGGATCAGGTAAAAGAAAGCATTTGTTTTATATGCATATGGTTTTATGTCTGTCAGTTTGTGATACATACCTTCTATTTTTTTTTAATACATAAATTGCTGTCTTTGTTTCAGAATAGATGTCTTTATTTATTGTTAAAGCTTAATAAATGATATTTGTCTTGTATTTTATAACCAGTTGAGCCGTTTAAGTCAAAACATCCTTCAGAAGATTCCAGAAGAGGTTCGTGAGCATGTAAAGCTTTTGTTGAACGTAACTTCTACTGTAAGGCCTGATGCAGATCAGATGACCAAGGTAAGTGTATTTATATTACAATAAATTATACACACAACATGCTAATTCATATTTAATAAAGTAGATTCGGTGACACAACAAGTAATATACAGTTGTCTTTATCAGTAGTATGTGGTATACATACATCCCAATAAGAACAACAATACTGACTATATAGAAGTTTTGTTTTTATGTAAACAACTCACAACAAATTGATACAAATTCATTATTTGCATGTTTTTGTGTATACAGATTCCCTTTTTTGATGATGTTGGAGCTATGACACTACAATATTTTGACTCGTTATTCCAAAGAGATAACCTGCAGAAATCTCAGTTTTACAAAGGACTTCCAAAGGTTCTTCCTAAATTGCCTAAGGTATGTCTGCTTCCATTACCAACCACATTCCGATCACTCTCTTCTATGAACCTGGTTCAGTCTAAACAATGTTCCTTCACTTTGACCTGTGACCTAATATGGCTGCCACATTGTGGTCATTAAACTTGTTGGTTTCCTAATGATAAAGACCTAGCCCTTTCAGATCTTTCCTTCATACTTATTAAAACAACTGAATTAAATGATTTTTGGTTTTGGTGAGAAATTTTATATATATATATATATATATATATATATATATATATATATATATATATATATATATATATATATATATATATATATATATATATATAAAGAAAGAAAGAAAGAAAGAAAGAAAGAGAATGAATGAATGAATGAAACAAAGTTTGCTATAATGGAACTGCAAGCAAGTTCTTCAGTGATGGTAATTAAACGTGTAGAAAAACAATGTATTTCAATTTGATTATGAAATATGTGATTTGTTTCTGAGTAGCGGGTTGTAGTACACCGTATCCTGCCAGCTCTGACCTCTGAGTTTGTGAACCCGGATATGGTTCCCTTCGTCCTGCCAAACGTCCTGCTCATTGCTGAAGAGTGCACTAAACAGGAGTATGTTAAATTAATCCTGCCCGATCTCTCCCCAGTCTTCAAGCAACAAGAACCTATTCAGGTATTCAGCATCTGTCTTATTTAAGTGACTGCTCTGTGTGTATACTAAAGCAGCCAAGCTCAAATCCTCATGCAAAGGTAGCGCTAAGTATGACAGCATGCTAAAGGATAAGGAGATTCTGAAATACATAACATAAGAGTGTAATCTGAAATCAAACCCTGCAGAACGACATGACAGTGGCATTAGTAATTCATATTATGCTTGTTAACCTCACCAGTGTGAAATCACAGATCAGTGGGAGGGGGAGACTTGAATATTCAGGGTTTGCAGTTTCCAGAATAAGATGGGTTTTGAATTGACATGTAACCAAACAACTGTTTTTGTTTTTTGTTTTCTTCCATGCCATCAGGCAAGCAATATGGTGAGTGAAATTGTGTATAGAAAGTTTCATCCAGCTTTGTAATCTTTTTAATAATGAGAAAACGAGTTGTTTTTCACAGCAAATGTTCCAAGTAATTGCTTTAGGATTGTCTTTTCAGATTCTGTTAATCTTTTTGCAAAAAATGGATTTGCTGCTGACCAAAACTCCTCCAGAAGATATAAAGAACAGTGTGCTACCAATGGTTTACAGAGCTCTGGAAGCACCCTCAATTCAGATTCAGGTACTGTCAGAAAACACTACGGTTTGATTGTAATATGTTGAAGTAAGCCTACGGTTTCAGTTTGTAATTGAGCAATTAAAATATGTACCCGTGGGGGTAGTACCAGAATCGTCTTACTTCGGTTGGAGGAAGAAGTAATCCGGCAAGTTGGGCTCTGTTACACTCATCCTTGTTCCTATATATATTTGTAATATTTCTTAGTGATTTAATTTACATAATGATTAAAAACTATGCAGACAAGATAGTATTTGTAATTGGTGTGTAGGTCTGACTTTTAAACATTTCGTCAATCTGTGCGTTTAAGTGCTCATTTTCTTTTTTGCTTACAGCTTTGTGCACTAATGCCTTTTTCGTACCAAATTAATATGGTAGCGACTGAAGGAAGACACGCTACTGTTTGCCTTCACACAAGAGGAAAACTGGGGAGTGAGTTCACTCACAAATTAACTAATCCTACCCCTGAATTAAATATTTTGGGAGTAAAATAATTAAATAACTCCAAGGTTGTGTGTGTGAAGGCAATTACTACTCAAAGTACTGCAAACCAGTACTTGCACTGACCAAACTTAAATTTCCTTTATTATTGGTTTTTGTGGTATACGCAGATCTGATCGAATGTGATGTTCTGTCTAGTACAGTACTCATTGTATAGTCAACTCATTTTTCACTTGGAGCTATACTAAAAAGATAAGGACCCTGTGAGAAATGTATGATTTTAAGATTTAGGCTTGCTCACTAAATATATATATATTTTTTTTTATATTCACAATTTGCAGGAACTCTGTCTAAACATCATTCCTACCTTTGCAAACCTGATAGATTATCCATCCATGAAGAACTCATTAATTCCAAGAATTAAACATGCATGTTTACAGACATCCTCTCTTGCAGTAAGTAAAAAAAAAAAAAAAAAAAAAAAAAAAATACTTTTGATTTATTGTACAATTAAATAATTCAAAGGAAAATCCACATTATGCTCTGCTTGTAGTGACTTATGTAAACTGCAGTCTAATATTCAAATTATAGAAGAGATTTGAAGTAAATCTACATCTTCATCCCTGTAGTACCTGTTTTAACCCTTAAGGTTAGTGTTTAGGGACTGTGTAGTTAAATCCAAACTGTTGACAGCCTTGTAAATAAGATGGGGCTTCTTTTATGCATACCACAATTTAATTTCTAGAAAATAGTATTATAATAGCACTGTAGTTTTCGGTAGTGTCTTTCTTTTTAAATGGAAACTGAAAATGCAACTTGCAGGGAGTTTAATTGTATTCTCTTTTGTAGGTCCGTGTAAATTCCCTGGTCTGTCTGGGCAAGATTTTAGAATATCTTGATAAATGGTTTGTAATTGATGAGCTCCTGCCGTTCCTGCAGGAAATTCCATCCAGGGAGCCTGCTGTGCTTATGGGAGTATTAGGTAATGTATGTGTAGCCGGGCAACTCATAACTACTCAGATACACACACACACACACACACATATACTCAGATAGTGAAATATAATTACATTTTTGTTCCAACTTTTGTTTTAGTTGGGGCATTTCGGAAATGATTTTTCATTGGGTACAATTTTTATTAATTTGTGATTTTTTTTTTTTTTTAAAGAAAAATGTTATATTGAATTGGTACATTCGCATATATCCCTTTCCCCAATGCAGCAAGCTCTGACTTCTTGTCTAGACAGAATTCATTGGTTTCAATGTACAGGGGTGCTGTGAAGTTAACAATTAATCGGTGAACAGATTCTTTACAGCGGTCTGCCATGCTTTCACTGGGATATGCAATGCTGCATCATATATGTTTGAGTTCACATCAGGACAAGGGGGATAATGAAACGGTGTATCTTCTTTAGACTGAACTGAAAAAAGACCTTGCTGTGTGTTAAAGCTTTTAAGT
Source organism: Polyodon spathula (assembly GCF_017654505.1). Lineage (NCBI taxonomy): Eukaryota > Metazoa > Chordata > Actinopteri > Acipenseriformes > Polyodontidae > Polyodon > Polyodon spathula. The sequence continues at coordinate 26,108,218 of NC_054540.1, read as the reverse complement.
TTTGATTGAGTCTTGAGAAATGTTGTATAATCTTTGTAGCGTGTTTGTTACAGCAGATGGGACTCATGGCACTCGGTGAACTTGTCTCTAAAAACAAAAGAATCACAATAAAATACTTAGCAGGAGTTGTTGCATCAGTTAATGTACTGCACATGGAACTGAAAGAATAAGCAATATAACTTCACTATCTGAATTGAAATGACCTTCCAACAGTTTGCTTTCATCATCACTTTCAAGATTTAAAGAATTAAATGTTGAACTAGAGCAATTCATTATTTACTAATACGTATTTGTTTATAGTGTTGTTGTGTCTACCGTGTATCATCTCACGTGGTATTCTAGCTATTATATGTTGATGAATACATGGGATGTATTTCAAATGTTTCCTTTTTTCAACTATACATATATATTGGGGATATGTAACTGTTTAATCAACTTTTTGGCTTCCAAGTGACGGATGTTTCACAACATTTTACTTGTTTCTGATGAGAATAAAATTACCTTGGCCAATTTGTTTGACTTTTTTGTATCAGCATCTTTTTAATGGATTTTTTATACTGTCCTTTTCACAGGAATCTACAAGTGTACATTTGCTCATAAAAAGTTGGGGATTACCAAAGAACAACTGGCTGGGAAAGTCCTGCCCCACCTCATCCCTCTCAGCATTGATAACAACCTCAACCTCAACCAGGTTAGGCTTTTCATTGAAATTTGAATTGGTAGTTTACAGGTACATTAAGACATGTAGAATTACCTCAGGCTGCCCGCTCAGTCAAGGTCTTTGCGGTCTGGGCAGACCCATACCCGAACGGGTTTCAGGTAGAAAATTGTTGTGCAACACTCGGAGCTGGTTTATTCAATTAATGTTAATGTTTTACAGTTAAGGCTACGATTTTGTCAAGGAGGTCATGAAAATTGTGAATTTGAATAAAGTCTGTGAAATCTTGGAAATGTATGTAATAACACATTTGGTTAGGTGCTTCCTTTGTTTCCTTTAAAAATGCAGTATGTCATGCAATGAAAATACAAATCTGAGTATCTGTAAATTGTTTGGTTGCGTATGCACGTAGCATTTCCATGTAGCTATATAGGGCAACGAATGAGATAGCTGAGCGAGCAAGCACGTAAATAGGGGACAGCTAAAATACTAAAAATTGTGAGCGAGCTGTTTCTGTAAACACAGAAGAACAAATGTATCGGTGAACATACAGTACCAGTCAAAAGTTTGAGTACACTTGCTGGAAACTAGTTTTTTTCATAATTGACTGTTTTACGTCGTATACGTTTATGTAAATACTTGAAAATGAAAACACATGCTACTATAAACAAAACATAAGGAGTATGAAAGCAATGTTCAAGAAAATTGAAAATGTTCTCAATCTTGGATTCCTCAGAATAGCCACCCTTTGCCTTAATAACAGCCTCACAAACACAAGGCATTCGGTTAACAAGTTTCAGCAGGAAATCACCCGACATGGCTTCCCAGCTCTTCTTCAGCAATTCCCAGAGATGTAGGGCACTTGTGGGTAGCTTTGCTTTGACTCTTCTGTCCAGTTCGTCCCATACAAGTTCTATGGGATTGAGGTCTGGAGACTGGGCAGGCCAGGTCATTAGATTGAGTTGTCCTTCACTTTCCTTCTTTGCCAGATATTGCTTGCACAACCTTGAGGTGTGTTTCGGGTCATTATTTTGCTGAAGAATGAAGGACTGCCCAACTAGTCGTAATCCTGATGGAATGGCATGCCTCTGAAGTATGCTATGATAGCCATGCTGGTTGTGCTTGCCATGGACTTGGTAAAGATCACCAACTCTGTCACCAGCAAAGCAACCCCAGACCATGACACTGCCTCCTCCATGCTTGACAATGGGAACCACACATGCAGAACTCATGCACTCACCCTCACTGCGTCTTACAAATACTCTGCCGTTGGACCCAAATATTTCAAATTTTGACTCATCGGTCCATGGGACCGACTTCCACTCCTCCAAGTCCAGTTTCTGTGTTTTTTGGCCCAGGCAAGTCTCTTCCTCTTATTCTGCACTCTTAACATAGGTTTCTTTGCAGCAATTCTTCCAGTTAGGCCAGCTTCACGCAATCTCCTCTGAACAGTTGATGTTGAAACATCTGTACTTCTAGTAGCATTTAGCTGAGCTTGTATTTCAGGGCAGTTAATCGCCGGTTTCGCAGACTTGTGACTCTGATGAACTTGTTCTCTGATTCTGAGGTCACCCTTGGCCTGCCTGACCTTGTTCGGTCCTCATGAGTGCCAGTTTTCTTTGCTTAACCGAGTGCATTTTGCCATTTTCTGCTCCATTACATTCAGGAGTGACAAACTTGTGCCTATGCTATCTATATTTTATAGCAATCATGGACCCTCAACTGTTAACAATAATTGGTGACAAAAGGTTAATTAGGTAACATGCTAGTTAACTCAGAGAACATCTAACAAAGACACTTTTATACTTAGACCAGTGTTCTGACACCGTGTTATGCACATTTCAGACTTTTAACTGACATCCCCTTGCTTTGGGTGACCATTTCATTGAAATTGACAAGATTTACATTTTCATTTAAATTAAATTTTTGAATGCAATTCAGTTATGATTATCAGCTTATATAAGTACATATCATATCATGAAATATTAAGTGTTTATAGACAAGTTTTATACAGAAAAGCATAGATAATTGTGAAAAACCTGGTTTCAAGCAGGTGTACTCAAACTTTTGACTGGTACTGTATGTTTACGGACTTACAGAGGCTTTCTTTTCAACATGCTGTTTCAGAATCGTGAAACTCTAAATCGTGGTTTGTACTTCTGCAGATGAATGCCATATGTCAAGCAGACAGCTGTAAAAGTTGTGCAGCTTCACTATTTGCTCGCAGCTGTTTTGACTGTGCAAAGTGGTTGAAGCTGTTGTTCATACTTTTAAATAAGACTGCATTTGTGAAATTGGATAAATGGACATGTAAGTAGATGTTCTATGGTACCTCTTAGACAAGCGGTTTAAAAACAAAACTAAAGCGACATCGTTGGTGCATCCGTCCTCTCAACCATCAGAGAACCCAAAATGCAGAATTGCAAACATTGAGAGATGCAGGTATGTGAGAGAGAGGTTAAGTATTTTAGAATGACAGGTGTAAGGTTTGATGGTCTGTTTAGACTACGCCTGTTCAAAAAAGAGGCAAGGTTGTAGATAACATAATTCCAACTTGTCGCACAGGGTCGGAGACCCTCAACGCCGACCAGAAGTTATGTCAGAGTCTGAGGTATGTACTTTAAGTTGTGTACTCTGAAGTAACATTTAAACTTGTCAGTAGTCAAAAGCAATAGTCTTTATATTGGATTTGGAGTACTGTTTAAAAGCTCGTGTGTATGTTGATATAGCTAAAATGTGACCTTTCCGTGAATTCTTGGTTTTTTGCTGCACGTCATCCTGTGAAATGTAAAAAAAAAAATGCTGTGCCAAATTCGTAGCCTTACTTGGTGTATCCCATCTCCAGTATGTAAAAAGGCTATGTATTACTATTAAAGGTGATTTTCTTTGCTAATGTTTTTTTTTTTTTTTTTACTATTGATAAATTGGAGATTGATACATGGAGATGACATGCGTTGTGACCATACAATGCTCCGCCCCCCCCCCCCCCCCCCCCCCCCCCCCCCCCCCCCCCCCCCCCGTGTTCAAATTGCCGCTCGTACACTGGAACAGCATGTTTTTAAATTAATGGAACAGCATGTTTTTAAATTATTTTATTTTTGAACAGCAATATGAAATTAAGTGCCAGTATATGTACAAGTACATGTTTTGTTTGGGGTTTTCTTTCTTTCTTTTTTAAATATTGTGACGTGTGTCCTCCCATGTCCATCTTGTGCGGCTGCTTAGGGAGCCCTCCTAAGGGTTATTAAGAGATAAAAAGCCCGAAAAGGTCAGATCCCGATCTGTAGTTACAAGTTTTACTTCAGTTCGGGTCAGGTAAAAGCGATGATGGTTCAAAGTCAGAGTGGTTTGTTATTTTGAACCCGTCAGGGTGGTCCTCCTAATTGCTTCTACTATTGAAGGCTACAGCTACAAAAAGCTACATAATTAGACCATGTACAGTATGTAATAAAATGCAGTCCACAGTTGCCTGGTTCAGTAATAATTTTCGGTCATTTACAACAATGTTTTTTTTTTAAATCTCCCAGTTCAATTCCTTTATGGCGGTAATAAAAGACATGTTGAGTCGAGTAGAAACAGAACACAAGACCAAACTTGAGCAGTTGCACATCATGCAAGAACAGCACAGGTAAGTATTTAAGAGGCAATAAGTCAAACTATGTTTTTTTTTTTTTTTTTTTTTCTCACTTTTTACATTAATGTAGCCATCCATTTAAAGTTACTACAGGGGATTAATATTAAAAAAAAAAAAAAAAAAAAAAAAACCTATAAACACCTTATTCTAAACATTATATTTTCAAAACAAACTTGAAATTTAAAATTGTGTATTGTACTCATTCATACCTGGTGTATTTCTGTTTCATGGTTTTTTTTTTTTTTTTTTTTTTTTTTTTTTTTTCTCCTTGTAATCTAATTAATTGTATTTAAAATGCATTAGGGGAATGGCAATTTCCAGTTCAGTGAACAAAACCGAAGCGCCTCAGTCAAATCCAGTTAATCAGGTAAGAAGATTGTTAGGACATAATGGGACGTTTGTGTGTTTATTGTTGTATTTAATGCAACTCTTAACAGCATCTCTTCGTGTTTGTAAAGGGGGGGACTTTATGTATTAGGTTCATGATTTTAATTTAGCCTGTTGTTCATTAGAAGGTTTAGGGTTCTTATTTCCTTTACTTTGATTTCAGCAATGCAACTTTAGTTTATTCATCTTATGGGTGTTGTTTCAAAGCAAGTTTGTTTCCACAAATTGATAATGTGCATGTCAAAAGAAAACCTTTTCACAAAGGTCTAGCCAGTTCAGCACATCAAAAGTGTGTTCTTCAGAAATGCTATACAGAGAAGTGATGGATATGCATGGGTTATCCAAAAATTACAAACTCATTTGTAAGGAAGATAATTTCACACTGTAGTATAATTCTATTACACTACAAAAAATCAGTTGCTTTCCCAAACAGATTGACAACATATTTGGATCAAATTCTGTAAGCGGAGGATCTGAAAGGAAAGAAAATGGGTCTACGGCAGTAGCACCCCAACCATCAAGAGTATGTTTTTATTTATTGATTTTTTTTTTTTTAAATGTATATATGTTTTCATTTGTGTAATGCTTGAAATCTGCCATTGCAACCAACTTCATTTTATTATTTTACCAGGTATCTCTAACACTGGAGGAAAAACAGCGGTTAGCAAAGCAACAGGAGCAGACTCTGAAACTGAGGAATCAGAAGCCTCTTGCTCCCGCAAATGTGACAACGGCCGCTTCTATAAAACCAGTAAGACGTTCAGTATTCATCAGTAGAATTTATTTTCATCATCAAATAAAATATGTAAAATAAATACCGTTCTGCAGAAATCTGTGGGTACTTTGGTATTGCTTGCCTTTTAGACTAATCCGATTTTTATTTTTATAGATGAAGGATCTGACCAGCACCCTTCTAGACAGCATGTCGTCTATGGGGACCCTGTCTCTAAGCACCACTAAACCAGGCCCCTCCACAGGATTCTCCACCATGTCCTCGATGGGTACTATGTGTGCGACGGGAAACATGAGCAATGGTTTTAATTCCAGCATGGTATTCCAGCCTTCTGCCATGAACATGGGAATGTGCACCCCCAACCCCAGCATGTACGGTGGCATGGCTACGACAACAAGCACGCCCAGTTTCAACAGCATGGGTGGGTTAAGTCAGCCAGGTACAGTGGGTGTGTTGCAACAAAACAAACCTGCAAACATGGTGGCTCTAGATTCTCTGTTTGTACCACAGAAACACAAAGTTAGCTTGAACCAAATGGCACTGAAACCTGCACAAACAGCAGCTGCCCCCAGCCCATGGCTGAACCAGTTTGGGCAACCCCAAGGACCACAGACCATGAACATGCCCATGGCTCCAGTGCAACCTGGGGTGACGGGCCAGACAGGCTTTGGAATCCAGGCAAATCCATTCTTTAACCCTCAGAACTTCTCCCAGCCCGGCATGCCAAATAACACCATGAAAACCAGCACCTCTGTAAACAATGACCTGAAAGACCTTTTTGGCTAGGACATTGTTGCATTTTTTTATATTTTTCATTTTTCCTTCAATCATTAATAGAGAACTAAATAATCAGAATCATGGGTGAGCTGAAATAACATCTACCATATCTATTGTATCCTATATTACTATTATCATTTGTATGCCATATCTAGGTTTGCCTGGTGATGTGGACCTAAACATGTTTTATTCCAAAATTTTATATATATATATATATATTTATATATATATTTTATATATATATATATATATATATATATATATATATATATATATATATATATATATAGTTACATAATATATATATATTTAGTTACATGAACTACTTAACGGATAACTGATTGACTTTTTTTATAATAAACATCCTGTATTGAACAAAAAACTTGTTAAAGCACTTTTAAAAAAATATATACAGTTATATATAATAACTGGATCATTCCACTGTGTTTTCAATCCTACAAAACCTATTAGTTTTAATTGGCACAGCAGTACACTGTGCAGACAGGCAAACACCAAATTTTATGTTCAAGAGCAGAAAATGGCATTCTCTTCTGGAAAGTTACAAAGGAATAAGAAACTTCAGTTAAAATTGTGTGTGTAGTTTTGAATAACAGCAGCTTTTATTATAAACACTGCAAGAATGTTACTCTTTAGATACTGTAGCATTGATAGAAATACCACACCAGAGATGCATGAAACCTTCCAGATGAAAATACTTTAAAGCAGATTTCAGCACATCCATGATACTATGCATTATTGATCTCTTTCCAGCTTTGGGATTTCAGTTCTAATTAAGGTGATTTAAGTGTCTTGCTGAACAGGCTGTAGGGTCTAAAACGCAGTGCATTGTTGTTCGTATTCTTGCAGAGTCTTTTTCAACATAATCTTGGATGTTTCTGTATTTTTATTAGCATATGCCTGGTCATTCCACATTGGTTTGCTTCGGGTCTTCCTATCAAAATGTCTACTGAATTGGTGTTAAAATCCAACCTGTTCAATCCAGAAACATTTCATTGGTTCCTGGCTGCAGCATTTTGGCAATTTCAGCATTTTGATAGGTTCCTCTATCCTACCTGCTCGCGCCAACACAGGTTGGTAACTGACCAGGGATATGTTTAATAAAAAATATCAAAACAATTGCGATTTTATGTTAAAAGATATTGCAAGAATACATTCAACAAAGCTGAAAGCTAGGAAAAGTAATATGTTGTGTTTTAAACTATATAGTCTGTTCAGTAACACCATCAGAATACTTTTCAATCTTTTTTTTTTTTTGGGGTGCTGCTCAAGATACCACAGGGCCTTATGCTATGAATGTGATACAGGTTTTGAGCATAAAATGTTTTGATGAAGCAGTAGTGCTACTGATGGACAGATTGTAAGTGGTAATTATTGATTTTTGTGGGAAAACCTTTGCATAACTCAGTTATGCTGCTTTGGTTAAATAATTTTTTCTTGTCACGGACCTGGGACCAGATGGCATTGCTATAGAATGCCTTTGTTTCAAAGTTTAATTATAAATCTGTAAAAATGTATTTGCCTTTTAAGATAAAATCTGATATTTTATTACACTGTAGAGCCGTAGTAAATGATCATGCTTGCTTGTTGATAATCTCAGATGATGTGGAAAATAAAAAAAAAAAGTTTCATTGTATATAATCAGGCAGGTGAATAGTCATTGTTACTTTTTAGTTCTTTCAACTTTTAACACTTTACAAGTTTCCCATGCAGAGGAAATTAGAAGGAGAATGTACAGTACATGTCCTGATGTAATAAAATACTCGTATAATTAGGGCTTCTGTTTTTGAGGTTTTTATTAATTTCATTTTTCTGTGCTTATTTTTAGTTATTTTCGTGTGTTAGTTAAATTGGGACGTTTTTGCTTTATATATACTGTATGAAATGAGTGTTTTTGGTTTCTTTCCAAAATGCTTGGGCATTTTTTTCTGTCAAAATATGTATTGTAACTCGACAGTACTTGCACACTTAAGCTGTACCTTCTTTCCTTTACTGTCTTCCACAACTAAATCCCAATGGTCACAGGCACATTATTCTGGGGTTTTGTGTGTACGCATTTTTTTACATTTTGCCACAATTTGCAATTCTGTTTTAAATCCTCCGTCCTCCGTCTCTTAACTGTAATACAGCTTTAAATGCCTCCATTCCTAATTGCAATCTCGTTTTAAATCTTGCAAGCGGAGTCTCCAATAGAAATGTAGGAATGTGGTGCCACTCAGTAGTTGGGGTTGGTTTAAAGTATTCAGAACGTATCAGTGATAGATACAATTCAGGAAGGAGGGACATTGGATTTTATTTTTTAATGGGAAAGGAGTAGTCAATGTGATTTGATTAAATGTTTACATTGTTTTTCCAGTGTTTATTGGCTACGTACTGATTTTATTTTATTTTATTTTTTTGTATCAGGTTAAAACCAAAAAACCAATGTTTTTGTATCAGGTTAAAACCAAAAATTCAGAAGTCCTAACTATAATATCCCACAACCAATGGTTTTTTGTATGGCAATATACCACTTTTGAATCCTCTTTTATACCAATTAGAGCTTAGACTTTGTTTGACATTTTACCTTGCAGTGAAGTTACACAATTATACAAGCAATTTGTTTGTTACAGTTGAGCCTTAATTGTATTGAATTTGTTTTGTAGGCAAGATTTATCTATTCCAGATACTGACATCTGCATATGTCAGTGCCCTAGCTCATTCGTGAAAAACTCCTAACATCTGGGAATAATTTGGGTATTTTATTTTCAGTTGAAGAACTTCTACAATGAGCAAAATGACAAGCCAATCTTAAATGCATATACACATCTTTGACATATCAAATGAATGAAAAATATATAAACTGATCTACCTTTTTTTAATAACAATATTTTGTGTGCTATTAGGGTATACAAATTTAAATTGTGAATATAAATACCCTTGGTGAATCTTTTGCAATAAAATTTACCCTGGCGGGCATTTTCTCAGAAACTCTAAGCAACACACACATACAGTCATATGGTAACTAATCTTTTTTAAAGGCTAAAAGAAACAACGGTGGTCAAACACTGCTGTTATAGAACCTGCAACTCGGACAGCAGGTATCCAGACCATATCCAGGGCGTTCAATTTTTCCCTGTTTCCCAAGCTTAAAAACGAAGTGTGGCAGGCCCCATTCGCAACTAAATGTTGACATTACAAAAGATACTTCCCTCTGCTCAAGGGTGAGGTAAGCCTAACGTGGTGTGATAAACGACTTTGTTTATGAATTATAAATAAGGCCCTGTGTTCAGTTTTTTTTTTTTTTTTTTGAACCAGTATTTCAGTCCTCCAGCCCCAAGATGCCGATATAGTGAATGTAATTTGTAAAATAAATGTGCTAAGTAATAATAAACAATGTATGTTTTAATGTGGCAAACAGTTTGATTATTTAAAAATACAATTTTCATACGAGTAATGATCATGTCTATGATTGTGTATGTTACAAATGACAGCCTAGAAATAATTTCATAGACATGTATACAGCTCTGGAAAAAATTAAGAGACCACTGCAAAATTATCAGTGTCTCTGGTTTTACTATTTATAGGTATGTGTTTGGGTAAAATGAACATTTTTGTTTTATTCTATAAACTACTGATATCATTTCTCCCAAATTCCTAATAAAAATATTGTCATTTAGAGCATTTATTTGCAGAAAATAACTGGTCAAAATAACAAACAATGCAGTGTTGTCAGACCTCGAATAATGCAAAGAAAATAAGTTCATATTCATTTTTAAACAACACAATACTAATGTTTTAACTTAGGAAGAGTTCAGAAATCAATGTTTGGTGGAATAACCCTGATTTTCAAGCACAGCTTTCATGCGTCTTGGCATGGTCTCCACCAGTCTTTCACATTGATGTTGGGTGACTTTATGCCACTCCTGTCGCAAAAATTCAAGCAGCTCGGCTTTGTTTGATGGCTTGTGACCATCCATCTTTCTTGATCACATTCCAGAGGTTTTCAATGGGGTTCAGGTCTGGAGATTGGGCTGGTCAGAGTTGGGGAACATTGTCAGAGCAGAAGGAAGCAAGTTTTCTTCCAGGACAACCTTGTACTTGGCTTGATTCATGCGCCCTTCACAAAGACAAATCTGCCCGATTCCAGCCTTGCTGAAGCACCCCCAGATCATCACCGATCCTCTGCCACATTTCACAGTGGGTGCGAGACACTGTTGCTTGTAGGCCTCTACAGGTCTCCGTCTAACCATTAGACGATCAGATGTTGGGCACAGCTGAAAATTGGACTCATCAGAGAAGATAACCTTACTCCAGTTCTCTACGGTCCAATCCTTATGGTCTTTTGCAAACCTCAGCCTTTGTTTCTCATTGATGAAGGGCTTTTTTTCTAGCTTTGCACGACTTCAGCCCTGCCCCTAGGAGCCTGTTTCGAACCGTCCTCGCCGTGCACTTCACCCCAGCTGCCGTTTGCCACTCTTTTTGTAGGTCACTTGATGTCATCCTACGGTTGCTGAGTGACATTCGAATGAGTTGGCGGTCATCCCAGTCAGTGGAGAGTCGTTTTTGCCCTCTGCCGGTCTGTAGCTTTGTTGTCCCCATTGTGTGCTGCTTGACCTTGTTCTTATGAACCGCCGTCTTTGAAATTTTAAGGATGGAAGCAACCCGACGCTCACTGTATCCCTCTGCCAGTAAAGCCAGAATTGAACCCTTCTTTTCCTCACTCAAAACTTTCCTTTTCAAATCTTTGGGCATGGTCAATAGTTATTTTTGGATTCCAATTACTTTTGAGGTACTACTAGCACTGTTTTGGCATCCAGCTGGTCCTAATGCAAGAGGATAGTGATGACCACAGGAGTGGTTTTTATACTTTTCCTCATAAAATAAGATTTGGTTCAGGTGATCCCCTAATCAGTACCTCATTCAGTAGAATGAGGTGAGTCTGTGTTGGAATTCAACAGACACTGGAATGGAATGGCTGCCATATGTAGAGATGCTGATTTAAGAAAAATTTGCAGTGGTCTCTTAATTTTTTCCAGAGCTGTATTTATAAATCTGGAATGTTTACAAGCAAAAACTCATTTTACATAATTTTGTGAAAGGGCATCCAGACCCTGTATCAGCTGATGGAACGGCTGTTTTATCTAGGGCTTGGTACGCATAATGAGTCGAGGTCGAGGTCATCTATCACACGGTAGAGCTTTCACCGACGGGCTCTATCACGTAAATATAATAAAGTCTATTATAAAAAAAAAAAAACATTACAAGGAAGGCCTCCAAAAAATTGTAAGCATAATGAAAAATTGTCTGTCGGTCCTTGTTGAGAAAATATAGGTCGTCTGCGAATAGAGCACTCTATTCCAAACAAGTTTCCTGCGACCATACAAGGGCTGATTTAAACAAGAGATACAGTAATACAGAACCCACTTTAAGCAATGGATATAGTATTAAATCACTATACTTTGTCACCAACAATGTGTCAGTATAAAACCTCTCTTAGACTTTTCAATTGCAACATGCAGGTGGTGTGGCTTCTCGCTCTCATGGTCCGTTAACACTGGACTGTCACATCATTATTCCCTGACACTACAAACTTCACTCCATGGATGTATCCATTAATGAAAAAAATACATGCTAGCTCTTTGCAGCTTTGGGAGATGGCGGCATCGCGACAAAAAGCCAAAATGCAGATGAGGGGGTGAAACATCTGTGGTGGTTGTCATGCTGGCATGTTGGTAGCTTGTCCAAGGTCCTATGGTTGCTAGGGGAAACTAGGAGAGGGCAAAGCCCATTCCAGAATCTGTGTATTACTATAATGTCTGGTGTGCTTTCTATATAATTATTAGAATGAAAAGGGAACCGTCAAAGCACGACACTTGCACTGTACATCGGTTTTGGGGAAAAAAAAACAAACAACTACTCTTATATAAAGTTTTAGAGGCTTCAGATAAAGATACAATGTAATAAATGTACAGTGATGTGTCTTCATACTAGTTGGTACTATGAATGAGAGTGATGTAGTTTTGCATGTCTGAATGAGATCCTGCTAAGAGACATGGACTTTCTGATTTTAAAATAATAAAAATAAAATTAGCTTCTAGTATTCAAAACAATTTTGCACATTTCAGTGTTTAATTTTGTATTTTTTTAATATATTTTAGTTAATAACATTGGTTCATATTGTAGAAACTTATCTAGGTTTTGGTAAGAACATAATTTGAGGTTTCATCCATTTGGGTTTACTCTCAGATGACTGTATGACTTTTCATACAAAGATTAGAAAAAGTGCAAATGTGTGAAATAGCTGTTGCACATAGCCCACTGATCAGACATTTACGACGTGTCTGAAAGGGATATTTGGGTTTTGTGTGTGTGTATCCCAATACCCATTTGATTGAATTCATAAAATGCGTTAAAATAGAAATGTTAAATGTATTATTATTTTATAGAATCTGCAAACCAACATATCTATATCAGTTAACAAAAACATCACAGATGTAAAAAGCAAATATATAAAAATGATAAATGTATGTATTTATTTCCAGAGATCAACAGAATATTACTTTGACAGTGGTATCATAACTTAGGTAGGTGTGTTCATATACGTATGTGTTTAAGCAGCAAACACAAATGATTAACTTACATACACACATGAAAACTGGAGAAGAAAATCTAACTGGTAACCACACCCAGTCCTGGGTTTCAAAACTTCCCTTTTTGGATAAACTCTTTGAAAATACCATGTGCCAGGAATTTGAAGAACCAGGCCCCTGATACATGAACTGATTGCACTGAATTCTGACCCAAGTCTAGATCTACAACAGTATCAGTTGATCATGGGTGTAGGACTAGTGTGACTTTCTAACACTGCAACAATAACAATATTAGGGCCGCTTTCTAAAAAGAAAAACAAATTGGCAATGTTACAGATCAATTAAGGGTCACATAGAAACTCCTAAGGTAACCCTCTGAAACAATATGATGTGGCTGTCTAGGTATCTTGCTGGCAGTGAAGCCTAAATCAATAGCATGTAATGATATCCCACTGATGTGGTCCCAGTTTGTTTGATAACTGTGCTGCTCTTCTGTCATGCTACTTGATGCTCTCCTTTATTATATGGCAGTTCAAAGGAGAAGATCCATGTAAACTATGCTTACAAGTACACTGGATCGCACAGTTTAGAGCCAGCCACTTGCCTTGGTTTGATGGTCACTATCTTCCTATATAGACAGAAATACAATAATATATTCAAAGGTCAATGTCTTTTAAGTAGCCTTTTCCAATGTTTAAATTAATTAAAACTGATTAAGTAAAAATAATTTCTCCAAACCTGTGGGAAAAAAATTCAGCATTTTCTGTGCAAAGGTGGTCACTGTTGCAGACGCCGAACTGGTCGAGTTTTAGTAGTGCTGAGATTTTTCTGCGTCATAGCTGAAAAAAAAATGAATCGTTTTAAGTATTTTTGACAAACTATAATCAAAATTATTTTTTTAAAAGGTTTAATATTCAGACAAAGCATTCACATAAAAGTCACTTCCTCAGTATGACAGGGATAGAGCCTTATATTTATTTACAGATAATCTGTAGACAAACCTAGAACCCTCTAATGCTGTTACCTGTTTTACTTGTATGTCTTAAAGAGTAAGTCGCGGGGTTCCAAAAAAAACAAAAATAATAGCATTATAAGTCCCTACGTGTTGCTACAACTGTTTAAATAATGCATCTGTAATTTTTATAACTTTAAAGTCTGTTTCGAAGCTCTCTTCAAAATGTCTGCTCTAGTGCATTAGGGTTTATGATCTGTTTTCTAAATCACTGCAGGAAGAGCGATGCCATGTGTTACCTGTTTTACAATGTGGGCAATAATCCTTACACTATTTGTGCACTAGAGTGGACATTTTGAAAATAGATTTGAAACAGACTTTAATGTTAGAAGTAAAAAGTTGTCAAGATGTTAATGAAGAGATTACAGGTATGTTATTTAAACAATTGTAACAACATGTGGGGACCCCGCTACTTTTTTTTTTTTTTTTTTTTTAAATACTCCAGTTGATTATCATGACACATGACTCAATGTCCTCACTTGAGACAGAACAAATGCCTCCATTCACAGTCTATAAAGCAAATGCATGCACAAGAGTGATTTAATGAAATGTTATAGGCTTTTCCAGTGTTCCACATTAGGAGATGATTTTAACTGCCTGGTTTACATCACAATTCTGCTCGCCATTACCAGTTGCAAATTGGAATAATCAAAGATTGTACCAGAATATTAATAACTTCCATTTACATTATATCCATGCTGTAGATTACTTTTTAAATATAAAAAATATAAAGGTGTTCTGTTTTAGTACCCTGATTTTGAGCATAACAATAAGGCATGTGGAAAACTCTGAAAAGATGTGGCAAAAGATTCTGTGGTCCGATGAAACAAAAATTGAACTGTTTGGCCTAAATGCAAAGCGTTATGTCTGTTGCAAACCCGACACAGCACATCACCCAGGTAAGACCATCCCTACAGTGAAGCACGGTGGTGGCAGCATCATGCTATGGGGATGTTTTTCATCATCAGGGACTGGGAAGCTTGTCAGAGTAGAGGGCAAAATGGATGGAGCTGAATACAGGCAAATCCTTGAGGAAAACCTGCTTCAGTCTGCAAAAGACCTAAGACTGGGATGGAGATTCACCTTTCAGCAGGACAATGACCCCTAGCAAACTGCCAAAGCGACACTGCAGTGGCTTAAAAACAAGAACGTGAATGCCCTAGAGTGGCCCAGTGAAAGCCTTGACTTGAATCCGATTGAGAATGTGGCAAGACTTGAAGATTGCTGTCCGCCAATGATCCCCATCCAACTTGACTGAGCTTGAACAATTTTGCCTAAAAGAATGGGAATATTGCACAATCCAGATATGCAAACCTGGTAGATACGGTGGTTCTACCAAGTATTGACTCTGGGGGTGAATACTTATCTAACCAAGACATTTCAGTTTTTTATTTTTCATTAACTTTTAACAGCCCATCAATGGTTCCTTACCTGTGGAATTCTGCAGTGCCATCCTCATCAGGTTCCTAAAAAACACCTAGTTTTTTAAGGATACAGTTCATTAACACTTTAATTACTGACATGCATTTCATACATTTTATAAAATAATTTAAGGACTTTAGTCTTTATGCCTAGCAGTCACTGCTGCATGTTATTTTTGGTTGAAATGTATGAAACGTACACCACTGTGGACCGATTGTGTACTTTAGAACATTTTTAATAGGATGAGAAAGGAAGATTAGTTTATTATGACAACGGCAAGACTTTTATCATCTGACAATGTCTTTGGTACCATTTGTTTCACTACGTCACTTCGTTTTGGTTTGTTATTTTCATAAACACTAAGACCAACGCTACCTTTTTAAACCACAAGGGTGCAGTATAACCTCAATTTTCAGCTTGTAAACAATACAATTACAGCATTCTGTCTACTGCTATGCTGTACGGGAAACAATTAATTTTCAACATTGCTATTTTTCCTTAAACCTTACAATTCCATGTGGAGTTTTGCATGTTCTTTTAACTTTTTTTATTTTGTTTTTAAAGCTTTTTTTTTTATTTTATTTTTTTTAACTTACTCGTATCGTCCTAATTTTTTGTATATCTCAAACTGAAACTTACTTCGGTACTTACTTCTCTGCTGCTGGCTGGTGTCGCAGGTCCGGCTCCTGCTGGTGCTGGTAGTGTTGTGACGGCACTGAAAAGAGTTCTACTTGATGCATTAGTCAGAGATGCTGTTTAGTTTCACTTTCAGTTGTTGGCATGACGTGTTGCGCTAGGAAATGGTTTCATTGAAAATCTGGCTATGCTTATGGTTATGAACTTTGTGTTGCTAGTTACACCCTGGTCTTAATTTATATAATACAGATTCAACCGGAATATGTACTAGCAAAGTAGATGGCCAGGTATGCTATCTTCCTCAGTGTGTGTGCATTCGTTTAAATTGATTTTGTTATTATAATTAACAGAAGATTTTTGCTGCTGGGACCTAGGGTAGGAGTTACATGCTGGCACGAACAGTATAACAATTCAGGTCCTTGTTATTCATTTTTAAGTTATGTTAAAGCACAGTTTCGAAGAGCAGAAGACCCAGACATTTTTTCTGGATTTTAACTGTGCAGGTGTAATGGGCAGTGTGTCTAATACAGTGTTGTTACGCATTCTGACTCATCGTTGAGATGTGAGGTTAGAAAACGTATTTTATATAAGGACTATATATATATAGTGGTTAAGATGCTCGCATGCTTTGTGAGAAGCTGCCAGTTCATAACCTCCAGTACACAGGCATAGGTCACATTTGAATCTTACAATGTAAATACACAGAACAATAAAAGTCTAAAATCTCTAAACTGCTCCTTGTTTTTATATTCCGTGCAGTATGATTTGTATTAACTTCAATGCCATGAGGATCCAAGGCAAACGTCAGACATTTCACAATTCCAGCTGCCATATTCATGTACTGTACAGTACATTCACACATACTTTTATAATACAGTGTAGGCTCATTCCATTCCATAGAGGCAAAACAAAATGCTTACTAGCCTATAAACTCCTGCTTTGGGCAGATGATCTATCTATGAACAAGAAACCCCTTTGCTGTCTTAAACCATACATAACAGCCTCAATATTTTTAACTATGCTCTAAATATTGCCAAGCTATCTTGCAGTTAAATAATGCCATTACTACTATTATGTTGTTTAGCAGACTTCAACTTATAAATACCTGTAGCTGTTGGGTCATCAATTAAAGAAAGTACATTCAATCAGTTTGAACTCCCCATGTCCTGAGAAAGCCATTACAAATCGGTAGCTTGATATAAAGCAGTCTTTGAGTTCTTCAGTTAATGTTGTGTGAGTTGCTGTGGTGGAAGCAACACAGAGCCTGACACTGTATCTTTCCATATAAAAACCAACCTTTTAGTGTCCTTTGACCAGCATTTGCTACTTCCTTGAACACAGAGCTTTTATTAGCATTTGGAATATATAGAACTTAATCTGAAAATCCCAGACAGAGCAGTGTGGAAAGAAGTTTAATTAGATTCTTATTTGTTTTTGATTTGGCATTACAGTCCCACTTGATTTGATTGTGTCACTGCCATAATAATGTATCACACAGTAACATCGGTCAGTGTACACCTGATATCCATACAACCCTACTAAAGTCATTTCCCTATAGTCTTCATTTACCAAACCCAGTTACTCATGCAGGCGGTGCGATTATCTTGCGCCTGGTGCAAATATATTTAATTACATGAAAAATGGTATCTCTTCAATTCACTTTTATGGGGATTTCAAATCCTATTATCCAACAAAGCACAACACAATATAGTGTAAATAACCGACTCCTTCGCTAGAATAAAACTCATCTGTGATCCTCTCTTTATCGTAAAATACTATAGCCCTAGACCAAGTACAGTCTATGTGATAAAACCTCATGATTTCATCCAAAACACACCATTGTCACTGTAATTATATATACTTAGGAACAGGTACAGATGGAATACTGACCATTTCAACCACACCGATTTAAAAGGATTGTTTAAACGCATGTAATTTTATATCTATTCCCATTTTTGAGCCATTTTTTTAAATAGGAATTTTCCAAGGGTAATTCATGTCGTGGTGGAAACTGCTATTTTTTTACATCATAGAACTTGTTGAAATAGAGATTGCTTTTCTATATAGTCACTTTGTTTTTGTAATCTTTATTACAGTATGCTTATGCCTAAGAGCATTGCTTTACTGCACTAAGAAAAACATGATTCAAAAAGTTTTTGGTTAAATTGTCACATTTAAACATGTAGGGGGTTATTTTCAAAAGAGATCCTCTGGAGGATAGTGCTTCATTCCATTATTTCGACTGTTCTTTTCTGCACCTCCTGTTTTTCCCACCGATTTTGTATTTTCTAAAGCTGCAGAAAACACAATGGGAATCTATCCACTAGTTTGGTTCATTAGTTATTCAGACAATTTCTTTTTGGCGGCATATATAATGATCTAAGAATCTGTGTCTATTTTCCAAAGACCAAAGTGATGGATAATTTAAATTTCCACCAGTTTGCTTTCCGTCTATTTCAGAATGGTCAATATGTATAATTATAGTACCTTTACCATGTGGATCTAGGCTTGCATATACTGTACTCCTTTTAAGAAGTAATATCAATGTTCAATAGTGTGAAAGTATGGGAGGGAATCTAAGGGAGAACGGTCTTGCTTGTTTATTTGTTTGCATTAATAAACCAAAATGACTGGATCCCTAAGAAGAGGTTGTGGTAAAGCAATAGAAAAGCAGAAGCTATAGGAGCAGGTTTCATGACAATTGTATAAATAGTTCTCCTGATGCTGTATAAGTGCACAAATATAAATGTGACACCCCCATATATCCCCACAATGTCATAACCTCAATAAATAAAGTTACTACCCAGTTTCATGACAGTTGGATAATCAGTTCTCCAGGTATATGCAGAAAGGTGTGACACTACATCCCCAGCGGGGGATAAAAAGAAAACTGGAGTTGTTGCTTCACATGACGATAGGTTCCTACAAAGTATTGATGAAAGTAATGGCTACAGTCTGTATGTGCTGAACATCCTCTTGTACTGTTTAATTCCTACTAATAAATTGTTATTTTAATACAATTTTTTTGCTTAAGATGGCTCCGGTCATCTCTTAAATACTGTCACACGGTTATAAAAAAAAAAAAAAAAAAAAAAAAAAAAAAAACTTTAAACCATGCATTTAATAACTAGAGTCTGTAACACAGGTTTCATGGGGTTTTGTCGTGGGGAGAATTAATATGACGATTAGTGAAGTTGTTTAAAGTGGTTTTATGATGTGGATTTTATGAAATGTGCTCTCCAGTGGAGTTATCTGTTTATTTTGCCACACTCTTCTCATACTCAGTCACTGATCGGGTCTCATTGTCTCAGATGCATCTCTTTCAAATTCTCTACACTTCAATACCTCCCCTGTCCCTGATTATTTTGTGTCTTAAAAACAGGAAGGAAGAATGACAAATACAAGAATTGGAAATACAAGCTAAATGATGGCAGAGAGAAAGAAAGAAAACATTTTATTTTATATAAGGCTTTTCAAGTGTTCTGCTATAGCTTTAGAAAATTTAAAAAGTTATTGCCTGGTACACTACCTCTTCCTGAAGTGAAGTTAATTCCATGTTGCCAGCATGGGAATGATTATGTAAACAGTGTGAATATTTTCAAGAGTAAAATTCAACACACTCATATCCGAATTACATGCATGCACCAAAGACAGGTCAATGTTACAGTTTATTTTCAAAGTATACAGAAATTAATTTAAAGGTAAGGCATTTAAAGAATTTAGGTTAATAGAATTTCAGATAGAATTTCAGTGCAGTATAAAGGTTTAACATTGCAAATCATGTTGCTGACACAATAGGGATGATACAATTGGCAAGAATCTGCCGGTTGACTGCAGTGGTAAGTTAGTGTCCCTAGCCCAGTCAAAGCCAAAGTTAATTCACTTCAAATAAATGTTGGATCATAGAGGATTTTATGTTCATTATAATCTTAAAAGACATTCACGAAAACATTTTGTTTTCTTTTTTTAGTAGGATAACACTATGTAACACAATTTTTGTTCCTGGGTAGTAAGTATTATTTCCTAATTGCTTATGCCTCAAAAGTATAGAAAATGGCTATTATTCCCCACAAACTTTGCTTTTGTGACCAGGACAGTGATATTTCAAAATATCACTATTTCCAATGGGAAAACGGGCAAATGTGTGTCTTTTCGTTCACATAAAGTCAGAAAAAAACAACATATACTGTATAAATACAGTATAATCGTAAATCTCGAAAAACTACTCACTTCTAAATCTTCTGTAGTCATTTTTATATTACTTTAGTATAAATACATGTTAATTTGGATTCATATGTTGTTCATATGTTATTTATTTATTTATTTTTGCTTTTACAAAAAATGCTACAAAGTACTGCAGTAAAGGCTTTGTGAATATGAACAAAATGTTTGTTTTTTTAATTCTTGTGAATAAACATCACTTTGAACTGAGCCACCTCTTATCATCATAACAAGTACATGGGTATCAACATAGATGTCCAATCTTATGTTCCGTATATATATATATATATATATATATATATATATATATATATATATATATATATAAGACAAAAGTAACAACATGAGGTTTACTTGTGCCTTTTTGTAGCTGAACAAGCAAATTAAAACTGAAATTTAACTTTAAACACTTCAAATAAAACAAACGTGGAAATGGCATTGTAAAGAAGGGGGACAAAACTCTTTGGTTTGGGTTCTTGTACATTACATTCCACATAAGTGCAAGATATTTTTTGTCATTTGTAGCAGATAAGAACATCTCATTTTTGCATCCAAATACATGTCAAGAAATATTAGTTTGATTATTCAGATATTATCCCAGCACACACACACACACACACACACACACATATAATTGGTTCGCTATCACCCAAGTTATGAGTTTGGCAGTGCAATAATTTCATTTCAAGTTCATACATAGGAGGTAATAGTTATGCTACTGCACTTAACATTTGACATAAATAGGAGTAACTTTTTAGAACAATTTCATATTTAATGATTGCTTTTGTGATTGCGGTTCATTGGAACCAGGTTATGCATTGATATGAATGTTGAAACCCTTTAAACAAGATGAGGATCGACCCACATTTCAGAAAATACAATCTTGTTGCTACCCTACTTTCTGTATATGTTCATGTTGCATTTCAGTATTTGAGGAAAATATGTACACACGTTTTCAAGTAACCATACCCTCTTTGTCTGTCAATTTCTATTTTGGTTGTTTGTACATTTGTCCAGGAAACAATGTGGAATTTGGTTGAGTGACTTTCTCACTGGATGAAATTTCAATATTATTTGATTAAATTGTTTACAGAGAGGTCATTTAAGGCATTTCAATGATTTTTTGGGGACAGATTACTTTGTAGGACATCTGTAGTTATGGCAACCAAAACACAACCAAACTTACCTCCATGGAATTAAATGCAAACTGCTTGTTATATAGAGTATACAGTAAATCGCACCATATATACAGGAAGGTATCAATTTTAAGGCAGCAAGGTCTTGGGATACGTCTTGATCATAGCGTTTGTCTTCCATTAAATCATTGTCCGCTGTATTCTGCGTATCTTTTTCGAAGCAAGATTGGTTTGAGTCATATCTGAGTTAAAAGAAAAAACAGTAACTATTTAAGCTTACTGAACAGTGATGTGGGAAATACTGCATAGCACTGTGAACAATATCTTGTGTGTCGGTTGTTACCTGAGAAATTCAGCATGTACTGGTATTTGCCAGCCTTGAATGTCATGGAGCCCTCGGGGTTTGCTTGGTATTTTGCTTCTATTTCTTTGCTTGAGACTGATGATTCTGTGTCAGTAGCAAACTGTGGGGTGGGGAGGGAACAGAACATGTAGCATACAATTAGGATCTTGTGTGGTCTATTTGACCTTTGTGAGATAATTTTAAAATAAAACTGGTTTTGGTGGAATGTTTTGTACATGTTACTGTAGTGTATGAAGATAATTTGGTTTGTGAAAGTAAATGTTCTCCTTATCACCTGTTGATGCACACAAACATGAAACAGGTTGATCAAGCTTCCAATTTGCTTTCATTTTCTGTGATTTACTCACATAGCCTTAATGCTCATGAAGTTGATTTCAACTAGCTTGCAGTGATTTGTAATTAGCTACTGATAAATTGCAGTGATAAATTAGCACCTCCTGCCAAAACATAATTGCGTTACTAACCTGGGGATATTGATATGGACTTCATTACAGGAAGATAAAAGGTTTTAAATACCCAAACTGAGAATTAAGCTTCTGGTTAATCCTGTTGGATGAGATGTAAAACCGAGTTCCTATTGTAAGTGACTCTGCAGCAGCAGTTGTGATGCATAGTTCACCCCACAAGCCTCTGGATAAAACCGTTTGCTAAATGACTAAATACTACTAATAATAAGTAATAATAATTATTTCAGGGTTCTGTCTTCTTTATTTGTTGCCACGGGAACCCTGCTTTGGGGTGGAATGGGTGGTCATGATGCAGCTATGAAATATTCCAGGCGTGCCCCTGGATCAGGCCCGTTTCAGTCATTTAAGTTTCCTGGATTCAGGCCCCTTCAGGTAACAGTGATGAGTCATGTACAATAAGTCTTCCTGTAAAGCACAAGCTTATTCTCCAGCACCACTCTCTACAGAGCAGAATGTAGCTAAAATAAGAACTATTGG
This sequence comes from Polyodon spathula, assembly GCF_017654505.1. Lineage (NCBI taxonomy): Eukaryota > Metazoa > Chordata > Actinopteri > Acipenseriformes > Polyodontidae > Polyodon > Polyodon spathula. The sequence goes on along the minus strand of NC_054540.1, from coordinate 26,085,704 downwards.
CATTTACCAACTACACCCTTATAGAACCAAGAGTTTACACAGAAATTGTTCCTAGTTTGTCAGCTTGTTTTATTGAATAAAACCAACACTTACCCTGTATTTGAATTCGTACCACTTTCCACTATCTCCCTCAAACTGCCACACTGGCTTTGTACCCCTGGGAGAAACGTGTTGCTGTTGGGAAGTAGGGCTGCATTGGGAAAAAATAGAACAATAATATGAATAAAAAACAGCACTGTGGGTTACACGGTTATGTTATTTTAGCTAAAACATAAATACTGTTCTAATTTAGGAAAAATAGTAATTCATACAATTTATATTCTGATTTGACAAACTCATCATTGAACAATAAATAAAAAATACTTATGAATGGATCAACATGCACTCTGTATTTTGCTAAAAACCAATTTTCAGTGCTAAAGGTTGAACTTGGCCACTGAGTATTAAATAACTAGGTGTTATTGACATTCCTGGTGTAGCAGAATCCATGAAGATCATTAAAGTGATGGTTCATAGTGAACTTAAAGCATGATAAAATGCATAATTCAAATCCTGTCACTTTCAGTGATATATAAACCTGAAGCTTTACATATTTTTGAGGTGACAGAGATGAAGCTTTTCATATTACTGAGATGATAGAGACATTGTGGGTTTACTTCAGGCATTGAAGTAAGTACTTACTTTGTTTTTCCTGTTTTCACATGCAGAGCTGTAAATTTTGGACGGCGAACTACTCTCCTTTTATGGTTTGATTCTAGATTGATCTGTTGCATTTCTGTATAAATAGAACAGAAATTGTAAAAATAGGACTTAACAAATATATTATATATTTTATTAGATTAAATATCTTTGATTTTTTAAGTTACTTTTTATTTTTCTAATAAGATCCCACTGATGGCACTAAAGTGGTATAATTACTGTATATTATTGGAATGTGAAAAACAGTTTTTATGCTGTGTTGAAAGTTACAATTTACAAACTGCAGTAATAAAAGATTGTTCTAACAAAAAACAACATATTTAAAAAAGTCTAAATTTAACATTATTTATTAGAAAAATAAAAAGTAACTTAAAAAATCTAAGATATTAATGATTTAGATTCTGGTATAGTAAGCAAACTTGTTAAATTTGCAAACGACACAAAAGTAGGAGGAGTGGCAAACACTGTTGCAGCAGCAAAGGTCATTCAAAATGATCTAGACAAGATTCAGAACTGGGCAGACACATGGCAAATGACATTTAATAGAGAAAAGTGTAAGGTACTGCACGCAGGAAATAAAAATGTACATTATAAATATCATATGGGAGATACTGAAATTGGAGAAGGAATCTATGAAAAAGACCTAGAAGTTTTTGTTGACTCAGAAATGTCTTCGTCTAGACAATGTGGGGAAGCTATAAAAAAGGCTAACAAGATGCTCGGATACATTGTGAAAAGTGTTGAATTTAAATCAAGGGAAGTAATGTTAAAACTGTACAATGCACTAGTAAGACCTCTATCTTGAATATTGTGTGCAGTTCTGGTCACCTCGCTATAAAAAAGATATTGCTGCTATAGAAAGAGTGCAAAGAAGAGCAACCAGAATTATTCCGGGCTTAAAAGGCATGTCATATGCAGACAGGCTAAAAGAATTGAATCTGTTCAGTCTTGAACAAAGAAGACTACGTGGCGACCTAATTCAAGCATTCAAAATTCTAAAAGGTATTGACAGTGTCGACCCAAGGGACTTTTTCAGCCTGAAAAAAGAAACAAGAACCAGGGGTCACAAATGGAGATTAGACAAAGGGGCATTCAGAACAGAAAATAGGAGGCACTTTTTTACACAGAGAATTGTGAGGGTCTGGAATCAACTCCCCAGTAATGTTGTTGAAGCTGACACCCTGGGATCCTTCAAGAAGCTGCTTGATGAGATTTTGGGATCAATAAGCTACTAACAACCAAACGAGCAAGATGGGCCGAATGGCCTCCTTTCGTTTGTAAACTTTCTTATGTTCTTATATTTTAGTTCCACAATATCATTGTTCTATTTGGCAATGCAGGTTTACCTGATTTTATCGGTTGTAACTGAAATACTGGGAACCCTACACAAGCTGGCATTTATGCCTTGTTCTCTGTATGTAAATACTGTTTTCAGGTATAATACCTTGAATGCATCACACTTACCTTTAAAGTTTATTTCATACAACGTGTGCCCAACAGTAAACTTGTAAAGAAAATTCTTTGGTTTCTTCTGGTACTCCTTTTCAATGTCACAACTTTTCAAAGATGTAGCGCTGCCTTTGGAATCCTGAAGTGATACATTATAGATCAATTAGCTGCTGTATTCTGAGAGGACAGGTATTTAATAAACATGAAACCTTTTTTGTTTCCAGACCTTTCCTGACAAGACAGGGCCAATGGTTGACACCTTGTTCAGACCAGAACTCAAATGTCTTAGTCGCATGTATTTTACTTAACACAATGCCTCCATATTGCACTAGTAAACCGTTTACCTTTTGTCCATACTCAATCCAGCCATTGTTTCCATGGTAATACCACAGCCATTCAGTTTCTTGTCCACAATCGTCAAAACTCTTGCGCCGCACTCTTATTTTTTTTTTACGGATCCTCATTTTGTTAAAATCAATATCAATCGCCCTGCAGAAAGACAAGCCTTAAGCACTGCTCCCTCTACAGTTTAAAGCTTAAATATCCTTGTTATTTATCAAATGCAATTGCTTTCTTTTGTCTGAGGTGACCATAACTGGACAAAAAATTGCCTGTGTGACCACAAAAACACCTGCAGTGACCACAATTACAAATTGTGGTCTGAATATATATTTGTTTTACACAGCCAATATATCATTTTTTTATGATAATACCACATGTCTATTAAGTTTTAGGTAGGTTTACACTGTAAGTATAAGGTCTTGCATTTCCCAGATATGTACTTGACAGTTTAAAAAGTGAGCCTTTTAATTGCTTCTCCACATTATCAAGACATTGAGTGGCGTCTCTGGCTTTAGACAACATACCCATAAGTTGTGTTGTAGATTTTGATGCCTCTGACACCAGGCAGTGAGTACTGGGCTTCTAGGACATGGTCATTTGCAATATCCCTCCAGCTCTCTCCACTGTTTAATTGCCACTTATAAGGCTTATCATGCGTTTCTAGAGAGGCAAAAGTAAAGTAGCTTTAGAATGGCAACCAACTAACAATAAGAAAGGTTCCACATTATCCCCCCCCCATGTGGTTACAAAAAAACAAAATATTGTTTTCCCAATTTAATGTACATGTAATTGAAAAAAATATATATATATAGATATACAGTGTCAAATAATTTTATCCTCAGTGTATGTTCACATCACCACAGAAAATTCCCACAACAATTTAGGAGAATTACTTTTGATTTTAATGGGAAACTTGGTTGTATTTCTGGAAGGAGAATCCGACTACTAATCAACACGTCATCTCCAAGCTCAAAAGGCTCTGTGGGGCTTTCATTCATATTTTTTTTTGTTTGGCCGCCTCCTCTCCTGCCACCGCCTTGCAGCGTGGCTTGTTCTTGGGAGGAGGTGGCAACACGCCACTTCCTATCTGCGGCACGAGCCTACATGACACTGTTTGTGCATGTGCTAGCCGGCTGGCATTGTGAGTAGCTGTTGAGCACCTAGGGACAAGGTCTCCGGCCAAATTCATCCTCGCTATTGTCTATTCAACTGCAACTCAATTAATTCACATTGCGGATTCTCTGTCCTGAATTCCAAGCAAGAGAAGCTTTATTATCACCACTATTGCATTCCATTTCAGCCAGAATGTATCCTTGGTTTGGCACCAGCTTCTCAACCTGTAACCAGCATTCATAATGGCTGGTCATACCTGTCGGGGTAGCTGTTCTTCTTCCCCCTCTGTCATCCTCATCAGATGACGAGTCACTCTGGGAGGCAGCAGAGTGTCTTCGAGGACAATTTGATCCCTTCTTGCACCTCCCTTTGAAGTGGTACTTGCAAACATGCAGATATTTGCACTTCTTTCCATATTTGCATTTACCGGAATTGTAGTACCTGCATGGCTGTAGGTTATGTTAACAACTTCCAGATCAGTAAAGAATAACAATGTTTGTACTTATCTTTAGGAGTCTATTTCCCTTAGCAGCAAACATGTGATATTCATTGCATGTTTATGAAAACAATTACAGATGAGAAATGAATACCGGTTATGACTGATTGAATTTTGCCTTATGTTAACAATTTAAAAAATAGAAATCATATGACTGTATGTGTTATTAAAGTAACTGCAGCTAACACAATAATTCCATCTATCTTACCCTTGTCCATTAGATACATAGTGCTCAAGTGTGCAGTTTTCAAAAAATAAAACACATGTTATAGCAAACATGTATTTTCATTTTAAAACAGACACCTGGTACTATACAATATTCAACACTTAAGCATGATTTGCAAGGGACTAAAAATCAGGTATCCTCAGAGTTGATCAAAAGCAGAGGACTTCTAGTAACCTCCCAGAAGTGGATTAGTTTTCATCAAAAAAAGTCAGTAAATTAAACATGAAATACGATGTTCTGGCCAGAGAATACCCTCAAATGCACCATTCAAAGCACCTGTTTTTTAAGAGTTGCCAGTTATGTTTTGCATTTTCCCCTTTCAATGAATGTGCAATCGTTGCAGAGAACCAATATATGGAACTAGTTTGTTAGTGTTGTATCATAACCATGCAAATTAGGTTTTGGTCAGTCAATAGGGGTGGGGAATAGTAAAGAATCCTGTAAAGGGGTGGGGATAATTTGACTCCAGATTAAATGACCCAGCAAGTGCAAAGCATGGTGTGCAAACAGATACTTTTTAAACCTAGTGTAAAGCCAGATATCATGTTTCAAAATGTGTTTTTCTTTCAATGAATGTGCAAAGCAGAGAAAATATATGGAACTAGTTTGTTAGTTATAACAAAATAGACACAGATTAGCACTAATCTTGGACTACCTAATGTTACTTGGGTAAAGTAGTCCAAGATTAGTGCTAATTGGGGTCGTCAAATCAACCCTTAATTATAGCTATGGCAGTATGCATCAGCTTTGATTAAATTGAGTATCCAGACAATTACTGATCAAAAGTCGTCTCACCAGCAGTTTCAGCTACACTCCTTATTCAGACACCACCACAAACACAGTACACCCATTAAAAGTAAGTCTATTTCACAATAGCAGCTCTACAAAATAATAAGTATTTTACTGCATATTAAACCGCAGTTAGAGATTCGATTGATGTTACAATTTCATTTTTTCTCTTGTGCCAATTAAGGATTTTCATACAGCTGTTTCTCAGAACATTACTTCTCTTTTTTTCTTACTATCCTTAAATCAACACATCTAAATGAAGACAGCAGCTGTGAAGACTCTGAACTGGTACCGTATATACCTGTCAATCTTGAATGCAAATACTAAAATGGTTAATGTTGTCTAGTTACCTCTTGATTAACAGCCCTGGCTCCCGAAGATGCCACGGCTCCTTGTTCTTTGTCACTGTCGCTCTCTGAATCTGATGAATCATCATCCGTATCTGACAGGCTCTGACTGCTGTCCTCACAGTCCTGGTACGTGGATGACTTCTGCTCATCTTCTGCTTGAAGATTTGTTACTTAGTTACTTAGTCACACAAATACTTCATCCATACAATGTAGAGGACCATGGGTCCAGTAATATATGTATTGTATACTGTACTGCAACTTGGGGGATGCTGAAAAAGACTTGTCCAAATGTTTGTCATTGAAGATACGTTTATTTTAATATTTCTAAAGTACCTGTAGTATTGATATTGTTGCTAAGACTATTGCAGTCATAAAGTATACAATCGTTCAACTGTGACAACTGTACTGTAGTATAGGTTTGGATCTGTCGAAATAAGCTAGTAGCACATTTTTCAGGGATCAACTAAATGTTTCTCATTGAGCACAAGTGTTGATCTACTGTATGACCCAGCCCCTTTGAAACATCTCTCCCTTACTTGTATGTTTTACAATCATGCTGAGGTGTTCTGGGTTCTGTTGCTCCAATATCGAGTCACAGTAAAACCTGTCTAATCCAGCCCCTCTACATAATTTGGCATTTACATTCGTCCTAAAATCAATGTAAATCTGACGGTGCAATCCGGCACCGGGTGATGATTGTTCTTTTCTAGCTACGGTAGTTTAAAAAAAAACAGATAATTTTTGTATGTATCTGTCCTCAATTGGCTTTGCGCATATCTTCCTCACTCCATTTAAACCATGTGACATATGACTTTGCACAGTGATTTATACCAAGTGTGTCAATAAAATAAACATTTAATTAAAAAAAAAAAAAAAAAACAGTTTCACAAAAACTTTACTTACCAGACTCGGCAACAATGTTAGAAGCCATTGTACAAGTGAACTGTTTTGATAAGTTAAGGCTACACAAGCTAAAGACAGTTGATACTTTCAGTTTCATTTCATCAATATCGAAAGCACAGTGGGGCTTTCCTAGAATACTGTCTATGTTTACAACAAAATAAACACTCCCATTACCAACATGTGCTGTACATATAATGCAGTAGTATCGCTTGTTGCGTTGAACAATTTACATTTTAAGTGTTATATGAGTGGAATCGTTTTCCAACTTTCAACATTTCAAAAATAAGAATGAACTGACAAAACATATATACTGGCACTAACTAAATAAAATATTTATACAGTATATCCTATAAAATAGGTCAACAAAAACACAGTATTTGCGCTACTTGTGACAATAGGGATATGCAATAGGTACATAGAATGTTGCACGGCACCATTGCAGGAACCGTTTTTTGGGTAAAATGGGGAACAACGACTCGCCCAGTTGTTCTATAACTAAAATGAAAAATACAGTTGCAAATTAAGTTTTACTGTATATTTTTGTATTTGTCCTTAAAAGTTTAACGCTTTAAAATTTGATGTACAATGCTCTATAACTGTTGAAGCACATTTACAGTGTGTTAAATAACACCGTCTAAGTAATAACCATTAACACATAAAACACGTTAACTCATAACAGTTGCACACCTAGAAGCATTTCTACTGATGAATCGCCATCTAGAACATGGCAAGCAACTCTCCTATTCTATACTAGCCTGTTTTAAAATAAAAATTAAATAAAGTACAACATCTTAGACAGTCATATTTGACACACTTTTGAGAAAAATATGTAAAACATATTTATATGTGTCTGTGTATAATTTGTTTCATTTTGCTGTACCACTGTAACTAGTAACATAGTAAAGCCATTCTGTCTCATAGTACTAATACAGAATAGTATAAAATGCTGTTACTAGCTTGTAGATAGTACTCTACAGTACTACTATGGTTTCCTACAGTATTACTGCAAAATACTATAGTATTACTATACATTACTGTAGTACTACAATAGTACTTTTTTATAGTAAAAAAATATTTGGGGGTACCACAGCACTTGTGGGATAATTTATTCTTTCAGAGCGTTTACATGTATTTCAAGATGGGGCAGTTATCTTTTTAGGGATACCAAAATATTTAGCAAGCAGGTTGGGGAGGGGTGGGGGTATTAGGAAACATAGCCAATAAATGCCCCCCCCCCCCACCTCCAGCGGTGCTAAATTCTTCAAAAACGTATATTGCGGAGTGGAGAATATCCTAAGGAGTTCAATCTCCTACCTAAATCAGGGTAAACACTGTTCCTGATAAAGGGGCCTCTTCAATTACACTGCAGCCCTGCAGTCAACATTTGAAAGTCTACGTTTCCAACGTGACACTGCATGGAACACAGCTGCAGTATCATAGTGACACCTTGTGGTCAGCCTAATGCGGCGCACCCATTAAACTCATACATTTTGACCCACAGTAAAGGTATAATAATCAACAGCATCATTGATTTTCATTTTTAATAATGAATTTGTTAATCTGTAAATTCACAATATAATTTAAGTAGATTCGTGTGCTTCTTCTGTGCTCAATAACAGTTTCTGTACACATGCAGTGCTAGACCTCTTAGGATAATGCATTCAATAACCAGTAATTGATACGAAGTGGCTGTAAAATTAAATTGACTGGAAAGCTGGAGCGAGCATGCAACTGCATGATTGGAGCTTTAGTAAGACTGGTAGAGCACCACGAACAGCGATAACTTTAATTCACCCAGTTGTAGTTCGAACAGTCTTCAGTGACAGTGACTATGGGGCCTGTCTGTCTGATTTGTGGTTTTTGCTTTGTGAATTTAGATCATCATTTTAAGAAACTATAAAGATAGTCAGCCCTGGTTTAAGCTGACAAAAGCTGGATGTGCCTGTTTTCAATAACTGTCAGAGCCCCGTGCTCTGTCAATGCTCCCCATTGGTCATAATTCAGGTTGCCAGTTAACAAAATTATTTTAAAAAAATCACAGTACATAAATGGGAATTATACAACAATAAAAAGAGAAAGAAATTAACAAATCTAGCGAGTGATTTAAAGAGTGCTAATTAAAAACTAAAGATTAGTACTGGTACGTAAAAAAAAAAAAAAAAAAAACAAAAACATACAATATTTGTGCGGTACAGCATTCATCATCCTGTGAATTAAAATACAGTGCAGTACTGTTGCAAATCTGTAAAAAGTTCTCTGGCGCTCTCTGTTGGAAAAAGAACGTATTGCATTTCGAAAACAGCAGTGCAACATTACCGCGGCAGTCGTAGCTTTTTGCCACAGAATGCGATAGGATTGGACTGGTGTAGTGTTATTTTCAGGCACGCGGTAAAACAGTTGTTACAGGTGTAGTGCTATTTGCAGGTACGTGGTAAAAAGTGATATGCGGTGCCCTGCGTTTGGTCGCGCATGCCTAAACAACTTCCGCAGCAGGGAACTGCCCATTAAAATCTGGTATATTATGTTGTTTTCGGTCTTTTACATCGTTGTTAATGTAATTTATAATATTTTTCCACCGTTAAGAACATAGTATGTAAATATTTTTCAGATGCAATACATTGGGACTTGTACATTTTTTTACTTGTGCAACTTTGCAGAGGACATCTCATGTTGTCTTCGCTGTGAACTGTTTTTTTTTTTTTTGTGAAATTGTCTGCTTCCAGTTTAAGTTTGCAAAAAAATAATGTGTAATTAATGGTAAATGTTCCTCTGTTTGACAATAGGAAAACACCCATCAAATCCTGGTTCACCTACTGACACTGTGTGACCCCGAGCAAGTCACTTAACATCCCTGTGCTCCGTCTTTCAGGTGAGATGTTGTTGTAAGTGATGCATAGTTCACACACCGTAATCTCTGTAAATCGCCTTGGATAAAAGCGTCTGCTTTTGGTACACATACCACATTCTGACAATGTATTACTTTCTAACACTACACTTTCTAACTGAAAATTGCCTATTTTCAGTTCTCCTTCTACAGCAAAGTACCAGATTGGTGTCAAGGATTTCAGTTAAACAGAGAAGTTTATTGTCATCTGGTAAAAAATATTGTATTCAAAATTGAAAATAAATGATTGGGTACATTGTGAAACTTTGTACAAATACTGGCAAAAATGGAGAAAGACTGTGTGCTTATAGGCACTTTGCTTTGATGCGCTTGTGGAATGTTTACTGGTTCACGTTCAAGAAAAGGGTGGGATTTTCTGGTGAAATATGGCAAGTCCAGGAGCAGTAATAACATGGTCCATTTTGTAAAAAAATCTGTTTGTATACTGATGGAGAACACATCAGTGTGTTACTCTTTTTAATTGAAGATAAATTGAAGATCCTATATTACCAAAAAAGTGACTTTTAGCAAACAAAGGATCCAGTTAATAATTGCCCACTGGCTACACTTTATCAGTCAGCTGTAAAATAATGTGTAACTGTGTTGTGTACTGTTTTAATGGACACTATGCAGTTTGAAAGTCTGCATCTTTAATTATGGTAAACCTGTACACACGAGTACAGGGACCCCCTACTGGGTTTTGTGCTGTTTAAACAACATTGAAAAGTAAAGGGTATGGGAATATGGTTGAATATTGACAGCAATATTTTAGTAAACACATACAATACAGTGTCTTTTGAGAGCAGTACTGTTTTGTACTTTTGTCTACAGTTTTTTGTTATTTATTTTATTTTTTTATGTAACATCGTGGAAACTTTACAGGTTCCTTATAGACTAAATTGGAAGCCACACAGTGAAAAGCAGTAACTAAGAGCAGGCACAGCCCTGTATCATATGACAAATGAGAGCACAGAAGTGATGAGTTGCTTGAAACGATTAGTTTGGTGAGTATGTTAAAAGGTTTCACATGGATACTTTTTTATTGAGACGATTTTCTTTGTTTTGATTATAATTGTTTTTCTTGGTTGAATTTTAGATGGGTCATTCTAGGTCAGTATTTAATTTTTTTTTTTTTACAAATTGTTTTGCATATTGAAACTGGTAGTTTTTCTAGATTAAATAAATAAAGGAACCTTAAAATAATACAAATGGCAATTTGTTTAGCGTTGTTTTAGACATGGTTTTGTATGGTGTGCCCTAGGTAAATCCAGTTAGCATAAATTATAGTTAATTTCTAATGTTTTGTTTAAAAATAAATGCAATTCCAGGTGAAACTATTGGCAAAGTGCACTGTAGATTGTAATTTACATGACTCAAATAATTATCAGGGTGACCAATATGCTCAATAAAGAATGGATTAAATATTATTTTTCTGGAACGTAAATTACACAGGTGCTAACAGCAAATATTTGCCAGGATCAAAGAACTTCATAGTATGAAAGTGATTTAACTGAACAACAAATAGAGCATACATAAGCATCCAAGGTGAATCAACAAATACAGAGTGTGAGTGGCTGGTCAGAATAAAGCCAGGTGATTTACTCTGGCTTTGCAATCACTACAGAATACAGAGATGCATTTTCAATTTATGTCCAGCAGGGGGAGGCACACAAATAATGAAAACTGAAGGAAAAAAATACCCCTTTCCTTCCAACAGACATGCCCAGGCCCCTAGAACAAAAGTCCCCCCTTGGAACCTATAAAGCAGCAGGGTCCAACTATACAGTTAATTCTAGGGGCTGTCTCTTTAAGGGAAGCAAACTGCATTAATCTTAAATATTGTACAAATATTTTCTGGTTACAGTAGTTAAGTTTGTCATAGCAGGATTTCAGCGTAATATATTTGCATCTCCTGACCACATTGGGAATTTTTGCAAAAGCCCTGGAATAAACCGTTCCAGTTAAAGTTACAAATGAATGCATAACAAACAAATTCAAGCTGTTACATGCTTGGATAGCACTTGTCTGAGGTTTATTTCCACCTGCATGGACTGAGCCCCTTAAACCTGCTGTCTCCCTGTACTAGAATGCATTTCATTATCTTAGAAACATCTTTGATCAGTGTGAAACTCTACTGTCAGTATTATTTATGTGTTATGTTAAATTAAGAGCCATTTAAACAGGTGAACTTTGGAGGATGTTAAAGAAGGCTCAAAGAGCAACTTGGTATAAAACATCAGGGTTATCCGAACTCATGAGCTCTTCTTCTTGTTTAGAATGACTTGGTACCAGTTTTTATTTCAGTAAGCACATCCTGGTAACTTCTTAAAATGTGTTTCAATAAAGCATTCCCGTAGCTTCAGAAGCATGTCTAACCACCATGTCTGGTAGTCACCAGGGGCCAGTTTTTCAAAACTTTCAATCTGGGTAACAGAGATTAAGATTTTGTAATCCTATATTTTGTGACCGAGATTACTTTTTTCTGGATCATTTTGATCCGTTTTTTTGTTTCCAGAAAATGTCACTGCTGGATCCAGTTAACAAATAATCACGATTATGAAATCCAGTTTTTTGAAGTGGGCTAGTTCTTAATAGTTTGCGTTTTTTTTCTTTTTTTAAATTAATATTTTTTTTTAAAGAGGCCATTATTTATGATATAGCCTAACTTAACAAAAGAAATAAGAGCTATACCACTACATACATGTTTTCCTATTTGCTTGCATGGATACAAACATTGCATTAACGGTTTCACTTTGGTGTACCATCTGTACTTAGACATGAGGGGCTTTAAACATCTGAGTTTATAGAAGATACCCAGAGGAAGTGATGACTGAAGTGATTCTAAACATAGTACAATAGTCAAACTAACTCACCCATACCAACTGTCTTTTTGTGGCACTTCAGATACACACAACCTACATAAAAACAATTTGATCGTTGCACTGGAAAAAAAGCTTACCTAATACCATTGTGCTTTAGGGTTGCATAACTCGGTTTTAGCTAGCAATGTAAAACTGACGCGTCCTTGTGCCAGCAGGTGTACAGACATAAGGTCTGAGCAATCGTTTGTATCACGATCCACAATGGGTTGCCAGACATGCCAGTAAACATTTACACATATGCCTTTCCTTAGTATTTTCAGTGCACAACGGGCATTACGTGGTTCTGACAATGGAGATATTTTAAATGAACATTTCAACACTTTAATTGCTTTCCTATCTATTGAATTATGTTCCACAACAACACCTTAGAGATAAAATGTGGTGGGTGTATAAGTGAGTCAGAGCACACATTTCACCTGGGCATTGTGAGGTACAGCACAACCCTTTTCTTTATGGGGTAGTTTATGTCATACTGGGTTATGTTATTATTTATTTAATTATTTCTTTGTGGTGGTTTAATGTTAATACCATGTAATGGCCATATTAATTACTGCATACCCTCTAATTATAGTGCCATGTACTGTATTGTATAAACTATTGAGGAATTAGAAATAATGTACTGCTGTTGGAGCCTACAATTAAAAATACAATTTAAACATATACAAAAAAAAAATACATAAATACCCCCCCCCCCCAAAAAAAAAAAAAACCCAGATAACAGCAAAACAAAAAAACATTTAACAGGCAACTGCATTTGAATACCAATACCTTTATGATGATCCAACACTTTTGGTTGCCAGATGTTTGCAATGTTTTGCTCTTTGTTTTCGGTGGAATTACTTTCCAAAAAGCATGTTGTTTTTAAGTCTGTCTGCTTGAAAGATTAATTAACTCGGTTTAAAACCAAATTCTGATGACGCTCAAAATGCTTAGTTTAAAAAGGGGACATAATATTCGTATTTTTAAATAAATCTCTAAATAAATAATTAAAAACCTAATTGACCTGATTTAACTAGATTCAGCTGCCACTTGGTATCCTGAGACTAACCCAGATTTGTATTTCAGCTCTCTTACAGTGTCTCCCATTCACAAACAGGCCAGTGGCTGATCCAGCAGCAACTCCACCTCAGCCTGACCAGAGACCAGCCACTAACCTGAGATGAGGAACTGTTTTAACATTTGCACTAGCTGAACAAGACTGGGGGAAACAGAGAGTCACAGACAAAGAGTCGTTGCCCCTCCAGAATTCAGGGGTTTTCCTTAAAAAGGTAGGTGGTAGGCATGAGTACTTTCTATAAATATAAATTCATTCCCAGGACAAAGGGGGGTGACCTGGGGGCACATGTGTTTTGTAACAGAGAGGGCATAATGTTTGTTACTCTAGGCTGAAAGTCCAAAGGGAAAGTGTTTTTTGTTCTTTTTGTTTGGATTTTGCTTGAATACTTTAGCAAATATCCCATAGTTTGAATGTAATAATTACATTTAAAAAAAAAAAAAAAAAAACCTAACAAATTAACTGAAATATAAAAAGGAATGTGTTGGGGTTTGGCAGGGAGAGGAGTAATTTCTGTCCCTGCCAGAGAAATGTGGGTGTGGCTGTGTTTGCACAGCAACAGGTGTAGGTATTTATTTAATTAGTGTCACCTGCCTGGGATTAGCAATTTCTTTGCAAAACTCCAAAAATGTGAATTCAAAAGTATTCATACACTGACAAGGGAAATGAAATTAATATCTAGTTGAGGCACCTTTAGCAATAATAACTTATTTTAAATGATCAGGATATTTGTCAATGTTAATAGTGATTTTTGACCATTCTTCAACGCAAAATTGTTCCAATTCATTCAAATTCCAAGGACTTCTCTTGTGCACAGCCTTCTTCAACTCATACCAAAGATTCTCAATTGGATTTAGATCGGGACTTTGACTAGGCCATTTCAAAACCTTGATTTTATTCTTCTTTAACTATTCTGAAGTAGATTTTGATGTGTGCTTTGGATCGTTGTTGTGTTGGAACATCCAGTTGCTCTTTAAACAAAGTTAAAAAAAAACAGAGGGTTTCAGATGATTGTCCAATATCTTTTGGTATGCTATGGAATCCATTTTACCATGTATTGGAACTAAATTTCCTTTGCCATTAGAGGAAAAACATACCCATAAAAGAATATTACCACCTCCATGCTTGACAGTATGTGTGGTGTTCTTTTGTTTGTGCGCCTCACCAGACTTTCTCCAAACGTAACGATCGTCAGCATGACCAAATAACTCGATTTTTGTTTCATCACTCCACAAAACCTTTGACCAGAACTCGTATCCATCATTAAAATGCCATTTTGCAAACTTTAAGCAAAAGTCCTTATGAAGTTTTCATAAGAGCTGCTTTTTTTCTTGGGCTGTGACCATTGAAACCTTCACTATGCAATACTCGACCTATGGTTGAAATAGAAACCCCAGTCCCACTTGCAGATAATTCACTTTGAATATCTTTGGCAGTCAGTCTCTGATTGTTATTAACATTCCTCACAATTCTTCTACTTGTTCTTGAAAGAACCTTCTTCCTTCCAGATCGAGGGAGCGTTGTGACAGTACCATGTATATATTACTTTTTGATAATAGAAACACTAGTTGAAATTGGGACACTCAAATGCTTGGAAATCTTCTTGTATCCTTCTCCAGCTTTATGACAATAATTTTCTGCTTATGGTCTTCAGATAGCTCTTTACTTTTCCCCATATTGACTTATTGGCAATGACAGCAATCATCCTATGATTAACCCTTTTATACTCTCCAAGAATGTTCACCTACAATCCAGCATTATCTAGACTTTTCTAAAATTATCATACTGAAATTTTTAGCACCTTGTAGACCATTCTATCATAGCTTCAAAGGGTATGAATACTTTTGAATTACCATTTTTGGAGTTTTGCAAAAAATTGCTGAAATAAATAATTGTAGACATCTGTTTTTGTAACTTTTGCCTTATCCACAAAACTTTTGCTAAAAAAGATTTTTCCTAAAATTCTTTGTTTTTGAGAAATTTCTAGAAATTTATAAATTTACATTGGGGTGTGTAAACTTTTGACTACAAATATATATAATATTGTGGTGATGTCAAGAAGGACACAAGGCAAGGAGTACCTTTGTATAGTTTTAGCTTCAATAATCACTTAACAAAGCTGCTGTCAGCCACAGTTCACGCTTTCACAAGTCGGCTCTCTCTTCTCTTTAGCTTTCTTTCTCATTGTCTGTTGTCCACCCTGTTCTTCTTTCGGTCCAACCCTGGGGTCCAGCTTCAGCCCCTTTTATAAGAGAGCTGGAGGGAGGCAGTGCCCGTTCCAACCAGTCCAGAACAGACACCTCACCCAGTTGGAATTTCCCCAAATGGCAGCTGGATAGAAATCCCCCAGCCCAGTGGCCTCAGTCTGGGGATCAGAACATTCTGGAAGGAAGGGGGTGGGGCCCCAGCCTAACTGCGGGTAACCTCGCTGAATGGTAAAGTACAGGCTGGGTTACTTCCTTTCGTTCCAGTGTGGGGCGCGCCCTTCCGGGTTGGTGAGGAATACTATATATATATATATGTGTATATATATATATATACACACACACACACACACACACACACACACACACACACACACACACAGTACTGTAACAGGGGTGTTCTGTACTGGGTGGCTGTCTGCTGATAGATGACAGACACAGTAGTTGAAGTTGAAATTCCACTCGGGCATCCAGGTTTTATTAACAGTTAACAGGCAGTTGCAGTGGTTGGTGGCTGCCACTATCGTACCAACAACAGTAGTCCTAGTGGGTAAGCAGCTGAAAACAAAAGTTTGCCATCCAGGGGCTCAGCTAGTGATGGGAATTAAACTGTCAGCTGGTTTGACCCTACATGAACCAAATGAGTCAAACAGTGTCATGAAACACGGGTTCATTTGGTTCAGCTGAACCATTACATGTGACCTGTGAGTGTTCCTTTTAGAAATGCTTTGAAGTGTCATACATTGACAGCAACGAAACGTAATGATTTTACAGACACTGTCCAATTTCTACCGCTGAAAAGAACCGTTGTTGCAATGTTTTTTATATACAAAAATATAAAGCCTGAAAATATGTCCCCCGCAAACCATAACCTGACATGTACTCCTACTAGGAAGCATTGCCTTCCCAGTTAGTGGAGGGGTAAGAACTGGTACAGAAAAATACTTGTATGTTCACATAGAGTTGAAAAACATCTTGATTATAATAATTTACTCCAAGTAAATAACCCAAAGTGACATTTTACGACTTTCAAAAGTGAACAATCTTATAGGATATGTTCAATGTGCAAGTGTACGAAGGAAAAAAAAACATATATATATAAGGAATTGTGAACCTTGAATCATGACTGCTTTAATGGTTGAGTGGTAGCGCAAAGCTTGGTCCTCATGCTGGTTCAAATCCAGTAAGGAAGTGTGTTTATATATATATATATATATATACACATACTGTATATTAATTTTAGGTTTTTTAATTACTAACAAAGAGTTCAAGATGTCTTACCATTTAGTTAACACACACACAGTGATCATGAGTTGTTGCTTTGTTTGCTCAACCTGATTCTTACACACAGGCATGAGGCTTCCCAGCCAATTCATTTCCATCTTGCTGACAAAGAACAACAAATGGAAAACCAAGAACTAAGAACTAAGCTCTTTTTTAAAGGCATGTGGTCAGGGTTAATTGATAACAAATTAGTCAATCAACACCTGACCCCATGCTGCACATGAATTTGAATTAGGCAGGGAGGGCATTCTAACCTCCCATCCCTGCCATATCTAACACAAACTTTACTTTGCAAAACCTTCAAATGAAACACGTTTTCTTTACAAACAAAACAAAACATATTATTTACATGAGTACTAAAAGTAAAAAGAAAGTTCACAGAGAGCATGTATCCTGAAAAACGATAATTTTTATTGTATCGGTTAACAACAGAATTGGGCTAACCATGAATTAATTCTGTGTAATGGAATTCCTTGTTATAGAACAGTAATATTTCCAGTATTCCAAAGTGCTATGGAGACCTATTAGGAGACAAATGTGTCAGGAGAAAGATGGAACAAATATGAAAACTGCAGTCAAAAAGAAAAGAAACTACCTTGCCTTGTAAGCCTTAGTCACACTTATCAGCGGAGACCACTGCTGTTCATGGAGCTGCTGGCCAGGGCTGTGGGAGCAGACATTTGGTCATTTCCATGTTCCGCATTAATGCATTTAATCTTTAAGGTTGTATTAATGCATTACCGTAACAACCTTTTTTAAGAGTAATTGGTGTTTCAGGTCTTTTTGTGAGTGACCTTAAATATCTATTGTTCTGTGGCTGTGATAACAGACCGTGGGGCTTCAACAGTCAGGAGACTGCAAACCCCCCCAGTGCCTTTCTCTACCCCCGACTTGTGGTCCAGTAAAAGTGTCTCTGTCATTAGCCCCAATTACTATATATGTTTAAAGTTTTAAACCCATGGATTTTGGGAAATTGACATTTAGCCTAGCAATTTGATGTCTGGAGAACATGGCTAATTGGAGTGTACTTATATGAAACATCAACAGAATGTTGCCACAACACAGATATCTGTAACAAAGGTAATCTTCTCCATCATTAAACCATCTTCCTTCTACTCTGGAGTACTTGTAAGTGTGTAACCTAACACCCCTGCTAATTGAGGTGACTTGGATAGGGGAGAGAGTTTTTTAAGGAGTTGTAATAGCATTGCCTGTAAGCAATTTCTGCCAATGCAACCTGTGCCACGAAGGGCCCTCAAACAGATTAGATGATAACATTGCATTAATGTATTCTAAGGGTTCTATGTTGTATATAGAAGTACAAAACCATTTCAACATTAAAGAGTAAATTAATTATTATTTGATATTTAAAAGAAATCATGTTGTTTGTGTTTTTTAACCAACACATGTGACTACAGACAGCACAAAATTAGACTATAGAAGACCCTGAGGTCACAGTCTATAAGAAAGAGCGGGGCATGCATGTAGTACATTGTTAAAATATAAAAAAAATAGTTGGTTGTAAATCCACCCAGAAATGGGGCAAAGTAATCTGGAGGTTTATCATATTATAAGAAGCACCTTGAAAGAATGGAGCAGAAGCAGCATTTTATCTTATGAAGCTAGCAAGAGAACAGCAGCCCTGCTACCTGTCAGATGATTGCCAGCACTTCTGTGTTCTGAAGAACATGAACGACTGAATTATGAATAGGGTAAGGCTAGGTAGGCAGTAAACTTTTGGTGGTTAACAAGACTGACTGGTCCTAAAAAGCAATAGCCAGCATCCAATTGTGGTGAAGCTCAAAAAGAAAGCCCGGTCAAGAGTGAAGTTTGTTGTCCAAATTGAGATTATTATTATTATTATTTTGCACAAAAAACAATCATAATTTGTTGCCGAAAAATCACTGTGTCGTAATCCACCCACCCCCCCCCCCCCCAGTCACACTGCATTAAGGTAATTCCCTCTTGAAATACAATGAAAGTATATTCAATACCCTTCTGTATGTAACACACGACACCAAATCTTAGTTAAAATAAATAAACTTGATGCATGTGTTGGGAGCGATATTGCTTGGACGGTCTAAGGTTCGGAAAACAGGCTAGAGGGGTTTGTTAAAGCGAAAGGACAGTCAAAATGGATGACACACTGTTGGAGTAAGTTCATGAAATGAGATTGTGAATAAAAGTAGAATTACATGTACAGGTTAATTTCATGTCTGCAGTATTCTGCCTTTGCTTTATCCTATTCATTTAAAATGCAGTACAAAAAGCAAAAATCCTGAATTGAAGCGTTTATTCAAAGTCAATCTGACACGAATCGTTTCAAAGAGCACCAAATCTTAATCCAACATACAAGAATCCCAAACTGAGCTTTTATTCCAAATCAATCCGACATGAAAATTGTATCAAACCACAAGTTTTTGTTGTTTTTTTCTTCACTCAATTTTGCTTTGCCACATGGTTGCTGAACAAGCCAAAAAACAACGTGTTTTTTGACAACCTATATTCATGGCAGCTACTCCTTTTTTTTTTTCAAACAATCAATATAGTTTCCAGCTTTGTTGCGATATAAAATTATTTTCGTTTTGGATTCATATTTACACAGCGGCCGCTTTTTATTAAACAAAAGAGCTGACTTCCCTGCGGAGGTGTCTCCCGTGTGTACAGACCAGGATGTTGACACTGTGTGTTTATATTATCTTTTTTTACATTTTTTTATTTGGGGTCCAAGTGGCAGGTTTGTGGTAGCCAAAGGTTCATTATAATGAAGGGCATTATAGCGAGGGTGTACTATAATTCCCTTAATAAAATAAAAACTCCCTCTATAAGATGAATAGTTTTTCTGGATATTTTCAAAGATATATTTGCAGGCACGGTTTCTTTTTCAACTCTGTTTTGACAGTGTCTTGATCAAAAACCTGCTGTATAGATGTCCAAGAACCCAAGTGTTTGGTGTTTTTTTTTTTTCTCCCTTGATAGGCCGGCCCTCTCATTTCACTGCAACAGCACTGCCCTTGTTGCATCAGGGTCAGTGTGCTGGAGTAATGAGCCACAACACTGACCAACAACAGTTATCCATCATCTTACCAAAAGGTTAATTGCCTTGACAAAAAATTTAGTTGAGAAGATTATGAGCCATTAGAGTATTATTCGAAACTGCTGAGATGTCTCTTTGAAGAAACTCTTAGTATGTGTCTGGCCCCTGCTTTGTCTTTCGATAGTAGCAGGAAATGCCAGACAGAGACCACTTTCACTGCTGTAGAGACTGCCGCAGTTAACCCAATTCCCCAACATTTTTACACATTTAACAGCTCAAATACGTGAATGAAACTTCTAATTGCACGTTGAGCACCACAGCAGGTGATGACTGACGTAAGCAGTAAATGTCCAGTGCCTTTTAATCATTTTATGAAAAACTTCCATTTATAATAAAATGTATACACATACTTTCATTCATCCTGTAACCTCATAATAATTTACTGTACTGGGCATTATTTAATTACCATCAAATTATATATTGTATAACTAATTTTGCTATGTGAGAAAAGTGTCATAAACATCCTTGTTATAGAATAGATTGTGCAACTAGTCAAAACCTACCAGTAATCGTGCTTATTATTTAATTACCCTAATCCTAGCTTCAACCGTAAGCCTTTTACTTATCAGTATTGATAGTTTTTGCTGGGAAACATGACAAAATAACAGATACAATAATGATCTTATTCTCGTTACTGGTTTGCATACAGTTACTTCATGTTACTTATTCAAAGAGGTTGTTTTAGACTAAATATGCTCAAAGAAAATAAAAAAAACATGTAAAATGTTAAAAAACTTCCAGGGGTGGGGGTGGCTTAACACTGTAGGTAGTTTTTTGGGTCACATACATGTAAAGTGATTTCAGATTTTAATTACTTTTGTGATTCTGTACTCACTGACATTTGTATGCATCACTGGTCAGATGAAATGAGTTCCACAAATGCTTGCCTGTAAAGATAAGAGTCGTGGTAAAATTAAAACATACGGTTGTGTGTTAAATTATTTTATTTATGCTTTTTATTAAACATGCACACGCAGATTTCACTACTCTTGAAAGGAAAACAAAGGGTTACGTTAAATGGTAAGTAAAATTGCTCATCAAACCCTGCTCTTCCTAGTGATCTCACACTCAACTCTCCCTAAAGTCATTCCTGCTCCTGGTTTTATACAGCACACTCCGTTCACCAATCAGAACCACCATCAAAGCAACCCAGCAAACACAAACTGCAAGCAATCCAGCTTAGCCGAACAAGGTGACTTGCAAAGTCACTGCCACTGTAAATATAACCGATAGGGATTTGTAAAATTAACTTGGGGGCTGCAGGGCTGCTAATTAAGATGTTCATAACTAATGGAGATAACTAGTGATATGAAACTGGAGACATCAGTCCTTAAATCAACCTTGTGAGTTTTCAACTGTTTTAATCAGCTGGGGTGTGCAGAAAGGACACAACAGATCACTGTCAGGAAAATATTTGTTTGTTTCTGTGTTAAACATTTAACTTGCATGAATGATAATTGTTTAACTGGCTTTCAGCATCATAATAAAAGACAGCACGTGTTCTCCAATGTTTTATGTAGCTTAATGCCTGAAGACATAATATGCTATTTTAGGCTGTACCATTTTATACAGTATATATTTTCCTTATTATATCCCTTATCAGTGTATAACAGACGTTGCTGGCTGCTCTTTGAGGTTGGGGTCTGGTATCTTTAGGCTACCATAGGCTTGCTATGGAAATATTATTTTGTGTGAAGTAAAAGGTGATTTTCAAAAAAAGTCTGGTCTTTAAATACTTATGGGCAATGCAATATAAGTTTCAGATTACCATACAATTCTTCACCATGCAATGCTTTAGCTCTGCTTTGCTAGACTTTGCTATTCTTTTACTGTGGTATACCAAATGGAATAGAAAAGGGAAGAGCAAGCTATTTTAAGGTTGCAAATAATAATGTTTTATTGTATTTCAACTTTTGCTAAAAAAAAAGTGTCACTGTTACTTTGTAAATTCAAGGAATAACTATTGCTTTTAGTCCAAAAGGGATTGTTGTAACCCAGGGACTTCGAAGAATGCTGGAGTTTGTCTGATATTTTCTTAGAGCTCCCTGTGATACAGCATTCATCATGCAAAAATGCTTTGGTTTGTGCAGCACAAAGTAATAGTTCCCATCGGAGAGCTTGTTCGTTGGGTGGGTGGGACAAAAGACAAAAACAAAAACACTTTTGGAAGCTTTGGTGTCAGATCCTAAACTTAGTCAAAGAAACAATAGGCAAAGAACAGCCCAGCACATGGAACTTTCCCACTCTACATAAAAGGTGCGTATTGTGGCACTTAGTCTTGCGCAAAGTTGCAGTCATTCATGCTGTGAATCCATAGCCAGCATCTAAAGAAAGGAATAATAATGTGAGGTGAACAAAATGGCCTGTTTCTCACTTTGTATAATTGAATTTTATAGTTTGCAAAACCACTTAATTTACCTCCATGGTGCACGTGGCAGTGACAGCTTCTGTCCCATGCTCTAAAGAGTTACTGTATATCTTTTTTGATTCACAGCAATGCTTGCCTGGTCCTCAAATTTAGTTAACATCTTAAACGTTCCTGTTACTTTCTATTGTGTTGTAAACAACAGGAATTCCAACCTTCCTCTATCTTGTTAACCATTTTAGGATGTTGCTATAAAAATGAATCATGCTCAAATGACATGCATTTGAGATTTGATTGGAAAGAGAGTCAGGTTGTGCCTTTAAAGGGACAGGTCTAGTTAATCTTTTGCTCAGATTATGGAACAATAAAAATGCTACAGTTCACACTTGCAAAAATGACTATTGTTTATGCAATGTTGTTTTCCATGGAAAGAATGAATTTATTTAGTGTAACATCCATTTGCAATGAACTGATTGTCTCAATAATGAAAAGCCTCACTCTAAAATGACTTCTTGACCTGCATGTTTATAAAGCAAAAAAGCAGAAGGAGGTGCATGTGATATGAATGTCAGTGATGTTAATCCATCTTCTGGGTGTTACCCTGTGGACTCTGAAACAGAGAAGTGCCCTAATGGAGCATGACACTGGAAGGTATACCTCTCAGGGGAAGTACTTGGACAACTTGTGTTTCAAACCACAGGAAGTATTGCAGTTGCTTGACTTGATATCACCAACACTTGTGGAAATAAAAACAGATATTCATAACCTGGTGAATCACAAGAGTCACCAGCAAACATCAGTAGGAGAATGCAGTTTGCATGAATGCTTCAACATTCCTTCAGTTTTCATAGAAGTGTTCCATTTTATGGAAAATGGTTGGTCAATATGTTATTTTTTTTTTCTAAACTGATTATTGCAATGATTGTGTTACTTAGGGACTTTTTAATGTCTTACTTCTCCCCCGGCTCTGTATCTGTGCATTTGGTTTTACAGTGCTTTAACAATCAATTACTGGTAAAGAATATAATTTACATTGATATTATTCCAGGTTATTTCCTTTATTATTACTCAGAAATTTGAATCTGTTATCGAAGAGAGAAGATATCTAATAGTAATGGTTTAACTGTTTTCAGATGCCTCCTTTTAATTGGGTTTAGAATTACAAACCCCTGTTTTCTTATAGTACAGTATAGTGGTTTGGCATTTAACTCACTTATAACAGCACATACGACAAATTATATTGTCAAGTTTTGACTTGGACACATTGTGACATATTCTGCTTGGAGGCATAAACTGTACTGCTGTTTGCCAACAATTGTTAAGAAGATAATGTCCAAACTAACAGACACTTGCCTGAGGTGTGTTGACAATTAGCAATGAGAACAAAGAAGTTGAATGTAGTCTCTATAGCAAACTCAAACAGTTCATTAAAGAAACTGTTTTTGTTTATTTTTTTCTGGAATTCCTGTAGGTTTGTGTTGACATGTACTTGAAAAAGTGTCAGGCAAAGATGTCATCAGCACTAGGCACGCTCATGCATTGAACGCTGTGGGCCCTTCCCGGCAGCATGCCACTTCTTTACAAATTAAACAGAAAAGTAGGAGAAAGGACACACTCAGCAGTAGACACTTTTCACCTGTCAGTGGTTTAAACCTCTTTATCTTTTGTGGCAGACTAGGGGGGAGGAGGAGAGAAAAATTGTCTGGGAGGGGCTAAAATACTACATCCCCCAGAATGCCACTGGAGAGAGCCAGGATGAGGTACACCTGGCGCTAGTAGTTAATGAATGCCACTTGCCTGTGATTAGCAGGCAGGTATTTAACAACAATAAATAAATAAATAAAATAAAATAAAAAATGTTCACGTGAGTCTGCAGTCTGTGTGACCCTTTTTTTGTTGTGTGTGCTTGTAAAGTTTTTTTTGTTTTGTTTTAATCGTTAAACGGCTTAGCTGTCCTATTTTTGTTAGAACCATGAAGAAAGAGTTTAGTTTAGTACTCCATGTTTTGTTTTGATTTTTCTTTTATTTCTGGATATAATAAAATTGCATGAAAGTGCTTAAAAACTCAATTTCTGTGTCTTGGTCTGATTAAAAAAGGGCAAAAGAACAAAAAAATAAGTGAAATCTTTCACACTTTGCTGTTTATTAGGAGTGCCCTCTTGCACATAACATGCCAAACAATATTTTTTGTGATGTTAATAAATTATTCCCTTCTTTTGTTACAATTGAGGTGATTATTCCCAATGAATATAAAGGGCATATACTGTTTTGATAAAAACAAATGGTTTCTAACATCACAAAATCTTTGTCTTCCCATCCTGGAGATCACTCATTTTGATCCACCCTTCACACAGACACCCTGTCTGAATCTAACACCCAATTTGAATCTATTTGTCTATTCGTGATATCACTGTAATAAGATGTTATTTATATACAGTATATATAAAAAAGGGATTTTCACTATTTAGAAGCTAAGCAGAGGCTTACATTGATAACAGCTCTGAAGTGTATCCAGTTATTTTAGGAATTGGTTATGATGGTGCACTACAACGACAACAATTCTCATTTCTATAGAGCCTTTCATTACAAGGATCCCAAAGCACTCACACACACACACACACACACACACACACACAAAGTGAACAATTAAACCATACAATTAAAAACAGTCTAATACAGAGTTTGATAAACCAGAAATTAAAAAAGAGATAAAAAAGGTGGTTTTAATTGTATGAGTTTGTAGACATAGAACAAATAAGTCTAAAAACAAAAATGTAATAAAATTGGCAAAAAGAAAATGCAGTTTTGATTGTAAAATATGAAAACTAAAACAGAAAAGTCACATCCCAACCAGAGACGCAGTCAACAGATTTATGTTGGACTTTTTGGCCCCATGGACCTATTTTGAAAGTAAGGGATTCATAAAAACCAACCTTTTAATTGTTACATTTAAAAATGTATTTTAATAACCTAGTGTAGTATAGTGTCTTATATCCAGTAGTCATGGTTTTATTATTATTATTATTTTTATGAAGTAATGAATGTGGATATATAGGGGAGTCTGAATTGTATCCTGTAATAAACGTTCTTTTAACAATATTAACGTTTTTGAAGTTAACAGGGAAAGGTATACATCCATATTCCCCTGCTCTTTGCCATTATATTGTATGTCTTTGTTTTCATTACTTTCCGGTGTTGACTTTTTCAATTAACGAGGCTTTATGAACTCCTACGTTGGTCTGTGATAAACCTGTTTACACACATGGCAGTAGATGCCTGTTTGGCCTT
This sequence comes from Polyodon spathula, assembly GCF_017654505.1. Classification (NCBI taxonomy): domain Eukaryota; kingdom Metazoa; phylum Chordata; class Actinopteri; order Acipenseriformes; family Polyodontidae; genus Polyodon; species Polyodon spathula. Next base: position 26,060,279 of record NC_054540.1, on the reverse strand, counting down.
AGTGACTAATATGCACACAGGAAAGATCCTTGACTTCCTACAGCATACAGGATCATAATAGTTTTCTTTCAGTCACATCTAATAATGAACTGAGTAATCATTCAACAAAGTTAACTTCAGAATATTATTTTATTTACACAGGGAAACATATGTGACATAATGTAACAACATTAGCTTTTCAAGTTGTCTCTCTTCAGTTAGTCTCAACCAAAATTGTAGATGTTGATCTTAGAGGGATAATGTTCACAGTGTTTCCTAAAAACACAGCAAAACAGAAACATTTCTTTAGGCAATAACTAGACGAGCAGATAGTTGAGTAATGATAATTATTAACGTTCTGTACATGTAAGGTATCATAGTCTGTCTACATGGGCCATGGTCACACACACACACATACACACACACACACACAGACTTCATTTCATCTTTGATTTGACAGTAATATAATAATGTCTAACTGACTGCCAGAAGAGGGCAACAGTTGTCCTATAATAGAGGAATGTTGGAGTCTGCAATGCACTTCCCCCAGCTCCCCAAGTAATGCATTCCCTCCCACCAGCCAGCCTTACATCTTCCTAATCCCTCCTCCCACCATCTCCATGGCAACTGCTCAGACAAGCAGGTGATCCATTGACAGAGAGCAGATGGTGTCCTGTGGAGGTAAGCAAGGCCAAACAATGCGACCATATTGATCATGTTGCTCCTCTTTTCCAACTTGATTTTTGAGTTTTCACAAGTTCCCCTCTCGCCATGGTGCACGCTTCCTACGGCTCGGCAGACAGCCTTGTGATTTATAGCTGGACTGGAAGGGGCTGCCTGAATAAGGAAGCCTTGCTCTGTTCCTCTTTCACACTGTACACTGCATTACAGCAGATATCCAAGCTAGTGGCATGAAATCATTGGAGAACCATTCACTGACACTTACACTAACTTCATAGCTGTCACATAGATTCATGACCAAGCCAGGCCGTGAAGGACTGAAAAAACAAGAGGGTGCATTTTGACATTTTGGTTTCTATGTGTATAATCCGCAGATGTTTTCTAAACCTTGGCTACAGTAACTTTCCTTAAAGTAACTCTTCTTTAGTTTTTTCGTACTGAAGATAAAGTGCTGAGATCCTCGTTTTTTTTTTTAAATACTGAATAATCCACAAACAATGCAGGGCTCCAAATCTCTCTGAACTAATGCCGCAGTGCTGCCAGGCTGGAGTCTCACAGAGAGCTACTTGTTACTCAGTTTTTATGGAGATCAGTTAATGCATGTAGGACACTGCGACCAGGTTTTAGAACAAGTGGCAAAGAAAGTGTGGAACACAATGAGGCTTTTCTCATGCATTTAGAGCCGTGTGCCCACAAACACCTGGGACTTACAATGGAGGGAAAGAGCGGATACTGTCTGGAAACTGTACTGCATGTATCATTACTTTCTCCTTAGCTCCTTTGTTAGGAAAGTTTTCACCGAAGGCTGATACATAATTAAAGATGCAAAACAAGCAGCAATTGAAAGCTAGCCCAATGAATAGGTAGATGAAAAACAAGTACCTATTCAGTGATTGTTATGCATGTTGCTTGGTGTGTAGCGTCTGTTCGCTGTTGTAATGGAAGTCATTGAATACAGAATAATTGTAGTAAAGTACATTTTTATTGGCAGAAACTTTTAAAGGTAAACAATAAATGATCTAATATGTGATATGACTATTCATTTTTAAAACAGTAATAATAAGTTAAAAATAACTGTGTAACACTGAGCACACACTTCAAAATACTGCTTTTAATACATACATTAATCTTGTGTACAGATATCTAATCACATATGCAGTAATTCATTTATATTTTTGGAATATGAAAGCCAATAAAACGTTAAATTAAATCTGTTTAGAGATTAAATACACTATTTTTTAATGCTGGCAGAATTTTCTGTTTGTTTTGGACATGCCCAGGAAAACGTGTGCTGTGTTCATATTTGATCATTTTTTTATGTGGTAAAAAAAAAAAAAAAAAAAAGGTCCTAACCTGTTTTGCTATTGTCATCACTCACTGGAGTTTAATTTTCCCTAATAGAAGCCAGAATGGGACGAGAGATTTAAAATGGGCAGTTCTCCCTTCTGAATAGCTGTGGCTGTCTTTTATTTTCAGCACAATGTTCAAACAGACAGCACAATACAATGGTATGCTAGTACTATATGATAATCTTTACAAATAAAAAATGTCATGTGCTCAGACTAAACAAAGTGTAATAATTGAGAAGAGTCTCCCTAGTGCCTAGAAATAATGCACCTGGCATGTGCCCACCCCAGTGACAGTGTAGAATATAAGCTTACTGTTACATTAGCGATTGGTCACAAATTAGGAGAAAAGAGGCTAATGTCAATTTCAATGGCCTTGAGAGTCAGGTTGCCAAACCTTTGAAGTCCAGAATGACAAACACACATTGTGTTTGTACAGTGTACAATGATACAGGAAACTACTGCCACCATCTTTCTTTAAACAAAAAAAAAAAAAAAAAAAAAAAAAGTGCATTCTTGGTAATACAATGATCTGTTTTTATGTAAACATTTTCATAGGCAGGTGTGATGTTTTCACCACTACAAAAATACTACTACTACTAATAATGACAATAATTATTTTTTTTTTGAGAGAGTGCTCTATAGTTTTCGAATACAAAGGGGGAAAAAAAAGCATTTTACTGAGGTAAGAAAACGTTCTTAAGAAGAATGCAAAAGATTAACAACAAAGTATTTTGTAGGTCCGATTCTTGCTTGCACATATATTAAATGTACACTGTGAGCTGGATAGCAGCAGTAACTAATGGAGAAATGCGTAGACCATATTGTTGTGCATGTTTGACCAGAGCACTAACACAGTAAAAGGAAGGGTAAATAGCAGCGCATTCAGTGGTGGCACAGTGTGGGATGGTAGGATTGACTGCTGCCAGACTGTGTTGTATTTGCTCAGAGGAAGCCGCAGCACGGCCTGCTGGGGAGACGCAGCCCAGGTCACAGGCCTTTGTTTTTCATCTCCAGCTCAAACAATAGCCCTCTCAATGTAGGATGGCTTTCTTTAAATTATGCAGTTCCACTCTTAGAAATCAATTCAGTGAAAGGCATAATCTGAACCGAGCATGCAATGCTGTTTCATTTCAACTGCGTTTGATAACCTTCTTGCTGACTGTGGAGAACTCCCTGAAGCTGACAAAATAGTTATTTTTGTTTAGTACGTGTGTGTGTGTGTCTCTGTCCTTATATAATGAACTGTATTGAGGGCCACTGAATCTGAGTGAAACCTTTCCATATATATATATATATATATATATATATATATATATATATGGAATTTATATAGCTTGGTTGGATAAGTGTCCACCCCCCTTGTAAGAGCAATCCTAAATTAGCTCAGGTGTAACCAATTGCCTTCAAAATCACACACCAAGTTAAGTGGCCCCAACCTGTGTTAAATTGTAGTGATTCACATGATTCCAGGATAAATTCAGCAGTTCCTGTAGGTTCCCTTTGCTGGGTAGTGCATTTCAAAGCAAAGACTCAACCATGAGCACCAAGGCGCTTTCAAAATAACTCCGGGACAAAGTTGTTGAAAGGCGCAGATCAGGGGATGGGTATAAAAAAATATCAACGGCCTTGAATATCCCTTGGAGCATGGTCAAGATGATTATTAAGAAGTAGAAAGTGTATGGCACTGCCAAGACCCTGCCTAGATCAGACCATCCCTCCAAACTGGATGACGACTGATCAGAGAGGCTACCAAGAGGCCAATGGCAACTTTGCAAAAGATGCAGACTTTTATGGACAAGACTGGTCAAAGTGTGCATGTGACAACAATATCATAAGCACTCCACAAATCTGGTCTGTATGGTAAGGTGGCAAGAAGGAAGCCATTAATCAAGAAAACCCACCTTGAATCCTGTTTGAAGTATGCAAAAAAAACACTGTTAACTTCTGCAATTAATGCATACATTTTTTGGGTGTTTATTTTTTTTAACACATGTTAATCATTAAGACTCCTGTCTTGTCCCTCTTGGTGTACTGTAACTAATTTACTGAGGAACCATTTTAGTGCATGCCAGGATTGAATGAGTGCAGTCATCGTTTCAATATAAAATTTGTCATGGAACCACATTGTGTAGCAACGTGCTCAAACTGAAGGACTGAATTTATTTATGTTTTTAACTTTCTGACAGATTTAATGGATAGAAAGAGGGTTACTACTGTCAAAGTGAGTTAAATGTATCACAGAAGTGCTTCTAGTCTGCTGTACCACCTGTGTGCTAAACATGCTTTCACGTCTCAAAATACACTCAAGCAGTTTTTCTGCAACAGACAACAACAATACAACAACAAAAGAAACCCTTCAGTTTCGATAGAGTACTCTTTTAGAAATTCAGGATCGCTGTAAACCAATGAATCAAGCTAAGTACAATCCTATAAGTATAACCAGTGCTGTTGGATAGCTACTGACTGCAGACCCTGTAACACTGTAGCCAGGGGTGAAATCCTCAACAAAAAAGCACAGGTACTCATATGCATAGCTGGGTGTAAAAACTGAGACAATTTGAGTTCCAATGAATAAATACTTTTAAAATGTATACATACTGGTACACAATATATTTATAAATACAAAATAAGCATTAAAAAATAACTGGTCAATTATAACCAATTCACCATAAACAAAGAAGATGAAAATACTGAAAGCTTCATGTATCACTCGGTCATGTGATATAATATAACTTATGTTAAATCTTAAATGACAAGCATTAAGAAATATTCCACTATACAGTAGCTGCTGTAGAGAGTGTTTTGCTTCAACATATCCTAACAAAGGGATGATGTTATAAAAAAATATAAAAAAAACAACTGTGCTATGAAAAAATGATACAAAAAGGTCTAAGTCAAACAATTCACAACAGGGGCTAAAATACCCCTCAATTTTTATGTAACAGACACTACTACTAATGATGTGTTTGGTCATTTTAATCTCCATAGAATTTTCTGAAATGATACCCATACTTTCTAGACCATGGGTACTCACCTACAACAGGACCTGGCCATGTAAGACCATTTATAATGCTCTTCGGTTACAATGCTCATATATATATATATATATATATATATATATATATATATATATATATATATATATATATATATATATACAGGTAGTGGACAAAAAAATTGAAACACCAATGTAAAGTCACTTAATGGGGCGTTGGGCCACCACATGCAGCCAGTACGGCCTGTATGCACTTTGACACAGAGTCTATCAGCCTCTGGAATTCTGCAGGAGGGATAGGGCACCATTCTTAGACGAGAAAGTCAATCAACTCACGTCTGGTTGTTGGAGGTGGAAAACGCTGTCTCAGGTGTCATTCAGGATTATCCCATAAATGCTTGATTGGGTTCAAATCTGGTGACTGATAAGGCCATGACATATGGATAACATCCGTGTCATGCTCATCAAACCATCGGGTGACCACAAGTGCTCTGTGGATGGGGGCATTGTCATCCTGGAAGACGCCCCCTCTAACCCCCCCCCCCCGGCAGGAAAGAAATGCTGCAACATGGGGTGAAGATGATCACTCAGTACCATTAAGTAGTGATTAGCATTGACCTTGCTTCCTAAGGGAAGTGCACCCAAACCATGCCTGGAAAATGTTCCCCACAACATTACAGAACCACTAGAACCCTTCACTGTTGAAACCAAGCACTCAGGACTGTAGCGTTCTTTAGGTTGCCCTCACACGTGCACTTGTCCATTTGTAGAGAACATGGTGAAGGATGACTCATCTAACCATATCACATTTCTCCACTGCTCGGTAGTCCATTACCTCTGCTCTTTGCACCATTGTACTTGCAAACGTGCACTGCCAGGTGTGATGAGCGGTTTGTGCACTGCAACCTAACTATGGTATCCCGCACTGTGGAGTTCTCAGCGGACCGTTTTTTGTTGAAACTCTCTGCTCACACCCCAGGTTGAAATTTGCAGTCAGTTGATCTGCCATTGCTCGTCTGTTTTACCTTACACTTCAAATTAATGCACAGATATCACAATCCTCAAGTATGCGCTTCAGCCCACTGTTGCCCTTTGCTGATGATGTCTTTCCCTCGGAGTTCCATACCGACATCACCTTAAACATCAACGAGTTGAGCTGTCTTGGTCACTGAAGCTCCTGCCAGGTGCACCCCAACAATCACCCCTCTTACAAAGTCACTGAGGTCTCCTCTTGCAGCCACGTTAGCCATAATTATAGGCAACCAGGCCTGTCCCCGATTAACCAACAAAATTAATCTATATAAGGACTTTGTTTGTGGGAAATTTTATAGGGGTTCTTCCATGTTATTATAATAATAATAATAATAATAATAATAATAATAATAATATTAACAATAATACTTGAATGCTGCCCTTTGTTAATTAGTTGTAGGAGAGCAGCATTTTCTGTACTGTACCACAGCTTAATAGTCCTCATTTTAAACAGCATTATACTACCTTACAGACCTATCACCATTGGTTATGACTGCTGTCCTATTTCCTAAAAAAGGGGATTGCTAATATTTTATTACAGATCATTTTTAGTTGTTTGTTTGCTTTTGTTTTTTTAAAGAGAATGCGGGGCACAGCCAAAAAAAAAAATAATAATAATAATCCTGAGCCAGAGCAACTAAACAAAACACTCATCTTAATGGTTCATGATTGGAGAGGCTGATAGACTGTGCTGTTTCCATAGAGCTGGCCCATATATTTCCCTTTAATGTAATTAGGCCCCAAGATTTATGAATACGGTAGGCCAGAACTTGATCCATGTTCATTTTCAATTACTGCAGTGAAAGGCCTCAGTCCAGATGTCTCTATTTACAGCATACGAATGGGTAAGCCAAGGGGCTCAGAGGGGAGGGACTAGGAATTGTCACTCTTGTTAATTCTTCACTAAGGACACTCTACAGAGGTCTTAGCTTTGACCTTGGCTGCAAAAGATGAGGTCCCCGGGAGCAAGTGCGTCAATGATTAGGAGGCTGACCCCTCAACCTGACGAGGTTACATGCTCTTCTTTGCAGGTATTTGAGTAGAAATGGAAGGTCGATCTGTGTTTTATCCTTTAGTTACAGTTTTCTGGGATAAGTAAGAAGTGTTGAAATAATGAGGCCTGCAATGTGAAAGACAAATTGAACAGGGGGGGTTCAGCCTCTAGGGTAACAGCCTAACAGCCTACAGGAAAAAAATATACTGGTTGTGACCAGCAATTATCTGTTATATTTTACTGCCTCTGTTTTATTGTGCTTTTGAAGTTCTTTTTTATTTCATGTGATGTGTCTGATCAAAGATGTCTGCTCTTGCTGTCATAAGGATATTTGACCATCCTCATCTTTTGAATTTTAATTTGCTTCAATTCTAATGGACACCAATAAAAGTATACTCGGTTGTGTCGCACAAAATATGTGCTCAGATCAATTATAAAGCAATTGCTTTACAAGTTACAAAAAAAAAGCCCTAAGACCTTATATTATATTGTATTATATACCTGATGTTTCTGTTTCTAGTTTTAATTTAGTTTTTTGGTAAATGTTTGTTTGAGCAATAAGGCAGGCTTTATGTGGATTGATTATTCCAATCAAGGCAGTTCCCAAGAGAACATGTGAGCTGGTGTAAGGTACTCATCCCCGGTCGATGTTTCTCATTGTATTTGCCTCTCAAATGTAGCTGGATGACACTTGCATTTAAGAAAGCGTATTAGAAAAGTAGTCTAGAGATACTGTAGAGAATACATTCCAAGTGGGTAGAGCAAACATAATAAAGTGAAAGAAAACAACAAAAGCACACAGGGCTAAATTCTGGAGCTGTTTCTATCATTCCTCATAAATTGAATATTTTTACATTACTCTCGCAGTATTGCGATATTTTATGAGGTTTTGTTTGCTTAATTCTGTGTTTACTTCTGAAACACTTTGTAAAACCCGCAAATAATAACCACCAGCGGCTTCTCAGGGACACCTACCCTCCGCAAGCTTAGTGTGCCCCTTTCTGGAGATTACAGGTGACATTCCTTCCTCCCCTAGTTTAACATTTACAGAATGATCTCACAAAATCATTAACAGAAAGTGTTTCCTTGATATGCCTTCCCACGCTGAGGATGCTTGAGTAAATCTCTCCCTGACCCCCTGGTCTGGTTGCTTTTAAATGTTACCTATCTTCTTCTAGTATATTTTCTCTACCATTTCCTTTTTTAAGATAAATTCTATTTTACAAAACTAACAAAATGAAAGGAGATTTGAAAGTTGGTGTACAACCCTGTAAAACGAAAACTAGAGTGCCTGCCTGGCACTGTTGGGCACACAAGCCTGTGCCTGTGCCAAAGAAAGGCTCATATTTCTGCATTCACAACAGGAATACGATGGAGCTACTGAATAGAAGTCCAATGAACAAAAGCCAGCCTGAGGACGGGCAGTTCTTCAAACCGTTCTCATTCAAGTGCCGATCAGTACCACATACACACAGGGTAAGCTGAATATGTAAAAGTTAAAACTTGCAAGCAAGAAGTCTTCTTAGTGAAAGTCTTTGTACTATTTGTAATTCTGTTAAAATTGTGTACTGTAGATCCGATTTTAAAAGTGTAATTTATTAAATAAATTGCTATAAATGTATTTTTTAATTCTTAATTTAAAATCTTATTTAGAAGACAATGAACCTTGTTTTTTTTTTGTTTGTTTTGTTTTTGTCAATAGATGCCTATTTGACTTAGACTGGGACCAAATCAAAACTTTGACAACCTGCTAATCACGCTTAACAAAACTGTATTTAATAGCATTTTATTTTTATGAGTAGAACAAATAAGATACTTACAAAAAAAAAGAAAACACTATTAAATACAGTTTTGTTAAGTTTGATTAGCGAGTTGTCAAAGTTTTGATTTGGTCCCAGCCTTAATTTCGAATAGTTTTGCCATTCATTGTCCTCTGAAGTTGAATTTTAACTACATTCGTATTGAAAATCTAACTAGATATACAGAGACATCAAACCACACAATTGAAAATGTACTGTTAGTCATTTTCTAGGCTTGGGCTGGAAGCAGGATGTTCTTGTTTCCAATAACTGCAGGGTGCATAGTAGAATGCCATTGGAAGTGTGCTGATTAGGAGATGGACCTTGAATTGAATGATTAAAAGCAAATCAATTGATTGAAAACCTCCACATGGAAGCACAGCAGGCTCTTTTATGGGGCCATATTGGATGTGTTAAAGTATATCCAGGCATATACAGTAATCCGTTGCCTATCAGATTGCTGTGGGACCAGACTAAGGTCAGATATGTAAAAAGTCAGATGAATGAATCCTGTTTTAAATACCAATATACACAGCAGTAACAATTACTATATTCACAGAACTGTTGTTTTAAGATTCAGCTTTTATTAGGGAGCTCCCCTAAATCCCTTGTTGAGAAAGATACAAGGTATTAGTGCTTGTGACAGAGTAGCCGTCTGCTGCATGAGTGCGTGCATTTTCTGCTGAGTGACAGGCAGGCGATCGAGACGGAGGTTGAAGGCGATAGGCCCTGCAGGCAAAACAGGATTTATTTGCATATCAACACACTGAACAGCTCACTTGACACTACCAGCAATGGCAGCGTATGGAACATATACAGTACAGTGTATGAAAACTTTGGTAGGATCTACAATATCTGAACTAATCTTCTCTGTTCAATAATAAACTAACGCTGCTGAAGAGATTGATCATGGTGGATATGTGGTGGGCTGATAATCGGCGGATTCCTCTAACTAATTTTAAAAATGACCCTCCCTCTCCTTCCAAACTTTTCCTCATTAAAAAAAAAAAGCCATAATATTTCTTGTTCTGTTTCTTGTTTCTTTTCTGAAGTCCTGTCAATTATATCGCTGATCATATTTATATCCAACACATTGACTCATTGTACTGTCAAAGCCCCTGATCTTGCCATGGGCCATGGAACCAAAGCTAATTTTTTTTTTTTATCACATTAGGAAACAAAACAGCTCACTAGTTTTAAAATCATTTTGGAGCCTTTGAAAGATGTGACACACATTCAACCATTGATATCTTCTTGATAAATCCAGAGGCACAACATTTGTCTCCTAAAAGAAACTATGTGACCCCAACCCCTGTACCTCCATATAGGAAGTTGCACCAAAACACTATCGTTTATAAGAATCACCAAAAGCATTTGCTGTTGTATACTGTAGGAAACGTTATTGTTTCGGACAGTACTATTCTATTATACTATATGTATGGATTTTCAAGAAAGACTTTCAGCATTATCGGGGATGGCTGACACAACTTTGTATTCAGTGAATCAATCCTCTATACTCAACCTCAACTTATAATGTGAATTCACAGTTGCCTTATTCTGTATGTACACAAGTATGAGGTGCTCATCATGATGTCACAAGTATAAACCAGTATATCATCCGGACTTTAAACAGCCTACTGCATTTACCCCTAAATTTAAAGAGGGAGTTAGGTTACTATATTGTTCCTATTGTATTTAGTTATCCAGCTTTCTTGAAAGGAAGTGTTTTTGTTTGGTAAAGATAAGAAGGCAGTTGGACTTTGTTGAGCTTTCCAGAAGGCGCTTTTTAAAAGGAAAAGATTTCACATCTGCTCAAGTTTGAAACCCTAATGAATTTTAAGTAGGTTAGCAAGTTATTTATGGATATCAGAGCGACCAGGCCATTGTGGCATCAGGGTCCAACGAGTGCCACTTTTTGTCACGCGCTTCCCCCTTGCTGAGCGGATTCAAATAGCTAGAACACTGACTTTTGCTCATCCTATTGTCATGGGCCAAGCAGCCATATTGTGCTGATTGCTATTACATTAAATCAGGCAGGGACTAACAGGGAAGTCTGTCATGCCAGCAGGGATCTCTTCCACCTTTTAAAGCTTGTTTCAGGGTCACAAAGTCATTCAAAGTCACCTGACCCCTGATAACCTTCTCAATACTAATGTGCACAGTGCCCTGTTTGGAATAACTTAATTAAAGACAACTGAGTTTTCTTGCTAACATTGGTTGCTGAAAAGATCCAACCCTCTTTGTGTGTTTTTTTTTCTTCAACTGGCAGCATCCAAGCCAGGAGAGTAAGGGAGCCCTTTTGTTTTGCATCGAAAGGGTTTGGCATTTGCGTTTCTTTTAAGGGATTTTGTATGACTCAGTGCACTGCTGCCTGCCTCCTTATCCTGTCTTCTTTGTCTGAAAGCTGCAATGGAAAGGATTTGTGTTGCATAGGATAGTTAATCAACAGCCCTGCAGATGTTGATAAAGGACCAGTGAACACACAAGGGGGAATAGCAATTCAGTAGAACCTGCAGATTTAAAGAGCATGTATCCACGTTTCTAAGCAAAGGAATCCTCTGTGTGATATTTTCCTTGCTTCATTCAGAAATCTCCTTCTATTACAGAGCAGTGTGCTTCCTGATGACCTCGTTGTATGTTTTTTCTATGGAACAGATGGGCTTTGCAGACCTTACAAAGCTTTGCCAGATTGTCCCTGGTTTTCAGCATGGAGAATCCACTTAAATGAATGGTAGTGAATGAATGAATGATGATGATAGCGATTGCAATTGCAGATGATTTATGACTGTAAACGGCACTTAGGACCCGAGTGAAATATAAATTTGGCCTGAGGTCTCGTCCCCGGGTGCCTGACGGCTACCTGCATGAGGTCGGCTAGAAAAACGTGAACAGATACATGCATCCCAGTGCCGCAGATAAGAATTGGCTATAGCCACATCTCCCCCCGAAATGACGAGGCCGTCAAACCATGAATGAATAATGAAAAATATTTAACACTCTCCACAGTGGCACTCTGCCACCTAACCTCCAAATATTTAATTTAATGAAAATCAGCAGCTGAGACAACGGCCCGTCGCCCAGACCATGACTGTGCCGAAGGAAAGAGCCCAGCCTCTCCAACCTGACCACGCATCCCGCAGAACTAAATACGAACCGCTCAGCACTCAGGTAAGGAAAAACCACCTACTCACATATTTTTCATTTAAGGGGGAAATCTCAGGAAATCCATGGCTGAGGACAGCCCCTCCTCCAGGCTCTAAGCGGTCAACTCCCATTTCGGCCTCCCAGCGCTTGACTGAGCAGCTGAAACTAAAAGAAGCGACAAGAATGAATAGAACACAGAGCTTTTATGCGCTTGCTGATCACGTATTGGTTATGGGCGGATTCTCCTTCCAGCAAAGCAACCAAGTTTACCATTCTTAAAGGCACATTATCCCTTTTTCAGGGGTACTTAGCTTTGATTATTAACCTCATGGGTCATCTCAGACAATCCAGTTCTGAAAAGAGTGGTTATTATTTCATCAATAGTTGTCTTCTAACAGGACTTGATTCTTGATTCTTGAAACTAGTGATCCAGTCCAAATTTTCCTTTTCGGCTGATGACATTAAAGAGTAAGCAGCAGGGTTCAGAAAAATTTAATGTTACACGCCCCCACGTGTTGCTACAACTGTTTAAATAATGTACCTGTCATTTTTCTTTCTGATAACTTTTTAGACTTATAACTTTAAAGGTTATTTTCAAAATGACCACTCTAGTGCACTGATAGTGTAAGGATCATTGCCCACATTGTCAAACAGGTAACATAACAATAACGATCCATGATGTGGTGCAGAACATAAAAGCTAGAACACTTGTTGTCGTTTATTTTTTATTTTTTTAAATCGCTTTTCCTGCAGTGATTTGGAGGACAGATCTCAAACCCCAGTGCACTAGAGCGAACATTTTGAAAAGAGCTTTGAAACAGAAGTGTAAAAAGTTGTCAGGATGTTAACAATGAAAAGAAAAATTACAGGTATGTTATTTAACAGTTATAGTAACACATGGGGACGTGTAACGTTATATTTTTCGGAACCCGCTATTCTTTAATATCTTCTGCAGTTTAAGGTTATGATCTTTGTGTCAAACACAATTTATAATTAGAAAGCTCAGAACTTTCATCCACCAATCAGGATGCTCAAATGACCATTTTTCTGTGTCATTTTAAAATCTACAGTTTAAAAATGTTTAAATTAATAATAAAGGCCTTGTTTACTGGTTTCAAATCACAAGAAAAACCCTGGTTAAAGGGCACTGCTTTGGTCATTATTTTGTTCGTACAAACCTTAACTACCCAATATAGTTAATTGACAGTCTACCAGAGTATATATATATATATATATATAGATATATATATATATATATATAATATATAATTGTTATTTCTTTATAAAGTTAAGTTACATTTCAGTTTCATTATGCAAAAAAGTTTATGAACAGTTTTTTAGATAATACAATTTTGTATTTATTTTTTTAAAGGCTTGAGTCATAATTAAATAGGAATCTACTAAAATAAAATAAAGCATATGCTTCCTTTTGGAGCAAACTAAAGGGTGCTGTTTTTACAGTCAGCAAATAGCCAAAAAGCTGTCAAAGGCCCATATTCTATAAGCTTGTAGATCTACAGTATTATAGATCCGTCATTACATGTTATAATTGGCTTGGTTCAAAGGGTTTAAACTTGGACTATCTCTTGATAAGTTGTCATACTGTCCAAACTACAGTGCCATGTAGCATTTGTTATAGCCTGCTGCATGAACCAACAGACATTTCAAAACTGTGTCAAAATCATGTTCAATTTTACACTATAATATAATTAATTTGTGCCTATTAACACAGTCATCTACAGTTTAAGCTCAAGAACGTTTCCTTTTTTCTGAACAGTATTCTTGCAGTTTTCCCATAGTTATACAGTAATATGCATTTACTATAGTTCACCATGATTTTCCATATTCTTTTACATGCTTTACCATCAATCGCTGTAATTACCAATGCTTTCCTATGCTTTACTATTCTTCCACTATGCTTTGATACACGTTGCAATGCCTTTACTATGGTAAACTTTTATAAGGGTATATTCACCCGATTTTATCAAAAACCGGATCTTCAGTCTTTTTTGTTTTCAAGGTAGTTTTTGCTGTAAGAACACAAGCTTAACTTACTGAAGGCACTAGAGGTTGTACAGTAAATGGTTGTGTTTTTAGCGCAGGAAATATACTGATAACATTTCCGTGGAAGGGGATGATTTTTTTCACCATGGGAACAACTTTCCTAATTAATCATATACACATACCTGTGTTGGAAATATATAATATATACCTATATACATATATATATAATATATCTATATATAATATATATATATGTGTGTGTAACTTATATATATATATATATAGTATATATATATCTATATATATATATAATATATATATTAAAGATAATTAATGTAACCAATTTACAATACATAATTATATAGATTGAACTGGGAAGCAACAAGGCATTGCTCTATTAGCTGTGAGGAACAGTTGTTTTTTTTTTTTTTGTTTTGTTTTTTTTTTTTTTTTAAGCCTCAACCTGCTGAAAACATGCCCAGTTTTGTTTCCCATTAGTGTAAAAATAGAGTAAACAGCTAATACGCTTTCATTGGGTTGTGTGGTCATTTTACTGTTGCACGTTTATCAAGCAGTGTTAATAACAGTATTTCAAATTTGCTGAGAAAATATCAAGTTGACAACCTCTGTAATTACAAAAATGACCTTACAGTCATCAGTAATTGTATTTACAATGGAGTACATTTTACTGTTCTAAAATCTAAATCAACCAAATTTAAATTAAAGCATCATCATGACATGATTTTTCACATTCCTCTTTGTCTTGTATTTTTAGTTACTGAATTTATTAAATTAATATGTGGATTAATAAATACTCCCTGGTGAAAAAGACTGGGGGCAGGGGGAACGGAGAGGTATGTGTGAGTTCACGGGTGTGAGTCGTGGTTGGCAGATTTTTTTTTTTTAAATCCTGCCTTAACGGGTCCTTGCCTGGAATGTGGCTGAGACATAATTGGGGAATTGGCAATCAATTAAGCCTCAGCCACATGGCATAAAAGCTGGCTTTTGTTCCCAGTAAAAGGGGAGTGTTGGAGAGAGAGGTTTTCTAGTGAATTCTATCTGAGAAGCATGACAAGAGACCTGTGTAGTCAAAGAATATTTAAAGGTACTGTGTGAAGCTGGGTGTGTAGAAGAAGTGTTTATATATATATATATATATATATATATATATATATATATATATATATATATATATATATATATATATATATATATATGATATCTATACACACCCACATAGAGTGCAATCCACATAAAAACACAATTTCTAAATGATAGTACAATGTTAATTTCCAGCAGTCTAGAACCCTCAATTCCCTTGAAACAAATAGTACCATGATTTCATGTTATTGCATTAAAGAAATCTGTAACGGTTTTGACATCCTGGTAAAAAGGTAATTTGAGGTTGAGGTATCATGAAAATGATACAGACTTATTGATTATTGCTCTCCACCTCCTGAATACCTGATTAATATTGTCTAGCTCAGTGCCAAGCATCCCTTCTCCACCTCATGTATAAGTCCTGGAGGAGCTGCCGTCGTCCCCGGAGCCCGAGAGGGAGGAGGAGGAGCCGTCGTCCCCGGAGCCCGAGAGGGAGGAGGAGCCGCCGCTCCCCAGAGCCAGTGAGGGAGGAGGAGCTGCCGTCCCCAGAGCCCGAGAGGGAGGAGGAGCCGCCGCTCCCCAGAGCCAGTGAGGGAGGAGGAGCTGCCGTCCCCAGAGCCAGTGAGGGAGGAGGAGCTGCCGTCCCCAGAGCCCGAGAGGGAGGAGGAGCTGCCGTCCTCAGAGCCCGAGAGGGAGGAGGAGCTGCCGTCCCCAGAGCCAGAGAGGAGGAGCTGCCGCCCCCAGAGATGGAGGAGCCGTCGCTCCCAAAGCCAGAGAGGGGTGAGGAGCTGCCGCCGCTCCCAGAGCCAGAGAGGGGTGAGGAGCTGCCGCCGCTCCCAGAGCCAGAGAGGGCTAAGGAGCTGCCGCCGCTCCCAGAGCCAGAGAGGGGTGATAACAGCCCACCCAAGGGACATAATTGGACTTTTGGGGGGAGGGGGGTGTGGTGGAAGGGGGGAGTTGGCTGATTGCGGCCGGTGTACGTTGTACATGGGGGGGGGGGGGGGGGGGGGGGGAGTGTGTGGCAGAGCAAAGCTCTGCCCTTTTTAAATTGGCAGGGATGGGGTTAATTTCCCCTACCTGCCTGGGTTTATTATGTTCAGGTGGCTGGGGTTGATTAGGTTAACGATCAATCAGCGCCCAGCCACCTGACATAAAAGGAGGCCTCTGCTGAGGAGGGAGAGGAAGCAGGTTGGAGCTGAGGAAGCAGGTTGGTTTTTGTGGTTTTGTGATTTTTGAATTTTGATAAATCCAGTGAAGGCATTGCCCAGCCTGGGAACTTTATTTTTGTGAGTTTTGTTTTTGCTTTATTTGTGTTTGAGTATCTGTTATTTTGCCCTTGTGCACTTTATTTTTGTATTTATTTATAATAAAATTGTTACTTTTTTGAACTGCAGACTGTCTCTGGGCCTCTATCCACTCACCAGCCTGCCACAGTATGACAAGCCCCTTTTTGAGTATTTATGTTTGTAGTCAAAATGAGCATAAGACATTGTCACACAGAACACTTTATAACCTAGGCAGTGAAATCTGCTGTCCGTCTAATGGCTGTTGTGTTGCTTAGCTGGTAGAGTTCTTGCTTATTCCACCCTAACCCACAAAAATAATTGATGGATTTGTTTATTGACATTATATGGGGCTTGTCATGCGTATTTATTGACATGTTCCTGCCCCTCTGAATCCATTCCAGAGCTAGTAAGTAGGACAGAGGAGCCAATCAAAATGCTGAACTTTGGGAGGGGAATCAGGAACCAATGTTTGTGATTCAACAGGCTGATTTTTATATTGAAAAAGATACTGCAAGAATACATACAACAAAGCAGAAAGCTAGCAAAAGTAATATGTTGTGTTTTTACCCCTAAGGCCTGATCAGTAACACTTTAAACTAGTCACATTGTCACAATTATGGTCCAGTACATCAGCATGCTATTGTACATGTTATATTGTTTCTTGTACTGTTAGAAGTAGCTTACTGGAGTGCATCAATAATTTATAAATGTCTCCATCTGTTACAGGAGAGCTTACTGGGATTGCTACAATAGGACCGATGTACAAAATAAATCCCATTTCCCTGCTCAGAGTGCTCTATTCTGAACACTAAAACTCACATCTGAGGTGACCTGCTTCTGGTGCATGGCTTAGAAAGTTTAATGCCTATTGATTTTTCTTTTTATTCTCCACAGTGCTACATGTTTATTGCAGTTGGCCCCTGTGTTCAGATAGAGAATGGTTCCTTGATTTGTCCAAATGCGGTTTTTGTAAATGAAGAATGGAGAAGAATGGCCAGTGTGTACCAGTGTAGGAGGGCTCCTATAATAAGTGGGGACTTTGCCGTTCTTTGATTGCTTTGAAGTAACAGTGTGCAAAATTTGTGCCTCAGCAAATATTTCTTGATGTCTGCAGGGAAGGCAGCATTGTGCTGAGATGTCTTTATAATGTGTCCCAAATTAAAGACACTTGGCGAGAGGTCATGGCAGTTCTTTCTCAAACCTTGTAACTAGCCCGTGGGCTAGGATGCTAACCCCTTCATTCAGAAGCCTGTGACTCTGCTCCTTTCTCAGAGTTTCCCTTTTATTATGTACTGAAAACACAGGCAGCAAACCAAGCAGCATCCTACACTCATTACTGGAAGAAAATGTTACTCTGCAACTGAATGTAAAAGTATACGAGGTGACTAACAAGAAAAAAGCTTATGATAATGTTGTAACAATAAGAGAATACATTCAAATACTGTAACCCCTCTTTTAGTCGCTTACGATTCATTTTAGTTAATTTCTTGATGTCTTTTTTAAATGAATACCATGACATATGCAATGGGTAGTGTAGTTTCTAAGTTTTTCCATTAAAGGAGTGATAACCATTGCTATCATATGCTGAGAAACTTTGTTCCTTCATTTATTTATTTATTGTTAATTCAGGATATGCTAATTAGATTAAATACTGCATCCTGGTAGTCTGAGTTTGAGCAACAACACATGAAATGATTAGGTACTAGGAAGCAACTACTTTTCATACATTGTGGTGTGTAGTGCAGTCCTGACATCATTGCCCATGAGAGGAAAAGCTGCAAATTAAATTACTGAATGACATTAACCACGCGCCTGCATATGTCCCATGCAAAACCAGCACAGGTAAAGATTGGACTTTATTTAATGCATACAAGGCAGCACTTGGATCAGGGATCCTGGGTATGGTTCACCCACCGCTTGATTCAATTGGGAGAGATCCTGGCTGCAATGAGGGATTCTGGTTTTATGCCACTGTATAATAAATCATAAATAACAAGGAATTGGCAGAGCACACCTTAGATAATCTAATTTATTATGATTCACTATCAAACATATTTTATTCTATATTTGAGTTATTTAAGTTCTTCAAGGAAAATCATTCTTTGGCTCAGCGGTGTTGGCATTGGGTCATATTGAGTGAAGGGAGAGGAACTGGCAAGCCCACTTCACATAGCCACAAGGATTTCCTGTCACACCAACCCAAGAGTTACACTGAAACAATATCAGATAAATGAAAGGCCATTCAAGTATGAGAGTTGTGCTCTGAGTGACAGCGTCCAGGTCAGGGTTCCAGGCCCAAGCTCTGAGCCCTGAGGTACGGTGCTTGAGATAGACCAAAACAAACACTGTTCTTTGTTTAACAGTGCTTCTCTCACCTTTGTGTCTGTCAAGCAAATAATAATGCAAAAAATAATTGAGTAAAAACAAAGACTCACCAACTGTGTCTTCTGCAGTGTCCCTTGAAGGCGTTGGGTTGGAAACACTACTGTGGTAAACCAGGAAAGGAAATCCCCCAAGCAAACAAGGTCAACCCCACTCAATCCAATATAAGCTAAATGCCACCTCTACATTTCCACAACCATATTTTGAAACATATTTTGATGGGTTTGTTGATTAACAATAGGGCTGAAGAAACTAAAATATCAAGTAAATGTTATGGAAATATTTAAACAGAAAATATTTTAGGAGTGTCCTGAACATTTGTTATACTTATACTTTATTTTACTTAAAGGGAAAATACTCCAGGAAAATCCTGTTGAACGAGGGATCAGTTTATGCAGGAAAGCATCAAATGTATTCTGTTTAGAAATACTAAAATAAATTCAATGACCTATTGAGTATTCAGTTTGTCTGCACCACTTATGTTCATTTTGATGAAGTTAATAACTGTAAACTGTACATGAATGTTACCTTAGCTATTGCATGTGCAGTTCAAGAGCAGACAGGGATTAGAATGCTTTTATCTAATTGGGCTAGGGTTGTGCGGCACATTGGATTTGGCTTGGAGTGATTCAATCAGGTCAACGTGCACATTTTTAAATACACCTACAGACTTGAAAATCTCCAGATCAGTCATTACCTTGCTTGTGTATGAAGTTATTCAGCATAATAAAAAAGAATATAGAAACTACATTACTAGGAAACTATAGCATACAGACTCATAATCAGATCATATTTGCTTTGAAATGATTACTCAATTTAATTAAAAGTAACTGGTTTTACTTCTAGTCTATTTACTTACCTAACAACAGTATTTCAATTACCATCCTCTCTAATCTTGTAAACCCATTCGGTAGATAAGCTATCTGCTGATGGTCTAACAGAGCTGGGTATCGTATTTCATTCTCATTAGGGGAATATATGCAGGTAATTAAGGATCAGACTCATTGAGGCTCAAGAGGCAGACAAACTAACTTTCACTCCCTGTACACCTGATCGGCAAGGTGGCTCCATTTATCAGCAAATACTGAGTGCCTGGCTTTGTATTCTAAACACACCAGCTGCCTGTACTTACTCAGAGCCATTTTCCTTTCTTTCAGGAGTTGCCTTCTATTTTTGTATTGTTTGTTAACTAACACCTTTGTGTTTTGTGCGGTACTATATTATTCCCTGTTCCATTGAATGCCACGTACTATTAACACTCTCCTTGTTAATGTCCCATGTTTTCTATTTGTCAATCATCGTGTACCTTTGACTTGTGTAGTGTCTCCCCCTTTTTGTTCTAAATATACTTGATTTAGCCTTGAATACCTAATTAGTGCCAACAAGGTAATTGTTACCCAAGTGCTTGCAGTTTGCTATTTAATTGGCTTGGATTTATCAGGCTCCATTATCTAGCTACCCTTCAATTTAAATCAAAGTGATTGTAATGAATTTCTAATGTCATATTCATTCTTATTAACAAGGCATCACGTGTATTAAGCAGCAGGGTGAATGTGGACTTTGGTGAATGTGGAGATGCATTCTCTAATGAAAAATGATATATATATATATTTACTCTGGATTTTGTTTAGACAAATCTGTGTATGACATGTATGTCGATTTTGTTGGAAAACCTGAATTTTTCTAAAACAAAAAAAATATTAACTGCTGTTTTTTTGCACGACATTTTGATCACAAGAACATGACATGGCACTTGATATTCCAAGAACGAAAAGGACATGCACTGAAGAATGTTCAAAGTTTTGAAACGATCAAGGTCTGGACTACCTCTGACATCTCTGTCTGGTTTTGTTGTGCATTTTGCTCTATGTGTATTCTTATGGGAGTAAACTATGTAACCATGTATAACTATTATACATGGAGGAAATCTTCAAATTTCAATTTAAAGTTTTGTTGTTCTATTTTTCCTGTTGATTGTTAATGCCAGGTCTCCTGGCCAAATTGCAGAAAACAATCAATTAACTTTATGATTTAGTTTTCCCAAAAACCTTTAAGCCAGCCAAGGCTTTATTGACCTCCTTTACAGTCATTTTTTTTTCTTTTATAGCTCTGTTCTTAACTTCTTTAAATGTTCATGTAATGCAGGCTGCTGAAAAGGCTGCTTTTGTTTCCCATATCAGTTAGGTTATGGAAAGAAGTAGCTTACTCTGGATCTTGATGGGGATTTTCTTCCCTAATCAGATAGGATTTACCTAGGCTCTAGAGATGTAGCCTGCCCCAGAGTACTTACATCTAAACCTAACCCAGAGATGAAATACATTGCTTCCTGTTTTAAATACTCTTATCTTAATCCTTTCACCAGCTTCTTGGTACAGCGACATCCCTGTATAAAATACTGTACAGTGATCCCCATTTATGAGATGGCCCTTTACATCACGGGACCAGTTTTAAGGTGGCCTTTTCGTGGCTCTCATTGGCCCTATAATGCCATGCCCCAACACTTTCATTTGCATTATAAGGCGGTTCACAAATAGCATGGTCTCGTGCCTGTGGATCAAGACTACAGAGTCATTAAGCATAGTAATATTGAATGTGATTGATTGTTATAGTGAGTCATAAATGTGGCTGATGGTTGAAAATCAGGCCTGAAGCCCAAGACAGTTATAAGCTGAAATTTCTGTTTTTTTATCAAATATTAGTCAAGCAAAAAAAGAACAGTATTTCTTTCAGGCTTAAGCATACATTAAAGGGCCTATAAATATTAAGAAGACCCTCTATACCGTGTGGCATTCCTTTTAAAGTGAATCACAGCTGCTACTTGACGAGGGGTAGACTGTACTAGGTTCCTGTTCATGTCTGTCAGTGCGGATCGCAGTTCAGTCAGACTCAGGGGTGGGGACTGTGCAGGCTATTAAATATATGAGTAGCCTGAATCGTTGTACTTGAATAAGTTGCAGACAATTCTGTCAAGGTGATTGGTTGCGTTATCATCTTTAAATAATCATTTTGTAAAATACACTTAGTGGACCTGATCAATCCCAACTCTCAGATAAATGCATTGCCATCGATACCACCCTCTGTTATAAAAGCACAGCAAAGTGTAATAAGGCATATTTAAGCATTGTAAAGCCCATAGAGGTATGATGAAACATATATAAAATGATGGAAAACCACATTAAACTATAGTAGTTTGCCAGAATCTGGGTGCAGTGCTGCCATCATAAATAAATGACCTGAAGGCTGATTCATCCAACTGTAAAGGTTTATTTCTATTATCCACCTTTGATCTATGCACCACAGAAGTCAAGATTTGCCATTTTGTGGTATCACAAGAGTTTTACAAAATGGCAAATATTCCAAGTAACTCTTCTGGTCAATACCATTTTTTTCACTACTTGCTTTCACTGTTATTGTGCATATCTATTGTGGCCTAAAATACAACTAGCTCTGTATTTTTTGGAAGGAGAGGGGGTGGGGGGGGGGCTCTTTTAATCTCCTCTTTGCTGTTCTGTCCTTGTTCCTTAATTCCCTCATTACTGTACCTCTTATCCTGTCTTATAGAATCTCTTCCTTCATTGGTTTTGCTTTGATTTGCTTTTTTTGTTGTTGTGTCATCACATTTTGAGCCAGTTCAGGGTTTCCAAGGGAAGCCAATTTATCATAGTAATCGCACTGTAATGTGATAAATAACGTTCACTGATGAGACCTCCCTCCTATAGAAACGAAGGCTGAGCTGCTTTCCATCCTTTGCTTTAGTGGACTGCTTCCATCAATCATGTTTGATCATGAGGAGGGCTTGGATCAGGTTCTGCTTTGATGCCCATGACTGGAGTACATGGAGCGTAAGCGTGAGACTTGAGTTTCCTGTATGTGCCACACAACATATGTTGGAGTTGGAAGGTCTGCTTTATAGGCTTGCCAAGTGTTGAATGCTGATTGATGTGTAGTGTATCATTCTGGTTGGTATCTGATGATATCTAGAGGGCTGACCCTTCTATTAGCTTATTCTTGTGATAAAATTGAATTGGAAAAGACAGAACTGGTATACACATAATGTTTTTTTGGTTGTGGCAGGATTCAACTTTTCTGTGTGGCTAACAAATGCCAATGACTGGAAGGGCACAAATATTAATAATAGCTTTCGCTAATATTAACTATAGTTTATCTCAAAATTGAAGGAAAATAAAACTTTTAAATATGCAAATTGGACAATTAAATTGGGCTGTGGGAAGACACCTAATAGATGGTTACATTAACAATATATGATTATGCACAAGTGTAATTTATTTCTTAACAGGTGAGTTAACATTAAGAAGCATGATAGGATTACTAATTCAGCTTACATATATAATATACACATGATCTATTATACCAAAATACAAAATTGGACTTTATTTATTTCTGTGACTATTAATTCCTTGAAAAAATCTGAGACATATTGTGAAAGAGAGTATAAAGCTTGTATAAAATAAAGCCCAATGTGCTTATTTGAATAATAAGCTAAGTCTCACATCGTTTATAGTTGCGTTGAATGATTCATATGTAATAAGCAGGTTTCATTAAAACCATCAAGGGGTTAAAACAACATACACTTGTGTTTAACTTGCATTTGCCTTTGTGTTTAAACTTTTAAACTTAAATAAACTGGAGACTCAAAAACTGTAGGAATAGTTTTTTATAAATGTGAATTATCTAGTATTACAAAGAATTACCTTTAAAACACAGATACACAGTAGGGTATAAGCACAGTAACAATACAATGATAGTAATAAATCATTGTTGCCTTTATTCTTGTGCTGATCACGTGTGGACATTTTATGACATTTCTTAGCGTTTCAAACTCATTTAGGAGAAGCAGGTTTGCTAATGCTTTCATTCTTGTATTTTTACAGGTTTTGCCTTGCTATGTCTCCTTTGTGAGTGGTGCAACACTGTGGGACAGAGGAGTGTACCATTACACTGTAAGTAATACATTTGATACTTTAATGGTATGTAAGCATATACTATACAGATTGCACTTTTCACTGTGTATATGGCCATTGTGAAGATTTATATACTTTGGAATTGTACAGTCACCCCTCTTATTCTGTTCAATAAAATCATTGAACTTTGATGCTGTGTGACTGTTTTATGAACATTGAGTTTTAGAGGAATCACATTTTCCTCCAACTACAGTAAACAATGAAAGCATATTTTTTTTCATTAATTGGCATACCGCCAATTGATTTTCCTGAATATCCCTGAAGGCTTCAGCTGAAAATGTTCCAAAGAGTAACCCCAATACCTCTGACCTTCGCTGGTTTGCAGTAATGGACAAAAAGATCTAAGCTTTGGTATTATAAAGAGATTTCACATGGCCTGACTGAGTTGTATAACTACTAAGCAATTTTTCAATGGGCTCAGCCAATTGATATTTCCCATAATAACCAGCAACGAGCACGAATCCAGCACAAGCTGCCAAACTGAAAGGATTTCCAAAACAAGCAACACAGAACTTTAAAACTCTGGCAGGAAAATATTGCTCACCAGAGATTATAAAAAATACTGAATGGGGTAGTGTGTGATAATCAATCAATCAATCAATCAATCAATCTTTATTTTATAGTGGACCACCATCAGAAAACGCTTTACAAGATGCAGTGACAACAAGAAAATCCATAATACTTCAAAATACAGAGAAATGCATAATACATGATATACAGTAAAAAAAAAAGAAAAAGAAAAGCATAATACATTAAATACAGTGGAAAGTGAATAATACATGAGAATAAATGAGAATTGTTACATTACATACTAAAACTGTACACTATTTGCTATATGTCAACTATTCTGTTTTTTATTCATGGCTGTTTCTTATGAAATAATATCTGTACAGTTTTTATGTTTTATGTTTTTATTTTAATATAAAAACAAGACAAATGTGGGCCATACTTTGTCCCTTTATCTCCCAACAGCTTTTTATATTAGTGTTTCACACTGCTTGGAACAAATAGCCATTCCAATTAGTCACCACCAAAAACAAATTTCATGGGCCAATTAATTTTAAGAGAACACCAATCGGCCATTAGGCGCAGAGGGATTTTTTTTTTTTTTTAAAGGTTAACTGTAGAGCTGAGGGCCGGTTTGATGATCATCTCATTAAAATGGAGCACAATGCAAAGCAAATCAGGATGTTAACTTAATTTTCTTTTTTCAAATGTACATTACCAAAGACATCAGGGAAATTGCTAACCTATTATGTCTTTATTTCCACTGTGGTGGACCCTTGCTTGTTAATGCCACTTCATCAGTGCTTATTTTAGAAAATCTCCACACACACTCATGCAAAGGGCCACTGGTAGGTGTGTGTGTGTGTGGACTTGGCAACAACAATCAACACGGAATGTTGCCATGGAGATACCAGAGTTTTCACTGTATGCATCCTGTCCTGGCCTTTGCTTAAGCAAGCAGAAAACAGAAAACAAAGACGTTATTTCAGCTAATGGTCTAATTTGCATTTTAAACTGGCTTAAATGTTCCCATTTCCTTCGTATTTTACTTTTTAAACTGATCTCAGTTACCTTTAACGATGACCCCACAGTTTCTTTAACACAGGCTTTCTGATGGAGTTGTAAAGGCATAATGTACTGAATGAATAGGGGGTGGGGTGTCCATTTTCTTCTTGTTAGTTTTAATGGAGCTCTATTCTGCATTTTGGGGGCCTATCCTTTTGCTTGTCTCGGTAGCACAAGGTTTTTCTTTTCTTTTTTTCAATGTCATTGTTCAATCAAATCTCTTCCCCTTAGATGGGGGTCCAAGTTGAAAATGTGTGCTAACGTTACTGTACACACACACAAATATAAATGGAAATTTGTTGTCCTCTTCTCTTGGGAGGAATATGCATGGAATCTAACAGCAGCTTGTCTGATATTCACTTTCTCTCTCACTCCCTCTCACAGTGAAAGGTCACGTTGACTGAGATAATTATATAGTACTATAGGAAATCACAAAGAATGTATGCTAATATACTATTTAAAAGCAAATAAGAAATAATTTAATAATAGACATTCATGGGGAGGGTACTGGCGACTGCTGGCCAACCACTTGACTAGTCCCATAGAAACATTTCCTTCAAGCACATTGCCAGTAAAGCATAAAAATTGTTACCCTCAGAATTTGGTCTGAATTTTGAAAAGTAGTTTCAAGAGCTATGACTGAGGTGGCACGCCTGACTTACTCTGGAATAAAAAAAAAAAACATGACTAAATTGTAAGAGGTTGGTGGTTCCATGGTGTACATTCATAATAACTATGGGTTAAAAAGCATAAATATCAATTTAAAGCCTTGGTGTACTTCTAGATAGTAACCTCACCTTTGATGCCCAAATCTTCTCTGTAGTCAAATGCTCCTTCTACCACCTCTGAAACATCTCAAAGGTCCGCCCCTACCTTTTTGCAGAGATACTCGGTCATGCAATCATCTCTCTCATCTCGACTCGACTACTGCAACTCTCTCTATGGTGGTCTTCCATCACATGCCATAAACCGATTGCAGCTGGTTCAAAATGCCACTGCTAGGATTGTAGATGTAGAAAACATGATCACATTACCCCCAGTTTTGCCCAGCTGTACTCGCTACTTGTAAAGTTCAGGATTACTTTCAAAATTCTCCTGCTTGCCTACAAGGCCCTTCATCACACAGGTCCAGAGAATCTCTCCAGCCTGCTGACCCACTATGTCCCTGCCAGCAAGCTGAGGTCCTCTGACTTTGGCTTGCTTGTTATACCCAAGCAAAAGTGCACCACACTTGGAGAACGCTCTTTTAGCTTCATGGCCCCGACTCTCTGGAACTCACGCCCAGCTTTAGAGCGCATAGCTCCCAAAGTCATTCGCTCCAAATCAACTCTTAAGACCCACTTGTTCTCACTTGCTTTCAATACTTTTTAAGCCTAATATCTAGCACTTAGCTGTAGTCTAAATTGCTATTTCAGGTTTTTCACTCCATCTTATTCGTATGATTCTGTATGACACATGCATCCACAATGTTTAGAATTCACATCCTAGCCTTGTATTTAATGTATTTGCTTTTTTTTTTACTATTTGTATTTAATGTACTGTTTTTCTGTATTTCACTCTATTTAATGTATTATGCACTGCTCCTCACTATCTTGTAAATCGCTTTGTGATGGTGGTCCACAATGAAAGGTGCTATATAAAATAGAGTGATTAATTGACAGAGGGACTAATAGAACTCAAGAGTGGATATCTTCTCTTCTACCGGGCAGTACAGATGGACGAACAAGAGGCCTTGAATTCATTGTCCACAAGAGAATCAAGAATAACACAGTAGAGACTGACGCAAGACTGATAGCGAAAGTTTCAAGGAAGTATGAACTTCAGGTGATCCAAGTATATGCAGCAACAATAAGCTATTCGGATGAAGAAGTTGATGAGTTTTATGAAGTACAAAAACTACACAAAAATGGGAAGAGCCACTATAAGTTCATCATCAGTGACTTCAACGCCAAAATAGGAGCCGAGCAACAGGACGATAATCCAGTCAGCAAATATGGACATGGCAACAGGAACGAGAGGGGTGACAGACTAGTCGAATTTGCAGAGAACAAGAACTTATTCATCATGAACACCTTCTTCCAGAAGAAACCTATCAGGAAATGAACATGGAAAGGACCCAACAGAGTGAAGAATGAAATTGACTACCAACAAGAAGCACACCATAGAATATGTCTCAGTACTAAACAATTTTAACACAGGAAGTGACAACATACTTGTAAGATGCAAAATACACCTAAACACAGCACTGGAGAGAGCAAACTCGTGATGATGAAATCCAACACAATCAAGGTAAAAATGATCCAGAGGCAAAGCCTGGTGTTTCAACTGGAACTGAAGAGTAGATTCAGCCCTCTTCAAGATCTGCAAAAAGATGAAGCAATCGAGGTATCAAAATCTATGAGGAAATGATGCAAGTAATTGTAGAAACAGCAAGAAACATTGCTGGAACACAAAGTACAAAATGCGACCAGAAGATCACGCAAGAGACAAAAGACCTCATGAAGAAAAGAAGGCAAATGAAAAAAACAGCAGCTCTGAAGTCAAAGATTTAACACACTGAGCTCTGCAAGACAGTAAGAAAGCACACTACTGAGGATATGCATAGTTCAACTGTAAGTTGGTAGAGAAAACTATTGAAAACAATCGAAGCATGAAGAAAGAAAAACAAACACTAATCATCGGGGGAAAAAAAACAAACAATTTTAGCAACCAAACAAACATATAAAGATAGGAAAGGCACACAGAGAAGATGGCATAACGATTGGCATCGTGAAAGAAAGAGGTAAAAAACTGAGAAAAATACTGTTGTGTATTTTTTCAGATTGCTTTAAGCAAAAGCAAGCGCCAAATGACTGGACCACTTCGGTGATGCTTTACATGAGAGAGGAGATAAAGAAGACCTCAAGAACTGCACACCTATTAGCTTACTTCCTATAGTCTACAAAATGTTTACCAACATACTCACCAACAGACTTTAAGATAAATTTTATTTGGCACAATCAAATGAGCAAACAGGATTCAGGAGTGGATTTAGCACAAATATATGTATTTTTTGTATTTTAGTTGAAATTGCCAACATGAGTTGTTTAAGAATCTGTATAATAACCATTCGAAAAGACATGATTTTAATTAATGCAAGAACAGCAAAAGATACGACCATGCCCCGCTTGAGTAATGAAGATCTTCTGGTTGCTATCGGCATGATTGAAAGCGGTCTGTCTGTGAGAGAAGTTGTCTACAGAATGAGATGTTCTGCTTCAACAATTAGCAGACTAGTCCATTGAAACCAGGAAACCTTCTCTCTGAGGGACAGGCCATCTCCTGGAAGCAGAGGGTCACCACACCGGCCCAGGACCGTCACATCTGACTGATCCATCTGTGTAATCGTTTTCAGACAGCAGTGGCTACAGTACAAGAAATTTCAGGAAGAAATAACCTGTGCATCAGCAGAATGACTATAGCTTGCCATCTGCTTGAAAAGGCCATTCGGCAGTGGAAGTGAGATGATATGGAGAAGAATCTCCTTTAACACAAGAACACAAGCCTTTGTGCTTACTGCTCATCGATACATTGACAAAGTCCTTGAGGCAACAGTTTTCCATTCCTGCAAGCCAATCCGAAAGTGTCAATTTTCCAGCAGGACAATGCAAGACCACACAGTGCTAGGATTACAATTGCACGACTTCAAGAAAACAATGTTGAGATCTTGTCGTGGCCAGCTTTTTCTCCTGACTTGAGTCCAATAGAACTTCTGTGCGACCATATCGCCAGTGCCATCCACAGGAGACAACAGCGACCAGCCAACCTTCACCAGCTCGCTGCAGCTGCACAGGAAGAGTAGAGGAACATCCCACAGCAGTCTATCCAGAGGCTGGTCAGGTGTATGCGTCAATGCTCCCAGGATTGTGTTAATGCTCAGGGAGGTCATCTGTATTTGTGTTCGCATTTTCTGTGATTTTGTTTGTTCATGTCATCAGTATAGATATATATATATATATATATATATATATATATATATATATATATATATATATATATATATATATATATATATATTATTATTATTATTATTATTATTATTATTATCTTCATAGTGACACCATTACCTCTAATATTAAATGTATTTTATTAGAAGTGAGCAACCACATACTTCATTTGCAAATAGGTTCCATAATATTAATCATTAACCGAAGGTCTATGACAGATAAACACTAATGTAAGTACAACTAACGTGCTTTGTATTCAAACCTAAAACAAAACCCCCAACCAAAGTTGGAACCTGTGAAATTAAATCATGTGCAAAAAAACACACCTTTTGTTGTGAGAATAAACAGAGTATATCTGTGCGGCAAGTCAAGTTCCCAGCCAAACCCCAGGAAGAAAATATGAAAAGGGCTTTTTAGACTTGACTTTTTCTTCCTTCCTTAGAAAAAAAAAGTTTATGTATTTCCATAGAAGCTAATTGGGAAACAGTCTCAGTGCAGTGTATTTTGTTCAACATGAACTCTATTGAAGGGAGGAAGTTCATTCACCTACTGTGAAACTTTTTAAAGTAAATATAGATTGGATTTTTTAAAGATCACCTTTGATTTAAAGCACTTGAGAAGGATTACCAACATGCGCATGACAACATAGAGGCAAGTGTAAAAAGGTGACTATTTGCAAAGTAATAAAATGTATTAATTATTTATAAAAATGCATTCCTGTCACTCTATCTATTTCTACAGTTAATAAGCTGTAAAGTAGGTCAGTTGAAAATTCAGTTTTTTTTTTTTTAGTGCCATATGCTGAGCATATAAGCAGGGCAGTGTTCTTTTATTGTAGAACATTGAGACCCTTGTCTGCTGAATACACTGGACAAATGTTTAGTGGCTACCATGGGTTACCTATAGTTCAGGTTAAAATATTGAGCTTGAAGTCCTGTTAGGACATGCCTGGACTTGAAGCTTAGAGACAGGAACCAAGATCTTACCACAACTGGAAAATGTATTGCTGACCAATGAGAGCAAAAAGACACATTTGTGCATTAATGAGTTGGGCTGTGTAGTTTTGGATAATGGTATCTGTATTTTAATATCACCAAGTGTTGAATGACTATGGTTAATTCTAGCAGTAAGATCACAGGTGTCACTAGACTGACTCAACATGTAGAGTGTATGGCAAAGTAAACAAACCTCTTCCTAAACTTTGTGTATTTGGGATTTATGTACATTGGATTTCGATAGTCCTTTGAGCCAATCAGAGATTTAGGCAGTGTAGTGTGAACCATTAGAATTCGATATTTCCAGATGCATTCATTGCTGGACTTACAGTACAGCAAGTCATATATGTGACATGTCACAGCTATTCTTGATCAAATCAATAATCATGTTGGAAAACCTGAAAAGTTACAGAGTACTGATGTTTGTTGGGTTTGTTATTTTTATGGGATTTGTAGGGTTTGTTATCTGATGTGTGAAAGTTGCTGAAAGACCACACAATCACTTGGGGAGCGATCCACAGTTGACTCCATAACTACAAATATTAAAAACACTGACATGGTACATTAAAACAATGGTAAGGAGTTTAGAAATACTAAAATAAGCTTCAATTCAATGACAAAACATTTCCAGTAGAAATCTTTTTCAATGTTTTCACACCCAGTTTCAATCAAGTCACTGCAAGCAACAGTGGGCTTGTTGAAACTGGTTTTGCTGTGGTTTTGAATTGAATTTTTGCGCTACTGGCTCTTTAATGCAAGAGACATGCAGGACTTGAAAAGATGACTAATAATTATCTCTTCCTGTGGGTAGAAAGTTCGGCTGAATGCTAAGCAGTATTATAGCCTGGTTTCTGACACAAGCTGATAATCAGATTTTCCTGGCCTAAATCTCTGCGGTCCCAACAGTGCTTCGTACTGTCTGGGCTTTCCCATATTAACCTTAATTAGAATGAGCAGAAACTAAAAAAATATATATATATATATATATATATATATATATATATATATATATATATATATATATATATATATATATATATATATAAAGAAAAAGTCATGTTTAGTCTTCTGGGGGGGATTAACCTAGTTACAGAAAGCCTGGATTTTTTTGTGAAGGTAAAGAAATTCAAGCAAACTTCTATTCAGCTAGGAAAGATTTTCAGATTGTTTTGGTCCCAGACAATAGGTCACTTCGTATCATTATACAGTGGGGGTGGGACAGCTCCTGTTTTGTTCCTCTGGATTGCCTGCTGGGATGTCAACTAATAGACTTCCTGCATTCATGTCAGCAATTGTAGTTCTACTTTAACAAGCTGTTAACTTACACAATCAATTACATTAGCTACTCTGTTAAATATAGAATTGACGTGGGCTGGAGCACATTCAAATCTGGATTGCTACACAACTGGTCAACAACATTATGTACTAATACATATGAGGAACTACATACCACAAGCATATCTCCCCATGCACTGTTCTATATTGTGGTGATCATTTGGAATTTTACTATTACTGTACATTTCTGAAATGCTTTTTAAGGTGTTTAACAAGTAGTTTCTAAGTCTGTAAGCCCTGTTAGTGTTCTTTATACTGCTAATGACAAAATATGTTGAAGCCGAATGGGGAAAAAAAATTAGAACACACGAGACCTGTGTAAACCAGAACAAAGATGGCAGGTGCAAGGGTTATGCTGAGGCCTAAATAACTAAATAAATACATAAATACATTTTTAAAAATACGTGCTGCCCACAGAGAGAAATTCATTAGAATTAAATATTTACTCTCCGAACATTGTGGTACACAAAGTCATGTTAAATTATTTCCTGACAAAAAGGGTCTTTAGGCCACCAATCACAAAAATCAATTTTTGCTGTTGTGGTATCTTTCATTATTAGACAGGCTCTGTTTGAGAAGGAATAAAAACATGTGTCTCGTGTATAAAGTGCTGCTTTGTGCTGGCTCAGACAGGTTGAGGAGAAGCGCACACCTTGTGATAAAATGTACTTACTATAGTAACACAGCTAAACAAACAAAATCATGTAGCTTCCATAGGTTCACTTCCACTGTGAGGCTGATCTTCAGCTGGTGTTGGCTCACACTGGATACAAATCTAAACTGAACCCATTAGGACAGACTGACTACCTGTCTGGGGGGTGAGAGAATCCCTGCTTGGTTTAGGCTAGTAACAATCATTACGCTAGCTCTGTGAGGGAGGAGACGAATGCAGCCAATAATTCCATTCAAATCCAGCAAGCTGTTAGCTCAGTCTAGAACTAGACATTCTAATGATCCTGGTGAGTATGCAATCTCTTGATTATATACAGTGTTAATGTGAAATTCTGCAATGATTATAGCTGTTTCTGTGCAGGTCTCTGTTTTTGTGCTGTGATTTACCACACTTCTCATTTGCAGCACCATGCTACCATTGCTGAAAAATGATTTGAACATACTTTGGTAAAGGTGCCCTATACCATGCACAGACTGGCAACCAGTGAAATGCCTTGCAAACAAGGAGCAGTAAAATTATCACAGTAATGTA
Source organism: Polyodon spathula (assembly GCF_017654505.1). NCBI lineage: Eukaryota > Metazoa > Chordata > Actinopteri > Acipenseriformes > Polyodontidae > Polyodon > Polyodon spathula. The sequence continues at coordinate 26,027,459 of NC_054540.1, read as the reverse complement.
TTTAACTAAGGAAACACAGTGTGCTTCAATATGTATTTTAATAATTCCTTGTTTAGTATTTTGTGTACACACGTAAATTCATTCCCAGATATTTAGGTGTTGGGTAGCCAATAAAATACCAGTAAATGCCTTCACTGAAGTGGAAGAAACTACCGGTAATCCTAAGAGTCTTCACAAAGTCTTTTATCAATACTAAAGTGTTGTGATTTGAAAACTTCTAGTCTTCTATCTATACTAAAGTTTTGTGAATTGAAAACTTCTCACAAGTGGTACAACTTTATTTTGCTCACAGGCTGCAATGTGTAATTTACAGAATATTATGCATAAAAAAACATGAAAATGAAGGGATAAGTATAGACTTGTCATGGTAAAGATGACTAGAAGACTTCTGCTTTGATAAGGATCTGGACAAAACAGTACTTCAAGAAAAGAGCATTTGTACCAAATAAAAAAGGAGAAGTTATTTAGAGACAGTTTATGTCTTTTTCTTACAGAGATCAGGATGCTCTAGAAGTTAGTACAGCGAACCTAATGCAGTTAAACGTAGTTTTGATAAATGCCAATCACATAGCAGCTGGGCAATTGAAGAAGAAACTGACAGCTGTCTTCAGATGAAGTGCAGGACTGAAACACAGAAGCAGGAAGCTTTGGAAAGGAACTGTGTAACTGTTGTAAAGGCAGAGTGCACTTACAGGGTTAATCTAATTTTATGAACCCTTTTTAAAATTAAATTACCTTCTACTTTTTTAAGGTTTTTGAACGTCAACATGCTTTACATATTCAAATGAATAATATAAATACTACTAACAATAATAATACCGTTTTTGGTTTATTGAGGTTTTCCGATGTGTTAAAAAGGTCTGTCTGTTGAAGTTGTTACTTAACTATAGATTCTTCTCTTCAGGCAATGTGAGGGACAGAATTTTGTCAGGATTTCAGTAAATACATTTGCATAATGTGTAATTAAGAGAATACCCAATACGGGTCCTGAAAATATTTATTAATTTGTTTAAATAACTTTAATCTTCAGCTGTGTTAGGTGCCAGACTGTTACCAAGTGTGAACATGTCAGGAGCGCCTATCTGCAGCAGTCCACAAGGGGGAGCCGTCACAGAAAAACAAATAGAGAATTGGGGATTTTATATTTTGTTTTAAAGTTGAAACAACAAACTGCATCTGTTTAAATTAGAAAGCAGTTTTATTTAGATTGTAGATGAATTCCTTGTTCACAGCATCCAAGAAAATTGTTAAATAAGTAAAGTACTAAGAATAATAAAAACAATAAACACGGCTGCTTTTCTGTGATACAGTATTTAGAACCTGTACGCAGTTGCTAGACACTATCAAGAGATCCACACATAATTTTGTGATCAGCTGCTGAATGTAACTTATGCTGTCAGTTAGTTGGGTTAAAAATATTCTGACATTGAGGAACCTAATTTTCGAAGGGATGATAAAGATCTGTTGGGAAATTATTTATTTTCAGCAGCCCTAAATTATATTAATCAGTCTCAATCAGTAACAGATTCTAAACTATGATATTTTTCTTGTGCTGATTCACTTTATCTAGTTTATTGTCGATGTGTCACAGTGTCACATTGTTTTTCTACTAATGCACTTTGATGTTCGTTGAGACATTTCTATGACATTTTGTGGGACTTTTGCCCCTATAAAGAATTGTCCATGTTTGGAATGCATTGTACATTTGTGACATCAAGTCTAACCACTGGGCCACTGTATGTACTATGAACAGTACCTTTTTCTTCACTGATTTGTGTTTCCCTGGTTACTGCAGCTAACCCCGCCCTCGGATGGACCTCCTTTGCCTTGCCCTCGCTTTGCTGCCCACATGAAGTCGTTTCCTGGGTCCCTGGGACCCCCCGCAGCTCACAGATCTAAGCCACAATCACATCCATGTGACTCACTGGATGCGCAGCCAAGCCAGGCTCTTACTGCACGAAGTAACAATTGGAGGAGTGCAGGTAACCCAGGTTTATGATACCACTGTGTTTCATGGCTTGATGAATAGCAAAAGTAGAAGTTGTTTGTACATTTTATTTTGAAAGCTGCTCATTTTATGCTAGAATCCCTTTTCCAAGGTCAAAAATCATGCTGAAAATGTTATCATACCAAGACACAATTTAACACAATTCGTTCTTGAAAAGTTTTTCAATCTGTTTCCAAAAGAGAGGTGGTTAAGCTCACATTGCCACTCCCTGCAGTGTCTCTGTTCTTAACACTGAGGAAGTCACACCAATGCTGTCGTTCCTTAAGTATGAAACAGATATATCTCTATAACCAAATAAATACATAAGATAAATATGGTACTTACATACATAGATTACATACATACTAAGTACATACATATTTACACTATACGCTATATATAACACATTAACCATTTTTATCATGTTACTGGCTAGTGTATTGTGAGCATTGATTCTTGGTATATCACACATCTTACTGGATTTGATTAAAGAGTTTCTATTGGGTAGTGTTGGCATCGCAATACTGGTCAGTATACCTATATTTGGGAAGTTACTTTTAAAAAGTGATCTGTTCAAAGTTATTTGACAAAGGTACTGAAAAATGTAATCAGATTGCAGTAATGCATTGCATGTTCCCTCCCAACACTGCATATCAACAGCTTCTGAAAACTTGAACCTGAAAAGATCACACTGGAGAGGCTATCTGCAGCCTTGGAGCTGAAACTGATGTTAATGCATAGGCATTCGTCATCTGCTCTCCATTAATATACATATTGTAAGACCTGACATTGAGATGGAGAGCATTTCTCTGCACTAATTATTCAACCATATGGTGGTTGGCTCAACAACAATTGGCCCACCCTCTGCAAAAAAAGAAATTGGCTCGGCGATTTCTTAAGGCAGTTTGCACAGCTATGACTCTCTTGACACATGCCATTCAAGCGGCCCCTTGAATAACAGATGGGATAAGTCTGGGAATTGTGAAAAGATCATTGCATAAATCTGGTACCCAGCTCCTGCTCTTTATCCCCTAGAATGCCTTTGGTCACATGGTCCGGGGATATTACAAGCAGGGACTGTCCATGGAGGCTCTCCCTCTCCCTCTCAGGCAAGAAGGAAAAGCACAATTTTGGCTGCCTTTTTTTATTTATCGAAGGGATTAGGATTGGACATAAAAGGATTCTGGATGGGTGGGTGGGTTACTGTGATGGGATTGGGGGGGGCTCTATATCCCCAATGTGTGGCTTATTGTGAGTTAGGATGTTATTGGTGGCTTGATAGGGATACAGAAAGTGAGACAGACATAGGTCTTTTCATTAGTCAAGGCTCACCCAGTGACTGATCACATTTCTATAGAAATCTTCTTTGAGCCCCCTACCCTCCCAACTCTTGCACTGTATTGATAGTCACAGTAAGGCAGCAATCAATCAAAGCCAACAGGAGTAATATAAACAGGCTTACTTAAAGCACTGGGGGTTCTTTTCCCTTCTTCCCTTATTTATTTGCATTATTTCAATAATGTTATATTAGTAATTTGTGAAAGCAGAATCTATTGAAAAGTTTTATTTTTTCATCGAATAAAGTTTTCTGATATGCAAATAAAACTCTCAGTTAAAGAATAATGTTTGTCTTAAATGAAACCTAAATTAATTCTTTTTTTTTATCATCAGTTAAAATTCTGAACTATTTAAAACAAACAAAAAAAAAGGCTGTTTTTTAACATTTGCTGGTTATAAAAAAAAGTTCCAGATGAACAAATAAAGAAAACATACAAATTTTACCCTTCTCTATATTTTACATAAATTAGCATCAGCATGTAAACAGTGCCGTTATGATTTCGGATCTCTCTATAAAAATCCTCATTGGTTTCATCACTTTGGGTTGACACAACAGAACATATTTGCAAGGCTTCAGGTGCTTCCTTTAAGGATTTATTATACAGAAATGTTACTTATGAGAAGGCAATAGGTACTAGATCAGCATGAACAGGTGAACAAAAATAGAATGGGGCCAATGCATTTCATACAGCGTTGGCGCAAATAAATGATTCTCCCAAATCCTTTGCCTGAACACTTTTGTGGACACAGCAAAAAATATTTTATCAGCATGTTTTTTATTGATTATTTTTCCTCTGCCTCTTCCGAAATTTGGAGCCTTACTAAATATTACCCAAAACATTTTTTTTATGATATAAACTCATTGCTAATTGCTTTATATATATATATATATATATATATATATATATATATATATATATATATATTAGAGAGAGAGAGAGAGAGAGAGAGAGAGAGAGAGAGATCTGTAGTAAAACCTTCTGCTTAATGGAGGTTTGTGTTTTCTCTTTCATTTTGACTGTATTTGTAAATGTTGATATAAGAAAGTTAAAAAGAAAAAAGTTAACTTGCTTTGAGCCGTGCAAGATTCAGATTTTCTTTGTAAAAAATAAAACATGCATGGCTCCCAAATAAGTGTTAACTGTGTAGCTGAAAGATGAGTCTACTTGACATCAGTTGGTGTTTCCTCAAAAAGTAAATATTGGCATTTGTTTTACTTTCCCTTTTGCATACAGCTTACAGCTAAACATTCCCAATTCAAGGCATTAGTAGCCATTTCATTTATAAAAATATTTCTGACGTAAAACAAAATATTGTGAAAACTGTTTGTTATCTGTCACAGATGCAAAACAGGGTGGATGAAAATGCTTGCTTTGCAACCCAGTACATTTGAAATGGAAATTTCAGAGGCGGCCACAACTACAGCGTGTTTGATTTGTTTTCCCTTTTGAGTTTTAAATTATGATGAATGTGGCATATAGATGACCTTCACACAAGACCCCGTGTTAATTATTCCTTTGTTTGTGCTGAACAATGCCTGTCATTAAAGAGCTCAGTATGCCAATATGCCCCCCATTAGGATGTCCATGCAGTTCTGATTGGTCACCAGGAGGCATCATGTGCATTGATGGCTATGACATGGAAGATGTATGGTCAGAGTGCTGTGCTCAGCACCACTGCTGTGATGCAAAGAAAAACATTTTGACCCAAATAGCCTTACATTCAAACAATGTCGCACCAACCAAAGACAACATATTGAGAAGAAAAATGCTTGTAACCAGTGTGTATTGGAAGATGTATTGGCAATGTGACCATAGGGCAGTCTTTGAACTATTCAAATCTTCAGAAATATTGTCTGGTTCCAGAACAATAGTTACAAACCTAATTAATCAAGCGTAGATGGTTATTTTCAATCTTTACATAGAGGATCAGCAAAATGAAAAAATAGGGTTTTGAGAAGAGAATCGATGTGCTTTTTAAGAGATTATAATGGATGGCTGGGTTTTATTTTTTTATTCTTGTGAGGCATAAAGCTCTATGAAATTGTAATCTGAAATGGTCCAGCATTTTGATAAATTAGCAAGAAAATGCCAGTATTCTAAGTACAGCCTGGGGATTCATTTGGTATTGTGGGTTTTGTTTGTACAAATGTCGGAATTCAGAAGCATGTTTGTATCAAGTTTAGAAAGGAGGGTTAGTTTTAACCACACTTACAGTATACAGCAATGTCTAGCTAAAAACCGGATGAGTGTAATGCAAATTTTCACCTGTGCAACTCTTAACCACATTAAACACCTAATAAACATACTGGCTTATTAATGCTCTCTATGCACTCAAGTAATGCACTTTTCAAAACATATACAGCACAAAAGACAGCTGAGACAATGAAATTCAAATGATCACAGTGCTAAGGTAAAACCATGAAGAAATAAAGTTAAGTAGACCTAGTTTTACTGTATGCTGCCTGTAATCTAAAAATGTAAGATATCAATAGTTATTGCATTTCAATCCATGTCTGGAAATGATACTAGTAATACAATTAATTATTGGTACTGCTAATTATTTCGTAAAGTTCCCAATTAGAGAAAATAAACACATCTACTGTGGCATGAAAACGATAATCTACTAACTCAAACGACTGACATTAAGTTTAATATGAGGTCAGTGTAATCTTTATATTCATTATCTGTTTAATTTCTTTCAGTGTTCAATCCCAAGAAAAGTGCTGGTCATCTCCAGCACCTAGTTATGTTTGAACGAGCCTTGTATAAAAAGCCTAGTTCTCCTGCACCTAGCAGAGCCTCTCATGCAGAAGACAATGTTGACACTCAGGATTGTGCCCAACCTGTGACCAAGCCAGTCAGAAACTGCCAGAGCCTGGAGCCTAGAGAAGAGAAGGAACAAGGAGAACTTGAGGTCCCCTGGGCAGACACATGCCTGCAAGAGGATGATGCAGAGCTAGAAAAATTGGACCAGCTCAGGGAGAGCATTACACCTGCCCTGTCGAGCAATGAAGAGTCACTTTCTGATTTCAGCAGGCCGCAAACTAGTGCCTTCAGTCGGAGTACCAGCCTCCACAGTGGAGGGACCACCCAACAGTCTGGTAAAGTCCAATAACCTTTGCTTCATTTTGTAAAAGTTATAATCTTACTTTTAGTGTGCCCATTTTACATTGCCATTATTATGTGTATCTGCAGCAACCAATGATGTAGAGTAAGAGTTTATCAGCTTTGCATGCTTGCCATTCTAGATCAACCCATTCTGTACAGTTTTGCCACAGTCTACGGAGGTAGTTTCTGAAAACATTTATTTTCATATTTTGTAAGTTATTCCTATTGTGTGCTATACTGGTGCAGGATTTATGATTGTTAAAAAATAGCAACTTGACCAACAACTGCATAGTGTTGATTTATGGGAAGTAGAAACAGAACTGTCTTTTGAAGTCAACATCTCTAACAAGGATTATTTTTGGTGAAAAAGTAGGGAATGCCTCTAAATGAAAACTCGATGAACCAATTTTAACTACCATCACACTTAACAGTTTAATATTGCTTTGAATACTGAGGAACACATATTTAGCATCTCCCTTTAGCAGTTCTTAACCACCACTAAATAAAAAAATGCTATAGTGAATGGGCAGGCTGGAACATCTTCAAGTTCTCCAGTCTGTGTTTCAGTGCCAGACTTTCACAGCAACAGATATGTCAAGTTCGAGTTCAACTCCCTGACCCTCCCTTTCCCAGGGAGCAGCTGGTCTGGGCATTGTCTGATAATGACCTTGCATCACTCCAGTTAATGGCAGTTTACTAAGGAAGCTTACTCTTTATCAAATAATTGCTCTTCCGTATACTAACCAATGTGATGTCACCCAAGGTTTTAGTCTAACTCAGTAAACAAACAATATGTTGCTAAGGAAGCCTTTTGTTGTACTGAACAGGTATCAGTGACCTTGGACGGGCCAGCAGCACCCCACTCTCCCAGCTGCGCACCTCCTCCATCTTCCTGTCAGCTCTTGCTTCCTCAGACTCTGAACTGGACACAGTGACTCCCACCAGCACAGGTTCTGAGAAAGACACCTTGAACAAAACCCCTCTGTTAGGATCGAGTGACCATGGAACCAATATCAGCAGCAACACTGAGAACCTCAATCTGAGTAAGATTGGTTGCCACAGCAATCCTACTGGCCCACTCCAAGAACAAATCTCAACAGGCAAACACTCACAGTCAGAGAGGACACCCTCCTTTGTGGAAATTTGGCATGACAGAGTCCTCAACCACTGGCCTGTTCTTCCACCCATCTCACCGGAAAGAGGTTAATAAATGTTTACTTTTTTATTTCCATATGGTTTGTTCACAGGCCCTTGCATGTGTATGGTGAATAGTTATTTACCCTGAGCTCCTGGGGTGGAATTGTTCCGTCATTGCTGGACACCAAGGAAAAAAAGAAGAAAGAAAGAAAGAAAAATTGAAAGCCTCAGTATACAGAAAGTGCCTCAGATGCACTGGTTTCCACAGGCACATTGTTAGGCTCTTGTCAAACCATTTTTGGACATAATAAATAATGTTGAGTGCTAGAACAAAAGAGAAGAGAGTGCCTTTTGAAAAATGTCTGGTAGTATTTTGTTCCACTGTGTTTCAAGACATTGAACTTTTACAATGAACATTTGGTTCACCGTGTGCCGTTACTGCAGAGCGTTTCTTCTTTCCATAATTTTATTTCTGTATTATTTTGTTTTAGTAGGAATTTTAGCTGGTAACAATAAATCACTGGAAACCATTGAATGCTGATGTGTTCTAAAACCATCAGAAGACCCAAATACAGGCTCTGTGTGTGTAATCATAAACTTGCTGTTCACTTCCTCCTGCTTTCATAGGTTTCAGGGAAATACAAGAATAAAGTTGAGGAGCCACAAATGGTCTATATCCAAAATAAATCTGCCCAGTAGGATTTCTGTATAACATCAGCATTAAGAAATAAAAAAAGGATTAAACAAATATATGTTTGCCAGGTTTTCTCTTTGCAGTGGAATTTCAATGCCATGATTTAATATTAGGTTATCTTCTAGATCAGGGAAGCACAACAACAGTGTAAACAAACGTTAAAGAGGCGCTCTCCTTTTTCAGCAGAAAATACCTGCAAATCTGGCTATACTACTGAAATGTGTAAAAATAAATAAAAATAAACTGAATGGAGAAATGCTTGTTTAAATTTTATGCGTATACAGTGCAGTGCATGCTGTATGTGTTTTTGATGTGAACCAAGAACTAAGAGATATATCCAGGGTGATATGACTTTTATCTGCTATGCCTCTTGAGTCTAGACCTTACATAAGAATATGAGGAATTCAATCCAGTGCCTGTTTTTATGTGGCCTCAATTACTGGTATGTTTTAGCTTTTAAGTCATGTAAGGTGCTATAAAAATGTAATGTTATTGTTATTATTGCTATATTCATTGTATACAAGTCCATGCCACCAACTGCTAGAGTCTAAATATAAAATCAATGGAACAAATGGTTTCCTCTCTAAGTATAGCAATATCACTGAATCTAATTACTTTTCTCCCATGTGCTCTCTAGGGATGTTGGTACCAGCAGCCATGGACCTTCCTTCCCTCCCTCCCTTCTTCACTTGCTAACTCTTGATTTCTGTTTCTTTTTCAGATGGGTGATTTCATTGTCATTTCTGCAGTGTTCCTTTTCAGATCACCATGCAAGGGCTGAACAATCGCTAGTTGACCCTGTTTTAACCCTTTTTGAGCATCATCTTCAAAGTCTAACTGTCCTTGACAATGAGGGAGACCTTCCCATTGTCCGACACTTGCATGCCATCTTAACATTGAGTTAAATGGCTTTCAAGCGCACGACGTGGCCGGAGGAAGGAGACAAAGTGGCTTGTTGTTTCTGAGTGACTTCATTGGAGATTCCCATTCCTCCCTTTGCTTGTTGAAGAATGGTGTGCCTCTATGAAAGATGATGGCCAGCTTGACAGCAGCAATATGCTTTGAACTGTGGAGTCAAATAATTCTTTTGTTTAGATTTTTCTCAGCAGAGTGCTACAGCGTCTTAGGTTGCTGATATGCATATTTGTTTAGCCTTGCATGACCAGAACGGATGTCATCTCTTTGAGCAGATAATGCACTCTAACTAAAGATAACTAAATAAATGAGATTAAAAAAATGATGCTTCATAGTTGTGATATTTTGGATTGATAACATTTTACATGGTTATATACTGTTACATTGTTTGAATTTTCCTGCAGAGACAAGATAAACAATACACAATGAACAGCAATGTTGGTAGCCAACATTTGATAAGCAAACATTCAAGAATGCATTTCCCCCAATAACATTTTGTGGTGGTATTTGAGGCAGTAATGTCTTACATACAATAAACAATCTCATGGTTTTAGGTCCAGCAGGAAGACCATAACGTACTGTTTGGTTTTGTCTTTCAATGTAATTTGCCTATAAATATAAATAATGTGTCTGTGTTTATTGTTGTTAGATCCCAGTGAGCTGAGTTCTAAATTTTTTGAACTGAACGATGTCCAGTCAGATGTCTCTGATGAACTTGAAGGAATAGTTCCCAGAACCAGCTCCTCTCTCTCACAGTCTTGTCTGGACAGCCGGAATGATCAATACAGCTCACCTGGCTCAGGTAAACACTGGAAGGGCCATCAGCCATCTGTTGGATCTTATAAAGCTTGAGGTGTTTTGGAGAAAATATAACTATTTATTTAGTGGTGTGATTTAAAGTATTTAGCCAACGGATATCCAATTTGAAGTTATTTTATTCAAGCTATTCATATTGTGTTTGTTTGTATCTTCCTGCTGAACCTCTGTTTGTTTTTACAGTATGTCTAACTATTTATGTTTGTTTCATGTTTGATTTGTGATATAAGCTAAACTTCACTTGTGGCATAATTGATACACACAGTATTTACTTCCTTTATCACAAATTCTGAAATATAAGGATAGAAAGGATGTTTGATGTAGACCTAATTAGGAGGTTAGAGCATCCTTTCAGGGATTTAAACATTTGCACAGGGGATGTGACTTTGCCAATCCCAGATTTGTTTGTGAAACAGTAATACACAATTTTTTTTCTCTTCTTAAAAGGGGCCTTTTGTTCTGAAACTATAACTTCACCATCTATATGAGCCTAATTGACTAAACATAGCTGTGTCTTCCCTCAGGATACCAGCTAGCTTTGTCACTGCTGATCCGCCACCTCATGCAAACCCCCCTGCAAGACAGACACAGTTATAAAGTACTGTAGTACTGTAGTGACCTTTCCTTAAAATGATATTAACCCCAAGGCTAAAAATCCTCATGTGAGAATCTGAAGATGCTGTTTTTTATTTATTTATCTAGCCTGACCTGGGTTGATCTGTCCAAAACCAACAGTTCTTGATAATTTATATAAAAAAAAAAGAAAACAAGACAAAATATACTTTTGGCTCATAGGAATATACAGGTATGTGTAACGTTAGTAATTGTCCAGTTTATGTTTTTTTTTTGACAAACACTGTCTCAGAGGTAGAATAGGTACTTTAGTAGAATCAGATCAGTTAGAGCAATTACTCTCTGTATATCAATAGACATTGATTTCATTGTTTAGGAGAGCACCACCCAAATTATCTTCTGGTAGTACTGTTTATTAATTTAGTGGTGAAATAGAAGCTAATGCACATTGGATCTTAAAACAAACAAAAACAAAAGCTAGTAGAGATATTAATTGTCTTGAGCCATGTAGAAGAAATGAAAATCAAACACGTAAAGACACCAAAAGTAAGGATCAGGGTAGATACTTATATAAAAATAGAAAATTAATAATAAAATTCAATTGAATGTGTATACAATGTGTCACTTTTATGGCACAAAATTAAAGACATGCAGTATTTTGATTTGGGTAAAAATGTCAGACTTTAACAATTTCTTTCCTCCGGGAGCTTCAGCTGTCATGTGCATTGTCTCAGAACATTTATCTCTTCCTCTGCTTTACCTCAACAACAACCAATTCCAAAACATTCCTGGGGAATTTAGCCAACATAGTAGGCACTATTTTGAATGAAGCCTTCTTAACAGGTCTTAACAGGTGCTAAAATACCATGCATATCTTATGGAGATCTAGAGAAGCTGTAAAGCAACTGGAAAATAAATGCAAATACTGTATCTTTTTAGACAAAATGATGACCACATTAGTACCTTAAAGAAGGAAGAGCTGATGCATTGCATCTGTTTGTGTAGTGTAACACAATACCATAAGAACCTGAGAAAGGCTGGGGATAAGAGAAGGCTTTACAACCCATCATAGCTTATCCCTTTTTAGTTGATCGTTTCCTCCTGGGTGGCATTTTATCGTTCCTTCAGTGGTCCCAATGTTTGACCTTTTCCAAACTCACCTATAATGGTTTCACACACAACAAACTGTTGAATTTCTTTAATGCATCGGTTTTGCTTGCCCTTGTTTGTGTTCATCCTAATTCATTTGACCAATTATTAATATGTTAAAATGAATGTATACAAAAACAGTATTTTGCAAATTACAAATGGATTACATTTTTCAGTGGGGTTAAGGATTGTACAGTCAGTAGTAAGTAAGACAAATTCATAGCATGCAAGGAAAACATAACTTATTCTGAGAGGTGTTTGTAATGCTTTTCTCAAGGTTGAATACAAGAAACAAAACTCAAAACTTTAAGAGTTTCAGGATCACAGTGATCTGCATAGATACCTGAGGTACCGTCTGAAAAAACACTTTGAGTTGTTTATGCCACTCAAAACATTTCTTGCTAATTGATACTTGTTCAATAATAAGATTCAATTGATTGCTAACTTGGTAATTAGATGTGTTTTTTGCTCTTTTGTTGCACTTAGCACAAGCAGTTAAAATGTATGTCTCTCATATTGTGGAAATGTTGTCATGAGTTCCTTGGAGAGTAAAGTTATTGATCGTTTTACCAAACCTAAAACAGATGAAGACCTAAATATCATTGCCTGCGGTCGGTTTCCAAGAAGAACTCAGGCAAAGTGTAAGTGGGCTATAATTGTATGCACAATAGTTAGTTAAACAACAGAAATGCAAAAGCTGAGTTTACATCCAGCATCTGTGTAATTGATGGAGCTATACTAAGAGGTGATGAAATTGCTGTTGCTGCTGAACCTGTCCAGAACAAATGTAAAATAAAAATTATAAGGGTGGAAGTGAATTTGTAATTATGAGAACTTTTTTTGCTAATGTATAATTGTATTATTTTTCTTTAACCACATGAAATGTTGAATTAAAATCACAAGCCTTTTATAAGTATTACTTAAAAATGTATAATACTATAAGTAATTGTTAAAATGATTGTTAATCAACAATATATCTGCCCGCACTCCCCTTCTCTTCAAAGCCACACAGCCACTTTTAGTTAGAAGATTTGTAGAAAGAATCAGTCAAAAGATCAAAGGGTGGCGTCACAGAAGTGTTTTAAAAGTGATAAAGTATCAGGACCCAGAATGGAAGACCAATGTGCCAGTGAAATAAACTGGCCATGCTTGTAGGCTTTCTGCTGTAATACATCAAATATTTTGAAAACCTTATTTATGCTTTATATCCAAACTAAGTTTTTTTTTTTTTTTTTAATATTATCTTGTTATAATTCTAATTTAACAATTTCAACCCTATCTATGACCTTAGCAAACATCTGTTCAGGTGGATTATAAAGACAGAAGTGTAAGCTGTCTCACTGAATGCAATACCAGTTTTGGAATCTACTATTGCAGAAGCCACTATTTTAGGAGTGAAAACTAAGAACAAATATCCATTCTGTATTCTAAGTCAATGTATACATTTTGGTCCTTCACTGCACATGTGAGACACCTTCCTTGGGAAAAGGATTTGCATCTATTGTGAAGTGTTAACAATGATCTATTTTATATTTTTCATTTTTTTTATAGTTGTATAAGAAATAAATAGTGTTAGAATACATGTATACTGTATATGTAATATATTAAATGTAATATATGATACTGGATCATTTCCACCAATCTAAGTTTTTTTTTATTTTTTAAATGCCTAAATAGTTAATTAAAGCATATTTAAAGTCTTTTGATTAATTAAATAAAGCTGTCAACAACAGTTTTTAAATAAGGCCACTCTCTTATAAGAGACCCATTCTTATGAGTACAATGTATTACTACAGCATAGTAAATGTATCTCCATCTCTTGTTACTTACAAAATAACAAACACCAGCAGTAAAGCAAATTGCTGAAAATAAATCCTTTAACTTTTGGAATGAGACAGTTCTTAAAGTTAACGACAAAAAGAGAGTTACAGTAAGCTAACCATAAAAGTCTGTGGTTGCAGGAACTCAGTCTACCATAAACAGTGTGGCAACACATAGAAATTCCCCCAATGAAAAACATCAAAGGAATCAAAATCATTTTTCATTCATGGGCTGTTATTTGAATGCGTGTAGTGCCAGTAATACTTTGTTACAAATCAAGTATTGAATAGTATGACTGAGTGAGCAGGAACCAAGTAGTTGCTGTTATATCCGACTATTACACATGTCCATTAACAGAAGATAAAGTCTTGTATCACAAAAATGAATTGCAGAGCATTAGAAGCAGTAAGGATGTCATAGAAAGGGCAGACCTGCTTAGTTGCTGGGTCTTTTTTTAATGGTTTGTTTTCTGTTCAATTTAGGGGTATACATAAGGAACTGACATATGTCTCATGTCACCTTCAGTCACTGCATGCATAATTATACCACATTACATTTTCTATCTATGAATCTAGTTTATGATGCACGTATGTTTTTTTTTTAAGTTTTGACAGGGCAACTTCTCAAACTCGAATTTCAAAAAATATAAATAAAACCTTGTGACCGAAGGGGATTGTGGCAGGCTGGCGAGTGGAAAGAGGCCCAGAGACAGACTGCAGTTCAAAAAAAAATAACTATTTTATTATAAATAAACACAAAATGAAAGGGCACAAGGGCCAAAACAAAGCAATTTAAACACAAAGAAAGACAAAAAGCAAAACTTCCAAAAATAACAGTTTCCAGGCTGGGTGATGCCTTCACTGGATTCAAACTTTCTAAACAACCCAAAAAAAAAAACAACCTGCTTCCTCAGCTCCCTCTCCCCAAATGAGAAGCAGAGGCCTCCTTTTATATCAGGTGGCTGGGCGCTGATTGATCGTTAATCAACCTAATCAACTAATCAACCCCAGCCACCTGAACATAATAAACCCAGGCAGGTAGGGGAAGTTAACCCCATCTCTGCCAATTTAATGGGCAGAGCTTTGCTCTGCCACAGGGATGTAAGAGATTTAAGCTTAATCTATATTGCATACACTGCATGCATAGTTTTTTTTAAAACATTTTGAGAAAATGTTTTATTCAATCGTGTGGTTAGTTACTAACTACTCAGGCTCAGGTTACAAATTAAATTAGTTTTGTGATTAAGTCTACATCACAAAACCACCCCATAATGCAACACACCTTATCAAAATGGGGGTTTAAGTTAGGATTGACATCTGTCTGCAAAGCTGTGAGAGGAAGCTCTGTGGTGCACTCATGTGATTCTGCCCCCTTCCTTTTTTTTCAAGTTGGGAACAGAATAATATACAAGATTAAATGTATATTTTACACTGGTATCATGCTTAGCTGAGCCAATACAACCAATTCAATACTGCTGTTAATGGGGTGATGCAAAAGTTAAAGGGTTCAATTAGAAAAATATAAACAAAGTTTAGGCTAGTACCAAAAGCTTTACATTTGTAGGGTGAATGTTATGTTGTTATTTATTATTCTTGTAACAATTATAGCTATATAACTATATTAAACACTGCTCACACTAGTTTCTTTGATTTTAGATCTGTTAAACAGAAGAGCTTCCCTAGATCTTGTGAGTGGAGGTGAACCAGGGTCACTGTCTGATATAAGACTCTTGCTGCTGGATCATCAGAGCTGGGGAGAAGAACCCCTCAGGAGAATCAATGAAAGTGAGGCTGACACCATCGCTGGAGATCACATAGGGACGACTGCACATTTTGAAAGCGATATTCTTGGAGGATATAATGAAATTAATTCTAATGATAAAGTCTAGTGAACCACTGTTTAATCTCCCATGTGATACAGGCATCCCTATGGGTGTTTTTATAGTCTGATATGTTCTTTATGCTTAAGGTTTTTGTTGTCACTGGGTCCTACTGTAAAACAACAATGGATGTGTGTCCAGTGGTTAAAGCAAGGGGATTGTTACTAGAAGGCTCCAGGTTCAATCCGAGCTCAACCACTAACTCACTCTGTGTGACCCTGAGAAAAAAAAAACAAACAAAAAAACCCTTGACTTTGTCCTTTTTTATTTTAAGGTTTACATGAAGTGCCATACCAGTGGGTGTCATTTTATGTTATTTAAGGAGGGGCTGTGCTGTATAGCTCACATCATAAGACTATAGTAATATTTAAACACACATTGATTTAAAAGGGGTGTTACATCAACTTTGTAAGATTTTAGAATGATATTACAGAAACATTCCAGGTTACAGGAGATAAGGTAGTGTATTTCTGTCTCAGTAATTTGTCACATGAATTTGACACGTTTTGACCCATGGAATGATTTTGGCACTCGCCTACCCCCTTCAGGCATTCCACACTTGAGACACGCATTTCCCAAATCTAGAAAAACATAGTAGGAGGCTAAGGAGGATAGTAATAAAAAGCTCCATTCTGGGTGCTAAAGGTCACTGTAAACATAGCCATAGAGGGTTTCAAATGATGTAACATTAAAACACAGTTTCAATAAGTGGGCAGCTTGTCACAGAACCAATGTTTACTATTGCTGCAAACAAAATACAAATGATCCCATTTTTATGTCCCAGTGCCATCAGTGATTTAAAAAGGAATTACTGTTCTCTTAACTTCTACCACTTAAGCCGTGTCATAATTGTTCTATTTAGTGTTACTGAATATACTGTGATTGAGTGTTTAAAGTTGTGATGAATGCACTGAATGTACAGCAATATTAAATGGCATCTCTATCAAAAACTGCCTTTTGACTTATGGATTTGGGGTGGGGGGGATCAGGATATCCCTGGCTTGAATTCTTCATGAGCGTGCGTACACTAACTTTAAACAACAAATCCTGTTTACCCCGAGTCACCCACTTTCTAATCAGTCAACATTGCGGCCTGTTTGATATATTAGCTGCATGCTGATTTTTCTTCCACATGGTCCCCTTACACAAAGTGCTCATTTATCATCTCTCTTGGCAGGGTTCCCATTTCACCATGCACCTGCCGTCTTTAAAGAAAACAGGCCAGTGGATACTTGTCCAGATAATGGCATAGATGATCAGCAGAGTATTTGCACAACGGTGAGTACCGCTTTACAAAATAAGTTTTTTCTTGCATTGCATACGGCACACGTATCATATCCCTTAAGAGTTCAAGAGCTTTTTTTTTTTTTAAATAAGCCAATAGTAGACAATACAAATATAATTAAAGTCTGAAATAGGGAACGTTTGCATCCAGGTCATCTTATGAAACTTCAGTTAACATAACATAAATGGAACAATAAAACTAATGTTGCAGCCCAGATAACTGGTTTAACAACATACTAACCACCTACTGTAATATCACTAAAAAAGTCCTTCTAAAGGTACACTTAGTAGAACTCAGTTTGGCCTGCCTTGTACTGATTTCTTAGTTTGCAAATTGCTGTTAATTCACATCTATTGGACAACAAACAACTGCTGACTGATGATATGATTTAAATTCATATCTTAAATGTTTATTGAATGAAAATGTGTTGGGTAAATAAGAATACAGTGACTTATTTAACCAGATGCTGCAAGATTGGCCTATTCTGTAACGCAAACATGGAAGTCTGTACTTCATTATATTTCTTTATTAACAAATATGTCATGCAATCAAAGTCCAATAAATGCATATACTCAGTTGTGCTACTTCAGACAGCAAACAGAGTAATACAACCTGGTGCCATTTTAGACCAGAAATAAAATGCACGTTCCAAGTGTGGAACGTTTGGAGGGGTATGCCAGTGCCAGTTTGGTACCATTAACACCATTCCATGCATCAAAATGAGACAGAAATACACTTCCTGATCTCCTCTAATCCCATTGCAAATCTCATGTTAAGAAATACATATGACACTACATCAAAATATATAATAGAATAAATAATAATAAAACATCTGCCTTCTGCCCCACGATTGCATATTTCTCAGGAGTTTCAAAATATACATCTCTGAATAATGTCAAAACAGATTAGTCTGTTTATACACTGAAACTCAGAATCAATTATTGTAAGGTGACATTGGCTTTATGTTGGGAAATATTTTTAATAAAAATAAAAAACTGAAATATCATGCTTGCATAAGTATTCAACCCCTGTGCTGTGGAAGCTCCCAGTTTGCACCGATGAAAGACATTGCCCTAATGAGGACACAATTACCTTACCATTGGCCTCCACCTGTGAACTATTAATAAGTTGCTGTCACATTTTCTGGAAAAAAACCCCAATGTTGAAGGATCATTGGTAAGGCTGTGAATCTGAAGGAAAATGAAGACCATTCTACAGAAGTTAGAGATAAAGTAATACAAATGCATAGATTAGGGAAAGGGTACAAAATAATATCCAAGTGTTTGGATATCCCAGTGAGCACAGTTGGATCAATAATCAGGAAGTGGAAGCTGCATCACACCACGCAGGCACTTCCATGAAAAGGCCGTCCCTCAAAATTCAGTGCTCATACAAGAAGGAGACTTGTGAGAGAAGCCACAGAGAGGCCAACAATCACTTTGAAGGAGCTACAGAGTTGAATGGCTGGGAGTGGAGTAATGGTGCACCGGTCAACCATATCAAGAGCTCCGCATAACACTGGCCTGCATGGGAGGGTGGCAAGAAAGAAGCCGTTACTCAAAAAGTACCATCTGAAACCATGTCTGGAGTTTGCCAGAAAGTATGAGCGTGACCCAGCTGCGATGTGGGAAAAGGTATGTTGTGGTCAGATGAGACCAAGATAGAGCTTTTTGGCCAAAACTCAAAGCGCCATGTGTGGCGCAAACCTAACACTGCCCATGCCTCAAGACACACCATCCCTACAGTGAAGTATGGTGGTGCCAGCATCATGCTGTGGGGATCTTCTCATCAGCAGGGACTGGGCATCTTGTTACAATTGAAGGAAGAACGGATGGAGCAAAATACAAGAAAATACTGCAAGAGAATCTGCTTCAGTCCGCTAAAAAACTGAAGCTTAGGAGGAAATTCACCTTTCAGCAGGACAATGAACCCAAGCACAAGGCCAAAGCAACATTGGAATGGCTCAAGAACAAAAAGTTGAATGTCCTACAATGGCCCAGTCAAAGTCCTGATCTCAATCCCATTGAGAATCTGTGGCACTATTTGAAAATTGCGGTCCACAAGCGTTGTCCAACCAACCTGAACAACCTGGAGTAAATCTGCCAAGAAGAATGGGCCAAAATCACTCCGACACTGTGTGCAAAGCTGGTACATACTTACCCCAAAAGACTTAAAGCTGTTATTGCAGAGAAAGATGGCTCTACCAAATATTAATGTGTGGGGGTTGAATACTTATGCAAGCAAGATATTTCAGTTTTTTATTTTTTTTTAAAATATTTCCCAACATAAAACCAATGTCACCTTACAATAATTGATTTTGAGTTTAAGTGTTTTAAAATAAAATATCAAACAGAACGAAATTTCAATGTACCATTTGTAATTCAGTAATATGAGAGAATTGGTCAGGGGTCTGAATACTTTTGCAAGCCACTGTGTGTGTGTGTGTACATATATATATATATATATATATATATATATATATATATATATATATATATATATATATATATATATATATATATATAAAAAAGAATAAAAGAGATATAAAAAAAGAGATCCGTAGAACGCAGAGTGGAGCACCATCTACAGGCAGAGTGCATCAGCGAGTGTTGGATCACCTAGGCACCAAAGCACCATGTGCACTGAATACCGAGCGCATCGAGCACCAAGTACCCAGGTGCTATGTGCACTGTGTCACTGAAGCACCAAGTGTACCTAGCACCGTGTGCACTGAGCAGCAAGGCGCTATGCGCACTGAGGCACCGAAGCACCAAGTGTACCTAGCACCGTGTGCACTGAGCACCGAGGCGCAATGTGCACAGAAGCACCGAAGCACTGAAGCACCAAGTGTACCTAGCACCGTGCGCCCGAGCACTGAGCACCCAGGCGCAATGTGCACAGAAGCACTAAAGCACCGAAGCACCAAGTGTACCTAGCACCTTGTGCACTGAGCACCGAGGCGCAACGTGCACAGAAGCACCGAAGCACCGAAGCACCAAGTGTACCTAGCACCGTGCGTCTGAGCACTGAGCACCCAGGCACTGTGACCTTCGCGGAGCAACTACTTATTCCCTCGGCAGGTGGGACCGAGGACGTCACTCCATGGACGGGCCTATTGGCATCTCTGACATAAAATAATAATAATAGCACAATAAGCATAGCGTTCTACCTCTATTGCTGTTGCTGTTCTACCTCTATTGCACAGAGAACACTGCATAAGGAACCCTGTCTCATACTATAATGTATAACTAAAGGGCTATTAGTTTACAGTGCAATGAAACCAGTTGTACATATTCAGACACAAAATAGCTGCACGCTTATGAGGTGATAACCTTGTAATTACAAAACTGCTGTCAGTTTCTATTGACACCTGAAGAAAGAGAGCATCCTGAATAAAATTGCTCTGTCATCTGATAAATGATAGCTTGTTATAGCTGAGAAATACTGCAATTAATCTATTCAGCAAAAGCAATGGTTTTTAACACTCAGATTGTGTTTGTTCTTGAAAATATTAATGGAGAAAAAAAAATATTACTTGGGTGTCTGCATCCGATTACTTTTTTTTAATAAACGAGGGGGGGATTATTTATTTATTTATTTTTAAGTTTGCTATGCCAGCATTATGCAAATCCATTCTTATTGATGCTGTGACAATGCAATGCAGTTATCAAAAAAGCAGAACAATTGATATGGATTACAGCAAAATACCCAAGGCATGCATTACTGGTGTGTTTCAGTTATCTTGTCATTCTCCCAGAAACCGATTGCTCGGTAATACAACATGCTACCATTAACAATACATCTCCTTGTTTCAGCGTTATTATATTTTAATGTGATTCCATGTTATTATGTTGTTATTGTAAAAATATTGATCAGATGTACAGCAGGTTCATTTGCAATAACCTTCTACATGTACATCTTTATTTTACATTTTAGGAACACTCCAAAGATGTATTCATATTTCAGTATTGGTTGTTATACTATGATTACTCAAAGCATCATATTTTGCTGGTTTTCTAAATTGCATGTTCCTCTTGTATTTAGACACCATCTAAATCAGTACGTAGATCTCCCAGTCCTTCATCACCTGCCAGGGGCTCATCTTCCAGCAACCTTTCAACCTCAAACTCTTTCTTCAGTGAAGAAAGAAATTCCCAATTACAGTCCACAGGTATGCAGTTGTTCCAATAGTTTTGTACAGCATTTATATCCACAATCCACATATTAGATTAATTAACTCCAAATAATTATTTCTCCAGCTTTGCTCTGTCTTTTAAATGCATTTACAATTGCCAAAACTTTTTTGGTTGCTTACACATTAAAAAAAAAAAGATAATTGAATTGTATACAAAGTGCATGAAAATATCAAAGTCTAGATTACTACTTTTTTCTAGTCTGTAGAACTTGTGTGCTATCAGGTGACCAAATGCTGTCAGTTTCTAGCTATCTGATCCCTTATGTTTACTTTTTCACTGCAACATTTCCCAAGTGCCCCATCCTCTTGCAGGTGAATTATTGACCTGCTGGCATATAACACTATGTAACACAATTTTTGTTCCTGGGTAGTAAGTGTTATTTTCTAATTGCTTATGCCTCAAAAGTATAGAAAATGGCCATTATTCCCCACAAACTTTGCTTTTGTGACCAGGACAGTGATATTTCAAAATATCACTATTTCCAATGGGAAAACTGGCAAATGTGTGTCTTTTCGTTCGTTTGTACGGAAGGGAGCGTCGTATTGGCGCTTGCGCTCCCGTGGGTTAACTGGAAGAGACTGTTTCTCCTCATCACTCTATAGCAAACCCTGCTGGCCAGATGTCTAGTGAGCTCAGACGGGCCAGCAGGGCTGGTAGATTGTTGACATCTGCTCTGGAGTGCCTGGGTGTGAAAGCTGGCATGGTTGTGGGATTGGTAGATACCCACTGAACCTTCAGTTCTCCTGACGTTCCACACTGGGGAGAAAATCAGGGGTAAAATAATTTAAAAAATACCCTCTATTCACCAATGGACCTCTGGCATGTCATTCTCACATGTTGCTAACAACTGAATGGTACTGATGGAAACAGATCAATGCTCATTTCATCATGGGTCTAAAACAGTAAATTCAGTTTTTAGCGGGACAGGATGGATTCAGCTGCAGACAAAGAAAAAGAAGGTGCATTTGGGAATTCAGTTTCACTTTTTACATGCTGTCACTTCGCGTAACTGCCCAGCTTAACCATGTTAAATAAAAGAAAGCAAGGGATTAATATAATTACTGTATCATTACAAAGCTGAAACAATTTTTTTTTTCACTGACCTACAAAGCCAGTGTGTGTTTGTGTGCATGCTGTTGTTTCTGTCTCAGATTAATAAGCATGGTGCAAGAAAACCTGATGTATTACTTTGCCATAGACTGAGAAAGCATGATTATGAACTGTGTTTGTAATGCTATTTTGTAAATGATCAAATATTATATTACACTGCTTTATTTTGCCATAATTCACAGACTTTCTTTCTATTAGATATTGCTGTATTGGTGTTTTAGACAGAATGATGTACCAGACATTGTTAATTTATAATGCCCCGATGTTAATAAAGACTCTACAATGATTTTACAAGCACCCCTGGAAACAAACAAATTGGATATGACAACTGGCTTTGATTAATACTGCATGGCAATCCAAATAGTATGTTGCTAGTTGTACATAGTATGTTGCTGGAGTGAAAAGGGTTATATAATATACAAAGCTGTGCTCCACTGTTCAACAGTAGCATTCCTGTGTGTTTGTTAGTTGAGAACGTTATTATAATACACAGGTGTTTTAACCCTAAGCAAATGTATTTAACGGCAATGCAATGGTTCAGTACTAGTGGTCCATGGTTGCACATGGGCAGCTCTCATGAGCCATTGGTTGAATATACCTCTGGTACCGTTTTCATATTTCCACATACCAATGCTAAACAATGTTACGAAACCCAACTCATTAGCAATCCATTGTGCTAAGGTGTGCTTAATATCAAGTTTAAGTTCCAGATACACTGTGTTGCAAAAAGTATATTTCAGACCAAGGGACTATACATCACCCCTTTCCCCATAATGATAGAGATTAACTGCACACCAAGCGCTCCTTTTTTATACTGCCTGATTATGAATCCGTCACTGCCCACTGCAACCCATTCCATAAACTTGTTTACTGTTTCTCTTATGTTCGAGTTTTCTGAGTTCCAAATCTCTTTTAGAAGCTGTTTGAGAGATCTAGCTCACTAGTTGTTCCCTTCAGACCGAAAGTATCATCCCAACAATCATTGATCCTGCTGTACATTTTCTGTCGGCATCACAGAATTATTGCAGCCACTGAAAACCCATAAAAGATGTGGGCAATCTCAGGAGGTTTTTAAATAGGTTTAATGCAGTATATCGACCCTGTCAGAAGAGTGTTGGCAGTTTTGTGGGACTCACTTCCCTTCAAGGGTTATATGGAAGTAGGAGATAAAATGGACATAATTGGAGATTATATCATGCCATGAGTTGTCTTTGGCTTTTCCTTAAAGGGGTGCATGTTTCCCAACTACTGGAGCCATGCATGTGGCTGAAGAGCTTTTGCTCGGGGACAAAACAGAACAGCTTAGAATAAGAAGTCAATCCAGACCCTGGGGGATGCTGGAGCCAAGCCCCTTCTCAGCCAGCAAAAGTGAAAACTGCAAGCGCAGTTATACATACAGTGCCTATAGTACAACTTGAAATATTGATGCATTTAAATGGGATTTTTTTCACTTTGATTTACAAAACCTACTCAACACTTTGAAAAGGCAAGATAATTTTTATTATGAAACAGTTAAATTAAATAAAAGCTGCAATGCCTTGATTAGATAAGTATCCCCCCCCCCCCCCCCCCCCGAGTCAATACTGGTTAGAACCACCTTTGACAGCAGTTACAGCTGTGAGTCTTTTGGGGTAAATCTCTACCAGGTTTGCACATCTAGATTGTGCAATATTCACCCATTCTTCTTGGCAAAATTGTTCAAGCTCGGTCAAGTTGTATGGGGATCATTGGTGGACAGCAATCTTCAAGTCTTGCCACAAATTCTCAATCGGATTCAAGTCCGGGCTTTGACTCGGCCATTCTTGGACATTTACTTTCTACTTTACGCTTTGGCTGTGTGCCTGGGGTCATTGTCCTGCTGAAAGGTAAATTTCTGTCCCAGCCTTAGGTCTTTTGCAGACTGAAACAAATTTTCCTTAAGGATTTGCCTGTATTTAGCTCCATCCATTTTGCCCTCTACCCTGACAAGCTTCCCAGTTGCTGCCTATGAAAAGCATCCCCATAGCATGATGCTGCCACCACCATGCTTCACAGTAGGGATGGTGCTACCTGGGTGATGTGCTGTGTTGGGTTTGCGCTAGACATAACGCTTTGTATTTAGGCCAAATAGTTCAATTTTTGTTTCATCGGACCACATAATCTTTTGCCATATCTTTTCAGAGTCTCCCAAATACCTTTTTGCAAATTCCAAGCAGGATTTTTTCAGACATGGCTTCCTTCTTGCCACTCTTCCATACAGGCCAGATTTGTGGAGTACCTCAGCTATTGTTGACACATGCACAATTTCTCCCATCTCGGCCATGAAACGGTGTTAGTCTTTCAGAGTTGTCATTGGCCTCTTGGTGGCTTCTCTGACCAATGCCCTTCTTACCTGGCTGCTCAGTTTGGGAGGACGGCCTGTAATAAGCAGATTCCAGGTGGTGCTGTATACCTTCCACTTCTTAATGATTGATTTGATTCCCTTTGAAATCTTTTTTATACCCCTCCCCTGATATGTGCCTTTCCACAACTTTATCCCAGAGTAGTTTTGGAAGCTCCTTGGTCTTCATGGTACACTGAACAAAAATATGAACACAACATGCAATAATTTAAAAGATTTTCATTTTTTCACACAAAGTGTTGAGTAGGTTGTATAAATCAATGGAAAAAAATCCCATTTAAATGCATCAAGATTTCAGGTTGTAACACAACGAACTTTGATTATATATATATATATATATATATATATATATATATATATATATATATATATATATATATAGTACTGCAAGGGCAGCCACCACGTAAGGTCTGTTATTGGGACAGGACTTAAAAATGGACTGGGGAACAGGGTGAGAAATATAACTGTCAGGTCTGCACCCCTCTCTCTCCCTCTCTCTTCCTATGTGTGCAGTCTTATTTCAGCCGCTAGTTTGTTTGTTTGTTTGTTTCCCCTTGTATGATTTCAGTCCCCTATCCTGAGTGAGACGGAAGAGCAAGGTGTTATAAAGAGCACTGTCTCATCAGCGTAAGGGCAGTGTGTTCATGGTATACCTGGGTTTAATTCCATTTCAATAAAGAGCTTTCTAAAATATGAGCCAAATAAACACAGCCGTTCTAACAGCTTTCTGCAGCAAATCTGACTCTTCCACCTTCCTCCCGCTGAACCTACTGGATAGCCGGCCGTTAGAATGTATAATATCTATATATAGTGTTCTCTGCATACAGTGAGTTAGTGGAAGTGCTTACATTTACTGTCATGAGGCCTAACTGTGAATTCATGATTTTCAGATTCATGAATTATCGAAGCTTGATTGTTATTTTTTTGCAAGCTTTTCAGCACCCTTAACAAGATATGAATTGCCTCTAAAGACATGTGCTTAAATTTAGTAGTGGAGAAATAAATAAAAAAATAATAATTTGTAGCTTTTTGTATTTATATGGCAGATCAGATTTAGGAAGCCTAGGTGGTGGAGTGGGCTAATATAGAAGCCTTTCACTTTTGGAGCTTGAGTCTAATCAGGCTTGGGTCATCAGTGCTAAAAGAGTTTCGTGGTCTCAGACTCGTCATCAGGAATGGAGTCAACATCTCAAAACCAGGCATAAATTTGCTCAGAGAAGACCACGGCTGAATAGGTGGTCTTCGAGGTCAAATTAGTTCAATAAATAAGAGAAAAAATAAACAGTATGACGTTTGATGTGTCCAGTTGTAATCTAAGGCTTTGGAAACACACTAGTGAAATGTTCTGGTCCTAGAGGGGGTTGTGGACTTCAAAATTAGCACAGTAAAAAGTTGATCCCCACAGTACCAAATGGAACCTCAGAAAAAAAAAATTGTAAATGTTGTTTGTATAGTTCATAACTTTCTCTATAGTTTACTATGAACACAATTTATATGGTCTATTAATCATCTGTAGTCATTGTTTTGTAATTAAAGTATGTCACCACAGCTTTACCATCCAGTGATAACAAGCTTGATGTGGAGAGTGCAGAAGTAAACCACTGTATCAAACCTTCACTGAAGACTGCAGATAGAGGGCACCCTACTGGTAGTTTTGCTTTATGCCTAGTTACATGTGCTCTGTCTGATACTTTTAAGAATAGAGCCAGAACATTTTCAGCTAAAACACAAAGTAAGCTTTATCCTTAAATTTGAATGGTGAAAAACAATTATGCTGCAGAAGAGACACAATTCTGGTCCTTGAGTTTCATTCTGTTTAAAGGGTATAATTAAATCAAATTAAATGATCAAGTGCTTTAGGACACAGCCAGGGATTTCATTGGTTCAGTTAGTTAAGGACAAGGTTGGAACAAAGACCTGAAATGCAGAGGCTGCTCACCCCTGGAAAAGATAATAATTGTCTTAGATCAGGGTTACAGTATATCTATGGAAACTGATATCGCTGTCTGATACAACCAAAATTATAAAAAGCGGTTTGCAGTGCAGTTTATCACCTGCGCTCTGATTGCTGTCTTCTTAAAGTGTTGTAGGGCAAGGGGAAAAGCTGCTACAGAAGTTATGTAATTATCAGTACACATACTGGTGCATGTGGAGTCATCTTTCATCAATTACCATTGAATATTTTTTTTTTTTTAAATGTTGTTTCTTTGATTAATATACTTATTGTTAACTTTGTTCTTGTATGTCATTGCAGTTTTAGTCATGTGTCTTATTAATTAGTAACACATTCCGACAACCAAATCATTAATAGATTATTTCAAACCCTAAGATACAATTACAATATATTTATCTGTCTTAATAAAAAATAAAAAAAATGTTATTTTCTGTATGACTGTAACTGCTCCACTCAGAACAATTGTTTAGATTAGTATTTCATTGAAATATATAGGCCTTATTTTATCAGCACAACAATTATGTACAATGCAGTAAAAAGTTTACTCTACCACAGGTGACTTGGGCAGTTGTATGTAGACATATTTTATATTACATCTAAACATTTCAGTTCATGCTAACCTATGTCTGCTAAAAAAAAAAAAAAAAAATAGAAAAAGCTTACATATTTAATTAGAATGACATTGTATAAAATAAGTACCATTTTGTTTAAAAAAAACAAACAAAAAAAACACCTTACTGCGTTTTTGCTAATAGAGGCTGAACCCAAGTGTGAAAAGAAAAGTATAATAAAAAGTAAATAAAATTTGTAATCCCGAGTTTAATAAACAAACCATTTTTGTAACAGTGGTAATTTTTTTCATGAGACTTTGGGGACATTTATTGTTGTCCTTAGCATTCAGCTGTTAAGATGTTAAAATGCAAACCCATGCTCTAATGAAGAGCCTGCAAAGCTGCCTAATCTGGACTGACCCACAATTTGTTCAGGATGCTTGGGAGGAATTGCAAGATTTCATGTATAAAAGATGTAAACACTGGGGCAGAGATTAAAAGTGTTAAGGGAAGGATTGCTTTCCTCCATAGACCACACACTGACAGTGGATGCTCTGTAGCGATTGTCTTCAAATCCTCTGTTTTTATCCACCAGGTTTTTTGTTTTTTTTTAAACTTTGGATACAAAAAGTTTGATTGGCACTTGTCAGGGCTGATAGAGATGATGATGTTTTGAGAGAAAGGGAGGCCAAATATGTCAAAGGCTCTACCAGTCAAAGGACAATCCCCCTTGAATAATTTGTGGGTTTTCCTCTTTAAACAAAAAGAAAAGAAAAACACAAACTAAAAAACCTCTGGGTGGCATCTGTGGATGACTGGCACATTGTCACAGCTCAGGGATTGTCTTGCTTAACTCGCTTTGATTTGGACAGCCATCCTTTTTTAAACACATAAAGAAAGAGATACAAGTTAGATCTTCTTTCAGTCGCACTGTTTTTTTGTTCCCACTGTTGGTTCAGCCCATGGATGGGCTGTGGAAAGGATTTAACAAGACCTCTCTCAGCCAAATCCAGCTATCTACACCTTTTCAGACGGTTTTGTTGGTATGGAAACCTTGTCTGTATATTTAAGATGGTTTCTAAGCAGTTTAATGCAGCTGCTACCATTTCCAGTTTTAAATATAGTAAAAAAATAAGAAAAAAGCCAAAACTGGGATTTTCATCAGTAAAGTGTCTGTGTGGTTAATAATTTAAACTTTATTATTTATATTAACTTCTGTTTTCATCTAGAAAATAGTAACTTCAGGGGCAAAACACAGACGCTGGTAACATTTTCAGAAGTGTTCAATTCCTAGATGCAGAGATGAAAAAAAAAAAACACATTTTCTTTTTGTCAATTTTGTTCCATGAAGAAATACATTGTACTGGAGATGACTGATAAAAAGTATGATTATGTGGCATATCGCAAGAGAGGGTGAAATGGGCCATGCAATTATCCATTAGGAATGTTAAGAACATAAGGATGAACTGGTTGGAATCGAGGATAAAAACATGAAGGATATGCATAGATTTCAATCATTTTATGGGTGGAAAATATAAGGCTACATAAGTAGTCTGTCAATATTTTAAAATTAATACTGTCAATGAAAAACACAAGGACTTCTTGTTATAACAAGTAACTTATACATTAGCTGGCTTTCTACCATGAAGTACTACTGCAAATTTAGTTTATTGTATGATATTAGCATGCCCTCAAAGGTAACATTTTCTTATATTTTAAATACATACTAAAAAAAAAAAAAAAAAAAGGTTGATGCAAAACCCATCTTGGGCTTTAAATCGACCAGTGCTAAAACTCCAGTGAGAGTAGAGATGGATACAATGCACAGATCTGTCTCAAAAGGAAGCAGGCTCAATGAAACTTTAATTGTGGCTTGCATGTCAATTTACTTAACCAATCCATATTTAAATACCTTTTGTTTATTCAGTGAGAAAGCTCAAGTTGCCAAAACTGTAATCAGTCTTGTTGTATTAAGTGGACAATGTAATTACGAAGCTCAGTTCCAACAACCCAACAATGTGCTCGAGGTGTGAGGCTGATGTTTGTCTAGTGGCTGCATTCACAGGTTTCTGTTTACTTTACTAATTAGAACGGATCAGTTAGCTACTAATCACAAGGCCAGTTGGGAGGCCTCTTGTGTCAAATAGAGCACCTTTAACACCAGCTTTTGGATTGTAGCCATATACAAGCTCATGGGCTTCATTGGAATTGGAACAAATCTTGTGTCCCATTACACAAAATTGACTGTGTAAGGGGAGTTATTGTTGTTAGTTTACTTCTTTAAGAATTACCATGCAAATGGTACGTTATATATATATCTAATATATTATATATATATCTTATATATATATCATATTACAATATATATATATATATTCATATATATATAATATAAATTGTGGTGTCAAAAAGGAAGAAGTTTATTGTGAACTGTGTCCTACGGTCCTTTGTGAAATCGTACACAAAGTAAAGAATGTTTATTTTTCGTTTTATTGAACAAAACAAAACCTAACCCAATCTCTGGCCCTGGCTAAACAAATGTTTCCCTAACTAATAACAAGGCAGGCTAAGCCTGTTACCTCATCACCAAAACCAAATCATAATCTAAATACCTTTTCCAGTAGTTCAATGCCCAGTTTCACTGTAATAATTTGCTCTCTTGCTCTCCCAACCAACTCCTACTATCACCCACGGTGAAACACCCACACTCACATCCTTTTAAACATAATTAATTGGTTTATTGAATCAACCTGGAGTTGGTTCCAACTCTAGTAACCTCTACTGGGTCCTAACGCCCCCATGTATGGTCTCTACTAAATAAGACCTATTTACTTTAAATCAGATTTAATTATTTTAAATCTCATTTATTTATCACACCATTAACATTTAGGAATTAATCAATTATCCCATCTTTAGTTTTAACCTCAAGCACATTATATTATTTAATTTCTTTGTTTGGTTTATGTTCTCCTTTCACCTTTTGTTCTTTCCCTAAAGGAACCTTCACACTATATATATATATATATATATATATATATATATATATATATATATATATATATATATATATATATATATATATATAATGAAGGTAAAAAGTAAAGGTTGGGTTCATGATGACGTACTATCAGTTTAAAATAGGACACTAACTAAAGTTTATCTTATTTATAGTCTTATTTGGTGGAATGTGTTTAATGCTTAGTCTGTTTGTAGATTAAAAAGTATATTATTGTGAACTTTTCTTGTGCAGTTATATTTTCCTGCAGCACAGGGTGAAATGGGATACAATTAAAATACAAATATCATTACTTTATAAAGGTGCTGCATAACCAATAGAAGATTATCTGTGTCCACTGCAGAGGTTAATTAAACTTTTAAGATAAGCTCAGGCCACAATCAGAAAAGCAGGCCTGACAGCCTCCAGTTCTTATGTTCTTTCAGGGTGGCTTTCTGACAGCAGTGCCCCCAGGAAGGAGGACCCCCAGTCTGTCCTGAGTTGCCCTGTAAAGGGGGAGAAGAGTGAGGAGGCAGTGCGCAGGGGACAGGGACGCAATAAAAAGCCCTTGAAGCTGGACTTCACCTGGCGGGAAGAGAGGGAGAAGGAGCGACTGGCTGAGGAGAGACAAGCCAAAATATTTCAAATCTACACCAAATTGCGGGAGAACAAAACCTCCGGGGCTCAACCTGCTGAAGCAGTCAGCATCTCCAAGTTTGAAGACTGTAAGTTGTTCTCTTTTGATGGTCACAATGTGTAATATGTGACTCGACAACATTAATGTATTAGTCAATTGTAGAAAAACTGCAGCCAGAAATTATATTGACACAGGTCACTGACACAGGTCTTTGCTTTTTTTTACTTTATTTGAGCATATGCAGGTCTTACAGATTTTTTGTAACTAACTTCCATAGTCTACCAGTGTGAGGATGGGACTTTGGGAGTGAGGCCAGACCATGCAATTGACCTTCAGCATAAAAGGGCATCAGGAAGATTCAGTCTTTTTCAGTTTCTTAGATATGCACTGTTTGTGAATTTAAAATAAACTGAAGTGCAAGATTCACAATCCAAATTATTATTCTAGCCTTGGGATACTATTAAGCAGTCTTTTCATTCATTTCCTCATTGACCACTGTTCACCCTGTCCACAATGGTTTCAGGGACATTGCCTTTGCTCAATAGACTTGATTGCAGTGCCAGCAAAACCTTGTAATCAAGTCTGTTTAACTGATCTGGCTACATCCATACTGTAAACACATATTGTTATGTTGTATTAGCTGGCAGACTCCATGATAATAATCACATTCAGCTCTTCTATAATTTCCTCCTTCTTTGGTCTCTAAGTGTGAACTGCTTTTTGTTTTGTTTTTTTGCAAAAGAAACAAGAGAGAAGTGTTCACAAGGCCAGGTATTGTGCAATCAGCAGGGCTGCGGCCCAGTGTAACTCATTATTATAGCGGATTCTCTTCATTTCTTAAACTGAGTTTGGACTACAGAATCGCTTTGCATTGTTGGTGTACAGCTTTGGGGGTCGTTTTGTCTTGTGAGCTGCTGCTGTCCACAAGGAACAGTGCTGAAACCACTGCAAAAACCAGGTACAGGAACTACAGTAAAAGTCTCGTGGATCTGTTCTATGGTCTTCCTCCCTCTCCCTATATAAATCATAACTCCCAGTATTTGCTTGTTAAAAATTTAGGTAAAACTAGTCGTGGTACATGCTGGGGCTACAGGCAAACCACAGGGCTTGCAGTTTAATTTGGGACGAATGCAAGTTATGCCTGCCTAAAAAAAAGCAATCATTGGAAAGTTCAGGGGAAGTAACTTAAAACTAAAACTGAGCACACACTCAGTGTGTTTTGCAAATCTATATACAGTACTGTATATACACATTTCTAGCTTTTGCCCTTGCCAGTCACTCACACAGTGCTTAATTACAATAGAAATGAGGAACAACAGTTTTTCTCAAAATCATTCCTGTAAGTGTCCCTGCATGTTTAGTTCTTTGAAACGTCTTAAAAGTGTTTATTTGGTCCTGTGCCAAGCAACAAACAACAGTATATAGTCATGAATAGTGGTCCTTTTTCACAGACCCGCATTACCACTAGTTTTAATGTACAATGATAAAGATCTTTAAACTATTAAAGTGAATTGTATAGTTTAGTAAGCTGCTAATCGTTACACATCAAAGCTATGCAGTGTAGTGCATTTCTCTGAGCAAGACACCTCTACACAAAGGTCCAATCTCATGGGACTAATGCTCATAGCTATTATTTGGGGTCCAGGCGCAATGCATTCAACTGAGTAATCTGTGAACAGAGCACCTCATTATTATATGAAAAGTATTAATGGCGTTAATTGGTGCTAATTGGCACTTAAGCATTCCCTGAGAAGCCAAAATAATGGGGGGAGGGGGGGGGGAGCTAGGAACACTCTACAGGGCTGAGGGGCCCCTCCATTGTACTTGGTCTTGTGCGCACCACACCAACACAAAGGACAACAGGACAATAAAGTGAAATGTCTTAAAACGTGTACTGCCAGTGCTGTGGGAGTTGGTATCATTCCTGCTGATTAATCTCAGTGCTTTGTAGAATTCATGAAATGGCACAGTGCTTTCCTACACATTTTCAATATCAAAAACACATATTGTCTAATACCAGGAACATGAAACCTTGAATCACCCTAACATTTACAATACATGTACATTTCCATATCTCTAAATAACAGACAGTACTGGTCAGATTCCAAGAGAAACATCTGCCAAAGCATCTATCCTTGATGGCTTCTTACTCCTGTACAGTACACAAATACTAAAATGAAGCTCTTTTTGAGCAGTGCACTGCTTTTATGTGCCTACTGTTTGCACAGCCTCAAGCCAGAATACCTTATTGTACTTGACATTAACTTGAAAGTACTGGGCAAACAAACAACAAAGCTATTGATAAGCAGAAGTATGGCATATGTTGGGTTTCTTTAAAGAAGGGAGGGTAAAAAAAAAAAAAAAATCTGTCAAAGAGCTCATTATGCTCAGTGCAACCAGAAAAGGGCCCTCCACAATGCTCTTATTAATGGCACAATGTCAAAGGGAATGACAGCAATAATAGCATATAATTTTGCTTTGTTTGTATTATCACTGGAGATCTTGCAGGCTTGCGGTGATGCGAATGATTGCAGGCCCGGCCCACTTAGCCTAGGCTGCTGCGTGTGGCAGTGCTTATTATTTTACCCCCCCCCCCCCCCCCCCCTCACTTTACAACATAATGGGAGCTCGTTGCGGCCCAAGCGGCACAATCTTGCCAGCTGCTGACATGGTTTCTGAAAAGGCTCTGATGTGGCAGCAGTTGAACCGTGGCACAGCATTCCACACTTCTGGCTTCGCAACTGTAGCATGCAGCAAGTGAAACAAAAGCATGAAAAATAAACGTAATACATGAAGGGTCGAGAGGCGTCACAAACCTAAACACGCAATTAACAAGCCAACATCGATAACGTTCAGCCCCGGTGACAGAGTTAAGTGCGTGACATAGGGATGGAGGGGATGATTAGTCTGACTGGAGACGTTTCTGGTGAGAGATGCATTGTGGTTATTGAAAAAGGATGCAGGTTAAAAAAAGTGTTTAAGGCATGGCATGGCTTGGTTATTCGACATTTTGTCACATGCAGGAAGATGTTCCAGGCTTCTAGTTGGGCCAGAATAAACCCCTAACACAGTGCTTCTCACACTTTTTTGTTTGCTTCATTCATTTAATTAATTACAATAAATGGAAATGTTGAAGACCACCATAACAAATAGAACTGTTTGAGGGACGATTTTTTCTCCAAAGCGGAAGGATATATAATATATATTTTTCAAAATAAAAACACTTTTTTGTATTGTATCTGTTTTATACGAGAGATAACGCTCCATGGCTTTGTTGATTGAACCCAACTACAGCTGTATGTTAATGCAACACAACGCACATCCTGTTATCCCTTATTTTACAAGCTGCTGTGTTGAGTGCACGTGAGCGCAATACAGGAAAACTCCCTAGTAAAGAATACATTTTAGATGCTCCACTTTTTTTTAACTTGGAGATATTTTCCATGTAGACATTTTCTTCCTGCTTCTGTAGCTCAGTTTTTAAGGTGTCACATTTTGTGTTTGCAATGGGATCTATAAACGATGCTGCCGCTTCCTTTCTTTTTCTTTATGTAACCTTTCCATGGACCACCTGAAGTGAGCCGGTAGACCACCAGTGGTTTGAGGACCACAGATTGAGAACCAATGCTCTAACAGATAATTCTTGGGTTTGCAGTACAGTATGTCATTTCCCCAACCGTTACACAGTTTTTTTTTGTTGTTGATTTTTTTGCCATACTAGAATTGTGTACTAATGTAAATTCTACTTCTTCATATATTTTGAATCTTACATCCTGTTGTTCCATTGCTGCTGGTCAATATCAAATTTCCTCAACTGAGTGTCTAAATGATTGTGATCTCAGAGGCAAATGTGATGTGATTGTGACTGATACATTGTAAAATACACGTATTAGGAAATCTGTTACGACTTTTAA
Source organism: Polyodon spathula (assembly GCF_017654505.1). NCBI lineage: Eukaryota > Metazoa > Chordata > Actinopteri > Acipenseriformes > Polyodontidae > Polyodon > Polyodon spathula. Next base: position 25,993,018 of record NC_054540.1, on the reverse strand, counting down.
AATAAACAGTAACATATGTTTCCATGTCTGTAAACATATACATATATATATATATATATATATATATATATATATATATATATATATATATATTCATGAATTTTAAAACAATTGGATAACACTAAAATAAGCCTGTCTTAATAAATTGTCTCACATTTCTGTATATCTTTATATTTTGAATCTAAATCAGTATTTACCACAATTAATATAGATCAAAATATAAATCAAAGAGTGTTCATTTGTGTATTTCATGCCTAACAAGTGAAAATGTGGAAGCCCATTATTTCTAATACTGCATACAATGAGCCTTTGGTGACACAACATCTTAATTTGTTTCCTTTGTCAATAACCTAGTGAGGGCTCTAGGTAAGCAGCTCATTGTTCTAATATTCACAGTCATGCTGCTGGGACCTCTTTGTTGTCAGGCAGCTTTATAGAGGTATTGCTTCTAAAGGCAGTCACATACTGCTGCAGTAAAATAAGGGTTAATAATTAACACGGTAGAGGTTAATTCTGTCACCCTGAGAATAGATACCTTATTGATTAATGAGCAATTATTCAAGTCAAATTCTATAATGTTGTTACATTGGTAACACATTTTAAGTTCTCGTATTAACAATGTAATTACTTAGTCGCTTAGAAATGGCAGTTGAAGTAAATATTAATTAATGATGTGCTCTGCACTTATAGATAACATGAATTGTTCATAAACAGGCACAACAGTATCATGAACAGAGACAGGGTGTTGACTTTGTCATTAATTATTTTTTTATATGATTTCAGTGTAAAGGAAATAATCTTGTAAGAAATCATAGTTTTGTTTGTGTAAAAAGTTTATTTAGTACCCATTAAAGGAGTTAGACTTTTGTTTTGGTTTGTTTGCTTTGATTTACTGCAAATAAAACTGCACCACGGCACTGAATTTAGTCCCTGTGTTGGGTCAGTGATTTTATAAGGTGCAAACAAGCCTGAGTCAAGGGCTTTGCGTGAACTATATATATATATATATATATATATATATATATATATATATATATATATATATACATGTGTATATGTGGTTTAATGTTAGTGTGTGTGTGTGTATGGTCATTTATGTGTGTAAATTTTGGTTCGTCAGGCCTACGTAAATTAAATTAAGTTCATGAGCTAGAGGAATGTTTACTGGTTCCCAAGAAGTGGCCATTAATTGTGTTGTGTTAGTTTGTGTTCAGTGTTAATAATTCTTTGGGTTAGCCTTGGTTATCTTTCTGATTAATTCTGATTAATTCCTGATTTAGTGCCAGACCCTACAGTAGGTCTCTCTGGACAACTCATTGAAGCTTAGTCTCTTGTAACAGAGGGCAACACCCCCAGAGTGTGCAGTGGCTGTAAAGTAATCTGTATTGTGGAGCATTTTCTAAGGAACCTGGTATGCAGTAAACTTTATATCCTCTAATTAAGCAGTTTCATGCCTTCTGTACGAAAGGCTTTCAAAAAAGAAAAACCTACTACAAAGTTAGGGGCTGTGCGAATCGAATTCAGATGCAGAACAAGAGAAGGATCTATTACAAGCACTCGGCCCATTGCAGTTTTGCTGAAAGCACATTTTACTTATTCAGTAATCATGAAATACAAACCACAAACTTCTCCTATAAGCTTGTCACAAGGCATATATTTATTGAATTTCCTTGTTTTATCTGTTTTTTATATACTAATAAAATATTCAGTGACAGGAAATTTCTGACAGTATGTCCTTCACTTGGATATGTAGTAAGTAACATTTTTATTAAGGATTGAATCGTGTTTTGCTTAAAGCAGTGTTAACCTAAGTTTTAAATACATACTTAGCTCTTATAAGCACTAGAAAATCATCACTTTCTCCCTTTCTTCTGTTGAATATCTTTTGGTTAGTTGCTTGTATTTTCTACTTCAATTTGGAATACCTTGATATTTCAAAGACCACACCAAGACACTTTGGGCATCATTTATGAAAGGGCACTAACCATTATTGTGCACTATAATTTCAATTAGTGTGCACTTTCATAATTGTTTGTATTTACTATTGCAATTGTATTAATTATGACGTTATATAGTATCCATATCATGGCGCACACTGATTTTATTGTGCCAACCAGCCCACTGTGCTTCTTTGACTACGGCTATTAATCGTAGGGGAATAAGTACATATACAAGTATATCTCAGTAGTTTAGAAATAAATTATTCAAATAGGTTTACTATATTTAAATCAAGATAAATATATGTCTTTGTTCATTTTACTCACTCGCGGTGGGGTGTTCGGTGAGTGGAGAACAGGAGAGAGAGTAGGAGAGAGTAGGAGAGTTATCATTTCAATTGCTATTGCGTGCTGGTGGGACCAGCACGATAGTTTATTTAACTCACCTACTCTCTCTCCCGTTCACCACTCACCGAACATCCCACCGCGAGTGAGTAAAACGTGCATCTATATATACTGTTGTGCTGGGATTCAAGTACTAATTAATTATTCACTTGAATCCCTGCACGTGAATTAATTATGTGCAACCTAGTGCTCACATAAATGTACGTGAAGTGATGTACAATCCCGTGCCTAAATACAGATATACATTTTAAACACTTGTGTTACACAGACCCGTTTATATCCCATGTACCAATGACTATACACCAACATTTAACAAACCACACGCAACATAACAGATAACATACAGAGGGGCGGGCACTTTGTCACAGTGACAAGTGAGGTTTTGTTAAAATACAAAGAAAATACATTATAAAACTAGAAGGTTTTTTACCAGGTAAATTCTGTCAATGTGCTCTAGCTGAGTTGAGAGAGGGAACCTTCTATAACACTGTACAACCCAAGGTCATTCTAAATAAATTAAATCAATTTACATTTACTTAAAAATTCAAATTTTATTGATAACACTCATCCATTTAAAGTTAGTTGAAATGTAAATGGTTTTAGAATCAGGGGACTAGATTCCCATCAGTCCTTGCGGGACTTGTACAATTTATTTTTGGAATAGTTTATTGTGTTGTTGTTTTGTGTATGTGCGGTTGCACAAGTATGTTTTGTTTGCTTGTCTCTTGTATCCCCACCTGCTCCCTTACATATGTTCTCCTTGTGTTGTGTGTTGCCACCCCTGTTCAGTGGTCTCTCTGCGGATGTGACCTCCCTCCTTTCTCCCTCTGTCTACCTCTTTGCATCTGCCTGGTTCCAGCACTTATAAATGCTGCCATAAGCACATAAGCAGAAGTAACAAAATGTCGAATAGCTTGTTGATTGCACATTCTGTTACCTCAGCTAACTTTCCTTATTGTTTAAATGAAATAAAAATGTTCAAACTAACTTGACTATTAAAAAGTTAATCTAAATCAGATGTATTAATTTACAGTTGTTGAATATACATGTTATGAGTTTAGTCAGCCCCAGAGTTGTAGTAACAAAAACTAAATGAGTAGCTAAACTTAATTATATTAATGCAATTGTTTTGATTCAACTTGACTTATCAGGGTTTATAGAGTAGGACTTGTCCCAGCCCCAAAATTCCTTGCTGCGGCCCTGTGTGCCACACTATGGTAATCAGAATGAATATGTGATTTGTATGGTAATTTAAATGAGGCACCCTGCTCTGAATAATAAGAGGAGCTTCATTCACACCGTATTTACTAAAGTGCGATAATAATAACTCTATGGTATGTAAATTAGCCAAATAGTGTGCATGTAAATTACTGCTTTTTCTGTTAGTAAATGGGTCAGTAAATTTAGATATATGGTGCAGGTTAGGCTCAGTTCTTAATGTGCATGTTACAACTACTTTTAGTGCCCTTTTGTAAATGAAGCCCATTATGTGTAGTTAAAACTCACTCCAGTGGTCTAGTTGCAATCAGACCACAAAACCTTAAAATACTCCAATATAAATGATGTGGTAAAGCTATAAGAAACGGAAAGACAAGTAGAGAAATGTGTTGACGATTGCCTTCATCGGTGTAGGCATTAGGCCTGTTACATGGGGGCATATTTTCAAGGCAGCTAACTGTTTAGGTTTCCATAACTAGCAAAGATGAAGTTATTCAAACAATAGGGAAATAGGGAATGTTCACTGAAGGGAGCACTCACAATGGATTCCTCAGTACCATAGTAGTTAAATAGTCTTAAAGATATCTCTAAAGAAAATCACACATGTTCCTTCATAAATTTCTATAGAGATTTCTCTAAAGAAAATACACAGGAAACACTTTGTGATACATATAATATATCATATTATATATATATATATATATAATATATTAAACTATATATAGTGTATATATATATAATATAAAGATATATTGGATATAGGTAGTGTGTGTGGGGTCAAAAATAAATTTTCCTATCAAAGTTAAGTCATCATTTAACGTCACTCCAAAAATTTTTTAAAAAACAAAACAAAACCCTAAAAATTGTTTTTGGGCCTAAAAATAAAACAAGTCACGCCTCGAAGGCCTATTATTCTTCTTTTTATCTGGGCTGAATCGCCTTCATTGCAGATTTCTTTTTTTTTTTTTTTTTTTTTGAGAAATCACTCTTGGCTTTTTTTATGTAGTCATTCTCTAGATTAACATTTTCTGGTAGGCTGCACACCAAAGCAAGGAACCTGTGTCCCCCTAAGCGAAAGTTAAAAAAAAAAAAAAAAAGCCATCAAGCGCTGGAGTGTAATCAGATAAGGATATCAGACCAGTATTAGTGTGTAAGCTTTGTCCAGGCCCCAGCCTCCTCAATGGGCTGCAGCTCTCTCTTCATTTGTCACCCCAATGCACCTTTTGTGTGGGTAATTTCCCATTGGTATTGCTCTGAGCTCAAAGTTGACTAGCCTCTTTCTTGAGCTATTATGTCCACCAAGCTTCGTACATCTGCAATAAATCCAGGGAGGATTTGCAGGCGTGGAGCGAAGTAGAGAAGCTGGCGGTCAACAACTGATAAGACTTGAAGTCTGCAGATTTTTATTGTTTTGTCACTGTCACTGAATTGATTCTTGAAAAGATTTGATTGGGATTTGCCAGATGTCTGAGTGTCTGAAGTGAGGTAGAGGCTGGTTCTAAACCAGTAGGGATCTGCTTGAAACATTGCTTCTATCCAGAAAGGGCTGTCACAGATATTTGCAAACAGATGTACGGACTGGGCTCTGGGTTTTGATCAGTCAACCTTTAACAAGTAAAGTTGACTAGATGTGAATATAATCATTGTATTTTATAAGAAAATCATTGTATACCTAATTTGGATGAAGGATAAGCGGATAATCCAAAAATTTCAAGAAAACGCTCTGTAAATAATAAATAGGTAGCTTGATTCTTAGAATATACTGTAATACTGGTATTAAAAAAGCTTCAAGGCTGAAGCATTTCCTGTTCTTCATAATTGTTCAAGGTTTGTGAACAATGGCTCTGATATTGAAACTTCACGTCGATATTTTTGGTGCACATTTAATTTAACAAAAAGTTTTCATGAGACACGCACCTTGTGAAACTTAATTACATTAAGCTTTCCAGAATATTCAGGTTCATATAACAGTCCATGAGCTATATGTGTAATATAATATTATATTCAATTGTAAACAGCTATCAGAGTGTTGTCTTAGGCCAAGTTTACAGACCAATGATGTCAAAAGTAGCAAACACATAGGAGGTATTTGTGGGCTGCCATCTTTTTTTTGTTTTCTTTTTCCTTGCTTCAGTCAGAATCTACTTTTATTCTGATATATGACAGAAACAATGTGTCCTCAAGCACACCCCTTCTTTTCACCCCATGAGCACCCTACTAAGTGGGCATTTTGTGTAAATTGCTTTGCATCATTAACTTGATTTGTAAGGCAAACACAACTGTCAAGTTGGATACCAGGAGAAGTAATGTGGCCCTGAGCCATGCTTTTTTGTTTTGGGTACACAAACATCTTCAGCTTTTAAACCAGACAAGAAACTTTAACCACCTGCAAATGCTTTAAGTAAATCAATTTATGAAACACTTTCAATCAACTCAAATCCCTACACCTTTTAATCTACTGAAGTTATTTTTGGATAGCAAGTAACCCTATAGCTGCAAGCTCTTCTCTCTTTTTGGTATAAAACAAAACAGATAAGCACATAAAGTCCCACCTGAATTGGTAGCTATGTTAGCACCTGTGTTTATTTTTCCATTACTCTTTCAAACAACAGGATTGGCATGGTGTTGGCGTTGGCAACACGATGTTATTGGATTGGCATGGTGTTGGCGTTGGCAACACGATGTTATTGGATTGGTATGGTGTTGGCGTTGGCAACACGATGTTATTGGATTGGCATGGTGTTGGCGTTGGCAACACGATGTTATTGGATTGGCATGGTGTTGGCGTTGGCAACACGATGTTATTGGATTGGCATGGTGTTGGCGTTGGCAACACTATGTTATTGGATTGGCATGGTGTTGGCGTTGGCAACACGATGTTATTGGATTGGCATGGTGTTGGCGTTGGCAACACGATGTTATTGGATTGGCATGGTGTTGGCGTTGGCAACACGATGTTATTGGATTGGCATGGTGTTGGCGTTGGCAACACGATGTTATTGGATTGCTATTGTAAATGATTTCTATTGTATTTGCTGAACCAGGTTAAAGTCTACTTACTGTTAAACTTACTTAACACACTTAATAAGGAACTGTGATATTGACTGTTATACTCCACCCTCTAAAGAATCCAGAACAATAAAAACCACAGCTGTCTTACAAAATTGAAATTTATGGACAAACATTTGTTATGTGAATTGATAGTATTGGCACTATGCACTTCATTAAAGCTATTTTCTGTAGCATTGTACTAGACATTTGGCTGTGACATTTGTTTCTAAGCAATTTTTTTCTGTTTGTTTTTTGTCGGCTTGTCCTGTTCAAACTAAAAAGCTCACCTGTATAAACCACAGAGGACATCTTCAAACCTGAGCTCAAACCTAATGCTGTTTTTTTTTTTTCTTCCATAGAGCAAACATTAATGCCAGGTTGTCTAGTCAAGTTTCAAGGACAATTCTATAGAAAAGAACAGTTGACAAGCATCAGATATTGTCAACTATCAATCCACTGACACATATCCTTTTTCAAGCAAGCTTTGGGCCCAAAAAGTCCTTATTGACACTTTTTTTTTTAATGGATGAGCTTAAAAATGTGTAACATAAACTCTTCCAACCCCCCTACACACACCCCACCCTCACATTTGTTCTTTTCTAAATGTCATAAGGGTGGACCTGTTGGGTTCATTTAGCCTTGTAACTGTTTTATTGCACCTTTTAAAAAGTTAATAAAAGCTATGCACTAGGCCAATAGAAGAAAAAAAAAATCAACATCTAAACATGCATATTTCTGTTTCATGTCACCATGGCTCTTTAAACAGCAGTTCTGATACTGGCCTTCTGAAAAGAATTGTAATTTTCCTATAACCGTACTGTATTTCACTGCAGTTTATCTATTTTTCAAATACAGATGCCATAGTTTTAGTCACCTGGCTGTAATGTCTGAAATGTAAAATACTGTACAAAGTGAAACTATACTATACAAAGAGGAATATGCTAGTTAAAATAACTGTGATATTTCATACTCTATCCAGTAGCTCTTTAAGCTCCCTCACTTCTAATTAGCCTATTATTATGAGTAAGCATTTAATAAAAAAAATCAAACTGATCCGCTTAAGTTTCTTTATTTGGTTTCTGTTTTGGTAAATTAGTTTTTTTTTGTTTTTTTTTGCTGTAGGTTTTGATCTGCTTGCTCTGAAAACAGAGTTGTATTTGTATAACTCACAGCTTTTTTTCTGTGCTCTTTTGCAGTTGACTTTTTGGCAAAATACTGCATTTTCAGTCAAGAGAAGTTGGCCAAATACAAAAGGGCTTTTGAAGCGGTGAGTGCAGTTTTTGACTTCTCTTCTTCCTCCCGCAGCCAGTGGTGGCTCAGATGAAATAACCCGAGGTGAAGGCTTGTGGTTCACAGCTCTTGAATTGCTCCCAAATCAACTGTAACTTTAGAAAGCAGGCACACTTTTCTCTCCCAAGAACAATTCTCATATCCGCTCCTACTTTTTTTATTATTCTGCTCAGCCTTCCAACAAAGAAACCGTTGGCCAAATTAAAGGGTGGGCATTAACAAAAGCATCACATTCAGAATTTACAATTAGATTACTAATCAAACTGAACTTCTATTTATATCGCTTTTCAAAATATTTTGGAGCCTAAATACGCAGTTGTTGTTATTATTGTTATGTCAAGTCTTTTCTTAAGATACATTGATAAAGTTTTATTGTGCATATTTCATCTATATATAATTACCTTTTTTTATTGAAGTTCAGTTACATGTTCAAATGTATAGATATGCAATATTCAGAACACTGGCAATTGGAATAAACTAGTTAATATGGTCTAATTACTCAATTGTGTATCTATTGATTGTTAATTAACATGTAACTGAACTTCAATAGATGAGTGATTGCATATCAACTGAAATACTGACTTATGCCTCCCAAAAATAATAATTACCAATAAATCTTTCAAAAAGGATAACGGGTAGGATTTAAGGGTTTGAGCTGCATAATTTGATCTGACCAAGGGTCTGCTACTGACAGATATATTATATATATATATCATATATTATATCTATATATAGATATATATATATATATATATATATATATATATATATAATGGGAGGGGGTTATTTAACATAATGAAAATAATATAATGTAGGTTGGTCTTCAAGAGGAGAGTACTGATTAATGCTTTTCATTTTGGAAAGAAATAATTGGCATTAACCACATTTAAAAGCTTCTACACAAATAGCTGAGTAATAACATGGCTGTGTATTTAAATAATTAACAACTACTACTTGACCTATTACAGTAAATGTAGTATAATATATATCATACTTTATATGAGGTATTTTACCTTATTGTTGATGCAATATAAATTGTAATATCCCTTTATGGGAATGTTTCAAGCAGAGACTTCTAACTATGTAATGTTCACCTTGACGCTTTTACTTGTAACTTGAATCTATGGGTCACTCCGCTGCCCCAGTGGAATTCTTCCACCGCAGGCTAATTCACTGGCCTCTTTTCTAGCTCAGGTCACCGGTGAAACGAATTTGATAGAGCGAACTTAGCCCCCAAAGTACATTTGTCCAAGCATAAAACCAGCACACAATTCTGTACAATTGCCTGAGAGGTCTGAATGGCAGAAGTTGTTCAGATCAGAATTGATGTGTGCTTGCAGAGCTATTAAGGTAGTCTGCCTGGCTTGCCAGTGCTATTGTCCCTGAGCCTCCATTCTAAGTAACCTGTGGTTCACAACAAAACATGGCATGCCAGTAAAAGCAGTATTTTCTCTTATTCGTATTATTGAGTGGGTTATAGTAACTCACTTTGCCTTCCATGTGCAATGAAGACAGAATTAAGATTGTTTTTCTTGTACTTTCTTAGTTTACAAAAGCCAGGATAAATGAATTATATGAAACTCCAACTGATGTCAAATATGTTATTCATCATTCTGCTAATCCTGACACTTAGTCCTCCTTTGTCATCCACTTACAAGTCAGGTTTGCCATATGACTCTGCTTCTCCTTTACATCTGGCTAATGTTGACTCTAGCATGTCAATAAATCAAAAGAAAAGAGAAAATTAAAGTGTTTTTATATGCTGTAGGTATACTAGACCAAATGGCAAGATATCTACAAGAGGTTCAGACAACAACTGTACCCCACAAATACAGCAGAGAAACTGTAGGAATGTATCAACAGTGGGAAGTTATAGGTCCTTATCCAGTCCCCATTTCCTGGGAGATGTGGCTAGAGCAAAGGGAGTCCTTGCAGAAGGTCGTGATGTCAGCTTCTGAATAGCTTTGTTCATTGACAAGCATGCTTGGCTGTCAGAAATCCAATCCTACATTTCACCAAGTAAAGACTCTGACACCAACACTCTGATACAAAGGTCAAATGCACTAGTGCGTGGATGTTGCACTGCCTGGTTTGCAGTCAGAAGTTATCACTGTTTTTGGATAGTATGTTGCCCAGTTTGAAAAAGTCAAGAGTAAGTCAGGTGCTCTCAAACATAGCTGAACTCAGGGGAAAAGTGAAGGAAATGCAACCCGGTCTAAAAGAATTTGTTTTGAAGACAAGCTACTAGCATCCTGAAATAACAGTTACCATCTGGTGCCAAACAATAATGTCCACAAGAACTCCACAGGCACAAAATATGCAGGGAATATTTAAAACTACACAGTAATCAGGGGAGGGGTGAAAAAGATGCTAAAAGAAAATGGTTTAAAAAAAAAAAAAAACTTTATTGATCTCAGTTCCATGTAATGGAAAAAAATTTGCTGTTTTAGTGAACACCCTGTTAGAAGTCAATTAGAGGCTGTAGGGCACGCTAATAGCAGAATGAACATCACACTTTAAAATGATATGGAGACCAATGTATATAACCTGCATTATATTAAAATGAATTTAGATGGGGGATTTCAAATTCAAAACACTTGGGGGTAGATTCTGGTATGGATTTATGTGCAGTATTCCCTGTTTTATGTTGTTGTTAAACGATATCAACTGAGCACATTACTCATGATTACATTCTATCAGCCCCTCGTTTAAAACATTTATATACTGCAACTCTGGAAAGTTTTGTGAATAGCATCACAGAACAATTGTAGTTTGTAATTTAACACATACCCTCACACACAAACACGCAAATGTTGACTGTGAAAGAATGATATCGTGTTAATAATCTTTGGTCCTGTCTTCCAGGCGGACAGTGACGGGGATGGCTACCTGACCTGCTTTCAGGTGCTGGTTGCTCTGAAAGAAATCGTCCCACCAAGTGCCCTCACTGATGCTGAAGAGATTTATGTTTACAGGGTAAAGGTCTTGCAGGAATGCTTTGTATTGCTGGGATTAACCATTTATACTGTAATTCCATCTATTTAAATGTTTGGGGATGTGTAACGTTAGATTTATGGAACCCCACTACTAAAATAAAAGGATCTGTAGTACAAAAAGCCATTTGAACAAACACAACAGCAGGTTTTGAAAGTTCCCTCTCCTTTTATGTCAGCAAACGTGCTGTGCAAGAACATCTCGTGAGGTTCTTTTATTTCGTGGAGTAATGTTATATGGTTTTAGTTTGCATTATACAAATGAAAATTGGCCACTGAATACTCTGGACCACTCTTCTGTGCTATATGAATCTCTTCGCCAATGACTTTTATTAAAATTCCAAATCCATTTATACAGCAACATACAAGACCATTTTCACTTTTGATATAGAGGGATGTTACAAAGGCTTCCACTGGCAACTTGGCAACTTGTTGCCAAATTACCTTTTTTTGTTATAATCCAGGAAAAATGAAAGACTAAAGCATCTCTCATATAACAGCTTTAGAACACTCATTTACTATTAATTATTATTAATTAGTCATTTGGCAGACGCTTTTATCCAAAGCAAACTACAGTGACTAGAGGGTGAACTATGTATGCATCAACAACTGCAGAGTCACACACGATAGGACTTCGGTTTTACTCATTTGCTATACTTGGAGACAACAGTCTCCCTCACTAGTATAACACTTTCTGGATATGGGAATAAATAGATCCATTATTAGCAGAAATATTGTTTATTGAATGGTTGATTAGTAATAAGGTGCTTCAATATAATCTAGGAAAAATATAATTAAGCGCACGTGTACCACAGTCTTGTGCCATGTGCAGTAGTCCTACAAATAAGCTTAGTAAGAAAATAGACAAACGTTTCAAATAAATTTGTTGTCCCATGTGCATTTGAAGTTACTGCAACCCACCTTTTTCTAAATAAGGTATGAACCAAGATGCGCTTTCTCTTTATTCTTCTCAGTTGTGGAATAATGTAGCCCAGTGGTAAGAGCTGAGGATCAATTGTCTGCAGTAACAAGGTTTGAGTCCCACCTCGTGATAAGGTCCCTGGGGCAAACTATTCAACTCTGCTTAGATGTAGAATGAGACAATACACATGCACAATCATCATTAGAAAAGCTAAAATAAGTGGTGGGAATAAGGACATTAAAAAAAAAAAATCAAAGATATGCCAGTTTAAATCCATATGGTTTGCACAGTGTAATAAACTCAAACCAGGCTCATTTGAGAAGGGAAAACCAAGGATGATACACAAAAAGCATTTCAGAAAGGTTTCTGTAAGGATATGCATCATCCAACTTGGCCTTGATAAAACAGATGCCCATCTTACAGTAAACCTGCATGGTATAATAAAGGGGAAAGAAGCCCCCTTTATTCTAAAAGCACACATACCTTACAGTTAATATATTTGATCAAAATATATCATTGTATAGTTTTCTAGTATGTATTTAACTAAATCCACACAGTAATCCACATCAAGCCTCTTATAACAAAAGCTCATCTTAGCCTTTTTAAACCAATACAGCACCTTCCCCTGATTTTGAAAGCCACTGACAGGTGGAACCAGGGATGTCTGTGTTTGTTAGCTTGCTTTACTGTACAAAAGGAGAGCTTTGCCTTTCTCCCAATCAGTGAGCTGCATTGTCTGATCCATTCATCATATACCTATGACATGTGGCCCATTTAATAAACCTTCACCTTGCGTAACTGAAAAGGTGGTGGTTATGTTTTGTTTTGTATAATGGATTCATGTAGCCTACTATCAATTTAATTATTATCCCTGGTTAAAAAAAAAAAGCACTTTCATCCCATGCCTCCTAAAGCATACATTCTTTGTATTATTAAATGTTTTGTTTGCTTAAAAAACTACCTCTAATCTTACTTGGTGACAGAGAAAAGAGTTGTAATGGGGTGTGGGGTCAGTTTCATATAAATCCTACTGAAATTTAGTGTGCAAAAAGTTGCTGGCTAAATATATTCTTTCAATCCATAAAAGTTTTGGTCTAAAAGCCAGTACCTTGGAATAGTAAGTAAATGCAGAAGGTTTGTATAAAAATCACATAAGCCCAGTATTCTATGTCTATTTATACATGGCTACTTGTAACTGATGTCTAAAAATGAGCAGACATAATTTTACTCTTGAATTTTCATGATTCATGGGGGGTTACTTATACCTTTTGATTTCAATCGGATTATCAATGTTTTTGGTGTGTCCTTCATCATTGTGAGGGTTATTTTGTGAAGAAAAATCCTTGCACTCCTTGGGCATATTTCAATCTTGCATTTCGGGGTTTATTTTGTGCCCCAGTCTTTACAGCACTTGAAATGACTTCTGGGAGTCCTGGAAGGAAAGAAATGCTACAAATTATGAATTTTTAGACTATTTAGAGGAGGAATTGAAGCAAATATATTAGTTTATATATTCACTGTCTAGAAGAGTCATAGTCTAAAAGAACTACAAAACATTCTCAGTAAACTCTTGCTGTTTTTCTGTTTATTTTTAAATGATAAAACAAGATGCATTATAAAACAAAAATACTTGTTTATCGTAATGTGTTCATTTAGGAAAATATGACCTACAAAGTGATTGTGAAAGAAATAGGTAAGAAATACTGGGATTATTTTGTTAACTATGTCCTTAGAGATTAAATAGTGGGGTTCTCAAAAAATATAGCGTTACATGTTCCCATGTGTTGCTACAACTGATTAAACAACATACCTGTCATTTTTCTTTTCATTGTTAACATCCTGAAAACGTTTTACATTTGTAACTTTAAAGTCTGTTTCAAAGCTCTTCTCGAAATGTTCACTCTAGTGCACTGATAGTGAAACAATTATTGCCCACATTGTCAAACAGATAACACAGCAATAATGATTCATGATGTGGTACGGAACAGAAAAGCCAGAGCACTTGTTGTAGTTTTTTTTTTTTTTGTTATTGCTCTTCCTGCAGTGATTTAGAGCAGTGTAGTGAAACCCGAAATTGAACTAATAATGTGCTTAATTGGACCTTTTTAATTCTTCTCAGTTCCTAAAGAGTTACTTATAAAATTGCATAGTTAACTTGAACGCTCCAACTGTTTAAAATAAATAAATAACTGCTGCCATTTAGAAAAGAGATTTGAAACAGAAGCTTAAAAAGCTGTCAGGATGTTAACAATGAAAAGAAAAATTACAGGTACATTTTTTAAACAGTTGTAGCAACACATGGGGATGTGTAACGTTAGATTTTTTGGAACCCCACTACTAAAATAAAAGGATCTGTAGTACATAAAGCCATTTGAACAAACACAACAGCAGGTTTTGAAAGTTCCCTCTCCTTTTATGTCAGCAAACGTACTGTGGAAGAACATCTCGTGAGGTTCTTTTATTTTGTGGAGTAATGTTATATGGTTTTAGTTTGCATTATACAAATGAAAATAGGCCCAGTCCACATTACTTACAATAGCAGGTGTGCCCTACAGGCATTGTTGCTGCATATAGTTATTGGGGTCTGTTGGTTGGATGTGTCTTTGTGTTCAATGCTACTTATTGGTTTGGGTCACTTTTTATTTGGTTTGCTGTGCTAATACAGACTGATAGTTCTTTAGTGGGAGCTCACAGCATGTATTTAAAAAGAGTCATATATCCAACACATTAGTCATCCGTCCTGCTTCATGGCTAAAAATCAAATACAGTAGAAGCCACTTATTAACAACCTCTTGCTTCCCAGCAAAAAGTTGTCATTAACCAAAAAGTTGCCAGTAAGTGAAAAGTCCCAGTTTTCAAGTGTATTTATATAGAACAGCGATATATACTGTAGTTGAACAAATATGGCACTGAAATACATGTGTATTAAAAATTTACATGGGAAACACGAAATACCAAAACATAACTGTTTACTTCATGCATGTGTTAAACAAAAAAGGGAGTAGGCTTAAATAGTACAGTACTACAAAATAATGTGCTACAATTGTCCTTACAATGAGTAAAGCAAGCATAAAAAATGTGTTGTACTTACAATCAGTTCTAAAGAACACAATTTTAAAATAAGAAATTGTTCAGTGTTGTCTGTTTTTTACAATTCATCTCAATTTTGCATGCTGTTTCATAGCCAGTTTCAACACCACGATTCTGCCTCAGTCTGCCAGAAATACGCAGTTGTGAAGTGTGTTATAAAAGCTGCATGAAGCATGTGCATAAATCATGCAAGTCTATGAGTGCAGGCTTTCTCTATTGATATTTAATAATAATTAATTATTTATTTTTTTCTTAAATTGTGTATTACTCCTTAGCCTACTCAAGCCCACAGTCACAATTCCACAGATAATCTTTGTCAACAACACTGGCGCCATTTTCTTTGTTTATTTAACTGTTCTCTATGTGTTCTCTTTTCGCTGGTTGCTCCTCCTCTCTGTCAATCTGTGTTTAGATTTTGGAGATGGTCGACTATCACATAACAGATGGCCTGACAGACCTCCGTCTCTTTGCGGTGATGGCCAGCTTGTCACAGAAAATAGCAGCACTCGAGTAAGTACAGAGGGGCTCATGAATTTTAACTCCACAGCCACAATAGGGTCCTGAGAGAGTTTTTATGCCCCCATAAATAAGGGACATGGATGAATCCAAAGGGTTGCAATATACCTCCTCCTGCAGCCACAGGAATAAAGGCACAGGTTGTTCGCACTAGAAAGGCCTGACCCCACTCCCATGAATCAATGCTTTAGGTGAAGGTCTACATTCTGAACTAACACATCTCTATAAGCATTACAGCAGACTGGCCGTCTAGTTGTACATACTGCACATTGAGTCGAGTGGATTTCTACCACTTAATTATTTTCCATATGGTACTGGTTTTAATCTAAACCCCTTACCAACCACGAAAACACAAATACAGATCCAGTACCCATTAATTTTAATTAAGACCCCAATCTTGTGCATTTTTAATTGCCAAAGTCATACTGGAATTTGTGAAATTTCCATACCGGTGTAAATATGAATACAGTAAGTCAGTCACTACAGTATTCCCATTGCACATTTGCTTATAGATGACTATTTTGTAATGCACAATCTTCAGTGCATCATAGTTTGTTTAATCTGTTAGCACCTCAAAGTGCTAAACTCTAATAAGACTACAACAAGAAACAAGCTCAAAGTTCCATAATCTTGATGCATAATTACCAAATCTCCTGCTACCCTGAGCCAGACTAGTGACAGCATGAAGGCCAGCATTCATTGACCTCAAGAGGAGCCATCAACAATATCTAGAGATGTCAATGTTGTCTAGTCACTTCAGAGCCTAGCATCCAGTGAGCAAGACTGGAATGTAGTGCTCTCAGGAAATAATCAGTGTTAACCCCCTTTTGAGATATCCTGAGCATGGCTATATACTGTGGTAAAAACATTTCAAAGCTTGGTAAATTAAACATGGTAAAAGAACAGTAATTCCATTGGCTGTCTTTGTAAAGTAAAATGTATGCTACTGCAGGATAATGACATATGTATTTATTAGGATCTAGAGAAAGAACAGCACCACTTGACATTTTCTATAATGATAATGAACGTGATGTCTAGCCTGAACAGCTCGGCAATTAATGAGATAATTGATAAAAAATAGTTTAAAACACATATAAAAGAAGAAATTGAAACCGACAAGGGTGCATTGTTATCTTTGGCAAAGTAAATCTTTCACAGCATATCTAGAGGTTAGACTCCCAGATCTCATATATGAGAATCACCTGAGGGCACATCAGAGAAAAAATGATAGGCATCACATTGTACCGAGGCTGCTGTGTGAATAATGGAGTGGCCACAGGGGAAGGATCTGTTTGCATTGGCCCAGAGAGAGTCTCTTTGCTGAGACCAAGTCCATCTGCCCCTCTTTGGTCATATGTTTCCAGAAGACATTTCATCTGAAGTAATTTCACTTTTTACACATCTGCATGCTCTTCAGTTTCCTTCAACATGTATAGTGGACACATTCCTTCAGTGCAGATCATGTCAAATTACATCACAAGAAACACCTTCAGGAACAATTTAGTTATTTTTTCTTTTTATTAAATGTTGATCAGAGATGTCAGTCCCATAACAGCAGAGCTCTCTATTTATAACTCTTTCTATAGTGAAGCATTATTCTTTACCATGATGTTTCAAGATTCTCAGTTTTTGTCATGCTTTCATTCTGCTGTTACAGTACTTGGCTTTTACCATGGTATACCACCATAAAAATGAATATAAGAGTAATGCCTGATAGGGGGCTTCTGAGTGGCTCATCTGGTAAAGGCACTATAGCCTGGAGGTCGCCAGTTCGAGTCCAGGCTATTCCTCTGCTGACTATGGACGGGAGTTCCCAGGGGGCAGCACATGAGTGCCGTCTGGGTGGAGAGGGCTTAGGTCGGCCAGGGTTAGGTCACTGCACACCAGCGACCCATGTAGACTGGCTGGTTGCCTGCGAGCATGCCTGTAAGCTGCCCATAGCAGTAAAAAAATAATTGGCAATTCCAATATATAATATATATATATATATATATATATATATATATATATATATATATATATATATATATATGGAGAGGCCAGGACTCATAAAGCGGCAGGACTTACTAAAGCAAGTAATTGAACCAATGGTAGACCCACTAGCCCTTGTCAGATCCAATCAGTGATGTTTGAAGGAGCCCAGAGAGAACCCATTGGGAACTCTAAGTCTGTTAATACATTTTCCTATAATTCTACTGCACTTTAACACTATTTACCATGCTTTGCTATACTTTAACATGAAGTTATGGTAAATATGTGGTTTACAAATGGCTTCCTAATTGCTTTACTACCGTTAACTATGGTTTTACCACATTATACCACAATAAACGCTTGGGCTTGGATCGTGAACCAACTTATTCTCATTCCACCCAGTCGAGACACAACACGCTTTTCTGGTGATCTACTGTTTTATAGAGTAAAGCTTTAATATAGATTAATGCTACTCCATTAAATTGAAGATGAAATTAAATGCCTTTAACTTGCATTCTGTGTTTATTCATTTGTCCTTGAAACTGCATATCTCTGAAGGCAGGTAGAATTACACAGGCAGAGTTCCCAGGTTGTGTTTGAAGCATTGTTTACTCACTTTTGTTTGCTGTATTATTTTTCAGCACTAGACATGCACAGGTTAGCTATGTTTTATTGAGTTGTTGCCCAGGATACGGAGCAAGTGTTTGAAGAATACTACCCTTCTGTTGGCTCAGGACACAGGCAGAATAGGAAAGCTATGCAGTGGAAGGCATAGCTCTTTTCTTTGCCAGTCAATTGACTAAAGAGCTACAACTCATGAATTGCAAAAGGTTAAAATAATAAATACTTTAATAATGACAACAATCGCAATAATGCAACCCTTTAAATTCAAGTGAATCACACTACAGTGATGTAATGTAATCTAGTGTTATATAGTTGATTATTGAAGTATTCCAGGCCACAAAAAGCATTGTGTATATATTGGGTTTGAGGGTTAGATTAGGGGGGTCAACCTATAGTAAATAAGTGTGGTCTTACAGGTTTTGGGTGTTGTTCTAATTTAGAGAGAATTCAGCAGCAAAAGTACTTTTGCTTTATAAAGTTCATTGTTTGAAGTAGTAGTATGCATATTGTTGACTTCTTGAATACTGTATTTATACAGTGTATTATGGATGAAGATAAAAAATGCTCAAATACAGTTTTTATTGCATTGTTTTTGTAATTAAGAAAAATGTCACAAGGTAAACGTTTTTGGCCCTACAATTCTAAAGTAATATATGTTGTTCTTCATTAAAAAATATGGCATCTAAATGCTTTGTGTGTATGTACAGTTAGCATGTGCAGTCATTCTAAATAAAAAAGTTTTTTGTTTGAAGAAATTAAAGTACAGTCAAACTCTAATACAGTAATGTGATATACTGTAGGTCATTATGTAGTGAAGTGAAAATGGTCACAGTTCACAAATTATAAATATGTGTGAATACATGTACACATTTTGTCAATTAAAGTCAATTAAACATTCTGAGCTTCTAAGGCTGCTGTGTGAAGTTTAAAGGTGAACACTATGACAGAGCTGCACATGCAGGAAAAGGAACAAACCCTATTGATCACCTGAGGAAGAGTAAACTCTGGGGAGTTCATTCCCTTGTCAATTCAATGTTATATATATTTACATTAACATATTTACATATAACATTTCAGAATAATTGATTTAGTGTCTAGAGTTAAATACTGTGGAAATTGTGGGTCTATGTGTGTGTGTGTGTGTGTGTCTGAGTTCATGTGTTTTACGTGAGCTTTTTCAAAGGGGATGACAACCTCTTACATTGCTTAAGCTATTAGTCTAGCGCGCCAAATGGATGCTGGTTTGTCCATTCCAATAATGACTGGGGTGCTAAGGCTTGAGGAAGACAACCAAAGAACTGGGTTAGGCACAAGGCCTGACCTAGGTGCTGCTATTATATTGGGTGTTATCTTGTCATTAGAGCTTCTTTGAAGTCTTTTATTGCAAACCACGCAATTAATGATCATTAGCTGTGCTGTCCTCTCCTTGTACTTGTGCTCCCTGCTAGGGCTCTCTCTTGGGCTGGCAGACCAATGGGGGATTCCAGGAGCCATTCATACGTGCCATAGTCCTAGTGACACAAAGCCTGTGGCATCCTTGCTTAATAGGGCATTCCTAACTCGTTAGCAGAGAGATGCAGAGGGCCTGACCACTGTTGTGCCACACGTTACAAGTAATAGTCTGTCTAAACAGAGACGTTTCTGTTTCTGCTGAATTATTGTGAAATGCTTTCAGTGTCAGTGACTGGTCATGTTGTTCTCGGGCCTGCTTGTCTGTCTGACAGTTTTATCCATTACTCTGCTGAGCCAGGCCTGCATCCTACCTAATTGTTTCAACCACAATGTAGTGTAAGCAATCACAAAGGATTCAGAACAGTTCATCATCAGCTCATAACCTTGACAGATTTACCCACCAAAATTAGGGGAAAAAACAAAGTGATTTTTATTGTAAACCTATTGTTGGCAAAACTTTTTCAGGCTAGCGCTATGGCAGTAGAATGTCACCTGCCAACAGAATAGATGCAAAAGGTGCCCATTTGCAATTGATATGTGTCTTTCTATAGTCAGGTGGCAAGTTAAATGACCACACTGTCCGAAGAGCATTTCATAATAGTGTCAGCTAACAGTGCAGTGTGGCCGAACTTGACGATTATTATATATATATATAGTCTAACACTATATACGTTAACTATATATATATATATATAATATATTATATATATATGGTATATATCTTCTCGTATATATTACACATTATATATATATATAGATATATATATATGGGTGTGTATGTGTGTATATATATATATATATATATATATATATATATATATATATATATATATATATATATATATATATATATATATATATATTTTGCTTTTGCCTGTTCACAAGGTACAAACCAAGTGTCACTAAAGAACATTATTGACAAGGTGATTGGCAGGATGGACTTTAAAACACTGGAGCTAAAGCTGTACAGAGCCAGGGTAAGGAGTAGACAGATACATGGGAATGTAAGATACTGGGGTGTATTCAGTGTATCTAAAACTCCCAGGCATTTTGTATATATTAACAGACATAACTATAAAGCACTTGTGGTATGTTTAGTAATATTATACTGTATGGCAGACCATTTGTATTGAAGACACTGAGAAAAGGGAAATGTGTCATAAAAGGATCTTGTACAGTAGTTATACACTAAATGCACTAAATGTGTACTATTGGATGAGCCTATAGAATCCTAGTTCACAATATGAGATCTTCTTGATTCCAAAGAAATCACATAATATGGTGACCTTTCAACTCTGCTGACTCCATCTGCTTCATTCTGATACTATGATAGCTGGTGCCAGCAGAGTTGAAAAGTAGCTCAAAAAAAACAAAACATTACTTTTAAAGTTTTGTGAATAGGGACCTTAGTGCTAAAAGAGTTAAACAAGATTTCAAAGCCACTTTTTTTAAACAATTATATTCAGTAAAGATGTTCACTGTAAGAAGTTAGCATTTACCCAAATTTCAAAAGTTTGAAAACTGCTAATTATGTTTTTTCTAGTCTAGTCCTTCAATGCAGTGTTTATATCTGGCAATGCATGCAGCGTTCTGTTTCCTTTAATTAAGGAAGTGATTGTCCTTGTATCTACTTTATTACATATTTAAGTAAGGAGGGGTGGTAGACTTCAAACGCTGCAGTAAACCTGAGACTAGACTAAGAGGCGGGGCTTCTCAATTAACAGGTTCATCCATGTTTTTTGGAACAGGTGCGTTGTGTATTGAGGTAGCTGATTTTTAAAGGGTTCTTTTTCCATTCTTAGTGCCACGTAAATCTACTATAAACACTTGAATCTCACCCCTTTCTGTCCCTCATTGCCATTAATTAATAGATATCATTTCAGGGATTTGTGAAACCAGATGCTGGCTTAATGAGCCTAATACTGCTCAAGAATGTTCAGGCTGACAAAATCAAAGAACAGACCCCTTCGCTAAAGTTTCGCCACTGTCATCAAATATTATAAAAGCTGACGGCAATGCAGTGTCGTCACAAAATGTGTATATTCACAAAAAGTCAATCATTTTTAGATATGTAAAAGGTGGCTCGCTGTGGCTTTTGAAATCCGTTCTAGTATGTAAATTTTTGTGTATGACAATGAGCCCTATTGCCAAAACCTGTATAACAAAAATATTGTTAATAGCACCGTTTCCAGGTACTGTAATTCTCAAAGTAGTTGTGCAATAGATTGCTCCATCACTGCTGATTTCTAGCTCTCTGGGTTGATGTTTGACACTGATTGGACACACCATTGCAGCAGATGAAAAAGTTTAACCAGCACCGCACAAGTCATTAAAGTTGTAAAGGTTGTGTCTCCAGATAATCTGAGCACACAAGTTGCAAGCCGTGGAAAATTACTTTAACAAGAATCCCCACAAGAAACTGGGTGTCTGCAGTGCTGACTCATTTAACGCGCTGTTATACATTTACAAGCAATAATAAAGAGTTAGAGACTGCAATTTTACAGCTATGAATGGCAAGTTATCTGCCCTTGGGTTGGAAATGTTTGTTTAAATGTTCGTTGATGCCCTTAACCTATATAATCCAACTGGCAACTCATGCAATTGGAAATAAGCAACAAGCAGGCATTGAATAAAATGAGAAAACATGCTATAACATTGTCAATAGAGTCAACACTTCTGAGATTTCAGTTGTTTTTTTTTTTTTAAATGGGTGTGCTATTTTCCTATTTTACGGTGTGATTCAATAAGGCTTTCAGAGGCTTTGTATATGCATTTTAAATGAAGGGCTCATTGATTGTTGACAGTTTATGGATATTTTCCAAAAACAATAGTGTGTCCAAGGCTCATTCTCCTGTATGTAGAAGTTTGACTGAATTGCTCAATAGAAAAAGGAAATAACACAAGTCATGAAATGGCTCTGTATTGGAATCCCTCAAATTAAAGCACTAAAATGGTTGCAATTGAGAGCTGATTTTTCAGACTGTGTTCAAATTGAAAGAGTCTGATAGTCAGTGGTCTTAATGGTGAGCAGGTGTTTATACAGAACAGGTCAGAAGAAAGTCTAATGTAATTCACATACCATGGGGGGGGGGGGGGGGGGGGGGGGGGGGGGGGGGTTTCCAAATATGGACCCCAGTAGTATGTAACGTGTTTCATACACAGTGTATAGTAATTTTACCCCTGATGTACTGTGGGGGTTTGATTCACATAGCCTTTTATAATTATCCAGCTGAACTAGCAAGGACTGTTGTCTGGGTGCTAGTGCCAGAGGATTACCCAGAGTTATTAAACAGGATGCATTAGCTGTGCAAACAGGTGCACGCATAAAGGCCAGCAAATAGAAGACTGAAACCTGAGGTCTTCCAGTTTCAGCCTTGCCATAAAATGAATGCTTTTCTTAAATGAATGGATGTAGTTAGATTACTATTGACCTGCAGTCAAATTATAGGAAAGAGTCATGCTTTTCATGTTCTTTTTTCTCTGCTTTTTCTTTCATTTGCCAGCGAGGTTATCCCATTTCAGAGCTTATTCGGGCAAGGATACTTTCTTCCTTTAAATCTATTGCTTAAACTGCTGTCATTAAAAGTATAAAAGTAGTTGTGAAGGTTCAGTGGGAATCTCAATTATATGGTATTTATAGATATACACAGGAGCTGCTGAAAATAAATGAACGCCTTGTAAAGCAGAATGTTTTGCTTTTGAAATACATTTTTGAACCAAAAAGTAAAACATCCTGAAGTCTTTTAATGCAATTAGTTGCTTTTTTTTTTTTTTTTTTTTTTTTTTTAAATGCAGTATTGAAGTGAATTTTTTTAAAAATATTGCACTGCCTGACAAAACCCATGTCCAGTGTATGCAACACATAGATGGCTGGAATCTGTGAGCTTCTGGAAAAATGTACACCCCTGCCGAATGCAGCCTATTCCGAGTGAAGCTGAGTTTCAATAGAAAGGCACTGCAGCTGTGGCGTGATCTTTGGTTAGTGCATGCTTTTGGCAGACGGCTTACTGAACCAAAGGCTCTTATTATCATTTTTTGTGGTCTTCTGCAAGCCACTGGGTATTATCAAACATGTTTGTTGGCCCCACTCAAATTAATGCCACCACAGCTTTATCTGCTCAGCACCACCATTATGATGTCATTTCCTAACGACTTTTGTCTTTTTCAAATTGATCTGGTCTGTTTTGTCAGCTGTAACCAGGCTGGTAGTTGGTATGAATCATACAGTCACATGCTGCTGTGAATGCCCTCAGTTGTGGGGTTATCCTGAGGTTACTCATTCCCTGGAGTTCTCTTTTTGCTACAGTGAAATGAGGCCTAGTTGATTCTCAGGACTTCTAGAGAAGCTGTAACATATACACATATTTTATAGGCATCATCTGATATAGCTGATGCTTAAGAAAGAGAAAAACTACAAACAAAAAATATATAATAGGAAGGTTCAATCAAAATGTGGTTTTATGTTTTACTATGTAAGGCTGTTTTTGTGTCCCTCTGTCTGTTACACTACCTTACATTTTCACAAATCTTTAGACGTTTTTAACTTGTAAATTAATGTAGTTTGAAATTATAAGAAACTTCTGGATTTATGGGCACTGACTGGGTATAATGTTTGTCACTATTGGCTATAGACATTTCCATGCTCTTCACACTAATTGCACTATACTATACTATACTATGAAAGGCCAGATTCTGAATAAATTAATAAATAAACATCAGTGGTTCTTAGCTGTGGCTGGTCCTTAAATCTATATGTTTTAAACCCCAAGTCACTTATACAATAATAGACCTGGTTGGAACAAAGTCCTGGACTCACAAATAAGTTCCACTGCTCTACATGCTGGGGATGTAGGTTCTTGAGATGTGCTCATGTTCCGAACAACCTTGTCTGTTATGACGGTTTTATCTCTGCAGCAATTGTTCCTGTGCAACATTGATTCCCAGTCGAACAGCATCTCCGTAGACCAGCTGATTGTGGAGTTGAAGGCTGGCGGGATCAGTAAAGAGCATGAGGAAGAGGTGCGTCGAGAACTGAAGCACATCCAATCTCTCGACCTCCTTGATTTCCTCATGTACTTACCCCTGTTTGTCCTCATTCACAACTCTGTTATCTCCAACCCACTGGATGACTCCAGGACACTATGATACACTACTATTCTGCAGATCCCGAATTTGTTCAAAATCAAAAGTAATACTGAAGGTCGATGTAAACTGAATTTCCCATTTGGAAGTCTGAGATTCTTTGTTTCATTAAAGAGACATAACGTTTGTATTCATTTTGAAACAATATATTTTTTTTAATTAATCTTATGATTATAATTTTGCTTTGTGTATTATATCACCATTGATTTTAAATTGAGTACTGACATTTTACTGATGATGTAATTCAATGTATACTGCTGCTCTTGTATTCATACTTACCTTTGATATAATTTATCCTGTCGAACAGTGAGCTCTATTGATATTACACATCTCTCTGAAAGGTAGAACACTGTTAGATACCACCCAGTCTGGTTTATAAAAGTAAAGGGGTACACATTGAGTTAGAAGTATGAAATGACTGGGATTGAATGCATGACCATTTCATGGCAACTTAGTGTCTCCTCTGTCTTCATTTATGTTTTTAGGTTCACCTTGATATTCATGCACACACCTCTTAGGGTTTGTTGATAACCCTGATGCCAAAAATACCATCAGTCCTTTAAATTAAATAAAAAAACAAACTGAGAGTTCTCTTGGGTTTCCCAGGCATACTGTAAGTGTACATTACATTTATATTAGAAAATAAACTTAACAGAAGTCTGTAGTGTGCTGTCTATGGTACTGAAAGCTCTAGGCAGTGTTTTTGGACAGCCTTATCTCAGAACAGCTACTGTACTTTGAAAGTGAATCTTTTGATACTTTTGAGATGTGGATGATTGTCTCTCCAATCTGACTGTTTTAAACCCTCCCATATGAATTCAAAATGTCTGTACCAACTCCTTTACCAGCATAAGAAGATTACTTAATCTCTCCAAACTGGCTGTTATTTAATGGTATCTTAAAAATAGTTGAAACAAGAATTAATTGAAACAAGATCATTTAAATAAAAGTGTCATAGTCTTCAAAGACATGTTCCTTCTTTTCACACTTTGTTAAGGGATATCTCAGTAATTTGTCTTTCTTTATTCCTACCCAAACAGTTTTGTTATTGCTGTGGTTTTTCCTTCATTTTATTGCCTTTTAAAATAAATATTGTATATAGCACACAGTGTCTACATTTCTGACTGCCGGTTTCCACTTAATTCTGCATCTCATAAGAAGCCAAGCTCCTCATTTACAACCCAGCATCACTAATTGGTTATTTGGATCCTTTTGCTGATCTCTATTAAAATTCAAGGGGCATTCCTGCTGTCTCTTTACGCTGTCCCTTGCATCTTTTCAGTCTTTTTACAAAACCCAAGCATTTTGCCTCTTAGCTTTTTTGTTGGAAAAAAAAGAAATGCTTCTGCCAAAGAAGCTGCCTCCGTTGTCTGAAACAACACAAATCGTAACACCCGCCATTGAATTCTAGCATTGTACCCAGAGTTTCCGGAACACAGATGATTTCTGGAGCTAAATGAGAGTGGATAGGCTTTTTTTAAAAACAAGAGCCTCCCCTAAGCCCACACCATTACCATGGTCAGTGTTTGCCATGGGCCCTTTAAAAGGACTATTGTTGAGTGTTGCCAGGTATTCCTTAGCAACTGCAATGCCAAGCGTTGCCTCTATTTATATAAGGACCTTGCTTGTCAACAGGACACTACTTTTGCTACTGCACAAAAAAAAAAAAAAAAAAAAAGTTTTTGGCCCAAAGGGGGTTCATTTTAGAGTAGGATGTACTCAAATTCAGTTAGATATATTGTAATGTTTTTTTTTGTTTTGTTTTGTTTTGTTTTTTATTGTGTAGAGTTCTGTTAGTTAGCCTTAAATAAGTACTCATATGTTTTACTTCTTAAATTAACACTTAGGAATATGTTTTTACTTTTTTTTATCGATGGGAAATAGACAAGTTATGGGTCAGATTTAACTCCAGCAGAATTTGCTCCTGTTTAGTTTCTGAAAATGACAGAATGCTAATTTAACAGCTGACATGTGCAGCCTGTTGTTTTGCTGTATGCTTTGAAAACATGAGCAGAGGTGGTGTGCCTTTAGGGTTGGTTCTGTAACATTGGAACCAGCCCAGCAAGGGGATTGCTTTACGTGGATTCTGCACATCAGTATTTAGTTCCTCAGTTCCCAAGTAAGATGAGGGTAACCTGGCTATCCCTATAAAACTGATATATGCATGAAGGGGTGTGGGTTGAAATGATGTTGTAGGTATCTGTGTTAGATGGCATGTAAGCTGTACTTGTTAGTATACCAAAATATATAACAGTACCTACATTAAAAGTTAGCAGCTATCAAAAATGTTCACATTTAGAATAAAATGTACACTATATGTACACTTTAGAATAAAATAAAGCTCTGGGTTTCAAATTTTTTTTTTTTTTACATAATTAAACGCCATCCTTAAATCTAATAGTTATTTGTTTATTTATTTTGAAGAGTAAAAGCAGACTTTTTGCTTTACTTATGCTGAAGGTTGATAAAGGTAATCTGTGCCTGTCGCTTGTATTAATAGCATTAGATTCAAATTAATCAGATTCCGAATTCAGAAAACAAAGACAGTATTTTGTCTGGATGATAGCTTAGAGGCCAAATACTGGGGGATTCTTATTTCACCACCCTTTTTCATTTTTGGTTTAGTTATAAAAGAACCAGCGCGATCTGGGCTTTGCGTTTTGCAAATGAGCCTGCTGCCCATTGCACTTCTCAGCAAGATAAGGGCAGAATGGTGTTTGCAGAAATGCTTAGCTATCTCTTAACAATCCTGCTCATTTGTGGACCCCTTAGTAACAGCTTGGAAAATCTGCAAAAGGAATGTGAGTTTATAGTTGTGTGTTGATTGTCATTATGGCCCCCAAATTGCACTACAGCTCATTAATCACAGACCAGGATAGGCAATCATTGCAAAAAAAAAAAAAAAAAAAAAAGATGAATTGAATAGCGCACTGGAGGAATAATGCCTGGTAACTCATGTTTAACATTCAAACCTTGCCTGTAAAGATAGGAGGAATGGGAAAAAAATTCAGCCCTTTTAAAAAAGAAAACTTCTACTTATCTTTGATTTGCATTCAGCTACCCTGAATGGTGCTTAAGCCTGTTATTTAATTTATTTGCTGCTGGACTGAACACAATACAATCTCTACCCAGAGACCTATATAGTCTGTGACCCCCAAAATCAGTCTTTTTAAGGGAGTTCGACGTCATTTGTGCATTTGAACCCAACTAAATTTCAATGCGGGCCCTTCCACATCCATCTTTATTCTCTTTGAATGAAAAAGGCTGCCTATAAACCACTCAAGCGAGAAATGGTAAAAGGAGTTGACTCGTAAATCAATTTCCACAGCCCACCCAAACCCACATTCACTGTTTCTTTCTTTTTTCTGTTGAAAAAAAAACAATAATCTATGTATAATTTTGTTTTAAGCAAATAAAGCAAAGACTCAACTGAAATCAGTAAGTAGTCTGTAACACAGTTTTTTTTTTGTTCGTTTTTTGTTTTTTAAATTGCAAATACATTTTTTTTAAAAATGGAACAATTAGCTTAATATATTATTGGAGTTTTTCTTTCTTGTTCTAGATAAATGTTCTCCAAAAAGATACTGGTGCTCTGCTAGAATCTTACGTTATATAGTAATATAGTCAACCTGAATACATTACAGTACAATAGTTTTGCAGGATGAAGGTAAGTGTAATGTTATTTTTGGTCCTTAAAAATACACCCCAATAGTCATATGTTTGAGAGAGAGAGAGAGAGAGAGAGAGAGAGAGAGAGAGAGAGAGAGAGAGAGAGAGAGAGAGAGAGAGAGAGAGAGCGAGCGGAATTCGATCTGGCAATTTTTATTTCCCTCGCGCTTGACAGGCTAGGAGAGGCTCGCAGGGGGACGCGTTAATGTTTTCTCACAAGCGACCCGTAATTGTCGAGGCTTTTCCTTTCTGTCTTTATGTGGAACTCTGACACAGGCGAGCCGCATAACAAAGTGTTGCTGTATTGAAACGGGGGGCGCTTAGGCTGCGACGAGCAAAGGGGAGCAGGCATTCTTCAGAAAGATTTCCAGCTTTTTTTGTCTCTTAACTAACCTTTGAGTTTAATCTGAAAGCAAGCTGGGCCCCTGTAAAGATATTGACTGTATCTCGACAATGAAGCTGCAAAGATGCTATACTTTTTAGCGAACAGGAACGTATATTGCATTTGGCTGCAAAAGAGCAAGCTGAAGATGTAGTTTATAAAATACAAACTGAAAAAGTTGGAACACTTTGTGAGGAAACACGATACTTTATTATAGCATATAAAATGAATCGTATTTTAGATAAGTATGTTTAGTTACCCATTCTCGAGTTAAATATTAATGGTTGTTGCTATCTCGGTGGGTCGTTGAGGCTGCAGGTATCACAGGTGCGGTGTGTCCCTGTGAACTTTCATTTCAATCATTCTAAGAATGTATTTTTGTCATATCCACACACTTAGCCTGCTGCCGCTTTATGCAGTTGCATCGACATTGACTGTATAATACGACAGTAGGTGATACGAGAAAATAAATAATCCATGCTATTTGCGGTTTGTAATTTTATGATTTGATTTTCAGCAGCAAACCTACCAGTTTTACATCAAGCAGCTGCATTTTTTTGTTCATGCATGGGCAATTCGTCAGCTCTCTGGATAGTCGCGCGCAGCTGACAGTAGGCACATGCCACCAGCCAATCAGTGTTCTCAATTCGCTGAGCCAGTATATAACCCCAAATAATTCATTAAACCAGGCACGCGACCAGCAGCACTTTTATTTGATAACCTTAAATTGTAATTGTTTTAAAAGTAAATATTCTAGAAAAAAAAAGTAAAGTTACAAATGTTGCTTTCTAATGGGCTAAAACAACAACAATTATTATTATATTTAAATGAAATGATCAAACAAGGAAATAAAGTACTTATCTATTAGCACTTTTAGTAAACCATAAACTTAAAATAGAATTTCATTTATAAAATCGATAAATCAAAACAATGAGGAAATACAGGTTGATGAAAAATAATGTTTTTGTTCTTTCACAGATCAAAAGAGAAGCATTCTTAATAGTTGTAAAATCTTGCTCAATTTGACCTTTAGTCAAAGTAGTAAAGATTAGTTTGTTTTCCTGTATAAATATCAGAGAAAACCCATTGTTTATTACTTTGAGAATCATTACGGGGGGGGGGGATTGTTATAGCGACTGAAAATGTCTTTAAACGGCAAAGCACAGTAACAGTGTATGCTTTGGTTGTTCACTGCATCCTGTAGTTTTAAATCCGCAGTAAATAATTTGGAACTCCATTTGTTATAAAATAAATAAAAATAACGTTTGCACATTCCGACCTTGCCTACTACACGTGACATACATTTATACAGTAGCCAATGCAGCGAGACGGGTGGAGGGTTCTGATTTATGGACTTGGCTAATGCTGCCGCGTGAATGTTGCTTGTCAGGGTGCACTGAATGGGCTTCCCTTTTTATACAAGGGCTTCGTGTTGCTAAGTGATTAGAGCAGATGTAATGAGATTTACCCCAATCTTAGTTTGCCCTTTCCTATTACCAGTAAAATGTTATGTTTTTAGTCGATTTTTAGAACTAAGTTACACATTTTAGAAAAACAGCAACCTAACTTAACGATGTAAAACTTAATCGGCAGTCTATATATATGAATAAATAAACCTGGCACATGTCAGTGTATGGAATCCATATGCAATAATTGAAATGTAGTCATTTGAAGTTAGAAGAAAAAAAAAGATATAAACCTATATCTTTATTTTTAAGATTCACAGACCCAAATGTTGGTCTATCTATAATGTTACATTGGATAAGGTAGTCCACCATTAGTGATGCTGAGAAACCAGCCCTGGCTATATGCCTATATACACAATGTTTTATAATTTAGTTTTAAAATATAATAAATTATACATAAAGAAAAAGTATAAACATGTTTTTTCGCACTATTCAAACACTATATACAGCCCTGACGCTAGAAAGGAGAATATTGTCCCGATTATGACCGACTTTTTAATGTAGTTATTTAAAATTCTAAAATGTGGAATTTGAAAAAGAAAACTCATTTAGTACTGTGTTGTAAAGACGGAGAATTATCAGTGCAAAACACTGGGCCAATATTAATTCTTATCAGCCACACCTGGTTTTAAGGATTTGTAAGATTCGTTTTGTGATTTGGGTTTCCGCTTGACTGAGCGCACGCCTGCTGAATGTACATGCGATTGAGGGGGTAAGCAAAGCCAGGCGAAATGTAAGACTATTCAGGTCACGTCCATGCTAACCTGACGACAAGCACACTGTGGACCCTGCCGAGCACCCTGTTGTTGGAAAGCACATCCCTCCTATAGGTCACATTTTGCATGGCAGGGGCAGATATTTGTAATCTCAAAAATAGTACTTTATGATGAAATTGGTTTTTAAATGAAAATGGTCTAATATTTCTAAAAAGAAATGGTACAAAAAATACGTGACCTACGGTGCTTTAAATTCTGTTTAAAGCATCGGAGCGCCCCATGTTGAACAGGCAGGGGAGGAGAAATCGCCCTGATGAAACGTGTCATTGGTCTTTAGATTTGTAAATAACATAAACGTATAGTTTGTAACATGTATGCTATAGCGTCGTGTATTGTGAAATAGAGATGATTTAAAAGAAACTGTTTACTAAATAATATTAACCACAGCCACAATAACATATTTTCAAAATGTTTTATTATGAAACTATTATTTAGAAAAAAACAAGGTTATACTGTCAGTTTTGTAATAAACCCAGTAGGAAAAGGCAAAGGTATACGTATAAAAGGCAGTATAGAAACAATGGGTCGTCATTGTGATCTACGTTTGGACAATAGCTGCATAAACTTGTCTTCATTGTGAACAACAGAATTGAATTTATATAGCGCCTTTCAAATCCAAAGCGCTTTCCCGCGTGTATACATTAACAAGTTCCTATAAAATAAGACACGTTGGTGCTAAAGTACAACTGGGGAAATTCCGACCCCACCTCGGGATATCATACACAAAATAATTTACACAATTTGCCAGTTGCAAAAGCAATATAGACTACACGTCTAAGTATGCAGAGGTAAGCATTACACATTATAGTCTTCAAGATATGCACATATTAAAAAAAAAAAAAAAAAAACAACACACACACAAAAAAAAAAAAAAAACATTTGTATAAAACAAGTTCTATAAATCTCTCTCTTATATACAAAAATAGCTTAATATATTCCAAACAACAAGGTTAGAATTTTGGAAGAATTTTAGAATGTAAATATTACATAAGTTTACGAAAGATGACGAAAGTACTTTGATTGGGTTTAGCATAGTTTGTTGGCTTGTGTTTTTCTTTGTGCCAAGCAGTCTAATAATGCAGTCTCTTTTAAGGCCTGATTCCCCACCCTGAAATCTGAACGTTCTTAACAAGGGAAGCGGATCCTTTCCACTGTAGGGTGACACTTGGTACTTTCTGGGCACGAAGCTGGCCTTTTTAAGTCCCTTTCTTCCAGTGGACGGACATGAGTGCAAATGCAGTGCTTCAATGTCGGGGGGGGGGGGGGGGGGGGGGGGGGGGCATGGTGCGCCCCCAGGCTCCTTGCCGAGGGATTTTACCCTGAAATACAAAAGGGGAAAATATACGAAAAGGACTTCATGTTTTAGCATATAAAGCACGCGACGCGGACCAAACAAGTTCATGGGTCTACTAAAAGATAACGGTACCAGTATCCCAAAACGTAAGTACAAATATATTCCAAACGTAATAGAGGTTATATCTGTGCGTGTTAATAAGTTTGTAATAATAGAGGTTATATCTGTGCGTTTAAAATAAGTTAAAGTCCTACTAAACCGTTTCATTTAAACCCCCCACTTGATTTATAACACACCTGCTATAACATTTCAGAACCAGTTGGTGAAGTCTAAGAGCTCTTGTTCTTCAGGACTCAATGGGTCGTAAGATCCTTCGTCTGAGGAGTAGGAGGAGACCGGTGAACCCGCCATAGAGTTCATGTCATTGGAGTAGTTCTGGGACATGGTTGGGGAGATGACACCCGACTGAAAGGCAGCGCTGACCGCATCGTGCTCATCTAAGAGCTGCTGCAGAGCCCGAATGTACTCCACTGCAGAACGCAGGGTCTCCACCTTGCTCATCTTCTTATTCGCGGCCCCGTTGGGTACGTGCTCCCGGAGCGTGGCAAACCCATTATTCACCAGTTTCACTCGGTTTCTCTCTCTTTCGTTTCGTCTTGCCACGGTTGCTGGCTGCTGTGGCGGGAGGCTGTACCCAAACCCGGCAAAACTGAGCCTTCTCTTGCAGCGCAGCAGCTCCGGTGAGGACGACCGCTGCCTCTTGACCTGCTTGCAAACTGATTTACTGCTGCACTGGCTGTCAGTCGGGCTGAGTTGCGCGTTTTGTGCTGCAGCGGCGAAGAAACAGGCAGGCGGCATGAACTGCTGCTGGCTGGTGTTGATTTCCATCTTGGCAGTGATATCCATTGGCAGTGGCTGTTGGAAGAAAGTGAAGAGAGAATCTCAAAGTCCCTTTTGGATTGCTGGGGGACTGTGCGTCTAGCTCGTGTCGTTCGCGTGTGGCTTAATACGCACACTTTAGTTGTTTTTCCAAGGCAATCTCACAGGCTCTTGCCGTGCACACTTCCCAAGCTGAAATGACTGCCGTGCTTGGGCAGTTTCGGGTTTTTCAATACACACACAGCACCACGCGTTGGCCCTGACCACGCCTCCACTCACAACTTGCATTCACCATCAGCTTCAATTGTTGTTACAATGCGTACGCCGGACGCGTGCCACTCCAACCACTGAATAAACAACACCCATCTTAATAGAACTAGGACCAGCCCCAGATTTCCATCAGATAAGTTAACCTGATCGCAAATATAAGGAAGACTGCTGCTCGTCATAGATTTAATGTGCTTAATTTAAGTCAAAGTTGCACCTTGTGTCAAACTTCTATCATTTCATTTCGTGTACCTGTGTACCTGTGTGCTCCATATATGAGTTTTACGTCTTTTAAAAAAAAACAAAAACAAAAAAAGAATACGGGTTTTAAAATGCTGAATGGATAGCTCATTCATTCCCAGCTTTCAAACTTCTTCAAATATCTATTATTATTTCATTATTATTATTATTATTATTATTATTATTATTATTATATATTAGTAGTAGTAGTAGTAATGTGGACACATGTTTATTGTAGGTTTGTGTCTGTACAAGTAGGACCTAAAAGATATATTATTTTACAGTTGTTTGAAATTAATATACATTAGGCCCCTACTTAAAAGCTGAACAGTTTTTAGTAGGCAGATAGCCTAACAACAGTGTGACGATCTTTGTTCTCCACGAGTGTTAAATACAAATGCGATGACAGGTCTTTGGTGGCGTACTAATTATATCTATAATATATTTCTTAATCGTCTCTTCTGTTCGATTTCTCTTCGAAGCTGCCTGTGTATTGTTATGGCCTTCACTTTCAACAATATCCAGGCGATCTATTGAAGTGCTTTCTATTTTGTCCTGTAAAGAAAATAAAAAAAATGTACATTATAACTAATTGCCACTCCCTAAATAAGCATAACAGAGGTCGTTAATCTATGGAGCTCTTCAAAGATTCAATGTATTCTTTACTTTTTATATGATTGGTTACACTCTGTTTTGTTACAGTATGCGATCTAGCGAACGCTTTGAGCACATGCGTCGGTGGGTGTGTTTTTTGTTTTGTTCTTGTGGAAAGAAAAATTAAAGCAAAGGTCTTTCATGGTAAACAAAACCAGCTGATCCTACTCACGGTACAGATGAATAGCTGGAAGAAAGAAAAAAAAAACTTTTCAATAAATTGTGCAGTTTTTCTCTGTTGGGTATGGCATTCAAGATTAAGACAGCATTCAAGAAGTAGCCCATTTCTTGCTCAGCAAGGGAGTTTAGAAAAGAAGCGTGGGGTCTATTCAAAGGGTTTCCAGCCCTCTTAACAACCGTTCGGCTTTATGAAACCTATCTTCTTCCGTGGCTTGTCAGTGCAGCTCTGGGGCCCAATTAGTGCTTTGTGAATGTTTTTTTTTTTTTTTTTTCTATCAAGATCTCTGAGAAGCAGAAACAGCTCTTTCCAGTCTCTCTCAGTTTTGGCTATTTAAGTCATGGATGTATTAATTAATATGACAAATAGACGCTCGAGTTTGTATAGAAGCAAATCAGAGATTCAAATCAACAATGATCCACGTTTGCATTATCAGGTGTTGCGATTCGCATCTGCATCAATTAACCGTTTTTTCTTAGTGATATTGAATACACCACCATGTTTCTCTCAAAGCAACTCTTTAGCGCTCAGTGGATGCTTTTCAAAACGAAGCAAAGAAGTCCAATCGGTAAAGCAGGTTGCTCTATTTGATTTTCAGTTCACTTTGTATATAACTGGTCTCTTTTTTAATAGAAGAAGCGTTATTACTATTCAATCAGCTGGCATAATCGATCATTAATGATTTAATTGGATTGAAGTAAAAGTTTGCACAATTGGCTGCGGTCAGTCGTGTGTCTATTGTGCAGCCACGCGCCTCCTGTCTATCAATTCACACAGGCCAAGTAAACCTTCTAATAAAAAAATAAAAATAAAAACACAAATAATAACTTAAAAAAAGTGTGAATCCCAAACGAAATAAATCAACACTTGTTACAATTATATTTGCGAAAGTAAACGCTGCATGTGGATCTCGCAATTATTATTTATTAATTACTATCTATTGCGATTTATTTGGAAAGGAGTAGGATTTATTTTTATATTTTGCTTTTTATGGCTATTCTTAGTACTTATTTGAAAAATAATTCAATATAACATGGTTTGTACAGAATAAACTTTTAAAAAGTGGGGCTATAACATCAAGTTTCTTACATGCTTATTTGATTTCATTAAGGTTTATTTCTAAATAAGTCATGCTGCCACGATATGTGGTGGATATAATGCTTACAGTGACTTGATTTGGTATGCATTGCCATGTGTTTAAAGAGGCTATCCAAACAAATTATTTCTGGTTCCTTTTAGAGAAAGCGATTAACAACTGATAAAGATAGAATAATATGTGTGTTGACCAAATACCTAGAGAAAGGGTGATAACGTGTTGCCACGCTTGTAAAGACCATTCTTCTGTTTACTTTGTTAACCATCCGAGAGACGGCAGGTGCTGCTCCAGGTGCAGGCAGGGGCGCTGGGATTCGCTGCAGCAACCGCAGCCTTGGAACGATTTATGAAATTATTTCTTTGGCAACCCACTTGTTGAATTAAATAAACACTCTCTTGAGATGGGACCAGGGCGCCGCCTAGCGATGCATTATGCTGCGCGCCTGCATGCTTGCTGTCGATGTTCATCGGCACCTATTCAATCACTGCATGGGAATTAAGCTTCACGTTGTCTTTGCAAAATGTCTGACAAGGCTGTTGAGTTTATTCATTGTCTGTATGAATTTAGTGTGACAGCACATAGTGCTTAAATGATTTTTGTTAACGAAATAGTGGAAGAAAAAAAAAACACCTGCCGCAAACAGTTTTAGTAAAAAAAAAAAAAAAAGAAGAAGAAAATTATAAATCCCCAATGATTATTTTCAGAAGCCAATTATACCGAGAATACCATTTTACAACATAATTGAGTAGGCTAAATTAGAAGTAGATTTTCATATAATAAAAAGGTGTGTTGAAACTAAAATCTAGCATGTACGATAGTGCAGTATAATGAAGGAACCACTGGTGAATTGCTGTGTAGGCCTACGTGATCATTTCGATACTGACCATTAACAGTTTTGTCTGTACAGTTAAATGGAAAGAAAAGTGCAATCGAGCAGAACAAGAGCGGAATCTCTTTGCCTGCCCTGCATATCATGTATCTGTTGTCGTGAATCATTCATCGCTGACATTTTCAAATACTGTATCACCAGATTCAGATTGTCTTACTTCTTACATAATTAATGACCGTTTGGGATGTTAGTTTAGCGGCCTGTTTGATACAGCAAAGTGGTTCATTCACGACAGCTATAAAGACCATAATTGTAACTATACAATCTATTGATATACAGAACGGTAAAATAGTATGTATTCTACCAAAATAGTTATGTTAATCTGATTTATTTCATTGTGTTGTTAAAATTAACACCATTGGAAAGATCTAGTTAAATGAACGGTAGGCTTTTATCCTGCTAACACTACGTATTTACCTTTTTAAATTCTCCTTTAACACAGTTATATATACTACTTAACTATTGTATACTTCCGCTATGGTTCACTACACTACAATTGTCATTAATTGTACCATAACCCTTTAACACAGTGCAGAGAAGCGACATTACTTTCTCATTATTGTTACATACTGCAGTAGCCTTTTTTTTTTTTTTTTTTTTGCATGACAATATGCTTCGTACTGCATTTATGTGACAGCTCGACGTCGCACTGTTTGAGGTGTATGTATACAAGTTTATAATTGTACACGAGGCACGTGATAACCACGAGGTGGTACTGCTGTGCCAGCAGATAACAGATGTACAAGTGTCTTTTTTCATTCAGAAAAATATTTGTGCAAGAAAACAAAAAAATAGGTTGGTGATCCACAGGATGACACACGTCAGTGCAATATCTGTGTCTGTTGGTGAAACAGTTTAAGAAGTCGAAATAAATCCTCAGACCTTCTTTTTAAATAATCTAGGTTGTATTCGAAATAAGGGTTATACTGTAAGTCAATGGTCACCAAATGCATCCTAAAATAAACATGTAACATTTACTTTAATTCATTCATTAAATGGAAAAAATAAGGTTCCACACTTTTTAAAAATACTTGAGTCTTCATGACATTTTGGTTAGCGTTCGTAGCTATTATCGGTATTTGGTTGAACACAGCTGCCTTGCCAATATATTTAATCACAATTGGACGTTCTGAATATTTAGGTACAAATGGCAGAACATTCATAATAAAGTCAAACTGTGGAAAACCAAGAACATATCGCTGCAGAACGAAGGCGTGCACAACGTATCCCTCGCAGGGAGCTCGCATAGAGTACTGCTGCGTGCGCAACTCATAATACACGTCGTGCTTCATTCACCCTCTACATCCTGTAGTAATGTGAATGTGTATGTATATAATGCAGTTCAAGTTATGCCACTAGAGGTCAGTAGCGCCCTACATACTTACCCTCTACCTAGGATACCGTGGGGTCGAGGAAGTCCTTAGAGAACACTAATGTGTAGGTTTCAACAGAGATGGTTCTAATAAAGACACTGTGATTAAAGTTATACTCTTGCATCTTGGATCTCGGGTTATTACATATGGCGACGAGGAAATCGGACAACTTGTCTTAGGTCGCTGAAAACGGAGACAACGAAGGAGAAAAGACAAGTGTAGCTGCATAGCTTCGGCCCAACCTGCTAACGTTAGCGAGAGCGCTCACAGACAACGGAACATGGCTGCCACGGTAGGAACAACCGCGCCGTTTGATAGTCAACTACAGACATGGGAGGAATATTGCGAAGTGCTGTCGCATTTTTTTTAAGCAAATGAGATTGACAACGGCAATAAAAAGAGGGCAATTCTCTTAAGTTCGGTAGGAAGCCAAACATATAGTCTGATGAGAAATTTGTTAAGCCCAGATAAGCCAGGGGACAAATCGTTTGACGATTTAGTTGAACTGTTGAAAACGCACTACAACCCAAAGCCCAGCGAAATAGTTAAACGCTTTAAATTTAACTCGAGAAACAAACAGGCAAATGAGAGTGTGACTGAATATGTGGCAGTGCTAAGAAAACTGGCTCAACATTGCAACTATAGAGACAGGCTAAAGGAAATGTTACGGGACAGGCTAGTCAGTGGTATAGACGATGATCGTATTCAGCGCAGGCTGTTAGCAGAAACCGAGTTAACATTTAAAAAAGCACTGACACTTGCTCAGGCATTGGAGACAGCGAACAAAGACGTTCAGGATTTACAATGGCAAAGCAAAGGAAGCAATGGTGCTAACTGGAAACATGCTAGCCAGGCTACAGTGCAAAAGCTAAAAACGTGGAGGGAACCACGAACTGGCGGAACTATGAGGGCATGTTATAGATGCGGTGGTGAGCACATGGCGAATGACTGTCGTTTTCTTAAGGAAATGTGTCACAGATGCGGAAAAAAGGGGCACATCAGGAAAGCGTGCAGGGCGAACTCACCTGTGGAGAAAACCAAACCTAGAGGGGGAAGAAAACAAAAGCAGGGAAAAGTGAAAAAAAAAACATGGGGCTCATCACATTAGCGAAAATCCTGAAACAGATGCAAGTGACGGTGAAGACGTGTTCATTATGAATAACGTAACAGAGACAAGCATTCCCAAGGTAGCGCCTATCACATTACAGTTAAAAGTGAACAAGTCGGATGTGCAATTTGAGGTTGACACGGGGTCCAGTGTTACAATTATGAATGAAACAGAGTACTCCAAACTAAGGAATGGGGCAAAAGTACCTGAGCTAAAGACATGTTCCCTGCATCTCAGAACCTATACAGGCGAAAGAGTGAAAACATTGGGTACTGCAAACTTAACTGTACAGTACAGAGAGACTGTTAAACAGCTGCCAGTAGTAGTAGTGTCTGGCAAAGGACCAAACCTACAGGGCCGCGGTTGGATTAAGGAGTTGGAATTAAACTGGGGCACTGTAAACCAGATAGGTAGAGACAAAACAACACTCCAGGATGTGTTGAAGAAACATGAGAATGTATTCAAAGAGGAATTGGGGACATTGCGAGGCCCACCGGCTAAAATATATGTTGACAAAGAGACAACACCAAGGTTCTTTAAGCCAAGACCTGTGCCTTATGCTATGAAACCGAAGGTGGAGGCTGAGCTGAACCGCCTCTTTAGAGACAAAATAATTGAACCAGTGAAATTCTCTGAGTGGGCAGCTCCCATAGTCCCAGTGCTAAAGCCTGATAACTCTGTGAGGATTTGCGGAGATTACAAACTTACTGTAAATCGGGTGTCCAAACTGGAACAGTATCCCATTCCCAGAATTGAAGATCTTTTTGCAAAGCTCTCAGGAGGGGCAAAATTCAGCAAATTGGACATGAGTCATGCCTATCAACAGGTAATATTGGATGAGGAATCAAAAAAGTACGTAACTATAAACACACACAAAGGGTTATTTACTGTAAACCGTCTTCCATTCGGGGTTTCATCCAGTCCAGCTATCTTTCAGAGAATTATGGAGGGTTTGCTGCAGGGAATTCCCCATGTAGCCATTTACCTGGACGACATCATGGTGACGGGCAAGAATGATCAGGAGCACCTGCAGATGCTAAGCGAGGTACTTCAGAGAGTGGAGGAGGCAGGCCTACGGCTAAAGAGAAGGAAGTGTACCTTTCTGGGAAGTGAGGCTGAGTTTCTGGGTCACAAAGTGGATGCCACAGGACTACACCCACTTAAGAACAAGGTACAAGCTATCCAAAATGCACCTGCACCTACCAACATAACAGAGCTTAAGGCTTACTTAGGACTGTTGAACTATTACAACCGGTTTTTACCTAACCTGTCAACACTGTTGGCTCCACTGCACAAATTGTTGAGAAAAGACACAAAATGGCAATGGAAAAAAGAGCAGGAGGCTGCTTTTGAGAAATCTAAAAAGCTCATGCAATCCACAGATATACTTGTGCATTACGACAGTGAGAAAGAGCTGATTCTGTCCTGTGACGCCTCCCCCTACGGGATAGGCACAGTACTTTCACACCTCATGCCGGATGGGTGGGAGAGACCCATAGGTTTTATGTCAAGAACACTCACATCAGCTGAACGAAACTACTCTCAGCTTGATAAAGAGGGACTGGCTGTGATTTTTGGGGTGCAATGGTTTCACAAGTATCTCTATGGTAGAAAGTTCACCATATGCACAGATCATAAACCGCTTCTTTCACTCTTCAACGAAACGAAGGCTGTTCCACAGATGGTGTCACCGAGGATCCAGAGGTGGGCTGTGACACTGCGGGTGTATGAGTACATGATAGTCTACAAGGCGGGTAAGGACCACGGCAACGCAGACGCCTTGAGTCGTGTGCCACTGCCGGACACTTCCCAATCCACAGGTCTGGAAGACAGGGTGCTGATGATGGAAGACATAGCGATGGTGACCGCAGAGGAGGTGAGAGTGTGGACAGGTAAAGATTCCATACTGTCTAGGGTGAGAGAGTACGTTTTAAGGGGGTGGCCACAGCAGGGGGAAGGAACAGATTTTACACCTTATTCTGCTAGGAAGACAGAATTGAGTGTGCAAGATGGTTGTGTCTTGTGGGGGGCACATGTCATCATCCCACAGCGAGGACGACAGGCTGTGTTGGAACAGCTGCATCAGTGCCATCCAGGGGTTTCGCGCATGAAGGCTCTGGCCAGAAGTTATTTCTGGTGTCCCAAACTAGATGAGGAGATAGAGACACGGGTAAAGGCATGTAGCAAGTGTCAGGAACACCGGAAAGCACCAGCCACAGCCCCGCTACATCCCTGGGAGTGGCCAGACAGACCCTGGAAGCGATTACACCTAGATTATGCAGGACCATTTATGGGGCAGATGTTTTTGATACTCATAGATGCTCATTCCAAATGGATGGATGTTTACACGGTAACTTCAGCAACATCAGCTGTTACAATTGACTGCTTGCGAAAAAGTTTTAGCAATCAGGGATTACCAGAAATGGTAGTTTCTGATAACGGCACCTGTTTTGTCAGCTCAGAGTTCAAGGAATTCATGAACAAAAATGGCATTGTCCATGTTACATCAGCCCCGTTTCATGCGTCTTCCAACGGTCTCGCAGAACGAGCCGTTCAAATATTCAAGACGATGATGAAGAAAGCGGGAGAAGGAAGTATGTCAACTAAAGTGTCAAGGGTACTATTCAGCTATAGGTTAACACCTCAAACTACCACAGGACTCTCCCCAGCAGAGATGTTACTAGGGAGGAAACTTCGGTCTAAGCTTGATTTAGTGCATCCCGATTTAAAGAGAAAAGTGGAACTTAAGCAGAATAAACAAAAGGAACACCACGACAAGCACACAAAGGGGAGGAGTTTTGGAGACGGAGACTCTGTGATGACAAGAAACTTCAGTTACGGTCCCAAGTGGATACCAGGAGTCATTGCAACAGTGACTGGTCCTGTATCTTTCAAGGTAATGCTGGGAGATGGCAGAATAGTACGCAGACACATAGATCAGATCCTGTCTAGACAACAGGACAACACCGTTGGGTCAGAGGATATTGTGCAGGACACACCTGCAGAGGTTCTACAACCACCAGCTAGAGTAACCATGCCAGATGAACTTGTTCCAAACAATGCGTACACTGTTCAGAGCAGCTTGCTTTCAAACCAGAGGAACAAACTGGGAGTTCCCCAAAGGTGGGCAGGGACAATCAAAGCATGGCACAAGCTGTGCGTCGTTCCCAAAGAACTGTCAAAAAGCCTGGTTACCTGAAGGACTTTGACTTGTAAATAATTTTTTTTTTTTAAAGTTTGAAATTAAATGTTTATGTACAGTTAAGGATGGACTATTTTGTGTAGTTGTTGTTACAGCAATAGTTCAGAGACATCTAGTGTATTAGCGTTACATAACTGTGTTTCTACTGTTTCCAAATTTTAGAGAAGCTGAAATCTTAAGGGGGGGAGAATGTAGTAATGTGAATGTTTATGTATATAATGCAGTTCAAGTTATGCCACTAGAGGTCAGTAGCGCCCTACGTACTTACCCTCTACCTAGGATACCGTGGGGTCGAGGAAGTCTAGAGAACACTAATGTGTAGGTTTCAACAGAGATGGTTCTAATAAAGACACTGTTATTTAAGTTATACTCTTGCATCTTGGATCTCGGGTTATTACAATCCCTACCACGTGACCATAAACAAGGTGTTGGAGGGGGAGAACATTGAACAATGGGATTACTCCGTGAGAATTAATTGGTGATCCATGGGCCAAATCCCCACGTACCTTATATTTAGCGTTAGGTTTTTGTTGTGTGTATTTAAAGTTATGACTAATACCCCACGAACCTAAATGCATCACCCTTACCAAGTTTTTGAGCTGTAGCATATACTGATGTTTCACACGCAGCACTACGCTTTTGTGAGCTGCTGTGTGGGTTTGCGTTCTGCAGCAATACCCCCTCTTGTGAAAACAGGGATACATTCTAATATATGCAGCTGTCCTGTAGATAGCTCACGGGGATTGGGTTGATGTGTTTGAATGCCTTCTTGCTGTCTCATGAAACATCCCTGATGCTTTTTAAGGACAGAAAAATTGTACTAGGCTATGGCTATTTGTAGAGACTTACTTATATATAATAAATCTCCTATTAATCCAAAAAAAAAATCAAACAAAAAAAACCCATTTTGTTTCTGTAAATGAAACTAGGCAATTATAACTCATAATATCAGTGTGATTTCTGTACAAACTACAATATATCCTACTCGTTTTTTTTTCTCACTGTAACTTGCTCGTTTGTAATTTCTCTGCAAGAGAAACCAAAACTAAATCTTCTCATAGATAGTAAGCACATTGTTTTTTACTTGTACGGGAATTACAGCTGAACTACAAACAAAACAACAAAACCACCTTTAAGAACTTCAGAAGGACTACTGTTCTGTACGTAGTTTATCTTGCACTTTCTTTCAAATAAAACATGCTTACTATGTGTGTGTGTGTGCATTAGTTTGTAATTTACGTGCTAGACTGAGGCTCCTGTCTGTTCGGGGGCGTTACATGTACATAGTCAGTGTTGCTTGTTTATTTGTTTACTGTGTGTTTTTTAGTAGTGTGGGGAAAAAATACCTTAATGTTTCTTTATTGATAGCGGCGTTTATTCGAGGGCGGCCTCTATTTTAAAGCGGATATATGACTGCGGCGTCAATATGAGGGCGTCTTTAATTAGAGGGAGGCGCCAAATTGAAGTAATACGGTAATTAATCTTATCCAATGTAATACCCAAAGCATGACAACTCAATTTTCTGTTTAGCTATGAACCAGTCCCAATAAATAAATATTTTTAATATAAGCCTACTATATTATTTTAACAAATGTTAAACATTATGCCATTGTAACTGTCGTCATGGATTTTGGGCCCTGTTGTCACTTGGTTCACGTGCTTAGTCTCTCAGCGAACATTAACAGTACAATAAATAAGGGTGATCAACAAAAGTATAGGACGAACATGACTTCCACTCATTTCAGCAACCGACACCACCTAATTTGCGAACGACCAATTAATTTAAATGGAAATAAGTTCCCCAGTGAAAATATACAGACCTTCTCAATTAACTGAAAATAATCCCTATTACAGTCGTGAGTCGTGAGTGGTGCAGTGGTAAGACCACTCACATTTTACTAGCTAGCTCCTAGGTTTGATTCCAACTCTGAACTAACTGGCAGTCTTTTAAATACTGGTATAATGCCAGAAAATGATATGCTGCCAATACTGTGATTGACTACTCACAAATCACTTTGAACTGAACAAGACAACGAGTATTTCACCCACACAATCGTATATGTTTACAATTTTACATAACCCCATTTGTTGCTCATGAGTTAAAGTCACATACATTTGCTGAATTGTGAAGAAAACTGATATTAAAAACAACTTTAAAGACCAAACTCTGTACATCATACCCTGTTCAGATGGGCATTTCCTTGTTTTCTGAGCTAAAATCATTTGTGTATGCCCAGGCAATTGCA
Source organism: Polyodon spathula (assembly GCF_017654505.1). Taxonomy (NCBI): domain Eukaryota; kingdom Metazoa; phylum Chordata; class Actinopteri; order Acipenseriformes; family Polyodontidae; genus Polyodon; species Polyodon spathula. The sequence continues at coordinate 25,948,688 of NC_054540.1, read as the reverse complement.
GTACACAGTGTACCACTTTTTGAAGCATGCCACACAATAACACCACACTGGTACTGCTGTACTGTTTAGAATGTGGTTGAGATTCTGGCCAGAATTAAATAAAGGTTCACAGCACTGCCATACCTATATTTTATGTTTATGGCTATTTAATCCAGGTCCCTGAGTTTGTGGATACAAAAACAAAACACCCCCCCAGCCCCCCCCCCCCCCCCCCCCCCCCCCCCCCCCCCCCCCCCCCCCCCCCCCCCCCCCCCCCCCCCCCCCCCCCCCCCCCCCCCCAAAAAAAAAAAGGTAATGCAAAAACAAATCTGTATTGATTTTTGACAATGTGGTGAGTCATTAGCATGTATTTTTCAGCCAGCAGTATATTGCTCAATGGACAACATGCTGGCAATATTTTAACCCAGCCTAGGTCACAAATCTATGTTTGAAATACTGCTAGTTTATCATTTCATTTTTAACTATTTCTAAAGCCATCAAAGCAGTCAGCTCCAAACTGATGGGCGTCTGGCTCTGGGTCTTCCTGCAAGGCACGGAGGCACCCTTTAAAATGAGGAAAGGATATTTGTACAATACGATTTATTCAAAAAATATAAAGAAAATACATGGAATACAGTTCATAAACCGATTATAGAAATTATTGATACTGTAATTCATGAAACCTTTGTATAAATTTAGATCGAAAGGATGTCAATGCCCAGAGAACGGTAAACAAAAAGTTTAAATTCTGTGTAGTTTTGAAGGGCTTGCACAGTGAAAACGGGACATTAACTGACTGGTTTGAACCTATTTTAATTTAATCAGTTTCATCGTTGCCCAGAAAACCAGCCCTGCCCATTGGCCACATAAAGGAGCTCTCTCCCGGGTGCTGTGGTCCTGTCAATACAGTAAATATTGTTGGTTTTGTTTAAGTGAGCTAAATAGGAATGTACATAGAGGATGCATTCCACTCTGCTGCTACAGCTAGCTGCAAGGTGGCTGCTTTGCTCACAAAGATCATATAAAATAGTGGCCAAGAAATTTTAAAGGAGAGAGCAAGCTTGTGTCTGCAGCTAACAGTACCTTGTAACAAACTAGTAAGCCAACAATGTCTGGTTTCTGATAGAAAATAATTTATTTCAGGACGTTTAAGACAAAAAGTCAATAGCTGAAGAAGGATTCCTGACCAAAACATCCTGAAACAAACCATTTTAAAAATAATATAAACCTTTTGTGTACATAAAAAATGTACTTTTTTTTATAAAAAAATAATATATAATATATATATATATAATATATATATAATATATATATATAATATATATATATTATATATATTTAAAATCAAAGACAATTTAGTTCAGTTAATGTATTTAGCCTCTGAATTGCATTCAACCATGCACTCTATCCCCATCTCCTCTGCCAATGCCTTAGGCTTTGCAATAATGCAAAGTCGGTTTGCTACCTGGCAACTATCCCATTCAAACTGTTTGCACTGTAATGATCCTGGTGTATGCCAAAGTCAATGTTTTGTGATTTGTCTTTATTTGTTGTGAAATCTATCCTGATAGAAGTTTCTATTTTCAAACCATTTTGTAAAGATGTACTGTAAATGTGTCTACTTCTCTTTATGAGTGGGTTAATGAAATTCTTCACTAAAGTTTAATAGGTAAGTTTAACATGTAATCTAGCAAATAATCTAGGATCACCAGAATATGTATATGTTACAGCATATGTATATGTCCAAAGTCGGCCAATGACATTAGTGGCCGGGCATTGTTCTCTATGCCCAAGAGCAGCAGTCAATGACATCATTGCCCAATTTTGTCAGTCAATATTGTTTTAAAGACCTAAATAACAACACTGGCCGGGCAATAACGACTTTGATCAGTGGTAGTTGGTCAATGTTGAAAAAATCATATTACTACAACTAAAATAAAAAAAAAAAAATAGCTTTATTCAACCAAATAATGCTCTGAAGAAATCTTTCATTTTAAACAATAAAAGTGAGAGTTGGCAAAGTACAATGTGTAGGAGTGTTTTATACTTTATACAATATAGCTGTATTCAACCAAATGTATTCAATATTAATAGAACCAATAACACAGATCTAGTGCTAAAATCAACACGATTTATCCATTTTTTATTTTTATTGTAGCATGATAGGTTACTATGACACTTACAGTTACACAGTTTACCATTAGCTTTTTTTTTTACGTACAATTATTGGTAAAACATTTATTTTTATTTTTATAACAACAACACAACATTTATTTTCAGTGTAGGGTACGTAGTGCAGCATGACAGACTACTGTAACGGTGGACGAGAGCTGTTGGTAGTAACACCATTGCCCATTGCCTGTTGACAATGGCTGGCCAATGACCAGTTGTTTTTTATTCTGATAACTTACATCACATACTAAAACCATTTCTGGTTACAAGATGGCTTTCCACAATTAACTCTCATGACATATTTGATGCAGCAGTGATGGGTGATACATATGATGATGAAGAACATGATGAGTACAGTGACAGATCCATTTTATATTGCAAATGTACAAGTCTGACTACTCCAAAATAAATAACTGTTTCTATCATTGGTGTTTTTCATGGATTTTAGCTGCTTCTTTAGTCAAAACAGACAAAACATGAACCTATCTGAATATCTAGCTAACTATTTACACTGCAAACAAGGTGACATTTTCTAAGCAAATATTTAAGTAAAATTATGAAACTATGCTGAGAATAGGTTTAATACCAAGTACTTTATTTGAATTTTGACCATCCTTTGTGGGGAAAAATAAAAAGATCACACTTTATCATCCCTAGCACTCTGTTTTTATATATATGTCATATATTTCACATTCCTGTATTTTACTGACTATAAATCTCACCAATTTAGCAATAGATGCCCCTACATAGGCACAGCGTCTTCTACACACCAAAATGCATGTTATTAAAATAGTGAAGTTTAATTAATACTTTATTTAAGACTGTTTTAATGTAATTTGAACAATGCATTGCAGAGCTGCATGTTAAGACAACATGTGGCTGGCGTAGTACGTATTGTAGATACATCTGCCCTTCAAAGCGCGTTACCCTTTTCGATTTAAACATATCTGAAAAAGTTCAATGGCAAACATGTGGTGCTCACGTGAATGCCTAAACAAAAACAGATTTGCATCGCGTGATATAGGAATGTCCCAGGATGTTACTCGGTGCACGTAGAGGGAATGTGGCGTTTCGTCAGAATTTAAATTCCGCTAGTTGGTAGGAGTTTACAAACATAATCTGGGTTGGAACATCACAAACCCTAGACCAGTGAACCATAGCTGAAGAAAACTGCAGACTAGGAAACCACAGAAGAGTGAACCATGCATGCACCATTTCGCAAGATAAACAGAGAAACTGGCATACAGGTGACTGGCGTAGAATTATTATTATTATTATTATTATTATTATTATTATTATTATTATTATTATTATTATTATTAGATTAAAAATACAATTATACGTAAATTCCATTGTACTGGAATATATTTAAATAACTGTACCTTGACACACCTATACTTACGTTCATGTTACTTATTATAGGCTTAATTACCTGAACCCTGTGCTCCAGATCGTACTGATGTTTATCTCTTAGTTTAACACACACCACTACCATTCTTTATAACAGAGGGTTTATTCAAAGCCACGTGCATCTTGCACATGCAGTTAGTTCTTATACGCTAGTCTAATTCTCGTTCTAGTACTGTACTGTAATTGCACGTATTAACGCTATCAAATAGACTAATATAATTATTAATGCTCATTCATATCAAAATGTTTTGTCTATTTTTTTTTTTTTTTAAAGTGAGCTCAAATACGCATTTATTTATTAGGAAAAGTATTAATTTGCAATAGGCTCTTGTAGCCAAACATAATAGCTTTCTATAATGGTGAGTGCCAAGACAATAAATGCCATGGCGTTCTTGTTAGTCTTCATTGTAGAAAGCCTTTTGCAGTACAAACGAAGAACAGATTAGGCGTACCACTAGTCATTATGGGTTGGTAGTAAATTGATAACATTTGGGGTACCACAGCACATGTTGGAGGTTAGGTTATTAAAATAAGGGCTACCATTATATGTAGAGGGATTCCAAGATATTCAGAAAAATAGGAATCTGAATGAGGAGGAATGACCAGCAAAAGCCCCACCCCCAGCACAGGTTTAACATGTTTTAGGGAAGTATGAGTGGTTCCTAATAAGCTATTTGATTGTTATGCAACTAACTACATAAACCAGAGAAAAGCACATTATAATGTTAAACAGTGGATAGGCCACCAACATAAACTGATGCAATTGTGTTCAGGTGTTACATTACATTATGTAGTGTTTTTAAACCCCGCCAGAATGTTATGTTCACAACTTCCAGAGCTTTGCTTTTGAGACCATTTGAAAATTTGCTATTGTGTGCAGCAGTGTTTGTAGTGGTGGTTACATTAATAGAGTTCTGCAAAAAAAATGTTATAAAAGTAGATTGTGATGTAATACCTGCACATGTTTACCTGCAGCAACAGAGCGGACTGGCCAATCAGTACCATCCAGCAAACACTGGTGACAGAATCTACCAGCTAAGCTGTAAGTGTAACTACATTTTTGACTTTTTTTCAGTATCTTCAATTATGGGGCTGGATTAAAAAACACATATATATATATATATATATATATATATATATATATATATATATATATATATATATATATATATATATATATATATATACTATATCTTCAACCTATTCCGTAGGTTTCAGTTTGTCCTACATGTTGAAATAAATCATTTTAATTGAATTTCTTGATCAAAACAATTGAATTGAAAAGGCATCAAATCCCCAGAAATCTGAAGAATTACAACAGGACATAGATGTATCCATAACTTCAAAACAATTCATTATACATTTAAAAAGAAAAATAAATCAACTAGAAAACTAGTGCCTTCATCTATGTACCACTGGAAAAGTAGTTTACTCAGCCTGGTACATTCAAAGGATCAGTATCAAACCGATTCTGTCTCTCCACTGTCCCTGTGTATCTTGTAGAATGATGAACTACAGTGTGGGATTGCATCACTTCAGTATTAGGCAAATGATGGACAGGTGTTTGAGGAACAGTTGGTATGCAGCCAAAAAAGTAATGATATGATTGATATTTCCTGCTCCACAAGCTTGCAAGATTATATATATATATATATATATATATATATATATATATATATATATATATATATATATATATATATATGTTTCTGTAAAGTTTTTTTTTATTAGTAGTATTTCTTTAAACAAAAGAGCAGGTTGGAGCATGTCAGTAGCATTTCTGGTTACTTGATTTCAGCTTTGTGAACCTAATGCCATGATGCAAGCTGGTGTAGGCATGAGCATTATATCAATAAGAAGCAGTTTAAAGGACTACTAGAACTATTAGACATCTGTTGTAGCACATTTTAGTAAAACTGACACCTTTCAGGAACAGGAACATAAACACATTTGAAATAGTAATAATAATAATAATAATGATATCTTTTTTTTTTTTTTGGAATTGCATCCAAAGCATACTGCCATCTTATCAATTCCATATGGTCTTTACCTAATGATACTGTTTTTTGTAGGGGGTGGGGGTTGAGTTTTGAATACAGATATCTGCTGCTGATGGCTTTGCCAGTCACATTTTTGTCACCTTTGGTGAACTGTGTAGTACTGCTTTTACTTCTGTATTGTATTGTCCATTAGGTTTTCTTAAAATACTTTTTTAAAACCCTTTAAGGTACAAGGGCATATGTGTCCCACAAATAAAATGATGATAACTTTCTTGTTTTTGCAATGAGGTGTGCGAAACAGGGTTTACAATTTACTGGTAGGTTGGATCTGGTCATCCAAATTGGCAGTTTCCTTGTGGTACTTGAGTCACTCTCAAATGTATTTTAAGAAGAAACCGCTTCAGCAAGTGCTTAATTCCTGTTGAACCTTAAGGGGCTAAAGTCTTTTTCATGGCTCTTGGGTGATTCTGGGTTTGTGGTGTTTGGCTTCTGTTGGTTTCGTGGTTCTTTCTCATGTACTCTGTTACCGGGATTATAAACGGACACAAAATGAAATATTATGCAAATTCAGACAGTATAAAGTGTTGCTGAGCACATCCATCTATAGTAAAGTGGTATTTGTTTCATAATACTAACTCTAAAATTGTAATAGCAGTCCTCAATACTAGAAAGTCCTGATTTGCTCAGTTTGCCTGCTTTGCATAAAGTAAGACTACATTCTTGCTTTGTTAATCACAGTGGCAGACATACCACGTCAACTGTAACAAGTTTGCACAAGAAAACACTACAAGAACACACATTTAATGAACACAGATATGCTGAAGATGGGTCTTTATGCAGCCTGGTAAATCTCCTTGCTATCTCTCTTTTTTAGTATGGTTTTGCTGCTGTTCAGTCACTTATTTAGCTGTAGTATATTACCGGTTTTCTTTTTTTCTTTTCTTTAAGAACTCCTCGGTCATTGGTTTGTCTCCGGGTTACACCATTTGGCACTGGTAGACCTGTGTGCTGTAAAATCCCGGTCTAGCTTGAAGCCACTGTTACTGAGTAATTGTTTGCTCATACATTTCAGGAATTATATCCAGTTTTTTTCACAAACTAATTAATTTTGTATCTCCTTTTGAAGGATATTGAGATGCTTGTATGATCTTGTCTTTTTTTAATTTCTTGTGGTTCTACCTAGGAGTCCATGTACCTTGAGGAAGTGTCCAACAAGGCTCAGGTTGTGTCCTGTATCTTCTCACTAAAGGAGGGAGTTGGGGCACTGGCTAAAACTCTGCGCTTATTTGAGGTGAGTCTTTCACTAGCAATAATTGATTATATAATATATATATATATATATATATATATATATATATATATATATATATATATATATATATATATATATATATATGTCCCTTGTCCACACTGTCTGCACCTTTTAATTTAATAAATGAACAACCAGAAAATAAAGATGCTGAACAAAACAGAACACGGCACTTGAGCCAAAATAAATAGACAAACAAAACGAACAGACACTAACGAACAGGGCACAAACACTAAACAAACAGACACTAACAAACAGCACGAACACTAAACAAACAAGTACCATGCTGGTCCTCCAGCACGACGTAGCAATTGTTTACTTAGATGTCTCCGTCTCTCTCCTGTTCTTTCGCCCTGAACACACAACCCCGGGTGAGTGAAAACATGCTGCTTTTATGCAGCTGTACCGAGACTCGATTGCTAATTAATCATTCAGCTGGAGTCTCGGTACACCTGCACGTGAATTTACTTTGTGCAATTCCCCATGCTCACATATTATTACATTTTACCTGCACGTGAAGTGCTGTGCAATCCTTGTGCCTAAATACAAATTACACTTTATAACACTCATGCTCATAACCCATATTTATATCCCATGTATTTTATACATAAACACCAACATTAATACACTATATACAACATAAAACACTAATAAACACAAAGGGGTAGGACACAGTGACCCAGTCAGAGCCCTGACCGAAATCCAATCGAAAATCTGTGGCATGACTTGGAGATTGCTGTCCATCTGCGCTCCCCAAGGAACTTGACAGAGCTTGAATAATTTTGTAAAGAAGAATGGTCAAATATTGCCAAATCTAGGTGTGCAAAGTTGGTAGAGACCTATCCCAACAGACTCACAGCTGTAATTGCTGCCAAAGGTGCTTCCACCAAGTATTAACTCAGGGGGAGTAGAGATTTATCCAATTATGATCTTTCAGTTTTGCATTTTTAATATGTATATTTTTTTCTCAGTAAAAACTTTTTTCCCTTTAACAGTGTGGTAGTATGATGTATAGATAAGTGGAAAAAAAATCCTCATTTAAATGAATGAAACTCTGAGGCACTGACACAACAAAGGGGGTGTAGACTTTCTATATATATATCTATATATCTATATATATATATATATATATATATATCTATCTATATATATATATCTATATATATATATATATATATATATATATATATATATATATATATATATATATATATATATATATATATATATATATATATATTTCTTTAGGCAGTTCAGCATATAGGGGATCAGCTGATGCTGTGTACTACCCTGGCTTACAAACCCTACCTGTCCAGACCACTGACTGCTGCTGAGGAAGCATTCAACACCACGCTTGGGCAAATACGGTTAGTGGGATGTGGCGGATACTGATGAAATGGACTGAAGTGTGCATTAGTTTGTTACCAAAATTGGTGCTGCCTGCTGTGACAGACAAGGAAGGTTACCAGTGTTGCCAAGTCTCATGAGAAAAAAAAAAGTGACACTGCCTTTCGAAACAAGCCCAAAACAGGCAAACCCATATTAGAGTATGGGTGTTTATGCAAGTTCCAACCAGCGACTCTCAAAAACAAGCCCAATTCTGCCTATTATAAGCAGACTTGGCAACTGTGAAGGTTACCTCAGCCGCCAATTTCATTTGGACAGCAGCGATCTAAGGAGGCTTGTGCTGTCAGAGATTCTCTCCTTTATTTTAAGTTGTGTTGGATTTACTGTTGTGTCAAATATTAATGATGCAAACAAATAAAACACAGTCAATGCATTCATTTGCAATTTAATTTGGTCAGTTCTGAGAGAGCATTAACAACTTGTTGGATGTTGTTGCACTGTTTTGGGCGATCGAGCTGGCTCATGACATCCAGTACACCAACTATATTTAATGTTGCAAGGTAATCCAAGTTATAGTTTTTAAGTATGTGGTGCATTTGCTCACACAAAAATTGGCATGCACAACTATGTTTGTTATGTAACGATTTTGGAGGTGTTTGCAGAATTGAGGTCATTTGTTTGGCTGGGTCTCAGTAGGCACTGTATCTCCACATGGAACAGTAACATCTGGCAGCCAAACTCCACCTTACATCTCACAGTACGGAAGAAACATTGAAAGGCTTAAATGGACCTATAAAATCTAATTCCTGGGTTTCACCCCTGACCCACCTCTCATCCTCTCTCAATCGATCACCGCCCCTCCTCCACAGCCCCCAGACAAACAGCCAAGCAGCAAACCAACCAGCCTTCCATTCACACTGCGCACTTCTCTTTCTGCACAGTGCTATGGTCATTTAACCTTTAACCTTTAACAGAGCTTTTAACATACCCTGAAAATACAAAATCCCACAGTATCATTTTTGTTCATTGTTTAAGCTAAATCTAAGTCTGAAATACATGAAAGTAAACTCCAAATACAAAAAAAAAAAGTTATTTAAAACTGAAACAGTTGTCTTTGTCAAGGTATTTCGTTTTTTATCTCAGTGAATGTTTTGGGGAAGACAGTTACTGCCATTCTATATTATTAGATGTCAGGTAGCTTGGGGTTTTCGAATGACTACATCTCCAGTAACACGATTGATGACATCATACAAACCCCTCAATATATATTGATCAAGTTATAATGGACTCCATACCGTATAGTATCCTATACATAATACATATGTGTAGTCACTTTAACAAAGTAATACTAGAATAATCCAAGTTTTCAAGACTTAATGATATGTCTGTATATGTATAAGGAAGGGATTCCTTCCTTGAATTGTAGTGGAAATGTTTGTTGGGATGAATACAGTTGCTTTTTTTTGTAATCTGTAAATTATGATACCTTGGGCAGGATAAACAACTGATTCTTGCCACAGGCTTAATAGTTTTGGCTCGAGTCTAAATATCCTTCTGTGATTTGAGAAAGCAAATGAAATGGCATTTAATAAAGAACCTTTGAGGTGTTTATATCCTCACATATTTTTTTTTTTTTTTGATTTACATATCTGTAGGCCTACTGCATTAGCATTACTGCAAAGCATTTTCTTTAACCCTGCAGGGGATGCATGTCCCTGGCGACATGGATAATGTGGTGGTGTCAATACATATGTAACTCATTGGTAATGTCAGTTAACTTCTGTGTCACAACTGGATGGACGTGTAGCCTGAATAATGTGCTGTCCCTGGGTCTTCTTGTATATAATCCTAAATAATGTACGTTTTTTCTACCTTTTCTGAATTGTTTAATTTTGTCACATAAATCATTATGTTACATCTATGATCATGCTTACATTCCTTCCTAATCCACGCTGAGGCAGTGGCTTGGAAATGTGGCATTTGTTAAGTAATTCTTCCATTTATAACCCATCAAAGTTAAGAGGTTTCCAGTCATGGGTTTCATGTGATTCTGAGATTTTCCTGGAGGGACATTTTGACAAAAAGTTTTTGTGTATGGTCATTGATTTTCAAAAAGGGTATCATTTTATGTAAAAGGCACATCAGTATTGAGATTGGTCCATAAAACATGTTAACATACAATAGAAATAGGGCACTCTACCCAGCCTCAGGATTATTTTCACACCTGACTTTATTTAAAATGTTGTGATGAGTTTTGTGCTCATTAAAAATGTTTGGCTGAGAACACAGTACTGCACTTATTCACAGAGACTAGAGCTCAAGCAGTGACAGTGGCATGATTTACATGCAGTTTAGAAATGTTTATGTCATTCTGAACAGGCAGGCTGTAGGGGTGACGTCAGGCCAGAAAGAAACACGCACACAGTCAGTACTGGCTAGTGAAACTGAGACGCTGCGGCGCTCAGTGAGTTTAATAAACAAACAAATAAAAGAGTTACACAAAAACAGCACCCGGCACTTTAGGCCAAAATAAATAGACAAACAAAAATGACAAAACAGTGGACGAACAGACAAACAAGTACCGTGCAATTGTTACTTCCTTTTTCTTACTTTTTATTTTCTCCTTCTCTCTCCACACCTGTTCTCCACTCATCGAACACACAACCCTGAGTGAGTAAAACATGCATCTATATATACTGTTGTGCCGGGATTCAATTACCAATTAATTATTCACTTGAATCGCAGCATGTGAACTAATTTGTGCAATCCTGTGCACACATCAAATACCCCTTTTAATCTGTGAAGTGGCTGGGCCATCCTCTTGTCTAAATACAATTAGATATTTTAAATCACTCGTGTTGCAGAGACCCATTTATATCCTGTGCACCAATACCTATACACCAACATTCCACACCACACGCAACACATAACACAAATCCACACATGGGCAGGGCACACTGCCAAAGTCATACACCTAAAGTGCTGGATTTTAGCTCAGTTCGTAGACTGCCATAAGGATCTGAATTGTTGAGGCTACTCTTCTGCAGGAAACCTTGTATATATTATAAATCTATCTGTATAATATGTATATAAATATATATGCAGTGAAAACATTTTTTAAATAAGGCAGTCTACACTTGCGCTTCGCAAAAAATCTAAACCCAGTTTAAGAAAGCTACACGATATCAGTAGATGTGCAAGGCCAAATAGGAACACAGATAAATATTTAAATATACCCTCCTATATTTTAATATTAATTAGGCCCTTTATGTTTTAAAGGATAATTTCTCTCCCTGAAAGAAACTACATGCAAACCCAAATTGCCTGAAAGGTACGACCAAAACAGCTTGACAAACAGGTGAGACTTATTTATATTTTGGTGTGTAAACCAAGCCCATGTGAACTTCAGCAAAAGCCTTCTCTGAAGTGTAACTTGGGAGGCCATCCATTCCTTAGAGTTTTTTTGATACTGCATAAAAAGGTGGGCCAAATGAGAGGAATAGTTCTGTCCTGCCGTCTAACTAAACACAAGCATCCAGTAGTGAAATAATAAAGAGCACATTAAAATAGAAACTGTCTGTGTACCAACCTCAACTAGCCTATAGCATTGGTACTCTCCCTCTTACCCACACAGCAGTACTCTGGTGCAATTATCTTTTCACATTTTATTTCTATGTTGTGTAATGGAGTCCAGACTCGTAATATTCCTAAAGGCAGTACAATCATGGGCACAACTACAGCTCCCCCAGATGATCCCATCTGCACCCTTTCTGTGTCTGTGATAACTGAACCCATCCAGATCATCTATAATATATGTTTTGTCTTTGGGTGCGAACATTCAGTTTATTGATTTAATGCAGCAATTTCCCACAATTCTGAGTGATTGTAACTTACATTCATCCATAGTTTAACCTTTTTAACCCTTCTGTGGAGGAAAATCCAGATAGTGGAAGTAAATAAGCGCAAAGTTGTAAAGAATGTATTCCCAACTTGGTTACACTGCACTGCCAGTAAATGAAAGTATTTGGGGTGCCACTGCACTAGTGGGATGGCCTGCTCATAAAAATTGCATACATTTGACCTTTTTATTTTTTTTAATTTTAATTTTTTTGAGTCTTAAAGTTTTATTTCATTTCTGGAAGTTAGATTTTAATACAAAACTGGTTACACATTCCATACTGGTCTTGCTAAGCTTATGGCGCCCTCTAGTGACTTTTTAAAAAACAACACAAAGGAAGCTGTACTGGTTCTCTCATTTCTGGTCACTGATATTTCAAAACAAGAAAAAGTTTTAGAGCTGCAGTGTTTTCAGTTTTCCTCTCCATACAGCTAAGTCAGTGGTGTCACTCACTCGTGGCTCTTCCAGTCCATTCCAGTCCACAGTTTCTTTCCAACCATGTCCAGAATCATCTTGATGTGGCCTTCTCAGACCCTTGTTTCCATCACATCATGAATTCGTAAATTGAACCCAGGAGCTTTATCAATGATTGGAAGAGAGTCCTAGATTGGAATGGATTGAAATAAGAACTTTGAGTACCAATGGGTTAACGAAACTGTAGAACAACCTCAAAGCTTTCCTTTATTAAACCATCTGACCAATAATTTCATTATACATATTAAACCTGGAATAGAACCAGGACCAGTATTTCCTACCTTTGCTGTAACAAATAATTCAGATTATAAAGATTATAATTTAGTGTAGTTTGTAAAGTTACTGATTAACCTGAAACAATACATGTTACAACTGAAATAAAAACCATGTTTATTTCACATGCTTCACATATGTTTTATGAGGTTTGCATGTGGTGTTGTACATGTTCTCATTCCACATATGATTCACTTTCTGTGTGAATTCTGTATCTTTAAAAAAAAATTCTCTGCAGTTATTGTTATAGAGCTTTTAACCTCATCTCTCCTCACCGACAGACCTGTGAAGGCAGTGCGTTACACTATACTGCCAGTTACACCTAGTTAGCGTTAACATTGAGCCTGTGGGGTATGTGGCTGTCAGGTCACGCTCAGCCATGCATGGTTATCAAACAGTCACACATTATAAAAGATGCAAAGTATCAGATCATTTGAAGCAATGTGACTTAAAGGTATACGTAATACGATCTACATTTTCCTAATGTTTCATTTCTTGCATGTTCATTATGATTCTATATTGATGTTTCTGTACGAACATTATTTTCTATGTTTACTTACTCTTTAAAAAAAATGGGTGGGTTTTATCAGAAGTATGCCAAATAATGATCTAAGCAGAAATAGCAATAGAGAATCATAAAGAACACATATAAAGCAGGTAAGAACGAGTAATATATGTATTACTTGTGTTACTATTTCATTGTAAATCTAGATTCTCTTAACCTTCATTAGTATAAAATATGAATTAATTTGAACCAATATGCTAGCTTAACATAGGTCAGCCTGTCTGGGCAAATAGATTTAGTCTTATAATGGTGAGAATAATTATTATGTAGCTGTACAACTAGCTGTAAGCCCTTGTGTCTATTCACAAGGATAATTATGTTATTTGTATTGATGCATGTCTGGAATAGATTAACATTATTTTAATATAAAATAATAAGCAGCCATAAAAGTTTATGATTTAGGTTGTTTCAAAATAGATGACTAAAATCAGTTTGAACTATACATTTTTGGATTGATTTGAAAATGTTTATACGGCTTCATAATAGTGGGGGGAACAAAACCCCCGCAGTTGCAAATTCTTCCAACAAAGAGTCTGACTGTTCATAGAACCATGAGCATAATTATTTGAAAATGAAAACAAATGTTGTTGTTGTTGTTGTTGTTTTTCTTTTGCATAGGAGAAAGGTATCAACCTGACCCATATTGAATCTCGTCCCTCCCGTCTCAATAAAGAGGATTATGAGTTCTTCATCAACGTGGACGCCACGTGCTCCAAGAAGCTGGACGAAGTCATCGCGAGCCTCAAAACACAGATCAGCGGGCAGGTGCATAAACTGTCTCGCAGCAAGGCAAAGGACACAGGTAAATGAATGCAACATGCAGGAATACCAGGTAAATGAATGCAACATTCAGGAATACCAGGTAAATGAATGCAACATGCCAGGTAAATGAATGCAACATGCAGGAATACCAGGTAAATGAATGCAACATGCAGGAATACCAGGTAAATGAATGCAACATGCAGGAATACTTGTGAAGATGCAGGTTTTTATATACGCTCTGTACCTTTTTTCATTGTCCTCTTAGACTTTTCTTAAAGTTACACTCTGGTTCATGTTGGCCTCTGGGTAGAGACCCCTCCCCAGTGCTCTCTGTCCTTGACCTCTTCCAGAGTAAATATTTCATTCACCTGTCCCACAATGGAAATGAAGATTGAAACGGAAAGTTTGGGGGAGATGCACATGTGAAAAGCATTATAAATACATTTGACACAAATTTCTACAAAGTGTGCCAGTACTTGTTAGAGCATTGGAATTTGTAAGAAATGAGGAGCTAAAAATGTTTTAAATAATTCAGGAATGTCAGCTTTATAACAACCCATTTCACAGAATTCCACAAAACCAAAACCCTAAATGTTCTTCTATTCATTCATTCATTCATTCATTATTAGTTATTTCCCAAATTATATTAGTTTAGCTTCAGAAGACAAACTGGCTCCATTCATCTGGCCTTGTACTCTGCAGAGCTGACTCCTGGCAAAGGGTACCATACCCCCAGTGTCATTAACAGCTCATAATTAGAATGTTTTTTTGACAGAAATACAGTTACTCTGTTCATGGCTGTTTTTGGTAACCTCTTACAGGCTGTAGACAGCAGTCTGCCACAAGATAACAGAATTAAATATTTTCTATAATGAAAGAGACCATTAGGAGATATTTATTGTGTTGTGGAGAGGCTTGTGGATGATGAGGCTGCAGACCCATTGTCTGGGAGGCCCTGAGGCTCACCACACTTGTTGCTCTGTTTAGAAAGGGAGCCACTAGTGTCCTAGGCTATCATAAATTTAACAAATGAGGCATCTGACCCCAATTAAACTGGTCAAAACTTGGGGGTATTGCATAAACTCTCAAATATTTCAAATGCAGGACAGGACATAGAAATATCCAATTATCCAATCTTATTAGGCATCTGACATTCACATAAATTTCATCTCAACTTGGGTGTCCAGTTTAACCCTACCAATACTGCTTCTAAAGCAGCTGGCACTTTGCTGTTTATAACTCAAGCTTAAAGCCCTCTATTCTTTGTATGCAGTTTATACAATGATGTATCGCTCCCATAGAGCCGCTAAAGCATTGAAAAATGAATCATCTTGTTAACCAGTGCAAAAGAAGAAAGCATGAACAATTTATAAAATGTTTACTTCTGGAATAGACTTTCTTAAATGCTTTCATTTTTAGTTTAAAGATTGTAGTACTATACTGCTAAATGCATTCCTAAATTATTATTATTATTATTATTTATTATTATTATTATTATTATTATTTATTTATTTATTTATTTATTTATTTATTTATTTATTTATTTATATTATTTTTTTTTTAATCCAAATAAAGTTCTTCATATTTTTTATTTTTTTGTGGGGGGTGGGGGGGACTGATTATATAGTAGAAAATGCTTGGCCAAATAGATTAAACTTTTGCATACTGTATTTCCTTTCCTTCCAGGGTGATCAACTTAATTTTTAGCAGCTTACCACTAACGTCACAAAATGTACAGAGGAGGGTCGTGTCATATTTAAATTAAGGATGGTACCTACTCTGCGGTAGTCCTTCAAACAAATTGTCCAAACTTCCCTGAACTTCCCATTAAGAAAACTTCCCCAAATAATGAGTTCCTGTATTTACATGAAGCGCTGATCTGATCTGTGAAAAACGCTACAAAGGTGACCCCTGGTGTTAGATAAACTAATTGCACTCTGAACCACCTTGCTAATTACCTTCAGATCAGCATTGACTATATACAATTCTGTTTGTGGAGGGGAGTATTTAAATTTTACTCACCTGGATATTATTTATTTTATCTAACCCTATCTTCCGCAGTGAGCATTCAGTGACAGTTACATATCCTGAATTGAAAGCAAGTTCAGTTATTAAGCATGAATGCCTGCCGTAGATAAGAATAAAGCAACAGTTTAAGATTTCAATAGGTTTATTCCACATCCATGTTTAAGAGCTAGTTGAATTGGTTACAACAAGTCTTCAAAAAAAAAAAAAGAGCACAGTCATGTCTTTAACCCAAAACAGCTGGCCAGACACTTGCAGCAGTGAAGGGAACAAACCTGCAACGCACACTTTCTGTTCCTTGACTAAAGGAGTACTTCTCTAGTCTAGGGTACTGTTCATCGCATTCATCTTTGCTGATTTGTGTTCTAGTGCCATGGTTCCCTAGGAATATTCAAGATCTGGACAGATTTGCCAACCAGATCCTGAGCTATGGTTCAGAACTGGACTGAGATCACCCGGTAAGCAAAGATCATTCCTTAAAAAAGAATCCATTTTTAATTTTGTCTGATAAACAGTGTGTGTTTGAAGGTGTAGTGTACTATATATATATATATATATATATATATATATATATATATATATATATATATATATATATATATATATATATATATATATATATATAGCATTCTTAATTATTTGTTATCTTAGGGTTAGCCTTCTGTGTAGTTAAGCACATACTTAAAATAATGCTTCCTTAATCCAATATAATTCCAATAATTAAAAGTGAATCCTTCATCCAGTATATGGGGTATAGCTGAATATTTATTTTTGTTATACTGTTACTTATATTTAATACACACCAGTAAGCACTCAAGCTTCACTCTCATATGATTATCTAGTGTGCCCTAGGAATTATAGTCTCGTGTACAGCTGTGTGCACATTATTTAATGAATTGAAAACTCTTTACACTAGAGGTAAATGAAAATAATAACGCATTCAAAAATCCTACAGGAATATAGAAATGGAACAGCTGCATCCCTTTCGTAAGTTAGTGTAGGGTGGAAATGTAAGACGAGGAGCAATAAAGCCTCCAGATAATGCTGTAGCTTGTTCTATTACAGGATGCATGCCATATTAAAATGTTCCTCGTATAGGGGTTCCTTGCACCTTGGGCTCTTTGCCTCATTCATCCTTTTTGTGTTGTACTCTCCATGAGTCACATGTAGATCGAAGCCATTGGGCCATCTTCTATTTTCATGTAAAAACACTGGAGGAAGCAGGCAGACTGGGAGATAAAATTGATGTCATTAGTTTAACTGAAGGCCCTATAATTATAAATAATTGCTCTCCTTTCAACTGCCATTAAACTGAAATCTGTTCAGTATCTCCAAAAACAATCGATTCCACATTTTTTTTTTTACATAAAATCTTTTATAAAGAAGTATTTATTTGCAATAAATACTTTGAAGACTAATGCAGACAGATACCACAGATCGTTAAAACAACACATATTTTCTGTTTCTTCCCAGGGGTTTACAGATCCTGTGTACAGGGTGCGGCGGAAGGAATTTGCTGACATTGCCTACAACTACAGACAGTAAATATCACCCAAGCCTAGACATGATGACAGATACTTTCTTTGACTAAAAAACTGTGTAAACGCCTGGCCCTTTGCTCCCTTACCCCCTCTTATGTCTATGTCTTTTTTCTGTCTTCTTGTTGAGGCTATTTATTGAAAATATCAACTAAACAAAGAGAAACAAATTGCAGCAGTACTGCTTTCCAATGAGACCCACTGGCTGTTGTCTTAATTGTGCTGCATTATCAGAAGCTACTACAAAGACCGGGATGCTGAATAATACAGCTTCTGGTAATCTTTGCATAGACACTGAATAGGGAATCGCTTTCATGAAACTGGAGAACAGTATAGGCTAATAGAATAATGAATCATTTCAGTTATAGCTGTCATGTGCAACACAGGGCTGCACTTTATTCAGTTTTCCGTGCTGGCACTTTAAAAAATCAACGATAAAGGAAAACAAGTGGGTGGCATTTAAAATCGTAACTGCACATTTGACGTCAGCCTGTGAGCAACAGACTTGTTTATTAAACCCTTAAATGAAGTCTTAAGGCCCTTACACACCAGACACGACACAAAGGGCGAAACGACAAAGCAACACAAGAAAATCTGTAAAAATCTATGATTTTGTGCCTGTCACACCAAAAGCAACACGGCAAGCGACGTCGCTGCAACACAAATTTCAACACAAGCCTATTTTTGCGAATTTGTCATGCGACAACTACACAACTGAGCAATCAGAGAACAGCTTTGTGTCATGTGGTTTGAAGTCAAGCCCTGTTTCACTTTCCCTCAAAACGGAGGAGAAGATCGTGCTTGCAGTGTCTAATTTCCCTGACCTTTTTGACAAGAGTCAAAGGAATTATAAAAACACAGAAGACAAAAACTTAACATGGGAGTTGATTTCAGATGATCTTGGCGTGCCTGGTTTGTGTCATTTCATACATGATTAAATGCATATTGCCTAATATATTGCTATTATCATCAGGCCTAAAATAATAATAATGATGATGATAATAATAGTAATAACAGCAGTAATAATAAGAGCTCTTTCCTCTTCTTGATCAACCATTTTCTATTGCGTTTGTTAGTAAACATACTTTCTGAAAGATTTGGCAAATTTCCAGCTGTCACGTCGGAAAAGGAATATTTACAGTGTCGTGAAGAAGTATTTGCCCCCTGTCCGATTTTCTGCATTTTTGCATATTTTTGACACTGAATGTTATCAGATCTTCAACCAAAATCTAATATTACATAAAAGGGACCCTGAGTGAAAATAACACACAATGTTGATACTTATTTCATTTAGTTATTAAAGAAAGTTATGCAACACCCAATGCCCCTGTGAGAAAAAGTAATCACCCCCTTAGACTCAATAACCAGTTCCGCCACCTTTAGCAGCAATAACTGCAACCAAACGCTTCCTGTAGTTATTGATCAGTCTCTCACAGCGCCGTGGAGGAATTTTGGCCCACTCCTTCATGCAAAACTGCTTCAACTCAATGAAATTTGTGGGTTTTTGAGCATAGACTGCCCATCCTGCCACAACATCTCAATGGGGTTTAGGTCTGGACTCAGCCATTCCAAAACTTTAAACTCTTGTTCTTCAACCATTCTGATGTAGAGTTGATTGTGTGTTTCGGATCATTGTCTTGCTGTATGACCCAGCTGCACTTCAGCTTCAGCTCACGGACGGATGGCCTGACATTCTCCTGTAGAATTTTCTGATACAGAGCAGAATTCATGGTTCCTTCAATGATGGCAAGTTGTCCAGGTCCTGAAGCAGCAAAGCATCCCCAAATCTAGAAGCCTGCAGATCCCTGGATGCTGTTCCAGGGTTCTTTTTGACTTCCTGGATGATTTTACGCCTTGCTCTTGGAGAGATTTTGGCAGAACGGCCACTCATGGGAAGATTCGCTACAGTCCCAAACTTTCTCCATTTGAACAGTATGGCTCTGACTGTGGTTTGGTGGAGCCCCAGAGCCTTAGAAATGGCTTTGTAATCCTTTCCAGACTGATAGGCATCAACAACTTTTTTTCAGAGGTCTTCTGACAACTTCACTCTGATGGTAAGGGCCAAAGTTAGTCAGATTTATATTGGGCAGGGCTGGCCCAAATCAGGCCTGATTGTTAACCAAAGTATTCAAACAGCTGACCCTAATTATCCCTTTAATTGGTTTGAGTTAACTAGGGGGGGCAATAACTTTTTCACACCTGAAGATTACATGTTTGATTACCTTGAAAGAAGCACCAAACTTTGGTGTCATTTTTTTCTCTCAGACTCCCTCTATATACTACTACAACCCATAAAAATATCTGACCAAATTCAATGTGAAAAATGTGCAAAAATGCAGAAAATCAGACAGGGGGCAAATACTTTTTTACGGCACCATATATGCCGAAACTCACTGATGCTTGCTTTTAACATAATTCTATTAACTATGTAGGCTGTCAAATCAAAAATATTTCCAATGGATAGTATGCAAAAAAAAATGTTCAAATTAATGAAACAATAGAATTTCCTGCAGGATGTAAGGTTAATTAAATTAGGGCATTTAGTCAAAATGGTAAATAAAGATTTACACCAAATGACCAGGATTTGCCAAGCTTTTGAAAGATATACTTACATGTAATAATATTTATCTATCTATCTTTCAATTTTTGTGGTGAATTCTAGGGTTGCATTACTATTTACTAAACTTTACCACAGGCAGTTATTTCTATTAATACTTGACCTGTATGAGCCCTAATCCCCCGCACTCAAATTCCTTTTACTTTCCCAAAACCAATGCATACTGACTGACCTCCCCAAAATCCTGCACACCTCTCCTTACCACCTGCATGCATACCTTAGTGACATCTTTCAAATCAACCGCAAGCTTCTGGGAGGACTTAAATGACACTGGCTTTCCTCTAATCATTGTAAAGCACCTGTATGTTCTGTGTGCAGGTTGTATGCAACACATTAAACACGGTATCTCAGCGATGGAGACGCAAGGAGCTGGGAGAAGAATCATGGCTATTGTCTAAAGATTTCTTTCTTAAAACTTTTTTAACACTGGATGCTCAATCCCTAGACTGTGCTGCTAGGTTTTCCACATAATATCTTAACCACTATTCTGGTAATTTCAACTATACCAACCCTCAGCAATTGTTTTGGGCCCCCTGTTTGGTGCATTCAGTCACCACAGCATTTATGGAGACGCTCAGAAATCTCTGAAGTACGACTATTTTTGCACCTCTTCCTTTAATAGGAAATACTTACTTGTAACTGTTGTTTTCAGTGGCCAGGTTATTCCAAAGGTCGAGTACACAAAGGAAGAGAAGGTCACCTGGGGCACAGTGTTCAGGGAGCTCAAGATCCTCTATCCCACTCATGCCTGTCGGGAACACAACCGCATTTTCCCTCTCCTGGAGAAATACTGTGACTACCGGGAAGATAACATCCCACAGCTGGAGGACATCTCCAGATTTCTGCAGTGTAAGGGCCTGCATGAGAAAGATGAATCCTTATGGAATAGTCAAATGAAAGAAACGGCCCAAAAAGATATGCTAACTCTCACTGTATCCTTATCTCCTGAGGTTGCTAGATGTAGTTATTTTAGAATGGTTGCCTTATGCAGAGTTTTTCCTGTTCGACCCAAAAAAAGCCTGAAGGGGCTCATCTAGTGAGCCTTACCACATGGAGTGCAGTGTGAGTCAGAGCTTTCTGGTTTGAATCTTGCACAAAGTAGCTGATTGCATCTTGGGGCCCACGGGCCAATACTGCATGATTTATAAATGCTAAAAAAGAACAAGCACAAGGGCTGCTCTTTGTAAGAGTCATATTTCCAATTGTGTTTAAGCCTGCACAGGATTCCGCTTGCGTCCCGTCGCTGGTCTGATCTAGTCAGTGTAGTCTGTTATTTATGGGTAAATGCGTTGTTTAAACACAGTATAACAGGTTACGCACACTTACCGTTTTCAGTCCTGGAAGAGGAGCCCAATACATCGGGTTTACAGGTGTATCAAAGTCCTGTAATATTATAATTATATGTAATCTGTTTTTTTTTTTTTTAAAGTAGAAAATGTTTTGTTAACCCTAAACTGTCAATTTATTGTTACTCACTGTGCATAGTGTGCATACAGCTGGGGAAGCCACTGTATGAAATTCTGCAAATTAACAAAAAGGGAGAAAGAAATTTCTTCAGATTGCAGTTAAATATTTGTTGTTTCTACAGTGATATTTGCCATGAGCTGTTGGGCCATGCTCCTCTATTTGCTGATCCAAGCTTTGCCCAGTTTTCGCAGGTACGTTAGTCAACCTATTTGTAAACAAAGAGAAATGTGGCACCTAAATATTCTGACAGTGGTATAAATCTCAAAATAATTCAAACATTTCAGCTCATCACAGTCAGCCAGTCACGTGGTGAAGCCAAGAAAATGCAGCTGAGTCAGGAAAACTCATGCAATAGATAGAGCCATGTTTATTAAGGCTTAGACAGCAAATACTACAATTATATATATTTTTATTCTTTGGCTTTTGGCCTTTCAAGGTACCCCTGCCCATAAAATTAGTTTGCTAATAGTGGAGAGGCTGACTGTAAGGAAGCCATGGGGTGGAGGCGGGATAGCTGCCCTCCCTGTTAGACGAAGCCAAGGCAAACTCTGACACACAACAGGGATGAACGGATTGATGTAAGATATAAAGCCCTTTCTAGCTGATCACTGAGCATGTTGTTTATCGAATGACGAATGAGATACTAGCCATTTGACTGACGAATGCTCTGATAATGAGGGTGCCTAATATGCTTGAAGTTTACGATTTTAATGTAGATCAAAAGCGAGTTCCCTGCCTGAACCACTGTTTTGCAAAATTAATTTGCTATGTGTTATCACGCTTATAAACTAGACACTTCAAAAATCACAACATTCAGTATTTACTCTGATTTTAAAATGTGATTTGTGTCGTAATGCAAAAATTCCAGCACAGTCATATGATTGCTAAGAACCAATCAGAGAGCTTAGTGTGTCCATGACATTTTATCATGAGTATGTAAACAGCCAGCCTCGGTCCATTCACTTCTGTACTCTTTTACTATTAATAAAGCAATGCTAAATAATATTTTAAACATGGAAACCAACAATATACTGTTAGACTATGTTAAATTGCTGATAATACAATTGCAAGATGAATTAAGAATGAATAAAGATGACCAACTCCTTGAAAAAATGTTTTTTTTCTGTCTGGAATATATCATTTTGGCCAGTATCTAAGTAGTAAGTAGCGGGGTTCCAAAAAATATAACATTACACATCCCCGCATGTTACTACAACTGTTTAATTAACATACCTGTCACTTTTCTTTTCATTGTTAACATCATGCCAACTTTTTACAATTATAACTCTGTGTGACAGGGAGCCAGGTTGCTGGTTCCTGCGCAAGTTTGTATACCTGTGAGAAATCAGCGGTGACGCGCAGCCAGATGAGTGGCAGCTGATCTAAGCTGATCGGGAGGTCTGGATTGGCTGGTGGGCGTGCCTGGGGATGCTGCGCAGAGCTCAAAAAACAGCTGCGCTACAGCTCGGAGATCCAGGAGGGAAGCGTCCGCTCTGCGGGAACTACTACCACGGAGCCCTTTAAGCGCAAGACGCAGCCTGTGAAGGCGATTGCCCAGCCAGGACTTTTAGTGGGACTAACGCTCGTCATTTTTTGTGGCAAACTTTTATTTCTAGCTTATGTTTTTGATTTTATTTCTTTATTAAATGTGACACTAGGT
Source organism: Polyodon spathula (assembly GCF_017654505.1). Taxonomy (NCBI): domain Eukaryota; kingdom Metazoa; phylum Chordata; class Actinopteri; order Acipenseriformes; family Polyodontidae; genus Polyodon; species Polyodon spathula. Next base: position 25,925,192 of record NC_054540.1, on the reverse strand, counting down.
TTACTATTGCTGGTACCCTAGTGTCAGCTCTGTGTTAAAATTAAATCTGCACGCCTGTGCGGCGTATCAACACCAGTGCTCTGTGTCTGTCAGTATTTTCCAGTGACTACCCACACATGCAACATGTCATCCTGTTACACTCTGTTTCAAAGCTCTTTTCAAAATGTCCACTCTAGTGCAATGATGGTGTAAGGCTTATTACCCACATTGTCAAACAGATAACACAGCAATAATGATTGATGTGGTACGGAACAGAAAAGCCAGAGCACTTGTTATGTAGGTTTTTATTTTTTTTTTTTAATCGTTCTCCCTGCATTGACTTAGAGGACAGTTCTCAAACCTCAGTGCATTAGAGCAGCAATTTTGAAAAGAGCTTTGAAACAGACTTTAAAGTTTTAAGTGTAGTTGTCATGATGTTAACAATGAAAAAAAAATACAGGTAAGTTATTTAAGCAGATGTAGCAACACTTGGAGATGTATAACGCTATGTTTTTCAGAACCCAGCTACTTACTTTAAGTGCCTGACAAGGAATGGTCCAAGTTTTTACAGGTAAATGGAAAAGAAAAACCTATTTTGAAAGCACAAAGAACATGACAGTAGCACACACTGCATTATATAGAGACTGGCAAGAAAGTTCAGCTTGGCTTCAACAATCTTTAATAAACTGAAAAAATGTCATGCCGTGATCTCTCAGAAAACTGGGCATCTGGGGAAAAAAAGGTACCTTAAGTGAAATTAAAGAAATTATCTGAAAACAAAATATATTTTCCGAAACATGTGTTGGAGGGATTCAGCCATCACACTGTATTGAGAGTTGCTAAGATGTAGATATAGAATAATAGGTGGAGCAACTGGCCTGTATGTATAGGGCTGCTCCTCTGAAACTAGGGTACTGCTACAATTATTTGAATGCCATTTCATTTACCGTTATGTATGTGCACAACAATTCTAAGCCTGACGGAGATCTGCATGTAGGCAGAAACAACCTGTGAGGTTTTGAATTAGTGCTCATCAAATGAATAATTGCAACAGGGTTTGTCTCTTTCCTGCAGGAAATCGGACTGGCTTCTCTGGGTGCGCCAGATGAGTACATAGAAAAACTTGCAACGGTATTTTCATTGGTTTTCATTTTCCTATATATTATGCATTCTTTATCTTGTATACCTTTCTTAAGGCCTTCTCATGAAAGAGGACAGTGGAGACTCTTGTAAGAGCTTTTTATTTTAGCATTGCATATAGATAACATGTTGAACATTATATTCCAAATTTTTTTCTGCATATTTTTTGTGTTGATCTTGAAATGACAGATAACATCTTCCATTTTTGTAAATAACATATCTATAGTCAAACCAGCTTATGAAGAGAGCTCAACAGACCATTTATAAGTAGTTTTCATAGACATGTGCTCTTTATAAATAATTGAATTACATGCAGAAGGTTCACTCCCATTGATTGGCCATCCAGGTCACCATATCTCACACTGTTAGACTGTTTTCTCTGAGGACAAGCGCAGGGACTGATGACCAGGTTCAAATGCAAGTTCTGAATCTGAACCACAAAATGTCCTCACTGCCATTAAGATGAGTGGATGAGATCACCCAACAACAGAGTGGTGCCCGAGTTAAATAAATCAGTGTCATTTTTTCCCATGGTGCTTGTCTTTTGTCCCACTGTATTGAGAGATTAATCAAAGCTACTGTATATAGGTGGTCTTTTATAGAGGTTTTACTGCAGTGTTTTCATCCAGTAACAAGCTTGATTTTTTTCTTGCTGCTAGGTGTACTGGTTTACAGTTGAGTTTGGCCTGTGCAAACAGGGTTCGGAAATTAAAGCGTATGGAGCCGGCCTGCTTTCCTCTTTTGGAGAACTGCAGGTTTGTACTTATTTCATTTTTTTTCAGAAACATGCAAAACAACCAATTTAAAAAAAAAAAAAAAAAAAAAAAAAAGAATGTAGTTTTGGAAACTGTAAAATGTCACAGGAAATGTATATGGCAAATCATCTTGAAACTTACTTTTTGGAGTAAGTGACATATGACCTTATATAACTGAATCATTTTGTCTTCCTGAGCCATGTCACATCCTCCTTCTAGGAAGCAGATACATGGCTTTCAAAAGAAGTATAATAAGAAATGAATTTAGAAGAGTGATTGCCTAGCACAGCAAATCACACCACTGAGTGCTGTGCTCATGGATCTGTTAGTAGTTAGTGGATTTTGTTTTGTTGTATTTAGATAAAGGGAGCAGTATGCAAATCTTTCACAATCCATTCTTTATTCCCCCACCGTAATGGAGGTGAATATACATTTTCAGACCCATCCAGCAAGGCATTTAGAAGTTATAAGGTTATAAGCTTTTCTAGAGAAAAAGAAAACAAACAACACAGCAGTATGAGCAATGAACAATGTGTCAGTCACATAAATATAAAAATATGATCATGTAATTAAGAATCTTACATGTGCTTTTTTTGCAGTATTGCTTAACAAATAAACCAGAGATCCAGCCATTTGAACCTGAAAAGACTGCCCTTCAGGCGTACCCTATTACTGAGTTCCAGCCCGTTTACTTTGTTGCTGAAAGCTTTGAAGACGCCAAAGAAAAAGTCAGGTAAAACTATGTTGTTTATCGAAGCAGACTAATGTTTCAGTTAGTTGTTCTAAAACAACTTAAACTGTACATATGACAGAAAAAAAAAACATTTTAGTTGGCAAAGTGGTGTCTGTAATTTTGAAATTGGAGGTCATAGATTTTAAGTAAAAATGTCTTCAAGCTATTCATAATTTTTCTAATTGAATATGGTAGTAGTGACGGTCTTTGTCTAGTTTTTTAACTGACTGAGAGTGAGAAAGCAATGGGTTGTATTCACAATTTTTTCTATGTCAACAGAAAATTTGCTGCCACCATCCCTTCTCTGTTCGCTACAACCCTTATACTCATAGCATTGAGGTCCTGGACAACATGCAGCAGCTAAAGAACCTGGCTGACACCATCAGTGGTAAGACATATGTGGGAGCATAATGTCAAAGCATTTATTTTGGTCTTTTTTTTCCCCCAGGAGCCCCTGGTGTTTATAGTTGATGTTATATCCAGGATGTGGCTCTATTCCGATCTCGTTTATTAAATTGGAACTACAAAAAGATATGATTAAAAAAAAACAAAAAAAGCATATCCTGCTTTCTACAAAACACCACATCTGCAGGTGTATCTTTGAACTAAACAACAAAGAAACATAACTGAATTGAACTGAACAGCAGTGAATCTAAATACCACCACATTTTAGATCATTCAAATACAGTGGACCCTTTGTGTTACGGAGATACACTATTTTGTGTCTTTATGTCTGTAAAAATATGCAAAAGCACCAGAGAGGATTCTGTTTTATTTATTTAAATAATGCTGCTGTTTAGATCACTTATATAGAGCACACTCACCATAATGACTGGTCTAGCTTAGGTTATACATGTCTGTGGCAGGCAAATAGAAGAATAGCTCCTGAAGCTAGTTAGCACAGGAACCCCCCCCCCCCCCCCCCCCTTCAGAAATTGTAATATTTTGGTAATTGCAATAAGGATCACACAACTGTCATAAAAAGGTCATTAAAAAAGCAAAGCTATAAACGCTTTTTTGAACAGAACAGTTAACTTACTCAAACCACTCAGTAGAAGGCAAAAACTGTTTTAACTGTTTGTCTAGTTTTGAAACATCATTAGAATTCAAAAACACAGAGTGAACATCACACTAGAGGAAGGCTTAGTAACTATCGCAAAATGTTTTTGTTTGTTTTTCAGGTGAAATGGGAATTCTGTCCAATGCCCTTAAGAAAATGGAATAAGAAATAAAAAGCAATATAGGGAGATCTGCTACCAAGAACATGTACAAACATTGAATTGCATTTAGCTCTGCCATGCTGCTGAAGTGTATTATGAAATTATGAATTATGTGTATTGAATTATGTGCTTCATTTTAGTTCATTCATGTATAACCACAAATTTATTGTGTACTGTGAGTTACGCTAATCATATCTTAAACCTATAAGCTTTTATAAACCTTTTCAGATATACTGCACTGCTTGCTTTTGTTTAGATCTTTAATGTGCTGCTTTCACGAGCGATTAGATAGAGCTGAAGGAAAGTGAGACTGGGATCATTCTGACAGTTTACTGCAGCTCACCTGTGCCTCTGTCTTCTCACTGTTGTTCTCATGTCTATGAAAGTAAATGCCTTCCAGTGCTTGGAGGTACAGCTGGTGCCATCACATTTACAAAGGGTATTAACATTAAGATGACATTTTGAACAGAACCATGCCTATGCTAAAGTGAATCATTGCAATGCTTTGAAGCATACCCTCATTCTTTTTTTTTAAGTGTTGTTATCTGTTTTTATTTTCAATAGATGCTTGCTTGTCAGACATTTACTTTGAAGTTAAACTGGTCGTATATGCTACACCCCCCTGGTATATTCTGTTATGTGGGTAATAGGCTGCATCTTGGAATGGTAACTTCCATGCATCGGTTGAATCATAAACAAGAATACTGTGTTTCATTTAATAATCATTATGAAATATGTAGCTGGTGATATAAACAATGTTTTTTGCCAGTTGTCTCCAGTAGTATGCCTCGAGTAGATTTTAACTGAACAAGAGCATTGTTCGTTTAACACACGACACTTATACCAGTGTGATAATGACTCCTCCAGATGGAGGCAGTCAGATTTTTCACAGCATTACCTGTGATAAATTGCTTACAAAATAACGATGTGTTGTTGAGTTTCACCTCCCTTGTCATGTTTAAAAGCTTAACTGGAACATTCTAACAGCCACTGAATTAATTAAAAAACAAAGTTAATTAATAATTGTATCGTTGAAATTTAGAAACTCTGTTATTTTCAAGCTGTGAGTCATTATTTGTACCCCATATTGATATTAATGTTATAATTGTTAATAATTGCATTTTATAGTTAGACAATAGCATAACGTTAGGACTGAAGTCATTGTATTATGTATCTTGCTCTTAATTGTACCTTAATTCGTGATATATATTTTTTGTATAAGACGCCCTGGGTAATGGTGTCTGCTAAGAAATAGATAATAATAATATAATAATAATAATAATAATAATAATAATAATAATAATAATAATAATAAAAATAGAACCTCCTCCTTTGGGACTTAAAAGACATTATTTCCGTTTGTCTTACAATATAAAGAAACTTATTATATTCGTTAAATAAGTTGTTAACAGTTGAAAAAGGTACGATGTATTCTGTGGGTCCTTGAACAAAATGAACGCGGAAGATCTCATTAAAACATTGGTGTCGTAATCGACATTACAATCATGTGTGTCAAAAAACAGTGATATATATATATCTATATATATATATATAAGATATCTATATATATATATTATATATATATTCACGGATCTCTGTGTCTATTGTGTCCTGGAAAATAAAATATATATCTGAGATTTGTGAACACACTCTTAAACTCAGGGGAGACATTTAGGAGGACATAAAGATGGTTCAGACTCCTGTAAGTGGATCAATCGTGCACTGGGCTTGCAATGTATCCGGATGACTTTTAATAATCAAGAAACTCACACAACTCATTCGATTTGAAGTTTTTAATGAATTAGAGTAACATCAGTACTCCTGCAGTTTATTAAATGCTTTAAAAATGGATTGAGTAGTTACAGACTACATCGAATCCCAACTGACAGGCAATCTGGGAGGTCCAGTGCCTTAACAGGTATAATAGCATTAATACTTCAATATGTTTATGGTTACAACATCTTTATCTCTTAAGCTACGCATGCTTAAAGCTAAAAACGGCCACAGCTAAACCCTGTAGCATCCAATATTTTACTTCTCCACAGCTAAAACATAAAACCAATACCTTATAGCAATGCATCAATATAAAAGAGATGTCATATACCTCCCAAAAATATATGTGGAAGTGTAGAATATAATGTATGGGCAGGAACTGTCTTCAAAGGCAAAGACTTTAAATACTAACAGCAATCAGCTCGATCAGAGATCTTCAGAGCATAGATCACAACAGCTTGTAGTTAGCCAGTTGAGTGATACTTGACTAGGTTTTTAGCTTTGCTTTTTACATCAGAAGTCTTAATTAAATCTCAAATATTATTCTGCCTTGACAGTTCCAGTCCTTTAAGTAGATAACATTTTTAAAACACCTGGTAACTCCTTTTATATGATCAAGTAACCATCATTCCATAGTCCACCTCTCCCACATCACCAAACTATGTAAGGTGAACTCTTGACCTGATGTTATTGTTTTAGGGAGTACTTGAACACAGCATGCATGTGAATAAAATAGAAATATATGCAGAATACATGTATCTACAAATATATATTATATTATATATATCTATATATATATATATATATATATATATATATATATATATATATATAAACATATTATACACTTTGGTTTAACTATTCTAATCCTGGGTTAAAAATATATTTCCCTTTTTACTCAGACTTACAAAGATACAATAATGTTTGTCATTGTTATAACAGAATAAACAGGAATATAGAATATTCTAACATAACTAAAGGTTAATACAGAGCATATTTTTTGTGTGAACAGCGTGTTTTAACAATTTGTTTAGTATTTCTGCTGGCTTTATATTCTTTAAAACACAATACAGTTATTATAGCATTTTAACACACATGCAGTTTCACAAATGATCAATTTGCACCCCAAAGATCAGCCTACTCAATATGATCAGTAATGCCATAGCAGTAACCAAGGAAGTAAAAAACACACAAGCATCAAAAAACACTCATACACGTTGCTTTTTGTCTTACCATTTTAACAACAAACGCACAAAAATGTCAAAGTTTTGAGATCACATGCCTGACGACAGTGTCAATTACTCCATTTCGTATTTACGAATCACACCTAGATTCCCACTTCGCCACATGTGGCTAGTGGCTAACCTATTGGACAACAATGCACTGGACTATGAAACCCAATCAAGTCTGTATTTTTCAGTTTTTTTTTTCTAGTATGCTCTATCTAATGAGCCTGAATAAATCTTTCGATCATGAGATAACTGCAGTACATCCGTACCAAAACCAGACTTACCAACCATTTTATTTTGTTTCAGAAAGCTTGGATGATGCAAAAACCAAATTACAGTAAGAAATGAACAAAGGAATGCCAATTTCACTCAGTTGAGGCTGCGTATTGTGTCACAGAAAAAAGTATACCCATGCCGTACAGAAGTAGAGCTGCCCTGTGAGGAGAACATGTCTGAAAATTGCAATTTTCATGACTTTGGACTCATTGTTCCTTCTGGGATTTCCACACAAATAATGTTGGTATCATTTTAAAGTCTGTTTCAAGGGCTTTCAACAAAAAGTTGAGCTGAGCACCAATCTCCATCGTCAAAAATATACTGTAAAAATGTGCTTAGTAAACCATGTTCTGTATGGTTTTAAAAGTTTTACTTTGTGTTAAGGAGCTCAACTGTAACCACTGATGATAGCATTAAAATATTGTAATTAAACAGTCGCTAGGAGAACAATGAAACACAGATGAATGAACCCTTTACACTTAACCTATCATTCCCATGCAAATATTGTTTATAAGTTAAAACTATTAGAAACTATGTAAAGTAGATACAAGTTCTGTTGAAGTGTCTTTAAAGGACTTCACAGCATTGGAAATATATTTGTTCTAAATGTATCGTCTACACGATTTAGGGTTGTATTTGATAAGTATTAATGTGCCAGTAAATAAATTGTCATCCTTCATCACTAATGCTATATGACACGGCTGTGCTGTCTTAGAATTTCTGATCCATTTTTAAAAATGGATAATTGTTAGCAACCACTGCCTGGTCCTTTTTGCTTCACGTTAAAAGGGCTATTTCTATGTCATTTAGTAATTGGTAAAAATATAGTCCCATAAATACAGGGGTTAATTACACCAGCAGTTCTTATTTTGAGGAAGCAGAAAAAAATGGGAGTGGGTAAAAGCTGAACCAAGACAAAATTGATTATTGTGGCAATTCCTTGGCATAGTAACTAGTAGCTTGATCAAAAACTAAATTGAAATACTAGTACTATATTGTTAGTGGATAATAATACTATACAGTACCATGTAAAACATCAGTAATTAATGCATTTTAGATACAGAAGTATCTGCCAGCTAAACGACTACTGTCTTTATTCTGCATGTGTGTTCGGTCTGTCTAGCCCATTGTGACTAAAACAACAGCAGATGCAACTTGTTATATTTTATAGATGATATGTTAGGGATTATATTTGCATAACACTGTAATCAGCCATGTGAAGTACCCGGTATACAGAAGTGTGCAGCATACTGTAATTACTATTTTTTGTTCAACCCTTATTTTATATATTTCTACATTTTATATTTTTATGATTTAAATAGGCGACACACTGCAACTTCATTTTAAAATCTTAGCTGTACTCCTTATATAACCTTAACAAAACCACTAATACAAAGTCAGCGGTAGATGAAGAACTTCTCTTATTGGTAATCCGTTTGATGGTCTGATTGTTTCACTTGGGTTTTGGAATGCATACCTGGGTTCTTTGAATTCATTTTTGGAGACTATAATACAAACAGACCAGGGAATTAATTCTCAGGTTTTTTTTTTTTCAATTACATAAAATCTGTTCATTTGTTATTACATGGAATTCTGATGACTGTATAAAAAAATGAAATTGTACTCTTTCTAGGTACGCAAATGAAGAAGCGTTTACTTGGTATTGAAATCCTAAGCTTCTTTCTTTAATAAGTGTATGGAAATGTATTTCTTTGGATTAGGCCTGGAAACTTCAGACTAGGCCTGTTCAAAATGAGCTGAGACCTGGGATAGGCTTGATACTCCCAGCTCAGTTCAGCACAGTTCATTCCATATTACACAAATGCAACACAGGGAGCCTCCAATGTGTGTTATAATCAGTGTACAGTAAACTCACATTAATACTGCTAAGCCTGCTAGTCCAAGCTGACTCTTTCATCCGGAACAGTAGTAACCAAACTTCAGTATCATCATTCTGTGATTAGTGTGTAAAACATATCTCTGCATTTTTATTCAAAGAGTTAATGCTGATTTTTGCTTAAATAAAGGTTTCAAAGTCAAAGACTAAATTAGGATTTTTTTTAGTATGGTACAGAATGCGATTTGAACACATTTCTAATCTGAACAGTGTCCCAGCTGGCTTGAGCAAGAGTGGACTTTATTACCTTTCACAGATAAAGATGTGATTAACAACACTGCTATTTTAAAATAGCTGTGGTACCACCCGATGACTGGATATTTGAATTTCTCTTTTATTTTTCAAAGGTAATACTATTATGAGAAAACAGAGAAGTATTGTCTTACTTAAACTTAATAATAAAGTTTCCCAACAACCTTATTAAATGAATACTCAAAACTGTCTTATAGGATCCTTTCTCACAGAGGAAGTCCTGTCTGGCTGATATAAAAATGCATAGTGTTTGGAATTCAAAAAAGTAATAATGTTTGACTGTTGTACATTGTTTTCTCATAAGTATTACCAAAGAACGTGTAGGCCAATTTTGAATGTTCGGCACATCCCAGTTAAAAAATAATAAATAAAAAAAATAGTATTTTGTAAACGATAATCCAATTTATAGAGCAATTACGAAAAAAGTAATTTACTGTTGATTTGGGGGATTTAAAAAAATATGATATTTAATACTGTTTCTTCAGTGGTCAGTCCTGTCATAAAAACCATGTAGAATGCAATAAATGAGTACCTCCTATGAGTGTATCCTTCACCCTAACCCAGAACTTTCTCTTAGTCATAGTATTGAACTGAATCGTCAGGCACCAGGAGGGAGCCACATGAACGAATGAACTACTTTCCTAAACAAGCTCTTAAACATTGGCATTACTATATTGCTGCTGTTGCTTTGAAACTGAAGTACCAGTTTTCTAGCTGAGTAGTTGACTATTCAATGCTACCTGATATGCAGAGAACAGCAACCTAGAACTGGGAAACATACAATAACCCTAAAAAAGAAAATGTTGAACTTGTTTTAGTCAAAACCAAAAACCTACCATGTTGGTCTTCCAACATTTCCATATAGATGAACTGAAGCTTAACAGCAAAAAGTACAATGGAAAGAACAATATTTATAATATAAAACAACAGGTGGTATGGCATGCCAAAGTACTCATTGACATTACAAGCAGTTGCCTTGCAAAGTTTCTGCCAGTAGATGGCACTCTTTAGGCTGCTTTCATGTTTACCACCGTGAAGTTTTCATCATTACAGCGCTTTCAAACACTGAATCATAAATCTAACAGATAGGGCTTGTCCTCAGTGTGTGCACCCTGATATTGGCCTAATCTTTTGTTTACTGCGATTGATTTAGTTTCTTCTCAGTCTTATCGCTAGTGTTTTTGACTTTTTTTTAATGAAATGTGTGTATTGATGCATCTGCTGTATTGGGGGAAAAAATGGTAATCTTGACAGTTTTAAAATAGAAAATTAACTTTTCTAACTCACAACACATTTATTTTAGACATAGGACAGTTCCACACTATTTAATGTATACTGAAAGTTCATCCACAATTAGTTGTTATTCCAATATGAGCCACAAGATGGTACTATAAAATGACTATTACAGTTCTGCTATTCTGCTATCTAACTATTGATTTCTAAGATGTCCGCTATCCTATCTGTTCCATTCACTGTTCAGCTATTCAGTTTACCCTGTTTAATCCAACAGAATATTCAAGACAAAACTTGTTTAGTTCTGCTTCTCTTTCTCATCAGCTGGGGAGTTAAAGATGTAACATTTAATGTGTACAGCCTCAGAATGCAATAGCACACATTTTTCCTGCATGTTAATATTATTATTGAAGTCACTGATGTTTCTGCTGCTGGGAGGAGAGAGAAAACTTGTATTGCACTGATGAAGGCACCCCAAAATGCTTGTCTACTGGAACTCCTCAGGCTGTGCTGTCCAACTGGTACTTTACTGAAAGTGTTGGAAAACTGAATGAGAGGGTTCAACATTTCATCTGAAAGAGATGCTCTGTGTCAAGCACAAAAACAGTGGGACCTGCAGACCAAAATGAAGGAGTGGGATGATCTATAGTGGGGTCCCTTTGGAGATGTTACAAAGCTAAGAAATAATACTAGATATTAAAAGTTGAGAAGGGGAAAGTTAAATGGTGCTGGACATTAAACGAAAGGTTGGTTGTTTAAGGGCAACACAGTACAATAGTACTGGTGAAATACAGGTAGTAATTCAGACATACCAATAATGGTATAAAGCCTCTATAAAGTAAAAGACAGTGAGACCACATCAATTGTGTGCTCTCGTATAAGGACAAACACACCACCTTTTCTCATTTTGCATATGATCTTTATTCCATCTAACAGAAGAATTTCTTAATTTAATTTAGAGAAATGCTGTTTGAATTAATTTAATTATAAAACCATCTGTTACACAAGACAGTCCAACAGACTTTTTATAGAACACACACAAACACTCAGAACTGTTAATGGGCAACAGATTGCATGTGTTGACGAAACCAGCACTTTCTTAATGTTCACTTCTGGATTTAATCATTTCTGCTATCTTTGGAATTTCCTTTATACTTCCGTGAAGCAGTTTGGTATACACTGAATTTATTTTAATGGTTTTTTTTTTAGCACACCAAATACAAACAATACAGTTTTTATGTAATGAAAATATTTTACCAGGGTGCAGACATTTTTTGAATACTGTTCATTTTGAACAGTGAGCTTTACCTTATATCAAGCAAGAGTTATTTGTCATCACAAATTAACAAAGGAACGAAGTTCACACTTCCCCCATTACAACGTTGCTCTGGTAACTAAAAACACTATATAAGGACTGTTGCTAAAGACTGCTGCAGTCAGTGCACCTTGCCCTGTGATTTTGTGCTATATTAATATAAAGTTATATTATTATTAACAAATGATAGTTGACAGAATTTCTTAATTACATTTCCTCAGTCTACTTCCTGTTTCAAATTTGACAACAAAAAAATGAAGCAGCCTTTTCCTGGTCAAGGGAGTTCAACCAAGAATCTCAATCTCAAACATAACTCACACATCTCTCTGAAAAGCTATAGCAGCAAAAAGTCTTATACTGACAAAAGAATAAAAGTGTAAAGTGGAGCAGCTGTACTAATGTCTTGAGATACAACTGCTAATGAGGGATATTGTTACAGATCATGTTGCTTTTACATCTACAGTGTATAAAGAGAGAAAGAGCGAGTGAGAGAGAGAGAGAAAGAGAAAGAAAGAGAGAGAGATGAAATACAATGTTACCTTGCCCCTACACCATCAATCTCTGCCTCCTGTCATTCTAAAGCATGGAGGCTTTACAACATCACATCATACTCTCCCCAGTAACAGCTGGGGAATAAGCATTTTATCCATATGGCACCTTTTGTTATTCAGTTACAATAAACATTCAGACTGAAAACCACAGTATAAGGTCTGGTTGTTAGGTCTGCTAACCTTATGATGGAATCTAGTGGCTTTGAATGTACCAGTATATGTATTTCTGTTGAGGTTTAAATGATATCCAAAGAGGATATCACTTATGAAAATACACAAGACAGAAGATTGATGTTCACCTTTCTTTGTTCACACACACACACACACACACACACACACACACACACACACACACACACACACACACACACACACACACAGACACACACACACACACACACGTACACACATATATGTGCCTGATCATACACTTGTTTAATATTTCATTCGGAATTAAACGATAACGTACATTTTGTTAGAGGATTTCAAGAATCCTGCATTTAAAAAAAAGTGCTGACGTCTGTATTTCTAACTATGGACTGATCCCATATTTTATGTCCGTATGCGCTACTTCTATTTCAGTTAGTTTGTGCATCTAGATAGCATGGAAATGCTGCTCCTGTTCATTTCAACTTCATTCTAGATGATGATGATAAGAGTTCAAAACAAGGGCTGTCTAAAATATATATGAGCCTCGTGCAGTACTGTAGCTAAGAGCAAGTCCCCTACGTGTTGGCCACTTTTTATCAGAAGGTCTTGACTTCACAGTTCATCACCCGCAGCTGGCTAGGAAATCTGAACACGGTAGTGATGCAACAAAACTAGCAGACCATGAGCAGATAAACACTGATCCCCTGTTTCTGCAGCTCCTCTGATGCATACATATGATGGTGAGAAATCCTCTCTGCTTCAAGCACCATTTACATGGAAATCATCTCCCAAACAAATTCCAACAGCCGCACCTCTGACAGTTTTGGCAAAAAAGAATGCTCCATTAGAAAACCAATTAAATCACAATGCAATATAGATATAAGTATATATATATATATATATATATATATATATATATATATATATATATATATATATATATATATATATACATACACATATTGTGTTGTCAAGAAGTGGCAACATCAATGCAGGCTAACATAATCTTTTTTTTTTTTTTAAACTAGGGTTAATTAAAGTTAATTACTTAGAGTTAATTAAAGACTTGAATAATCTCAGTACTTAATAATGGAAGGCACAATAAATAACTATAATAATATAAATATATATATATATATATATAGGTATATATATATATAGGATAGAATATTTTAATTATGTAGTTTGTGGCAAAGTGGTTAATAGTGTGCAGGTGCAGGTGATCAAAGAAAGAATTGTAATCCAGGTGTAAAGGTTAGTTTTTTTAATGCCATCTATGGATGTTGGACTTGCCAACCTCACCCCTCCCCTAACTGAAAAAAACCCAAAACAATATTTGGGTACATACTGCCCCATACAACAGGAACAACTTAAATTAATATACCATGCTCTTTAGTCTGTGATGGCATGCACTCAGTGCTAATGTGAGATAATGTTGTTCTACTCTCCTGTGCCTAGAGCTAGCACAGAACAAATGAGGTGATTCAAAACTTACCACATGATACTCTTTTATCACATGCTGATCAGTACAAAAAAATGACTTCTGAGAGTCTTGACCCACACATAGAAAGCATACAACCTGTAGAGTAGTTGTGAGGTAAGAAGTTCATCTGGTTAGAAAAAGTTGAAACAAGAACACAGCCTGACACTCACTGAAAAGATGGCAAGAAGCCATTGAAGAGAATGTGCTTGTGCAGCCTCTTCCTGACTGTAGGTCATCTTGACCTGACTTGCAAAACTTCAAAGCCTAGTGTTATTGAGCCCTAGCAACGCCTAAAGAAAAAAACAAGTGTTGTCAGGATTTTAATTAAAATCCTTACTCAGCAACTATTTTCCCTTTTCTACAGCAATAACTGAAGTATAATACACAGCTTTTGGATGTGAGATTAGCATGCAATGCTCTTAAGATGTCATATGTATTTAGTTGTTGTGATGTGATCACACCTATAATAGCAAACATAGTGTATGTTATTAATTATTTATTTATGTTAAAATAGTAACTGCTTAAAATGATTGACTAAGAAAAGCAAGTTACAGATTTATAAGAATTTTGGAGGGAAATTCTTTATTTATTATTTGTTTATTTTTTGTTAACTGTATTTCTTTAGCTCAGTTTTATAAACCTGCCTTCAAGGGTTTTCAAAGTTCAAAGAAACCAATTCGAGCTTTAAGGGATTGTTTGTTAAACAGTTTTTAAACGTGTTACATTCTTTTTCTGTGATCTAATATAAAAAATGCAATAGTTATTCGTAGCCCGCGCTGGCAAACCTTACCCGACAATAAGTAATTGCGGAGGAGCAGTGCTTTACCTTGAGCTCACTAAGATTAGTCTTTTACGAGATCAAAATTCAATCCCATCTTAGAAATGCGCTATGACGTTATTTGTAATTGTGCCCAAAACTCCTTAATGAATAACTTTGCCAGAGGAGAAAGCAAATGTTCCCCCAGCTGTTTCCTGTCGAAAATGTCTGTGTAATGTAGATAAATGTGAGGATTTTCTCTAAATCCCTCTTCTGTTTGCTAAATCTCGCTTCCCTCTACGAAAACCAGAGTAGAAGAGCCTGCGCAATGCAACGAAGTCTGAATATTGAAATGTGACATTGCTCGCCACATCTCATCCTATTTCGCGTTGAATTTTTTATTTTTTTTTGTAATGACTTCAAACACATTTATTTTGCTGCTCTTTGTAGTTTAAGGTTCCATGGGGATGTCCAGCAGGCATTCACTCTTCCATCAGTGGCACTTGTGTGATGTCTTCAAGGTAACACGACAGTTTGCTGTCTCTGACCTGTTAACGTTTTATTATTATTATTATTATTATTATTATTATTATTATTATTATTATTATTATTATTATTATTATTTAATTTTTTGATGTGCTTTCAAATCTTTTTTGTTTGTGAAAAAAGGTTGATTGTGTACAAAGTCGAGAAACAACAATTCCTAGTGTGTAAATACAGTTACTGTCATTTTAATGGGGCTTTAAAATTATACAATATGTGCAAAAGTTAACTGCATGACAATACTTGTTTTATTATTTTTACAATAGTTGTGTTATTGTTTGACTGGCATACATAAATAAAGTTAAAATCAGTAATTATGTGCATTTATATCGCAAGCATAAAAAAGTGAGTGATATGCATATTATAAATTGAGATTTTACTTCATGTAGCAAATTATTTATATGCACAAGCATTTTATCTTGTATTTCAAATGTGAGTTTTGACGTTGCCGTCTGCACCACTGCCTAGTGAACTACGTTTCTGAGATAATGAATTAAGAATCGCTTAGTTGTGTATCTAGCACTGCATGGTTTAACATGAAATAGCTGACAGTGCATAAATGACAAATAATACATTAACTTTTAAACAAAAAAGGAAACGTGTTTTTTTTTTTTTTTTTTTTTTTTTTTTTTTACCCCAGATGCCCTTTGCAAAGCTGGTTGAAGTTCCAATTTATAACACTGATGTAGGCGGGCGCTAGTGTACATTTTCTTTATTATGTAAATTTGGCCAGTCGAGATTCCCTGGCTGCTGCTCATGGGTTTGGCAAGTTTGCAACTTTCCATCCATGTAGCTCACATTTAAGCATGCAAGACCGCCGTTCATCAGATTATGAGTAGTTTGGTGCTGTGGACCTTCCGTGATTGCTTTCTTATGTCACAAAGTTTATATTCCAGATTCCCCCCCCCCCCCCCCCCTGGAAACAGAAGTTAGCCACCATTTGCAGATACAAATCAAATATTGCTGTGAGAATAAGTATGGAGTAATAATAAAAATAATAATAAAAAAACATAATTAGTTCAGCAAAAATTTATATTTTGCATTTATCAAATTATTGAACTTATAAAATGCTAATTTGATCATATAAAGTAACCTGCATATATGTATTTACTTAGGTATTATTTTCACTCACGCAAAGTTGATATTTTTCATATAGTTATGTATTTGGCTTTCCATCTCTTTATTGCTCTTCTGATTTTTTGCAACTGATGCCAGAGGTTGGTGGTGATGGAAAAGGTGGAGACATTTTCAGCTAATGGTCCTTTAATAATTTTGCCATTTAGAGAATAATAAAATAAAGAGAATAATAATGCATGCATTTCAAGTTTTAAGGATAATAAACACATCACAGCTGTGACAAAACACTCGAAATGCCATAAAGCCTAATGTTTGGCCAGTTTCAAAGAAGATGCGTTGTCTGTCAGTTGTAATAACAAATGTTTTTCCCGTGGAGTTGTGTATGACTTTTCTCCACTACATATAATTTAATAGTTTGGGGTTGGGAGCAGTTTCATATTTTGGGGTATTAAAAAGTTGATATGAAAGACTTTATCATCTGTTTATCTGTACACATATTCATTCAAAGTTTATAAACTATATTGACAGACGGATCCAGTTGGCTTGATAGGTTGACAAATCCAGTATACAGATAATGATAAAAAGACAGTATGTTGCACACTACAAAGCTTTGGTGGTGTGCTATAAAAGGCTGATCTCCCTTTCTTATTGGTTGCAGTTTAAGATGTGCTGTTTGTCCTGTACCCATGTGCTCTACTTGCTCCTGTGTGTTGTGTGCCTGACTCAGGCAGCTGCAGCCGGCTCGGAGACTCTGTGCGGAGCTGAGCTTGTGGACACTCTTCAGTTTGTGTGCGGGGAGAGAGGCTTCTATTTCAGTAAGTTTACTTTTGATTGTTGTGTTATGCTTATCATTTTTCCCATGTTTAATGGCTTTCTGATTGATTTTCTTTGCTGAATTGTAATCCAGGGTCTGAATAGCCAAGCCTCTTAAAAGCATCAGAATAACAATATATATAGTAATATACAGTATCTTATTTCTGTAGCTTTTTCATACTGTGTCTTAACTTTTGATGCTGTTGAAGTCCATTTAAGCTTTAGATTCTCTTCATGTGCAGCTGGACCTCATTAATGTAGCAAAGTGATGATAAAGCGCATGATGCCTGCAGCATGTGTAGTGTGAGATTCTGACACCTGCAGGTGAGATAAAGTTAGAAGCTTTGTGTGTGGTTGCTGGTTCACTGCTAGCCTCTGCCCTGCTACACATATTTGTTGGGTTAAAGGCACTAGAGACCTACAGAGCAGATACAGAGCTGATAAAGTGTGGGAAGCTGCAGTGTGTGCATTGCCAATGTGAGCAAATTATTATTATTATTAAAATGATGAAGAAATTGTGAGGAAGAAGTTATACTTGTTATTACCCAAAGCCAGTAAGATAGAGTCAGTACGAAAATAGGTAGAGCATTGGAATAGTGCAACGTTTCCTTACAGTGCAGTCAGTAACACGCCAGTTTCATCAAAATGTCATCTTGGTTTGTCTGTTTTACTGTGTATGGCATGGCATGTTTTAGATCCTGATTAAGGTAAGTTGTATTATTTGTGGCATTGGCTTATGTTTTGTATCTTGTAGAAAGGAGATGGAAATGGTAGTCAATAGTGCATATTTTTTTTTTTTTTTCTTTGTAAAAGAAAGTTTAAGAAAAATCTTTACTGATTCTAAGATTTGGGTCACATATTTTCCATTAAAATCCGCCGTGCCAGACCAACATTTGAAATTCAGATGAATAAATCTCCCTCCCTAAACAGTACAACAGTGTATGTGGCCAGCAATGTATGTGACCAGCAGTGTATGTGACCAGCAGTTTATGTGACCAGCAGTGTATGTGACCAGCAGTGTATGTGATCAGCAGTGTATGTGACCAGCAGTGTATGTGACCAGCAGTGTATGTGACCAGCAGTGTATGTGACCAGCAGTGTATGTGACCAGCAGTGTATGTGACCAGCAGTGTATGTGACCAGCAGTGTATGTGACCAGCAGTGTATGTGACCAGCAGTGTATGTGACCAGCAGTGTATGTGACCAGCAGTGTATGTGACCAGCAGTGTATGTGACCAGCAGTGTATGTGACCAGCAGTGTATGTGACCAGCAGTGTATGTGACCAGCAGTGTATGTGACCAGCAGTGTATGTGACCAGCAATGTATGTGACCAGCAGTGTATGTGACCAGCAATGTATGTGACCAGCAGTGTATGTGACCAGCAATGTACGTGACCAGCAGTGTACGTGACCAGCAGTGTATGTGATCAGCAGTGTATGCTTTAGGCAGTCTGCCACAGTTGACAAGCATCCGGCACCTTCCAATACCACACTTTCCAAGGCACAGCACTTAAAGTTAATTCACAGTTAATATTATCTGGCCTCTCTTGTTTCAGTGTTGGGCCAAATAAAGACGACTAGACTATTCGTGCTGTTCCTCTTTATCTCAATCCTGGGCAAAAGCTCAAAATTCGAGTAGAAGCACTAATAGCAGATTTGCCAACCCAAAAACCTGCAATTTGTCATTTTATTTTTGAAACACTCAGATTATGCATGTTAATGGTTCGTCTACTTTTACAGTGGATAGAAAAATAGGCACATAAAGGAGCATTTGACCGCACCTGCTGCTTACTTACTTACATTTTCACTGAACCTTAAATACCAAGAAAAATTCTTGAGTGATGGCACTTTATTGGCCATTATGTTGCATGTTCCTATGTATATGCCTTGACATAATTATTTGCAGTTCAGTATTTGATTAGCTTTGGGAATTGCAAATCCAGTGCATACATCTGAGAGAGACCACACAAATTTGGACTAAAAAAGCAATTTTATTGAGACCTCCAGGCATTGATGAGTTACTTAACAAGCACCGGTGCTGGTGTTTTGTGGCTAAGAGAAAAATATTGTTTCTTTTAAGATACTGGAATTAAATGAGTGCAAGCCTTGAGTTGAAAACTTTCATGCAAGTGTTTTAGTGTTTGTTAAAGCTGATGGGTTAAAGGCACTAGAGACCTACAGAGCAGCTACAGAGCTGATAAAGTGTGGGAAGCTGCAGTGTGTGCATTGCCAGTGTGCTACAATCCGACCCTAGAGGAACCATTCTGTTAAGGAAGTGAAAGTGTGATTCAGTCTCCATGTCCTGAACTGGGTTCAGATGCAAAGTCTAATGCTGTATAATAACTAGAATTAAACTCTTCTATAAAGATTGCTTTTGTGTAGTGCACTGTGTGCAACTCTACTCACCCATGTTCACACTTAGGCCTCCTAGCAACATCTGTGTTGAATTTTAGAATCAGTTCTAACTGACTTCATTAGAGAGTACTGGTGAAAGGTGTCACATCCCAGTCAGCCCATTGAGCCACTGCTCTCTGTCCTGTGGCTTTCCATAGGTTATTGTATCAGAATGCTGTAACAGATGTATGATTCTCCTGCTAGGTATTTACCACCATTTCTAATTAAAAATGTTTTTGGGGGTGGGGATTTTAGAGAACCAGGCAATAATAATCATGGAAAAATACAAAACAGCAATACATTGGAACCTTTGTTGCCACCTTATCCCGGATTCATGCAGAAAGGGGAAATCAGAGTAAGCAATAGGAGTCCAGAAAGCTTCCCGCAGAAGTTTTCTCAGTGTATATTGCCAGAATTTCATTATGGTGGATTGAAAAGTTGAACTTTTTTTCCTTTGAATAATGCCCTAATCAACTCCTGAGTTCTCACAGGATGCTTGTGATCTTATATACTTCCAGCAGTCAGACTGAGGAAATACACTTTTTTGATTATAACCTCACATATGTTTCAGGGCCAGATTTATACAGAACAATATAAATGTACTGCTTGAAGAAAAGAAGAAAAAAAACTACTCCAAAACATAATTTGATAGTTCCATTTCTTCCTAATGTTTAAACAGGATGTGTCCTGTCACATAAAAACATCAGAACAGGCTCACATGTAATGTGAGATTTCTTTTAGCATGTAAAATAATATTATACTTCTCTGACATAAAATGAAACATTTTAAACAGGCATTTAGGATAGCTAAACTACTTTATGGTCACAATTTAATTAGTACCTTCGTGCAGTCGTAGACAAAATATATATATTAACTTTAATGGAGTTTGGGGTGCATGAGCCAGGGCTTCGTCCCTTCCTAATTTCACCTGCCTGTCATCATTGACTCCCTATTTAAAACCAGTCACAGCTCAGCTCTTTCTCTTGCGTTTTGCTTTTTTGCCTGTATATGAGAGAGAGAGAGAGAGAGAGAGAGAGAGAGAGAGAGAGAGAGAGAGAGAGAGAGAGAGAGAGCTATTATATCCATTAAAGCAGCAGGCTACGGCAGCATGCAACGGCACCTGGATATTTCAGACGCTTTAAAGTCATGCCCATTCATTCATCATTCCCTCCACCACCTGTTCGGGATATATTTGGAAGATGACTTTCGCATCCCACTCTATGAAGATTAAACCATCTGCCCAGCAACCCAACTAGAATTCTTCGTAATCAACCTGGACTCTTCATACCTCTTTCCTCTTCCCACCTCTCCGCTCTCGTCACCAGAGCAGGTCTTCTCCCCTATTGTACACCACACACTCCTTCAGGATACATCCAAGTGCTGCCATCCAATATCACTGCAGCACACCAGTCTATAATTAGCATGCCCGGAGTGGGGGCGCCCTCTCCGCAGGACCACCAGAGGTTTTCCCTAATAGAAAGGTTGTTTTCCTCTCTGCCGAGTCGATGGCCGACACATAGCTTGTTCCACTAACCATCTATTTTTAGTTATTTGTTTGTCATTGTCTGTCTCTTCTTACTTTTATGTTATACACTGGCATGTGGTCTTTGTTTATCTTCACAGGTGTGGGTTCAGCGGGGAGCCAGTGGTCCATCTTTTGGGGCGATAGTGAGTCACTTCCCTGATCTGGAGTTCCAGTAACTCCACAGGTGCTTTGTGTGGTCAGAAGGGACCACTGGCTACAATATTCTTTCACAGCTCATGTACTATATCTTACCTCAAGAAAGAAGGCTCTGTCTTACTTCCTGCTTTATCCTCCTAGGTCATGGCCCTCATACTCTTAGTGCTCGAGTCCCATAAATAGCAATTATTTCTGTTTTTCAGATTTTCTTTTCCTCCTTACGTCAAGGCTTCGTACGAGCCTTTCCGTCATTCTGAGGGTCATAACTGGGTCCCAGTCATGAGCTAACGCCTGTAACGACTCTCCCAAGAAATCAGAGGACTCTGTGTTTTCAGGGGGCCGGAGGCCATTCGGGCTAGCCTCAACTCCAGAGGGAAAACTTTCTAGGTCTGGCCCATCCGTCTCTCTCTCTCCCCTGTCTAGAGGCCAAGCCTCCAATCCAAAGTTGCAAAAAACACACAGAGAGAGAGAGATAAACTATCTATCTATCTATCTATAGATAGATAGATAGATATTATATATATATATATATATATATATATATATATATATATATATATATATATATATATATATATATATATATATATATATATAGTATATAAGGCAGGGGAGGGTCGGATTTTTCCTACTTAAAAAAAAATGTGCAAAATTGTACTGTTAATTGTTTTTTATTGTTAATTATCCCCTGCACCTGGAGGTATTTGTAAATTAGAACCAGGTGCAGGGGATTTAAGAAGTGCAGACAGTTTGTTTGAGGCTGCTGTGTGGAGAGCCCGCTTGAGTGTGTGCACAAGCATATGGAAAAGGTACTGTGTGTTTTTGTTCATTTGTTTTTGGGGTTAACAGGACAGCTACCTTTTTAACGATTAGACAATGTATCATCTTGAACAAAACTATTTCTGTCTTTTCCTGTTTTGCCTTTGGGCTATGGCATGGTTGAGGTATACAGTACATGCTTGGGAGCTACAATGTTATGATCATGTCATTACAACCACCTTAATATTTTTGTGGTACAAGAGTTGAATAAGTGTGGTTTTTACAATTGTGATTTATGTTTTCCATTTGTTACTTAGATAAAGATAAGGAGATGTGATACCTTTTATTGGACTAACTAAACTAAAATTAATCACAAGCTTTGAAGACCTCAAAGGTCTATTTCCTACTTTCACCTGAAGAAGAGACCTTTGAGATCTTGAAAGCTTGTTATTAATTTTGGTTTAGTTAGTCCAATAAAAGGTACCACATCTCCTTCTCTTTGTCTGTCACCTCTGGACTAATACGGCTACCATTTCATTTATCAATGAACATGTGTTACTTAGGAATTGTAGTTATTCAAAATGAGCTGTTTTTGTTAAAGTTCTGATGCCACCTTTGAATGTAAACATCTATCTCTCTTTACTACTTTCACCTGTAGAAGAGACCCTTTTGAGGTCGTGAAAGCTTGTGATTAATTGTTTAGTTCATTTAATGAAAAATCCTTCTCTTTGTCTATCAACTGCAGACTTCCAGAGTACTGCACTTGTCTGTTTGTCCACTATATGACTGTCAATACCAAGTTACTTCAGTGCACATATAAATAGAACATGTAGCCCTCTGTACATTATACAAGTCACATTTTCAAAATCTAACATTTCTGGTTTCAAATATGAAAAGTTAGCAGGCTGAGAACATACGTAGTAATAGAATGGTCAATACCTTAACATTGTACTGGGTGAACCACCCTCACCATAAGTTGTTTTTCTCTAATCTCACCCAAACGAAGTCAAAGCAAGTACAGTGGTGCACCTGTGCTGGGGGTGGTTAACCTGTGCTAAAGTGGATAACTCAATAGCTTTTCATAACTTCCACTTCTGGAGGCTTGGGTTTGAATATCAAAGTGAAATCAGTTATACGATTTCAACATCACAAAGCCAGCGCAGCTGATCACAATTCAATACTATTGGCAGTCTTGTCTGAGATTTAATATTTGAGATTGCATATGTGAACAACACTCTAGTTTGTGTCCTTGTTCGCCATGACTGCTTGTAAACCTTGAAACAACAAAAAAAAAAAAAACATGACATAGCCTGTAATTATGGCTTTTACTGACAAAGCTGTGTCTGTGGATCACCCTGCGTAATATGTAAGAAGAACTGGAATAGCCAAGCTGCACAACAAGCCATCTGTTCCAGAGCTGGAAGAAATCCAGTTTATTTCAAAATCCATGTCTATAAGAACAGAGTTTACTTTCAGGTCTATAGCTCTTTCATAGCCCCAACAGCAGTATAAACTCGGGCCTATGGGCCTATAAAAACAAAGTGTAGCCTAGATGTGATACAGTAAACTAGGAGCACAGCTTTGCAGAGGACAACACAATTACATCCCAGGTATTATGCTTAGGAAAATAGTTCCAGGTAGAATTGTCATTTACCTATCTTCTCAGACCTTGACAGCATAAAAAAACAAAAAAACCCACAACATCATAATCTGTACAGCAAAGCATTTCTTCTGCCAACAATGGGATTTTATTGGCAGGAACAATGACTTTCCAGCAGTGGATTCAGACCCAGACCTGTAAATTGTGCTATGCTGGCAAGGTGCTCACCTTCTTGAGCACTGTGTTGGTCCCAGAGAATATATGCAATCATTTCCCAGTTGTATTAGTGTGTTACTCAGTTAGGATGCCTCCCATGACAGGGCACCCTTACTTTACAGATGTCACCCTGGGCCTTCCAGAAATGCTTTCCATTCCTTCTCTACACTATCCAGACAGGTTTCCATCTTGTCACAGGAAAACTCCTGGAGGAAGGTGTGAACGAAGCACACTTTGCACAGCCTCCTTAGCACGCTAATTAGTTCAATTTCTTAGTTTTAACTTTTCTTTTGTCTCCACAAAAGGAGCAAAAGCAGACAGTATGTTCTTTTCATGACTAGCTACAGTTGCAGTTTATTTATTTACTCGTGCTGTACTCGTGTCGTTCGCTTCGCTCCCGGTGTGCATAGCCCTTAAGTCTAGGTCAGTGACGTAGCTGTCAGCCACCAGCTGTCACTCCCCTCCCAAAAACTAAATCTAGTGGTCTGGGTTTAAGGTTTTTCAATAGTGGTCTCATTGGTGCCAAGTTGAGAGCTGAACCGTGGATTGAGACATCTTTACATTGTGCTGTGGTGACCTGTTTATGCCTGAGTTCTTGCCCCCGGTTGATTTGGCTAATAGCTGTTACTCAAACTTAATGAAACTTAATGTTCAGCAACCACCGGGGGGAGTTCATTCTTTGAATCTCCTTTGACTTGTTTGAGACAAAAGATTTATGATGAGGAAGGGTCACAGCAACTAGGGAGGGGAGAGTCTGATCCATAAAAGATGTGGCTGAATTGAATTGTAATGGATCTTATGCAGGCTTATTACATATTTGGATGCTCTTTGTCTATCCTTGCAGATGACGACAATAACATTTTAAAAACAACCAACGGTGCTGGCAGCTTGATGGATAATTTTGTATGGGAAGGATGAAGGCAGTATTTCTTACATTTTTGGCATGTCCTATTGTTTCATATCTTAATGTTATGCAATTTGATAAATATTATACACCTATCATTGTGAAATTTAATTTGCTGATGTATTCCTGGTCATTTGTTTGTCTAATTTAATATATACTTATCCATATCATACACGAGCAGTACGAGTGAACAGCTTGATTGGATCTTTTTGTATTCCTTCTTTTTTTTTTTTTTATAAATGTACCATTTAAATAAATAACATTGGCCCATCTCTTTGTTTTGTCATTATCTTTGGTTTGTTCTGCTCAAACAGTATATCCTCATGTATACACAAAGATTCTTTCAGACAGAAACAGCATTTCCAACAGTTTACAAATATAAGCGACAATCAACACAGAATAATCCAGGCTCCTGTACATGAACAGACAGGATTAGACAATTGTAATGACAAGGATTTAAGAATGAAAAGTCATAATGAGAAATGCCTTGGAGCTGCGTGTCACACATGGCAACAAGTCAATTCCGTTAAAGACACTAACCTTTGTTTACAGAGATCAGAGGAATTAAACCTTCCTAATACGACATTTTCAAATCTGTTTTAGCTGATTATTTTCTTGACAACAGCTGCTTGTTCGGCAGAATTATAAGTTGTTTTGAAAAACAGTGGATATGAGTTTGAGGGACAGATAACAATTGCCTTGATTTGTGTCAAGATATTCTCGCAAAATATGTCTTTTAGGATGCTGATGTTCTGACTTTATGGGTTTAAACAGGTAAAGGTTTAGATTCGACAACACTGTCAAATTTGCTTATAACGACCACTTAAGACTACCAATTTTTTTTTTTCATTGACAGACAGCCTGCAATATCAGATCCACCACCCCCCCCCCTTCATAGTAAAATATACAATCATTTGTTCTAGGCATAGATGATAGATGGCACTATTGTAAGTCATGTGATATTTTAACACATACTATCTAACACCTACAGTAAAATAAATAAACATCATGGCAAAAACAAGTACTTGGTTTAGATGGACAAACAACTTAAGGCAAGTAAGCTGGAGGAAGCTTTAATAGCAGTGAATTTCCACATGAAACACTTATAAGTACATTAATGTACATTCCTATATATATATATATATATATATATATTATATATATATATATATATAATATATGATATATATATATATATATATATATATATATATCACACACTGCCAGTCAGAAGTGTTAGAACACCCCCATTTTTCCAGTTTTTATTGAAATTTAAGCAGTTCAAGTCCAGTGAATAACCTGAAATGGTACAAAGGTAAGCGGTAAACTGCCAGAGGTTAAAAAAAAGTTTAGGTTACCAAAAACTGAAAAGTAATGTACATTTCAGAGTTATACAAAAAGGCCTTTTTCAGGGAACAAGTAATGGCTTAACTTACAGCTGTTCTGCAGTAATGGAAGTAAATTAAGCCTTGAAAGTTGCTGCCAACAATTCCTACAGGTGTCCCAACTTTTGTTTAACTTACAAACCCTCTGTCTGTATAAAAGCAGTGTTGGAACAGATTGTGTTACTACACCCTCTTAAGCATTATTTGGACAGTATTGTACTGCAGGAAGCAGTATATTGCTATCATAATGGTGAGAAAAAGGTAATTAAAGGAAGACAGACAGACCATTACGACTCTTAAAAGTGTAGGTCTTTCCTTTAGAGAAATTGCAAAGAAAGCCAAGGTGTCAGTGAGTACAGTTTCCTACATCATCAAAAGGCACTTGGAAACTGACAGGAAGAGGTTTGGCAGACCCAAAGCCACAACAGAATCAGAAGACAGGCTTCTGAGAGTCAACAGCTTGTGTGATAGGCGGCTCACAGGACAACAGCTTCAAGCACAGCTTAACACTGGGTGAAGTAAGCAAGTCTCAGTTTCAACTGTGAAGAGAAGACTTCCGAGCTACAGGTTTGACAGGTATGGACCGATGAATCAAAATTTGAAATCTTCGGTTCATCACGCATGGGTTTTTGTACGCCGTCGAGTAGGTGAAAGGATGGTTCCTCGGTGTGTGACACTGACTGTCAAACATGGAGGAGGAAGCATGATGGTCTGGGGCTCTTTTGCTGGATCCAGAGTCGGCGACTTGCAGGGTGAGTGGCACCCTGAACCAAAACCACAGCATTTTGCAGCACCATGCAATACCCTCTGGTATACGCCTAGTTGGTCAGGGTTTCAACCTACAGCAAGACAATGACCCAAAACATACCTCCAGGCTATGTCAGAACTACCTTGGAAGAAAAGAACAAGACGGTAGGCTTCAAATCATGGAATGGCCAGCACAGTCTCCAGACTTAAACCCCATCAAGCTGGTTTGGGATGAACTGGACAGAAGGGTGAAAGCAAAGCAACCTACAAGTGCAACACATTTGTGGGAACTTCTGCAACAGTGTTGGGAAGAACTTTCCAAACAATATTTGATTTCCATTGTAGAAAGAATGCCACAAGTGTGTTCAGCTGTTATATCTGCAAAAGGTGGCTACTTTGAGTCAAATTTAGATTACATTTTGTTAAACAAAACGATTCCATGATTTCTATCTCCAATTGTTTATTTATTCTATGCTTTAATTTCAGAGTACATTGAGACATTAAACTGCGTAAATTTCAATAACTGGAAAAATGGAGGTGTTCTAAAACTTTTGACCGGTAGTGTGTGTATGTATATATATGTGTGTGTGTGTGTGTGTGTGTGTGTGCATATATATATATATATATATATATATATATATATATATATATATATATATATATATATATATATATATATATATATATATATATATATGCACAGTGACAAATGTCTGTTTAGCTATATCTTACATTTAGGTTCAAACTGGAACTGAATACCAAAGAAGTAAGCAAATTCTCTTTTCAGACTGGCACCGACTGCAATAGCCGTATGCCACCCGTATGCTAATTCTGAACAGCCATTCTTTTCTACATGGCTCACCAAGCCAGGATCTTTGTAATAGCATGGGTGAATGCATTCCATGAAACCACACAACTTGTGGTCAGATTGGATACCTTTTTAAAGGGGCTTTGATAAAAAAATTAAAAAATTACCAGATCGCTCACTACACACCTGATTTCTCTTCATTTAAAGTGACACACAATTAAGAAACCATTAAGATTGCACTGCTGTGCAGATTCTGTACAAATTTAATGTGAAATAAAAGACTCTGTGAACACCAGTTGTCGGAAGGGACTAGAAACTGATAGGATTATCAGTAGTAAGAATTGCCCCAAAAGGTCAGCAAAGGGTTATTCAGATCACAACCTCCATAACAATGATCCAATGTGCAGTAGATTTTTACTTTGTCTTAATTCTATGTTTTTTGTTCTATTAACAAAGAATTGAGTGTTCCTATCAAGTCTCCAGCCAAGTTGCCTGGTTCCTTGGCAATGGCTAAAAGGGGAAAGCTGGAGACATAATTTCAGTGAAAAGGAGCAGCTACAGGGATGGCATATATGTGACTGGGACTAAAGGACCTGTACTGGAGTAAAGCAAGCTGGCCAGTAATATACATCCACAGCTGTGAATACAAAATTAAAGCTATCATTCTGATGAAAAAGTAAAACATTGATCTGTCTGTGCCTCTAAATACCCCTAAACTATGTCTTCAGCAAGTTTCCTTACAGTTGGATAAGTGTTTCTCTAGATACAGGTTAAACAAAACATCTCCATTGTTGTTGATGTGTCACAGCCACTGTATGACTTTAATGCTGTATGTATTTTTAATCAAATATTCAATAGGAGGTTACTTCTACTCTAAACTATAGAAATAATATGGAGATTTATTACAGTTGTCATCACAGTCTGCCCAGGGTCTGTCAATGGAAACTAGACTACTGGCTACATTGAAAATGCAATGCATCTTGTGTCATGTAAGTGACTCTGTTATAATTGTATTTGTCCCAGATAAATACAATGAACAAATACACAAACTTGGAAAGTGATAACACCTAGGCGCTAGCTACTCTCTAACAAAAAAATGTCAAATGATCTAAAGGGAACATCAGCTGCAGTTTTACAGAAGACAATGTTAAGGCCTTAGTGGCTGTGATGCAGTGTGTGCTAGTAAAACCCATTTCACTGTACTCCACAGACAAACCAACAGGCTATGGGGCCAGCACAAGGCGGCCACACCACAGGGGCATCGTGAACGAGTGCTGCTTCCAGAGCTGTGACCTGAGGCGGCTGGAGATGTACTGCGCACCTGTTAAGCCAGCCAAATCCTCACGCTCTGTACGTGCCCAGCGCCACACCAATATGCCGAAAGCACAAAAGGTAGGGCAGAGCCAATCTGATATTGCTCTTTCCATTTTAGGGTGCTTTATTGAAAGAGCCTGCCAGTTTCCAATGAAACCCTATTTAGATATTGAATAAATATACAAAATAGATCTGCTATAATCTTTTTTTCAAGGATTCTCTGTCTGTTTTGGGGGTTTAGCTGGGGTAGGATGCTCTACTTGTATTGTAATCTAGGACCTTGGAACTGGGGTTCAGATTTCAGTTGCTTATGGAAGAATTGTCACAGAATAGAAATGTACAAAAAGGAGGGTTTTCATGGCTCAAACTACTTCACACTTAAGTTGTGTTTTGTTTTCTTTGATTGCGCTTGGATTTCTACTTAATGCAATACTACCAGTCTTTCTAAAATATTGTATTTGTGCATCTCTATTGCTGAGAGATGGAAGTATAAGGTTTATAAGAAATATATATTTTTAATCTGTTTACAGAAACCCATATCTGGTAATAGCCAGCCATCTTGCAAGGTATGTGTTTTCAAGTGTGATGACCCTTCATTCAGTGCTGCATGTTATGCTTTTATGCAATATATGATATTTTATGCAATTTATGATATTTTATGCAATAAAGTATGGGCAATTATTAGGAAATGGAAGTTTGAATGTTTCCTTCTGCACAGCTATGGCCAAAAGTTTTGCGTAACCCGGAATTTTAGGATTGAGACATAGGCCTAATTAAAAATAAATAAATAAAATAATTAAAAAAAAAAAAAAAGTTATAACCGATTCCACACTAATGATATATATGATGTTGTAAAAGTCTAGAGGAAGCCATAATAGTAGTACAGTATTTCATGTTACATTTCGAAATGTTAAATTTTTACATTAAGTATATGAAAAACTACAAAACAGTATGTAATTCAATATACTAACTTAACATTATTCAACAGGTTTCATTCAACTTTATGAAGCAAAAATAAGGTGATGCAAAAATTTTGCCCATACCTGTAGGTATGCATGATTCAGCATGAGATTTAAGGAAAAGGTATTTCTTAGGTTAACAAATGGGTATATTACAGATGAAGAGTAAAGTTCAATGCATTCACACTGTTTATTGTTTGCTGACTCAGAACAATCAAAACAGGTTGGTGCATTCAGGCTTTAAGGGAAAGCCTAGCTTCCCCTGATCCCAACACAGAATTCTTTCTAGCAGCAGAGTTTGTATATTAATACAGACATTGAAAAATACTTCTATTTGTAATGTTTGTTATTAAATTCATTGTTTCTTTCAGAATATCTAAAATGTATTATTAAGTGTGTTTAGTTATTGATGCTATTTCAATACACAGCACTTTTATCAGTTTTACCTTCCATCACTATTTGTCTCATGGACTAAGCGTTTAGCTTTATTCAAGGTATACACTATCCACTTCATGCAGATGGGCATTTAAAAGCAAAAATATGAAATCACTACTAAAAGACTCTTGAACTGAACTTAAAAAAACATGTTTCCAATAGTAATGCTGTTTATTTATACAAGTGTTTTTTTTTAGTACCGAGGAAGATTAATGAACCCATTCTTTCTTCTCTGTTCTAGGAGGCACA
Organism: Polyodon spathula; assembly: GCF_017654505.1. Classification (NCBI taxonomy): domain Eukaryota; kingdom Metazoa; phylum Chordata; class Actinopteri; order Acipenseriformes; family Polyodontidae; genus Polyodon; species Polyodon spathula. The sequence continues at coordinate 25,894,565 of NC_054540.1, read as the reverse complement.
TTCGAAGAATTCCAGCCGAGGGAACACAGGCAACAGGAACTACCGGATGTAGAAGAGCACAATCCAGAGTAATAATAATAAAAATTAAGAGGTGAATGCGCCATTGCAGAATGGTTCACTATTGTTAATGCAAACTGGTGAAACATTATATAAATGAGTTCAATAGCAGAAACGCAGGTAGAAGGCTTTCTGCTGTTCAACAGTGCAATGTGTTATTGGTAGGAAAATCACTTTACTAAAAATGTATTGAACCAATATAGCCACGAAGATCTGGGCTGTGACGTGTGACCCTGTGGTTGTTGGTTTCATTTCTGTGCACCAGCCTTTTCAGAGCAGCTTTTGGGCGTCCTGGAGTTCATATGGCTCTGCTGGTGTAGACCTTGAGCAAATTAGTTTGGCACCAGAGTAGCAGCAGGACTGGAACAATGGATGCATGGACTTGAGGACAAATAGGATCAAATACAGCAGTGGACTTTAAGGCTTTTTATTTGAAACACACATTGACAACCCCTCTTTCAGGAAAACAAAAAATAATTGGTGTGACATGAAACATATCAATTCTGTATTGTGGTTATGGTAGAGTATAGCAAGAGCTCTAGATCTCAACTCATTTAGCCAAATTAGAAACAATTGTTAGCAGTGTATCCATTTTACCTAAAACGATTTAAGTTCTTTCTTTTGTTTGAAAAAAACTATTTTTTCCTTATTTATGTGGGATTTCCAATTTAATGATTAAGATGTAAGCATGTAGGTGCTTCAAAGTAAATTTGTACCCAACACAGTTAGACAAACATTTTGACGATAAGTCTTTATTGTGTTCTGTGCCTGACTAATCAGTTCCATTCCCCCTGCCCTTTCATGGAAGCTAAATTCACAACCACTTAATCTTAATCTGGAATTGGTACCCAAACGCAGCAGGCTTGTACATGAGTAATGTTTAAACTGTAACATGATTAATGATACCTGGATCGTATTTTTCATTTATCATTTTCGATAAGAGCCTTGGCGTCTATTACAATGACTTTGGGCACTCATTCCCGGAAAGGCAGGTGTGTTGCATGCGTCTGAGACCATCCGTTGAGCCTCATTTACGAAAGGACTCTACACTACACAATAACTGCAATTACTGTGCACGTTAATGATTTCCTATTTACTATTGCAACTGTATTCATTATCACACGAAATAGTGGGCATATTATGGTGCACACTAATTTTATTGTGCCATACTGTGGTAATCAGAATGAAAAAGTGTTTTTAAATTAAGCTCCCCACTGTGAAAATGAGATTAGCTTCATTCACACCATATTCACAAAAGGGCGATAATTGTATTGTGCACGTTTAAAGTGAGTGATAATTTGTTTGTTTGGACACCAGGCTTTAATCACTGATAGGTGCGCTATTTAAACCTATTTTTCTGGCCTGAAAACTAGTGATGTGCAGTTTGATTCTTTTTACTGACACAATTCGTTTGAATCATTCAACAGATTTGTTTGTTTGATTCACTAACGCTAAATAAATACATCTTGCTGAATTACTTGTTTTTGAAAATTAGTTTCAACAGAAATCTGGCAGCAAGGGCCATTTAAGTTAAGACTGTTCACTTGGTGGGCCACATCGTAAAAAATACATATACAGCGCGTGTCGGGCTCCAATACAAATCCGCTATAGATCGACGGCCATCAGAGACCCATAGAAAAACAAATAGGCTAACAAATAATGTACAACCACTCCTTCATTTTATTGGGGTCATCAAGCTCCAGTATAAATCCTCGATGCAACCTGCTTTTTATCATTTTTCGTATAAAAAGCAGCACACCGTTTTCATTCATTCTGTGGAAGGTAACTGCTTCTCATCAACTTAAGTCTCTAATTAATTTAATGAATTCTTCTCTCCTTTCTCAATTGCCCAAACCACTGCATTGAAAGAATCCATTCACAACACAGGAAGCTTGTTGCTAGGGAGCCAACGTCACTGCCCAGTGACTTTTGCTTGTGCATTGCTTAAAAAACCGCTTCAGCAAGTAGATACTTAATTTGGTTTCTGTTATTAAGCAATGCATGTATATATAATAACAGTATGATATTAATGCTTTGTTTTTATATGTTCTATATATTTTAGTTTGTGATGTGCAGTACAAATTAAAACAAACAAAGTTAAATTGTCTATGTATAGATCAGGTAAGGCATGCGCAGGTAGACTGTAAAAACAGGGAGCCAACTCCAGGACCACAATATATCTGAATCCGCAGTATAGAGAGGAGCGATATAACGAGGGGTGTGTGTGTGTGTGTGTGTGTGTGTGTGTGTGTGTGTGTGTGTGTGTGTGTGTGTGTGTGTACGTACACACAGATTGTAATGTATGTGAAAATGTCTGTATAAATTTTATGTAGGCCAGTATACTAAAATATACTACTATACACAAAACACATTAACTAGAAGCAGCTTTCCTAGAAATTCACTTTCACAAATGTAATAAAAATGGAAATCTCAAATAGTTAAATAAATAAATAAATAAATAAATAAGCCAGAGTTAAGTCTCTTGAACTTATATTCCAAAATATAACGTTTTAACAGCACTGAAAAAAAAAATATACTGACAAGCTGTGAAAATGCAAAATAGTAAACAGTACCACTTTGAAATGTACCTTCTGTCAGGACACTTGATAACAATGCTCATTATGTGTTCTAATTCTGCAACTTTACCACATAATGCCTGTTAATGCAGAATGGGTACTTCTGTATTTCTTTCTTTGAATTTTTTTCCAGCACTCTGCTAGCATCCTCTGTTGTAATCCTACCAGTTTCTGCACTTAAAATGGCTTTTGAAGTTAAAGACCTTTCCTTTCATTAAGACTCCATAGCTTCTTTAATTTGCAGTAAACTCAAAATACGCTGCTTTGTGCAGCGTATCATAGTGACGTTGTATGGCATAATCTTTCATAACTGCAACCATTGCACTGCAAATCAGACATATTGCCTTGTCGTCAAAATAATTAAGTGAAAAAAATAATCCTCTGGCTAATGATTTTGGAATCTTCTGTGTTCCGCCTCCACCTTCCGCTTCCGTAACATCTCCAATTACTTTTTCGCTACTGACAAAAAATTTACACAAAGTAAAATAAATATAGTCTAACTTCATTATAACTAACCCCTCCCTGGGACCTGGAGAAATGTTTGTTTTATCAGGCTGTTCACTATAATAACATTCAAATAAAATTGAACGTCTTTATACAGTATCGTCCTTTCAAGAGAACTTCAGTTTGTCAACATTTAAACTATATTTAAAAGAGAACAGAAAAAAATAAAAATAAAAGTACACTTACATGCTGAATACAGTAATTATGTACCTTTCTCTTGAAAAACATAGCCAGCGTAGATTGCTTCATGCATTTCTCAGTGCACAGTGTTTCAATCTTGTTACCTCCTCACGCCTGTTGCCATGGTTGCAGTTTGTGTGAAGATGGCAATGGTTGCATATTTCACACAATTCACACTACAATAGGTTATCTTCGAATTCGCCTACCAAAGTCTTTGTTTTCACTGAGAGAATAACGCATTCACACTGGAGAAAGTTCAGTGTCAGTCACTACCGAGATTGTTTTAACCATGTAGAGTTTCAGTACATCAATGCAATTTTATAAAGCAATGGACGGTTAGCCAAAAATGTCCCCTTAGGCCGTATGTTTGACACTCATGTTTTAGAGTATTAACAATTTATTTTAAACTATGTAATTCAGCTTTAACTGCAACCTATTTAATAAACTGCGATTTACAAAAAAAAAAAAAAAAAAAGCCCTGCTAAAGCTAATGGGGAATTGTATACAATTTCTCACGGAGGACAGGTTTACAATACATGTGATATTGATTGTACTCGTAGTACTGTCACCCCAATCCACGGAGTCTGATCTGCAGGGTGGAATGCCGACAAGGAAGAGAACTGAGGCTACATCTCATCAATCAATATTTCTCGTAAGCAGAACAAAAAATATACATACCATTGCACAACGTTAATTTTACTGTATATGCATTAAAGGAAAAAGCTTTGATTTTTATATTTTATTTTTTCTTTTACAAGGAATACATGTTAAAATTAAACGGTAAGCAGTGCAGTTTCATTTTACCTTGCCTCTGCCTGTCCTCTGCTGAGTGCTGTGTCTGTTGATCGGTCATTTTCGGTCAATGCAAGTCACCTCCACCTTCACAAGCTACTGACCAAAAGACATGCCTGGACTGCTGGGGCTTTTGATATCACAGGGGTCACAGGTAAGTCTCTGACATTATCGTGCACATTAAATTATCTCTCACAATACATGTGGTGTGCACGACATGGTATGTAAAGTACCAAATACTGTGCACTTAAATTAATACATTCTTCAGTAAATGGGGCAGTAAATTTAGATTTATCACACACGTTAGGCTCACTACTTTCCATGTGCGCTAACTCCAAATTTAGTGCCCTTTCGTAAATGAGGCCCTTACTGTCCAATAGTACAGTAAGTACTATAGAATGTCCCAGCTGTCGATTCTGCTACAAAATGCTTCAGTGCACTCTGGTTAACTCAGGTTGTGAAAGACATGTTGTGTGAACCACAGCTCCTGGTGTCATCAGTTGCAATTTCTAAGAATTATAATGTTTGCACTTCTGTACAGACTGTTTTGTTTTAAAGTCTCTGATAACACAGTATGCTTGCCTTTCTCAGATCTGCATAGTATTATATATATATAGTTGAACCAGTTTCTGTCAGGAGGAACAATATCCTCTCTGATGCATCCAAAAATTGGAAATTACACCCATCCACCATGATTAAGTAGACTAATGAAATTCATATATTTTAAAAATAATAAAAACTGTCAAATATTAATGAAACAGTTAGCTAGACAGTGATATGTTTTACAAATGCATTAATACATGTAAGCTTTCTGAATCTCACACAGACCATTTTTGTTCAGGTAATATGTTCATGTATCAGTGTAATCAACCATATTTCCATATATTTTATTCTATACATCGTTGTACTATCAGTGTACATATATATTTCAAACCATATTAAGAAATCCTATCTACTGTATAATGGTGCTATTTTGTAGTTTGTTATATGCAAAGGATGCTAAAACAGTAAAAATAAAATAAAACTGCACAATATAAAAGGTTTACCAATTGCACTGGCCACACATTTTATTTGTAAACTATCAAGTGATTATAAACATATATATGCATATGCTTATGAATATAAATGGAACCATCCAGACCCAAACTGCCACAGGGATAGAGATAGACATGTAAGTATAGCAGTAGGGCTCTGGGGGTGACATATACTATATTCTGTGTGTACTGTACAGTACTGGAAACAATTATGGAAACACCCAAACAACCCCATTGGTTTGTGAGTCCACCTACTGGCAACCTGAACATGGCAGTAACCCCCCGTAACAGATTACATGAACCTCAGGGTTGTTATGAGGGTGGAGACTGGTTTGGTGTGGAATGGAATCAAACAAAAATAGGGATGTGTTTCTTGCTTACAGTACTACTGTTTTCTAAAAAGATTAAATAATGTATCTAGAGGGCGGTCCTTCTTCCCAGTGTTTTCATAACTGATTCCAGCACTGTAAATTTCGGTGAAATCTGTGGATGTTTGAAAAGAACTAACGATCTCTGTTAGGTGATCCCAGACAAGTGTAATACACAGTTGCTGTTGTGTTTCATTTTTGTATTATTATGACATATACAACACTATACTAAATGACTGTTAAAAAAAAGCACTGTGAAATTGTACTTACCTTTTTTATGCTATTGTAGTGCTTACAAAGTATAAGCAACACATCCTTATTTGTTTACTTACTGGCAGCTGCTCGGTTAGTGTAGCTATCTGAGCAGTAAACACATTGGAAATGTTGCCCGAGGAGCACATATGTGCACATATGAATTTTAATCCCTGATCGCATGTGATGTAAATGTTTGCGCTGACTCACAGAAATGTCAACTTGATCACTGCATTGTAATGTACAAAAATGAGGCCTTCTGCTGTTCATATTGGAGAGTTTTAAACTAAAATCAAACTAAATGAGAACTGTGTGTATGTTAGACCATTACTTTTCTTTGCATTATACATTTGGCTGGGGTTCTAGGTGAAGATTTTTTTTTAAATAAATTACTTCAGGAAATAGAGTGAATACATATATTATGATAAGGTGGCATTATGAAAGTATTTAGTGACTGCAAAAGGCAAAAACACATTTCTGCAGCTACTGTACATGTAAATACTTGAACTACATGTAAGTCTGTTCCAACTTGTGTGTCTAAGCTTTACAAGCTTGTGTTTTCTTGGGATCTAAAACAACCAGCAGAGTGACTTTCACATCCACAGATACATTTGGTACAAAGGGAAAATAAATACAGTATGTACTTTTTTTTTTTTTTTTTTTTTTTTTTTTTCTTACTGTTTTTGGCCAAAGATACTGTAGTGGTGCTAATGATAAGTTTGTTTTTGTGAAAACCTAAGAGGAAAAGGTTAGAAGTAATCCTCAAAGACTTGCTTCTGAGGTGAGATCCAAACTAAAGAGAATTTGTAACCTGAACTTTACCCTCTACAAAAAACACCACAAAGCAATACTTCTTGGAGTGGAAAACTGGGCATGTTTCCCCTCACATCCTGTGAAGTTTCTTTATTCACCCCTGGGCAAGCTAGGAATGATCATGCTCTGGCTACCCCGTCTCTGTGTATTCATGAGCACCAGCTAATACCCTGCCAGGATTTACCAAAGCTCGATAGTTTTAGAGCATATTAGAGCACTGCAGAATGACCTTGCATTTCGTCATCCACTCACGATTATACCAGGAAGTGATTAATGCAGTCCAGATACTTGTACTGTAAAATGCTCTAAAAAAACAAAACAAAATCCAGATGTATTTTATCCCAGCAGGTTATAGATTGATCAGATCACCCCTGGGTCAGGCTGACAACACATTTTGTCAAGTATTTTGCCACCTTTTTGTAAGAGGTACATATTGAGCCCACTAAACTAATTTAACTTGTGACTTCAGCTAGATTCAAACCCAAGCTCCCAGAGGTGAAAGGAATATAATTGAAACAATCCATTGAAGATAAAACACTGAAGAATTACTCATGTTTAGGTGTTCTTCCAAGGGTGAATTTATGAAATGAAGGTAAAAATATAAGGTAATGCATTGCTTATTAAAAAAAAAAAGCAGAACATAACAAAATAAAAGCTACAGGCTCTTCTGAGGAGTGACTGCAATGTTTTTTAACTGGAAAAGGCCCCCCTGCTAAGTTTTTTTTTTAATAGATGAAAATATGCTGTTGTTAACAGGTTTATGCTGTGATTGAATATTCAGAAAGCCCTCATCGGTTCCCGGTGGAGTATTTTGTTTCCACACACATGACATTTTGTGTTCCGTATTTTGAACATGAGTATTATATGAACTTACAGTACGGCAAATGGATAACTCACTGAAAACACAAAGAAAGAAAGGCATCTCTTCTTTACAATGTGACTTATACTTGTGAAGCAATTATGATTTTTCAATGTCAGTGAATAAGTGATGGACCCTTAGACATTACAGAAAAATACTGTTAACATTGCTGAACTGAGAATAAACCAAATTAGTGAATTGTCATTTTGGGTAATAGCTAAGAAACAGTGGATTACTTTACTTCACTGCAACTAAAGGTTGCATATGTTTTTACGAGGCTATAATTTGTTTTGATGCAAATGTTTTTATTTCAGGTGTTCAGTTAAATAATGTATCGTATTATTTTTAAGGACCCCACCCCCCCACCCCCAGGTGTGCAGATATTATTTTGTGGATTACTCAGCTGAATGGTGCTTCACATGACAGTAAAGGTGCATTACCCCTTTACAGCATATATACAATGCTTATTTTGGCATCAGCTTGAATCTAACTGGGAAGAGCAGTTTAACAAGAGAGAAGGCCATTCTGTCTGTCAAGGCACCTAGTAGCTGACAAATCATACTTCAGAACTTTTGAGAACTATCGACACCATCACGACCATTTCCCAAAGCTCCTATCTCGGATAAAAATTATTTGTATCCAAAGTATTTGAATGTTTCACTGTCCCAATTTATTTAAAAAGCAATTCTGAAACCACGTTCCAAACTAGCAATTACAGCGTAGTATACATTTATACATGTTTTAGCTGTTATTAATGTTATTCTGTTAGTTTTTTTTTGCTTAAAATGATCATGTATTGAACTTGTATTTAAAGGAGAAAGAATGTTTTAGAAAAATATTTGACTGTCTAAAAGCGTCTTTGTGTTAAATTAAAATAATCAAAATGGGGTCTAGGGATAATGCATCTATATGACTGTAATCACACACTATAATGCATCATTTGATTTTCTGCACTTGGTAACAGTAACTACCAAGAAATAACAAAAATAAATGTAATGCATTACTGCAAAAAGGTATCTTAAATGTAAAAATATGTATGTTTTATACCTCTATGAGGTCTAATAAAGTGGAAAACTTCTCATCAGCTTCTGTGTTTATGTACTGTGTTGTTTACATTTGATGTAACTTGGAACGTTGCTTCCAATATTCAAACCAAAGATGCATATGTTAATGCTCAAGGCATGTAAATAAAAATAAAATAAATAAAAAGCAGCAAAATATTTTACGCAGAGGATGCAGAAAAAAAAAAAAAAATGTCCAAGAAGATTATGTTTTAAAATTGCAGTGTATTCTCTTATCTGTTTAATCCAAAAACGAGTCTCTGAAGTTTGGCTGTTATAGAAGGCTCTTTCCAGTTAAGCCCTACTGTTACCACAACATGAACATGGCAGTTCGTGGTTATATCTGGGTTTAGTGGGCTTGAGTTAACCACTCTGGTTGTATGCAGGGTGTAAAGATGTCATGCATTATTAAGGAAATCCATTTTGGAGAGATCACTTACTGTACACAGAGTTTATTAAAAAATAAATAAATGTTTTGTTACATTTCAACTTTACTGAATTGGCTGAAAGTGGAGTAGAGCTTTGCATTCTCGGAAGTGTCCTAGAAAGCATAATTTCTTTGCTGTTGTAAATGTACAGAGGGATGGTTACAACACAGTTGGAGTATAGGTGGATGTTTTCCTTGGAGAGCTACTGATGATTTGGTTCAGCTGCATTGTTGCTGGAACACAAGGTTTGTTATTTAATAAATATAACCTGCTTTAGCTGTGTACTTTTCCTCAACAACAACAACTTTTATGATCAATAGTTCAAGCACTATTGGAATAGTGTTTACAGACAAAAATTCCACTTAAGTCCATTGTAAATAATGGAAAGAAAGTCAGGGAATTGTGTTGCATTATAGTTAGTGCTACAGGAAAACAAAAAACATGCCTTGTGAACTTATGTCCACATGTGTCAATTCATGGTATAAGTTAATTTACTTAGGTGGAAGTTCTAAGCCATTACAGTGAATGAGCACAGTTTTTGAAACTGGAAACAATTGAGTAGGTTCCAATTTTAAATATTATTTAAAGTTCGAAGAGATCAAGGATTTACATAAGAACACCAACACTAGACACCAGGAAAGTTCAAATAATAGTAGCACTTAATTAGATACAGAAATAGAAAAGAACAGGAGTCTTATATTGTAACTTTTCAAGTTTCATTAAAAGTTGCTTATCAAAAGATATGTAACTTAGGTTTCTCTGATTATGTTTCAACAGTCCTGGGCAACACTGACTCATTTGTCATTTGGTTGTGGAACTTTGATCAAGTCCTTTCTGCAATGATTATTTAGTCCTCATCAGGATCAATACAGTCTGTACGTGTGATCCTCTTCTTAAATTCTTCAACCACAATTGTGGTCCAACACAGTCTTTAGGTTTTTTGTAGTGCAGTAGATTTAGACTATGTCTCACTCTGTCGCGGTCTCTGGTTCTTTCACCACAGTACTTGGTCTCTCAGGCTATCACCACTTCTTCCCTGTAGAGCATCTGTGGCTTTGAGTCATAGTTTTCTTCAGTCAAGGAGAGACTCCTTTGTGTTTATGGAGTTTGAGAGCATAATGCTCTTTTTTATTTTTCTATTATTTATGTATTTTACTGTTAGGGGGTTGTGGCAAAGTGGCTAGTGGAGGGGAACAGGTATAACGGTGATGCGATGCAGGAGTGACAGGCAGACAACAGTTTCCAGTGAAAAGGTGCTTTTATTTATAATCCAGGTCTGGTGACCGTTAAATAATAAATCCCCGGCTATACACAACAATGTGTAAAGCACGGGGATAGCAATAACACAGACACAGTCCCGAACAAAACGAACACACGGTCACCAGTCCTGGGTGAGTGCAGACGTGCTTGTGGTGGGTGAAGACACTGTATTTCGTGACGGTTCCGTGCAGTGGTGATCCGGATTGTGCTGACCCTGGTCGACAGCTCCGGATAGGTGAGTTAACTGTCTGGTGGTACAAAACGCAGACAATTACAAAACAAACACAACACGCAATTCCTCTTTACAACGAGAGCTCTTCTCTCGATCCTTCTCTCTCCAAGCATTTAACCCAAACGAAGGAAAAGACCAGCGTTACCCTGGCCCCTATATGTAATCCCGCATGATATCGAGATAAACGGTTGCAGCTGCCTTATTACTTGCAGCTGCCTCTCGTTTATCTCTCAAATCAATACGGTCTTACAACAGAGTCGCGCTTCCATCCAGGCTGACCCACTTCCCTGACCCGGAAACGAACTGTCAGGCCAGCCCTTCCAGATGCTTCTCCTCCCGTTCTTTAGCGCCCTCACAGGTTGGGAGGAAGATTCATCACCAGAACTCATCTTTCCGTCACAGGGGTCTATGGCGCCAACACCATATAAAATAATAATTCGAGTTTTAAGTCTTTGCTCCTGCTGCAAACCTTAATTTTCTGTAACAGCTAACTATACAACCTGTGTATAAGGTGCTGTATATAAAGGTACACAATTGACTTCTGCCAGTTTCCAAGCGTACTGAGTTAAACCTATTTAAAAGAACACTAGGGATTTCTGATGTCTCAATATGTTTTAATCACATGTTTAGCCATAGTTTTAGCCACTGGAATTTATATTTTCTTTGAATAAACTGAATCAGATGTTTTCAAAGAACTAATGACAGAGTTGAAAAGGCTGATTTATTCATTCCAAATTATAGAAGCAAAGTTACATTTGACTATAACCACCTTCTATTACAGTAAACAATAAACCCAGGATTAACTGGGAGTTTTGCAGAAACATGCTGAGCAATTGGCCATATGTGAGAAGTACAGTGTATTATTCGTACTGGCCTAGGGGAGTGTCTTATTTAAAAGCTTTACTCTATATCTTGTGTCACAGCAGAGGTGGTTGCTATCTGCTGTAAAATTCACTCTTTCGTTAAGAATTGTTCTTATGCTGCCTAAATAAAGTGAAACTGGAAGAAACAGCTCAACCCATTAAAAAAAAAAAAGAATAAATGCGCAAATCACCACAACTCCCCCTTGGGGAAACGGTGGAGTGTTTATTCTTCAAATGAAGCTGGTCTTGTTTTCAGGTGACAACATGACAACCCTCTAATTAAGATTCTCTGCTGGAGTTTGACAGATCTCAATGACTCAAGGCAGATCCCATAACAACAGCACAAGGGAGAACAAAAAAATGTCATTACGTGTGAAATATTAAAAGACATAGCAATAATCTCTTTAAAGGTTAGAGAAATAAGTGAAACCTCAGGATATCAACCCTTGACCCAGCAAGTCCCATATCCCACTGGGATACAGATGAACATTTGGATTTTGTTTACATTTTGTGTGCCACGTATTTGGAAAGGAAGGGTGGATGAAACTGCCCAAAGAAAAGGAGGCAAGGTTAGTTGACCCAGTAGATGCATCTACAACGATTGGATATATTATATGGCTGCATGCCAATTTAGTATGTTGGCACAACTTTTAACAATATAGATTTATGAGAGAATGTTCTTCAGCAGACTTCCCTGAAACTATCAGTTTTGACTTTGGGGATTTGATGCCAGCTTTCTTAGTGTATAAGATATCTGGCCTTTAAATACAACCATAAGTATTACAAAAAAGAGCATTAAAATAATTCTACAGCAGGAGTAGAACACATAAGAAATTCTACTGAAAAAAAAATATATATATATATTCATTGAAATTAAATGTACAAATAAGCACAATTTAAAACTTTAAACACTGCACCTGATATAAAAAAGCTAAATAAATATTAACGATTGAACTAAGTCACCAGAGTAAAGAGGCTAAATCTTCTGGATGTCAAAATGTATTTTGTGGATTTCAGATGATGTGAACACATTCAGCTTAAGAGGAAACCTTCATAATATGATTTCTATTAGATCAGCAAGCAGAAAAAAGTCAGAGCAACAGTGTTAGCAGCAGAAAAGTTCACATCCCATTACTGGAACAAGCTAATCCCCATAGACCAGTTCAGTTTTTCAGTAGAGTACAACTCTCTCCAAAACAAATACATAAAAAATAGAGGGAGGACCATCCAAGTAAAATGATTTCAACCCCAGTTAAATTATAATTACTGTTCATATGATAGCCCAATATATTGTGTAATAACTATAGGGTTTGATCCAATGCTTTTATTCTTATGCCGATAGATAACATGACATTCTACAAGTGACTGAAACTTTCAGCAAGCATTTTAATAAAAAGTCAATATCGAAATAAATGCTTATTGAAACATTTGTCAATGGATTGCATTTGTTTCTTTCAGTAATGCCAAATATTTATCACACACCTTTTAGTATTAGAGAGATGTGTACAGTACATATCCAATACACCAGGCCAGTACATAATCTACTTTATTAACATGAGATCCTCCTTGTTTTGTGTTCTTTACTGGTTTCCATTGTTCTACTACAATTCTGGATATGCAGAGCATTTTCAACTGCAACACTACAGACACCTTCTAGTATAGTTCTGGAAGCAGTTTGTATGTCTGCATGTTAAAATAAATACAGAAATAAAAAAATGAATAAAAAAAAAAACACACAACAAAACACAAATCACGTCAACAACGAGACCTGCTATGGAACAATTGCTAATAAGATTACATTCGATTGATTTAAAATCCTTTGATATTCCTATCCATGTTATACATTTGGAGCTTTCATACAGACATATATTGTCTGAGTAATACAAGGATGTCAGTTGGGACGTATAAAGGAGTTATGGTGGGGGGTGTAGAATACATGTGGTTTCTTAATTAACCACGTACTACAGGTAAACAAGTCTTTCATCTTGTCTTTGGTTTAATCCTTAGAGAGGTGTCATTCATTTCCAAAAGCGCACCACTTGAAAGATAATCTGCACAAATATATCAGCCAGTCAAACATGGCCACCCCACAGTGCAGTTCCCACTTATTTCAAGAACAGTCATTAGGATTCTGTTAACCCTAACTAGATTTCTAAATATAAATACAATTCAGATAGGGGGTTTTGCCCTTAATGAAACATCTTTATAACATCTTTTTCAAAAAAAAAAAAAAGAGAAAAGGAACATGTGATTTTGAAGTGGCTTTATTAGCATTTCTTTTTAACATCCATGTATATAAGGTGGACACACACTTCCAGGACAGATTAGGTACTGAGAACTGATAGTTTCTACGAGAACCTCACGTTGCTGAAAATGGCCAGAATGAGCATCTCAACTTACTCTGTTCTCTTTGCTTTAGCATTTCTTTCAGAGTCCTTAACAGCTTCACTGGCAAGATCTCTAAACAAGATAGAAGACACTAGAATGCTAAATGATTTCTTCAGCCCAAGTAAAGCACACCTGGATGCAGAGGGGCTGGACAAGTCAGAAATCATAGTCTTCACAGTAAGTTATTACTGTGCATTGATGAAGGCACAAGCAAAAATGCTTGTCTGCTTGATATAATGCATTATTTATTACCATTAGATCAATTATGAATGTTTTAAGAGTACAAAAAGAACAGTTTTACCTATCAAAATTGAGGAAAATGAACTGCAAAGTATTTTACTTCAATACAGAACCAAGTACAACTATGCATCCATTTAGAAAAGCATTTGGCTAATGCTTTTAGTATTTACACTAGAGTTGGACTTAGCCAAAATGTTTGTCCAATTGCCTGACAGTTTAACCTGAATTTACGAGTTTAAAGTTATGTATTAAAAATATGTCAAGGAATAGTGTCCAAGTCCTGTATTGATGGTGAACTGGCAGTTGAACACACTTTTTTTTTTAACCAGATCATCTTCTTTTTAGGATTTAGGTGTCAAGAAGAATGCTAAAGATCTCCAAGACTTCCTAACTTCTGCCAACTCGAAACTCTTCAGCCCTGTATTGTCTGTGGATCATTCTCCCAGACAGTTGCCTTACTTCACCGTCAGAAAAGCAGAAGCACCCCAGTCAGAAAGCCAAAGCACTGAAACAGAGGAACGCAGAGATTCTGGAAGGGATGATTCTAAAATTCCAGTAGGCAGAAGAGACTTTGACAGTAAGTACAATGGTCTTTAATGCAATTTCTGGAGAGAAAAAAAAACAACTTCTTGTATAACAATTAATATACAAAAAAAAATACTTTTCATGTAGAAAATTACTTTAACCTATCTTAAAAAGTGTAACTTTTTTCTTTTTTTTTTTTTTTTTTTTAATCATGCACAAATATAAATACAGTTTGAGTTAGATTAAATCAAATACATTTGTTGGATTGTAGTAGTGTATATAAGTGGGAGGTATCCTTGCATTAACACTCCAGTACAAAACACAAAATTAAACAAGCCGTTCAGCATCATACAATGTACATATGCTATGGAAAAGTAATTTTAGCATAGGTGATAAATGTACAGTAATGGGCATTATGGGATTAAATCCATGGACCTATGAAATACAACACTAATAATTCAACATTATTTGTTTGTTTGTTTTTAGTGCTAAGATGTATGCTGGGAAGAGTCTACAGACCATGCTGGCAGGTGTAGGAATTGTTTCAGTCCTCCAATGAACAAGTTTTTTGAAAAATTACAATGATCCAGTTATTCACCTTTGTGTTATGCCTGCAAAGCTGTTTATGTATAAAGCTTGAAATGTCCTAAGGCTGTACTGTACCATCGGTTTTCTTATTGAAATCACAACAATAAGAACAGTAATGTATAAAAGGTTTATTAAAAGTATTTAAACAATCTGCTAACAATGGTTGATTTTGTGTAAAAAAAAAAAAAAAAATACATGTAATAAAAATGCAATAACTGTTTTTAAATCTATACATAATCTGACAAAACATCTAGATTTTAAAAATACTGCAGTCACTAATTTCCAGCTGATATTCAAACTGTTCCATTAGCACAATTTCATCTTCATCTTTCATTAAACTAATATTGACATTAAATCAATATTCTTCCTAGAATTCTTAAAAAAAAATAAAAACATAAAAACCAACAACAACAACAACCTAGCTGTAGCTCAGAGCCGAAAAGATCAACCAACTAGCTACGAACGACTATTAGAGGTAAACCAGTAGGTTTTGTTTTGCCACTTTACTTGCAGTATTGTCTAAACCCTAAATCACGATGGAATCCGACATGCCTGATTTGATGCAAGTACAGCCCATAGATACTGTGTCATAATCTGAGAAAGTTTGTTAGTTTTCCCTGGCCTGCAATCAACATTTTCTTGGCCACGACCTTGCTGCCCTTCCCCAGTGCTCCTGTTTTGCAGTCCAATTTATTATGCGGTTTAGCCAATAACCTTGGGTCCCCCGGCGGCTCTCTTTTGAGGTGGCCTGTTTTCATGACTGCAGTTAGAATTTTCACTGTTTACATACACCTGTTTCCTCTGACAGCTCTTGTTTCCTGGCTGACCATTTGCACTTCCAGTGCCCTTTTTCCTTGAGTTTCCTTTCTGCTGAGTATTTCCAAAAGTGTAGCCAAAAGCAGGTCGCTTTAATTAGAGCTTCATTCTCAGTCACATTTGCTGTAATTGATGTTGTGTCTAAATTAGGGGGACAAAAGTTTACAAACTATCAAGATACTGTATGTTCCAATTCCTGAAGACCTGAAAATTAAATGCCTGTTAATGGAATGAACCACAGGCCAATTAAAAACTGACCAACTATAAGCCCCTCTGTTCATTTTGGGCTTCTTTAGGCAACAACTAAAGTGGAAGAATGAAATCATTAAATGTTGGAGGCAGTGGTCACTATATGCTAGGCAACTGACTGCAGCAAAAGCTGGGTGTCCCACGCAAAACAAATGTTCTTATGCATGAAGACACTTTTAAATTTGTTCCATTTGGATCAAGAACGCTCCTTGAAATTTATATTTCCAATCCAATTAAAGTTTCTGATTCCTAATAGTTTTAGAAGGCACCTCGATGTGACGGCTCTATACTCAGAACCCAATTGGAAAAAACTATTCTTGACATGGATGTGCAATTCAAATCAGTACTGCAATAATATCCTCTACCAAAAATACACATTCCACAGTGACATACATACATTGAGTTGAAATTGTGAAGTAGTGGATTGGTAAGTATTACTGAGTGTTAGACATGCGACATACCTGTTGAAGGTTCATCGTCAAAGCAGAGAACTGGAACCAGAGGTCTTTTAGGCACAGGATGGACACAGGTTGGCACTTGACTAAGACTTGGGAACTGCAACAGTTTTTTGTTTATAAGGGGATCATCACGGTGCATGCAAGCAAATTGTGACCTAATTGGATTCCCTTTTGCCTGCAAAAAGAAAATGTCTGTTAACTGTGCCTGTGCACTATAATTGACAGAACAAAAAAGGCACCACACAAATGAAGGCATTTGTTACACTTCGCACCACTGTTATATACTTGATCTGATGTTATATACTTGATCTGAGAAAGGGGATGATCTACAATATATGCTCAAAATATGTTTTTAAATTCTCAATTACTTAATGTTTAAGGTCATAATTACCATTAATGAGAGTTGGGAAGGAAGAGTTTTCTTCTGCATTTTGTATAGTACTTTATAAAACCTAGATTTCAAATTTGATGCTCATGGTAACTCAAACTTTTCAGCTATTATTTAATACATTGTATAGTCACAAGCGTTCTTGCTCATTTACTTTACTTTATCACATTCACAAAATACCTGTAATTAGACACACTTAGTTCATATGGCAAACTAATCCACATCGATCTTCAGTACAAGAGGCAACTCACAGGTTACAAAAGGATGAAGCCTTCATTAGCTCCACCAGTCCAAAGTCAAAACTCAAAAAGGTAGGTCATCGTGGCTTTGAGTCTAATACTTTCAAACTACTGAATGACTACACCATATTGTATCATAATTGGATGACTGGCTTTTCATCTAAAAACAAAAACATAAATATGAGCAACATTTAAGCACCTTCACTATATCCCTGTTGCCAGGGATATGCATCCCATAGAGGTTGATAATAACTTCCAAAAACATAGAATACTGCAGAATCTCTGCTGCAAACAATATGGAGGACCCACCCTGACAGTCAGGTTCCATCAAATGTAAAATAATCAAAAGTTTGAAAGCTCTGAACTGCACATTCAGACTGATCTTTATAGTGTTCTTTCTTGTATCCAAAGTCTTTGATTTTACTTTTGATGGTGACCCAGGAGATGGATTACAGATACTGAATAAACCAATGCAAAATGAAAGATCAAAAGGACCATGCAAAAATATAAAACAAACCTTAACTGCAGCTAAAACAATATCTGAAGATTAGAGGTGCAATCCAATATTGTATGCTTCAGCACAGGGAAGATTACTCTACTTCTGTGTAATACAATTGAGTGCAAGACATAAATCCCAGAGGCCATAAGAGATGCTTACCTTGACATAATTTACAAAGTGAATTTGAAACTATGGAAATGTATACTGGTAACTACTTTTGGTTTAGGCGTACCACTAAATCTGGAAACATCTGATAAAACAACAGCCCCAAAGTAACTTCAATATAGAATATCCTTAGCAAATCAACTATATCAATACTATTCAGCTGTACATCATACTACGATTCAAAACTCTATGGAGTCCTGTTCTATCAGCCCCCACCCCCAAGCCAAGCAGGTGCAATACCATAGAATTTCTTGAAGTCTAACATCCTTAATTAGATTTGAGACTATGTTGTTTTAGGAGAAAGGAAAAACAACAAATTACACAACTAACACCGACAAAGAAACAAAACCTTCGCACCTCTGTGATAGTAAGTTAAACTTAGTCAATTGAAGTGCAATAACTGAGTTAACATAAGACTAACCATCTATAAGAGGATACTATGTGGCAGAATGTGATTTCTCTACCTTTCAAGTATCTTTTACAAGCATGTAAATACACTACAGGATGCTGACCAAATATATGAAGGCATTTGGCAAAAAAACAGGAAACAATAATACTGCGAGTTTCCACTGTTATTTGAGTAACTAGTGTACGTGCTATAATCCTCTTTAAACCTTAATTGAAGCAGAATGCTTAAACTTAAACAAATTCAGGAAGCTTCTAATTGCTGTGGGAGCATTTCATTCCATTGAAACTGCTTGAGCAGTAACATTTCTTGCAAATGGATAATAACCAAATTGCCATCTGGTAGTGCTATCATTTGAAGTTGTAATCAAGGAGTGATTTAAAAAAATATACATATATTTAGCTTATCCTGGAAATGAATAAGACTTCTAGGAAACATAATTGCTATTTCTTTCAACAAATGCAGGCTATACTTAATAAACAGTGACAGTTTTACTGATTTTAAATCTTTCACGACTTTACAATAAAACACTACAAAGCAGTTAGAGTTGGCTATGCTGCAGAATGATTGATCTGCGAGCCAGTTAAACAACTTAGACTTACTTTACACCAAATAAAACTACACTCAGAGACTAACCATTTTGACCAGTCTATGGGATAGTTAAGCATACATTGAATACTGTATATCCCAGAAATAGAACTCATGTAGTACAATGTATAATTTAAAAGCACAAAAGATAATATTTTAAGTGCAACTGGATAAACCTTGATTTCATTTTGACTTCTTGATTTAAAGTTCAAATTAAAAGAACCACTGTTGCCACTAATTGTCTTTATAGGGTTGTCAGCTTTCAATTGTCCCTCAAGTCTATAATACATTTGATTAGTCATAGTTTAAAAAAAGATACCTCACCTAATCAGGAGCCAGTAATCAGGCAAGAGTTCCCAACGTCACTAATTTTCTTTATAAGTTCTTCTACTTGTCCTTCAAGTCTTTAACACATCTGAATAGCGTTAAGTCGCAGGCTGCTCCAGCCTCAGCCATATCTCCCTCATCCCCATACAGCAAATCAGCTTTGTTTCTACTTGGGGGACTTGTTGCCTCTTCATCAAGTGAAGTAGGACTTTTACAGTCGCTCTATCACCATATGCTGTAGAATGGTTTATGGCATAACATTTGGGCTAGATGGAATAAAAATGAGTAAAACAGTACATTTAAAAACAGTTCAACAAATTTTGAATTCAATTGACAAAGTTACATTAACGTCAACCATTAAAGGCCACATCTACTGCTGGAAAGAAAAGCCTGCACTTCCATTTATATCAAGTGCAACATATATAGAGTTAAAGCATTCCATTACCCAGGCAGGGCTAATACCGATGGCGCATGCATTGGTCGTTTCTTTGAGAATGGATGATATTCTTAATTCTTAGTCTCAGCTCTTGTACTGTTTCCTCTGCTGCTGCACAGAGGGCATCCTCACTGCTTCTGCCTTTTAGCAAGCGTGCCTTAACTGTGGACATGATCCGACTCCCTGCAAAGCTAGAACAAAAATAAAAACAAAAACATCTCTTAACTGTCGCAGGCTAATTTCTGTAATGTCACTGAATAAACACATAGCACAGTGTATATTACTCATGGATCATTTCTCAACTCATTTGTTGCACAGAGGCTCTGCTTTGCTCTTTAAGCTCCAGCAATGACGTTCTTATTTCAGACATTCTTTTGCCAGATGTTAGATTAAATGGAAATCAAGGAGGTATCTGTTAAGTCTCAGTCAAACTTTTAACATGCAATATCAGATCAGAAGATTTCTTAATAGTGTTTTGTAAATAATTTCAATCTCAGTGTGGTTCCCCCCCCCCCCCCCCCCCCCCCCCCCCCCCCCCCCCCCCCCCCCCCCCACCCCCCCCCCCCCCCCCCCCCCACCACCGGTCGCTATATAAACAGGCAGTGCTTGAAAATACTTCCCAAGTGCTTGTGGATCCCAAGCCCTGGTTTGAATCATGTAGGTCACAGACTGGAAGAGCTTAATAGCTTCCAAGCAAGTTTAGGTCTCTGAAATCATCTGGTGGTGCTGGGATTTAGTTATTTGAGCTACAGAGGTTTAACACATTAGCACGCTCTGTGTTAAGCCAATTTAGCAGCAAAAAGTTTTTTGATCACAGAATAAAAGCAATTTTTTTACAATACTCTTTCCAAATGCATTCCTGCAGAAAATAAACTTGCCACAAAAGAAAAGGCATTTGCTACTAATTAACAAATGAGTGGCAAGTGTCTGCCTTTTAGAAGGTTAGAGAACAAAGCACAGATTTACGCAACTTTTAGTTTTTAAATACTTGGCTAGAATGTATTACTCATTCAGGAAAATTGAGGATAAACTCTTTTTAGCTTTATCCTACTTTCTAAATGGAGAAGGAAATAAGAAACAGTCACGAAAAGTAACGAATGGTACAAGTAGTGCCAGGTACTTATAAAGAGAACTTTAATGTAGGTCTCAAATTGAACAGCAGTGGTCATAAAATAATGGAAAACTATATTTTATTGTATCGTAATTGTAGAAAACCAGATGAAGATACAGATTATTTGCCACATATGAAGAAAGACAAGTATGAACGTGCTTTACTATAGATACATGTTCAATTTAGCTTTAAATGTTGTGATTGCAGATCATATAAAAATGGCAAACCCAGCACCATTCAGCTTCAGAAGACACATATTACTCCCCATCAACAGCATCTGGTTGAGCAATGACTATTTTATGATTTCAATAGAATGGAGTGGTCAAGCAGGTTTTAAATTCTAGCTCCTGGAGCTCAGAGACTCAGAATGATGAAAGGCACGAATATAAGCATGTTAGACTTTTTGTTTCTGCCTAAATACACAGCACCTTTGGGAAGGAGGTGGATAATGTATACTATTTTCATTTGGCATAACTGCATTCATCTCTGCATTTAAATGCAACCAACCATAAAGCCATTAACCAGATTTATAGCAATTTTATCTTAAAATTGCTTAGTGGACAAAACGTGTTGTATTTTTTGCTACGAGTGGGTTCCAAATTGGATTAGGATTGGTTCATGGAAATCTTGCCATCTTAAACTACTGCACTGAATATGGCCAGTTTTGGAAAAAAATAAAATAAAATTTGAAAAAAATAATAATAATTACAGTATAGCACAAGCCAAAAACATATCTAATATAACTAATTCTAATAACAGATTTCCGTAATGCTTTTCACAAAAGACTGAATTATCAAAATCCTGGACAGTTTCTAGTACTGAGGGTCCTGTGTGATGTCCTAATGTCCTTGAGATAAGTGCTTGCTTTAGTCCTTACTGTAAATAAATAAAAAAATAAATAAAAAAATAAAAAAGGAGAGGGCTAGGGTTCAAGAAAAAAGAAAAGGACACAAAGGAGTTGTTTATGTTGAAGTCACCTTTGGTTTCATAGGGGTCAAGCTGTGTCAAAGTAACAGCTATTTAGATGTCTGTTACAGACCCCCCTTCGATTTAACTCTACAACTGTTTCTGGCAATGGACATTTATTAAGAGCTGTACTTTATATCAACTTCACAAGAAATCGCTTGTCTTATAAAAAGAGATGTATGGGTTTTTGTTTTAGTTGGAGATTATCTGAAATGTAATATTTTCTGTAAACATATCTCCTTTTACATGCTGGCTCCAATTAAACAACTGTCAACCATTAATAAACCTTCTATACAATCAGATTTATAGACAATTATGTCCTTGTCTATCCCAATATTTGATATGCAGATTACTCTAAACCACCACCACACACAACCACCACAACCCCCCCCCCCCCCCCCCCAATAAAAAAACAAAACAAAACACTTGATTATGGGTTATTTTCAAAAGACTGTTGAAATATAAAACAGACCCTGTTCTCATTCCAGGAGCAGGAAGAATATGTCAGTATTGTGTTATTATAGTAGGGTCAGCACTTTCTCCTGCTTTTCCAATACCTAAAGGAAAAACTTTTTTAAGGCAGCATATTCAATGACAATAGTTTTTATGTGGTGGGAACAAATGGTTCAGGAAAGATTATAAACATTTATGGTAGTATACTGGCCATATCCTCAACAGGAAATGACTTTAATCGTACATTGCATTTTATAAAAAAGGAGGGAATCATGGCAATTATTCAGCTTTCTCCCAATTAGGATAGCTAGCTAGGTGTGCAATATTTTTTGTGCATCCCTGTGTCAACAGTATGTTCACTCACTGTGCCACCTCTTTAGATATACACACAATTCAGCTTGACATAGTCAGTTAAGTCTAATAGTCAAGATCAATCCAATGCTACTTTAGAATGCACAAGCTTAGATTAAGTTTGGTTTGTGTAGGTTAGCACAGAAGCACAAATAAGTTATTAAAACATGAAGATTTATTTTACAAAAGTAGCCTGTATCAACAGTATATATTATATATCACTATTAAAAGTATATATTATCACAACAATCTACAGTACATTAAGCACTATATGCAATACATTTTTCTAACATATCTGCATGATTTTCTGCATTTTTTCATTTTTCACATTGAATTTGGTCAGATCTTTTTGTGGGTTGTAGGGATAATCTGGGTCAGCTGTTTGAATACTTTGGTTAACAATCAGGTCTGGTAAATCTGACTAACTTTGGCCCTTACCATCAGAGTGAAGTTGTCAGCACACAGGTTCTAGAGGCACATCATGCCACCATCAAAAGAAATTCCTGAAGACCTCTGGAAAAAAGTTGTTGATGCCTATCAGTCTGGAAAGGGTTACAAAGCTATTTCTAAGTGCTCTGGGGCTCCACCAAACCACAGTCAGAGCCATAATGTCCAAATGCAGAAAGTTTGGGACAGTAGTGAATCTTCCCAGGAGTGGCCATTCTGCCAAAATCTTTCCAAAAGCAAGGCGTAAAATCATCCAGGAAGTCACAAAGAACCCTAGAACAACATCCAGGGATCTGCAGGCCTCTCTCGCCTCGGCTAAGGTCAGTGGTCATGACTCCACCATCAGAAAGACACTGGGCAAAAATGGGATTCATGGCAGAGTAGCAAGGCGGAAACCACTGTTCCCTAAGAAGAACATGAATGCTTGTCTCATGTTTGCCAAAAAGCACCTGGATGATCCTCAAAAGTTCTGGAACAATGTTATATGGACAGATGAGTCAAAAGTGGAACTTTTTGGCCAACATAGGCCCTGTTATGTCTGGCGAAAACCAAACACTGCATTCCACAGTAAGATACCAATGGTCAAGCATGATTTGGGGATGCTTTGCTGCATCAGGACCTGGACGACTTGCCATCATTGAAGGAACCATGAATTCTGTTCTGTATCCGTCCATGATCTGAAGCTGAAGCGCAGCTGGCACAAGCAGCAAGACAATGATCCGAAACACACAAGCAAGTCTACACCAGAATTATTGAAGAACAAGACATTTAAAGTCTAGGAATGGCCTAGTCAAAGTCCAGACTTAAACCCCATTGAGATGTTGTGGCAGGACCTGAAACGAGCAGTTTATGCTTGGATCCATAGTCAAGGGTTCACATAACTGGTACGCAGGTACGCATGCAGACCAATAAAAAAAAATGCAGATTTAGTTACTGTTATAAGCTGCAAGCGTACCGCCAGTATATTTTTAACAGGAAAGCATTTATAATAAAAGCAGAGACAGTGCTCACAGTTTGAAGGTGAGCTATACATGCCTAATGTATGGATTATTTCAGTAATCATTAAGGATTTTCTAACCTCATACCAGTAGCAAAAAAATACCAGGAATATAGCTGGAAACTTCTACTGTAACTTTGTCAAATCATCAATTATACAGGTGTCCTGTACAACACCAGTCCCATACAGCACTCTTTTTTTTGTTGTAGGTTTAATTAATAAACAATTGATGCAATCTTATGGTATCAAGATTCATTTATAGAGGATTTCATTTAAGTGAAAAGGAAAACACACTCATCTGTTTTACACCTCTTTGTTGGCATATCTACCATATTTTCTTATTTTCTGCGATGAGAGATAAGATTTTAGCACATGACATGGTGGTAACAGATACTATTTAATATGGCTTGCTCATCTTAATGCCATACACTGAATTAATATTTGCTAACAAGTCTTACATACTATAACAGGCTATTTACATTATTGTTTTTTTAAGTTTGGGAGACATTTTTTATCAATAAGACTGAAAGTTAAATACTTGGGCTTGTCTTATTTTCACTGCTGACAGCCTACTTCAGCCATTATCTTTGACCACATTGATCACTGGCAAATATTTCAAATTGCCATGCAATGTAGACAGTATTTTCTATCTGGTTGGTGATATAATAAAAAGCAAAAATCCTGTTTTGGGAAGTTTCCTTCTTAAAGTACTTGACATATCCATGTATCCATCGAAACAGACAAGCTAAAGATTCAAAACACTGAGGCCCAAATTTATAAAAGGGGAAAAACTGACTACAAAAGGCCACATAATGTGCGTGTTCAGTACGGCCGCACTCAGCATCAAAATAACAACCTATTTTATAAGACTAATTAGGTAAAGCAGGCGATTCACAATCAATTTAAATACCTCTCACCGTAATTAGCGATGGAGAATTACACACCTCTCACAATAAATAACGGGTTTGGGTCAACCCTGCATGTATAGGCTACACATTTCAAAAGAAAATGAATGGCACACAAAGACCTCAGCCTGGTACTAGCCGTGGTGATGAGGATGCTCGGAAGTGAAAACTGATATTTACCAATATGGAATTGGAGATTTTGGTACAAGCAGTACTTGTAACACATGAAGATGTATAACAAGTTTGAAATACATCACCAGGATAAATAAATAAAATATGGAATGTGCGGTGGCTTCTTAATAAACAAATGTACCACTTCAGAGTTTGTAGTAGGTTGCTTATACATTACGACACATCATCCAGTTACTGTGCTTCACATATTAGTTCAACTTCATATTTCGTATAGAATAAATTCAGACACAGACTTTTCAAACTTCAGAAACAATATATTTTATTTACTTACATCCATGGCAGTCATACAGGTGGATAAGCCTTCCATTGTTGTACAGCAATATGTTCAGCAACAATAACTCCATACAGCTTCATACAAACATATTCAAGTCTTATGCAGTTACAACTACCCTATTTCATATGTTTGTCTGTATTTCTTACTCTATGTATGACTTTAAAGCATATCTGTATGGTATATATGGTCAAAAAACTAATTGCTCTAGCTACAAACTAATTGCGTCTCCTGTCCCTCTGTCCTTTTTTAATTTTTTTTTAGCATTTTCTTTCCAACTCGAATGTAACAATACTGTCTGAACCATTATTGTTAAATACCAGAATACAATATTACAAAAAATACATTCTGTAGGAATTACTAAAATAACGGTGGAGGATGAGCCCTCATTGTATATAAGACTCTTTCTTTCGTGCACCTCGGAATATCATTCCATCTTTTCTTAATCCCCTCCACCGTATTTTTTATAATGCCTACACTCTAGAAGTAAAGGCTCTCGTTAGAAACTTGCTTTACCACTGTGGGGAGACCTTTTTAGGTGAGTCTAAGAACCTTTTTTTTACATGAATTCTAATTCTCTATTTGCAGACTTTCTGTTTTGTCATGTAAGCTATGAAACATGGATTGAAAATTAGAGTTTGCAAAACAATGCGGTACTGGTATTATAAACCGTAATTTACAAACTGACTTGATCAGATAGATTAGAAAATGAGCTCTTTACGAAATGTTACTAAATGTTTCTTTGTCCTTGAAAACAATGTCTCCTTCTTGCTGCAGACAAGTCTCCCACATCACCTTGCCTTTTATATAGCCTACTGTCTCTCTGCGGTAAATTACGCCTGCTTTTCAGAGTTCTTAAAATAATGACGCAAATACGAGGCCCACAATTACCGGCAGCTTTAATAAATTAGACGGAATATTTAATAGACCTCATTTGCAAAATCCCCTCCCAATTTTAGCAATCTTAATGCCCAAGAATTACATACGCATATACAGAATTATATAAGCATCAAGGGCTAAAGCGCCCAGAGGCATTGCCCCCTCAAATCACGTATTAATTGCGTGTTTATGACATTGTGTGCGTTTGTGGAAGGGGTGTGGGTAATTCACTGACTAGGAGACAGACAGGTGTAATTGAAAACACCACACAGGTGCCCAGTTTTATTTTAGACCAGTTCATACTTTTTCCGGCAGAGGGCACTGTTGACCGTGGGCTGCCTATCAACGATGATAGACAGCACCATGGAAATACCACAGCTGGTACGCGAACAGCAAGTGCACTCGCAGGTGCTCAAATAAATAATAATGAAAACAGAAGGCGAAAAGAACAAGGGAAAATAAAACAGTAATAAAACAACAAATAAAAGGTGCTGCACTCGGCAGCGTTATCCCGGTCGCCGCTACCCGCACAACCCGGATCACCATCCTACTCTGTCGGCTAACTAGCCTGCTCTTTTACAATACGCCGGGGTCTGCCCAAGGGTTCCCCGCTCTCTCTGTCTCGCTGTGAAACTCTTTCTTTTCTCCCGGCTGATTCCCGGTCCTGAATCAGCACTCTCGGCGCGTCTAAGTGGGCAGACCTGAGGAAACAGCAGAGCATTTTTTTATAGGGCTAGCAATCTGCCAAGACTCGCCTCTCAGCCATTCAGAGAGGGGGAAAGTCCACACACCTACCTTCCCACCTCCCCGTGTCACTGCCATAACTCACAGGCGGTTGTTGGAAGACTGCCGCCCTCTTCCTGCAGTACTGTGAACACGCCAGCAGAGTCAGCACAGATCTTTCCCTGCTACAGCGTTTTATAAATCCCATTAAAAAATTCAGAAGCCTCAGCGTCCATTTTACGGTTCTAAAACATGTGCAATCCTTTTAGAAATCTGGGCCTGAGACTTTGGAAAAATGTAGTTCTGACTTTTGCATGGATATCCATAAATATTCATACAGCATAAAACATTTTTAAAGTGTGTTGTGTTATTATAAGTGAGTTATTATTGCAAAGTGTTAATCACAGGTGGATATGTGGATGACGTTTCAAATGTAACAGTTGTGCTTTTGTGTGGTACTGTACTATTATAGCCTTGATTTATTATGGCCTAAATATCCTAAAAGACATAATGTGTTTTATTTTGACAGCTGGATGAAACCATGCCTGTTAAAATGTAGGTAGCATCGTTTAAAGAACAGTTGGACAAATCTGTCCCGTTTGAATGTCCCACACAACACCATAGTTTTTTTAATCATTGTTCTGTACCTGAGTGTGCTACAGGTTCTAATTTGCATTTGGTTGCTAGATGTATCTCTCCTGGTATCCATGAAGGTAAATAAAAGTTGGCATCTCTAATAGATTTATTACATATTTATTATGTTTTTCACCTCATACCTAAATCCAAGTCAGTTTCTCTGCTCACTACGACAACCTACATTTTAATAAATATTTCATAGTAATGACCACATATTATTTAATGATTAATAACCTTAGTTTACATTGGTAATATACTTTTTCTTAAACATTTTTAACTTCTTAACTTAAAACCAGTTTTTGATACAGAAACCAAAAAAGCAGTCAATGTCCTGTACGACACCCACGAAATTACCCTTTATCAGTGTTATTGCAAACACTTGCAAGCAAATGAGACAATTGTGATTTTTATGTTTCATGCTAAATTAACTATATCGTGACATGTATCGTATCGTGACCCTCATATCACGATACGTATCATATTGTTAAGACGCTGCTGATACACAGCTCTATAATCAGACCAGCTAAAAGTGCAACCTAAAACGTCCTATTTAGTCAGTGCCAGTTAGTTTATGTGGTAGGTGGTAATTGCTGAGGCCATTTGTTTTATTGCTAAATCTTATACAAAGAAAAGCTTGTAAGTAAAGTAAAAGTAAAAGCAACGAGCTACCGCTATGAACTACTTGTTTAAAATGTCTAACTTGCATGCCTTGTTGTTATATTTAGTCAATCTATTTCGCCTTCCAGAATATACAACTCTACAGTTGAAAACAAGCCTACTGCCCCACTGATTAGGTAGACTTTCACATGTGTATTTAGGATCTAATTTCTTATGCCTCTCTTCCACTGTACAACCTAGCTGTGCCAGGGCTGTACCGAGCCCTCACGGTGCAGTTAAGGGGAGCCTGGGTTGTTTTTCCACTGCAGAGCCAAGCTACTGACGTCACACGCAACGAAAGACAGT
Source organism: Polyodon spathula (assembly GCF_017654505.1). NCBI lineage: Eukaryota > Metazoa > Chordata > Actinopteri > Acipenseriformes > Polyodontidae > Polyodon > Polyodon spathula. Next base: position 25,866,080 of record NC_054540.1, on the reverse strand, counting down.
TGTTATTAATTAACTCAGTTTGCCAAAAGATGCGCAAACAAACGGGGTAAAAAAATTAATAGACCAATGACACAGCTGCATCTTGTATCGCTATATTTTGTAAATATATTTAGGAGTGTCTTTACAATCCACACATTTTACTGATTATATTGATTTAGTAAAGTTCAATTAGTTCTGTTGAAGGGAAAAAAATAAGGTTTTAAAAATATTATTTGCCAAAGATATCCTGTTTAAGGATAGTTGTTGTTTTTATAGTTGTTAATTGTTTGGTTGCTTAAAAAAAGAAGCTGAGTGGTCGCAACGAGAGCTGTAGTTGTATGTATGGTACAGCTGTAAGGTACTGTGTCTGACTATATTTTTGTAAATAAGTTTAGAATTGTTTTATTTTCTTTATATTAATATAATAAAAGGTCAAGGATGAGAAATTTGGTAGAATTGTGTTTTTGAGTGTATGTGTTAAGTGTGTCCAGGCATAAACTTTCTCATTTCTGACGCACGACTCCAGATCTTCCTGAACACTTCTATCTGCCCACAGAGAAACTACAGCCTGCACTTCCTCAGCAACCCAAATCTGTACTTTTATCTCATCACATTTGCTGCCCGCTGTGTTTGTTGTTTTCTTTCTGGAGTGTACTGACTGATGCAACGTAATGACGAAAATTCTTAACCCCGACAAATAGCCAGTGGAGAACCACCCATACCCGTACCCTACTGAGCCCTCATGGGTCGGATGTGTCAGTGGAGAAGGGGTATTATACTTGGAAATTTTAACTGTAGCCGCATTTACAGTATAATTTGACCAATTAGTGCTTTACTTTCACTATGCAAAAAGTATTGACCATTACTGACTGATCATAACATAAATATAGTTTTACAATGATATAAACACAAAATGTTTTACTATACTTTATCTGGCATGTAGTTTTGCTTTGGCTTCAAACATAGTTTTTCAAGCCAAAATAAAGTGCTGCATTCACTGACCTGTACTAGAAGCACAGGAATACAGTCTAGGGATATAATGGTTTTTATTTTCCCAAACTACTTGATCATACCCTTTGTTTTCTACACCAAGCTGCTATAATACATGGAGGTTGACCGGTTGCAACAATGCATTAACTTGGTTTTGTATAGTTGTAAATGTTTCACAGCATTGTCCCAATGTTTTAACAATTAATTAGGTAGCCAAGCAAGGGAAAACAGATGCACAACTTGACACGAACGCTCTGCCATCTCCTATTAACCCATGTGACACTAATGCTTTCCACACAACCAATCTTCAAAAAAGGTTATGTTTAACAAGCAAACCTGAAAATAGCAATAATGATAAAAAAATAATAATAATAATAATCTGTGTGTGTTGTGCAAATGTAAATGTATTTTTTAAAGCAAAATAGAGAATGTTTTAAAGAGGGTGAGACAAAAAAAAAAAGTTTACCTCGGGTCAGGAATTTCTCCAAGTAATTCATCTAAATTGTCTGTGAAGTGAACAAAGTCTGTCAGATGCTTCCTTAGTGAATCTGTCTCTGAAGGGGCATAGCCTTTTCCGCCGAGTTGTATGGCTCTAATGAATGATGTTTCAGCCTATATTCATAAGGAAAGCAAACAAGTTTAAGCAAAAATAAGAAGCGTTTCAGTTTTGAAAATAGACTCTCTTGCGACACTCCATACAACTTAAAAGCAGGGATATTTTTAATCTGTCACTCACTTATAACAATGTAAACAGAATGTTATATCAATTATACTGCTTCAGTATAAAGTTAGCATGCCGTGGGCCCTTTCCAAAGTCAGTTACTTTGTTTGTGAAGCCAAGGAAAAATCTTTTAAGCTTGTGACAGAGACCCCCCCCCACTTTATTTTATTACCAAATAAAGGGACGTCTGCGTGTTGTGTGCTGCATGCTTTAGATCAGCGAAGGTGTCCCTTCCAAGACCTCGGTCTGGAATGTTTAACACATGGGCCAAGGCCAGATCATTCTTGGAGTTCACCAACAACATTAAATATGCACAGATTAACCTCTTTACCATAGTCGGCAACTGCATTGGAAAGAAAAGATAAGACACAAAACAGGTTTAGCAATCGGTCTGGATCAATTAGAAATATGAAAAAAAGGAAATATTAGAATTATAAAAATATTATATTGTAATAGAATTGATAGTCACTTCTTTTATTGCAGAAGATTAAAATAAAGAGAATGCTGGACTGCATTTAACAGCCTTCCCTAAGCTTTTTTTATTATTATTATTATTATTATTATTATTATTATTATTATTATTATTATTATTATTATTTATTTTTATTTATTTTTTTTTTGTTTGGAATGTAATATTATGACAGTCTGTATATACATGTCAGAAAAAATATACTTTTTTTTTTTGGTTTCTTTAATCTTTTCATTAGAAATCATGTGTTATAAGCTTTTTTTCTGTGATTCCAGTTGCTTCTATACCACACCATAAAGGTAAAATCATCCCTGTTTTGCTGCTGTTTAAGCAGCTATTGTGCAGAAAATAAATAAATAAATAAAAAATACAGACTACTGTAATTCTTTTTTGGAAGAGATGAAATGCTTGTGCCCTAGGCCAGTACCTAATCCCTATGTTTTTTGTGTTTTACATTTAATTAACAACAGATGGCCTGGCTTACTATAAGATGTTATTATCCGATGTGCTTTGACATCTTGGACAGTGTCGATTTTAACTTTTGTTTAGTCCTAGAGCACAATGTTCCCACATGTGAAATTCTAGGACCTCTATTATGTCATAGAGGTTTATTTGCCCCAGTCATGTTAGATCTGGGTGGGTTTTATTTTAATTTATTTTGTTAATTTTATGGCTGCTCTTAACTTTGGAAAATACTAGAAGCTTAAGGCATATTAGCAGTGAATAGGGTTCAAATGCAGTTGAATGGGCATGGAGATTTAACTGCTCCCTCTATGTACACAGTATTTTGAAGCATGCTTGTAGGGCAATAGGGCACTCTTTTTGCTATTGCATATCCAAGGTTGATATTTACCAGCCATTTTTAAATTATTCAACAGTTACTGAAATATGGTGCTTTACACTATAAAGTCAACATACTATATTTATAATACCAGTATATCTTTTGTGCTTTGCATTAAACTCAGAACTCCAAAATGTGCTTTTCTACTGCCTAAGTGGTGTCACACACAACAATGCCCAACAAGAACACAGCTGAGTTTGGCAACAGTGTCTGGGCAGTTGAGTCTTAGCTGAAGATTCTTGCTGTTGAGCAAAATTCACTATTGCAGAATTATGAAATCAAATACCTTGACAACATACCCATTTCTAAATTTAGAGGCTTTGATGTACTGTATGAGAATATAATATAATATATGTCATAACATGAACAAAATGTGATCCCTGAATGGCTGAGAAGCCATTTTGAAATGTAGGAATTTTAACAAGGAAAGGCAAATATTGCTACAGTACACAGAGCAAAAATGTGTAATCATAATACTATAGGACAGTATTTGCTTTAACTTAGACACATATATATTGTAACAAATGCCAATCCCACCTAGTGAATTAGACAAGATCATTTCCTAATACTGTACCAGAATACTTACAGGTGTGAGCAATTCTCCATAGTTTCTTTCTGCTTTAATTGCATCATATATTCCATAGACCTCAATTAAGTCTACTATATTACTGCTCTTCAGGAAAGAATTATACATTTTCCTTGCAGCATTGTAATTCTCTGGAGCATCCAAAGTTTCATGCAGCAAGTGCAGTTTATCCATCATCAGGTGTTTCCAGGTTACAAGTAGATTATTCAGCAAAACTGTAAATTCTCCCTTTTCCTAAAGAAAAGCAACACAGTAGGATTTTTAAGAAGCTGGCATACGTAAATATGAATGATTGCTCTAAATTCATCCAGAAGAGAACTGGAAAACAGATCTGAAATTAGTAAGCAGATTGGATAGTGCATTAAAAAATATGTATGAAATGGGACTGGATATCAAAAGGGCTTATAGGTGCCATCCTTATTTTTTATTATGAATAGAATCACAATCCAGAGACAGAATATACCATGGAATTCAAATCAGTCATTTGAAAGAAAAACAGGTTTCAAGAAACGCATATCAAATATAACTAAATGTATTTATTTATTTAAAACATGGCCTAAAACCACCCACTTCATCTGTAGTTTTGTTTTATTAAAAAACAAAACAAAACAAAATCTAAGTGTCTATTAAAGGGTACATAAGGACCTTTTTATTTTATTGTGTTTCATGTTCCCATGTGTTGCTACAAATGTTTACGTAAGGTGTGTGTATTGTTTTTATTTTTTTTACATTTTGACCATTTTTTTAAACTGCATTCCCTGCCTCAAGATGGCTTCACATGTACCCGCATGGACCTCTCAGAACTACATTTGCCATCATCCTCTTACTCACATATGTACAGTGCCTATAGAAAGTCTACACCTCCTAGAACTTGTTTCACATTTTGTTGTATCAGTGCCTCAGAGTTTCATGCATTTAAATGAGGATTTTTTTCCCATTTATCTACACACCATATTCCACACTGTTAAGGGGAAAAAATATTTTATTGAGAAAAAAATTATATATTAAACATACAAAACTGATCATAATTGGATGTCTCCACCCCCCTGAGTTAATACTTGGTGGAAGCACCTTTGGCAGCAATTACAGCTGTGAGTCTGTTGGGATAGGTCTCTGCCAACTTTGCACACCTAGATTTGGCGATATTTGGCCATTCTTCTTTACAAAACTGTTCAAGCTGTCAAGTTCCTTGGGGAGTGTTGATGGACAGCAATCTTCAAGTCATGCCACAAATTTCAGCTTTCTTGCAGAAGGCAGCAGGTCTTCCTCAAGGACTTCTCTGTACTTTGCTCCATTTATTTTCCCTTCTATCCTGACAAGTGCCCCAGTCCCTGTCGATGAGAAACATCCCCATAACAAGATGCTGCCAACACCATGCTTCACAGTAGGGATGGTATTCTTTGGGTGATGTGCTGTGCTGGGTTTGAGCCAAACATAACGCTTTGCATTTAGGCCAAAAAGTTCCATTTTAGTTTCGTCAGACCACAAAACTTTTTGCCACATGGCTACAGAATCTCCTGAGTGTTTTTTGCATACTTCAACGGGATTCAAAGCGGGCTTTCTTGAGTAATGGCTTCCTTATTGCCACCTTACCATACAGGCCAGATTTGTGTAGTGCTTGCGATATTGTTGTCACATGCACACTTTGACCAGTCTTGGCCATAAGCGCCTGTAGTGCTTGCAAGGTTGCCATTGGCCTCATGGTAGCCTCTGATCAGTCTCCTCCTCCTTCTTGCTCGGTCATCTAGTTTGGAGAGATGGCCTGATCTAGGCAGGGTCTTGGAGGTGCCATACACCTTCCACTTCTTAATAATCATGTTTAACGTGCTCCAAGGGATATTCAAGGCCTTTGATATTTTTTTATACCCATCTCCTGATCTGTGCCTTTCAATAACTTTGTCTCTGCCTTTCAACAACTTTGGTTGAGTCTTTGCTTTGAAATGCACTACCCAGGAAAGGGAACATACCGGAACATCTGAATTTATCCTGAAATATGTGAATCACTACAATTTAATGCAGGTGGAGGTCACTTAAATTGGTGTGTTATTTTAAAGGTGATTGGTTACACCTGAGCTAATTATGGATTGCTATTACAAGGGGGATGGACACTTATCCAACAAAGCTATTTCAAGTTTTTATTTTTAATTTTCTACAAATTTCTAGAATATTTTTTTCACTTGGAAGTTGTGGGGTAGGATGTGTAGATAAATGAAAAAAAAAACTATTTTAATGCATTTTAAGTCCAGGCTATAATAAGTCAACAAAAGGTGAACATTTTGAAAGGGGGTATAGACTTTCTATAGGCACTGTAACTGATTGATTTACCAGTGAGCAGGAGGATGATGGGAAATGTAATTCTGAGAGGTCCATGCGGGTACATGTGTCTTGGATTTCCACAAAAGCTAGACAAATAAAGGATGCACTTACAAAACACTCACTGTAGAAGTTACTCACAGTAGTAAACAACAGCTCATCTACTGTTAAAGTTCTCATTAGAATTGGGGTGCAATGCTCCATCCGCAAAATTAATTTAAACTAAACATTTCATTACCAATGACCAAACTCTACTGCAACCATTTTTTCTGTCCAAATAACTAAACTACACATAGTCATTACTCCTTAATTAATGCACTGCTTCAATCTGAAGAATTAGGCGTCAACTAAAACTTTTTTTTTTTTGCCAGTAATGTTGATAACAAAAACAACAGATAAGAAAATAGCTTTAATTGATTTTTAAATGGATTTCGAAGGGGGCATGTGTCTACCAAATCCAGCTTTGTCACAGGTCCTACAGTTTGGCCACTGGACTGATGAACTTAAAACAGAGGTTTTCCATACCTCTTTGTTTATTTGTGCAATAGACAGCTGTAAGACCATAAGTATGTCGTCTGCACAGCAGATAGTGGTTCTTTCAGAATCCAAAACTCTGTGACATCCTCTCCTGAACACATTTACCATTGTTTGTAGGGATGTCATCATTATTCCTGAAATTGAAAACAAAACCAACTTTACCCCTTTAGTTTGGCTTTGAGTCCAAGGAAAGCTTTGTTTCAAGCTTGAAAGCACATATGGTAAATGTATTACTCTCTTTACTATACTGACGAAGAACAAACATAATTTAACTTTTTTTCATGTGCAGTTATGACAAGCACTATTATAAAATATCTGCCACAAACTGTAAAAACATGTCTCTGTCAAATTGTTACAGATACTGGTTCTTAAAATAAATCCCTTCTGTAAAATAAATAAATACTTATACATAATTTAGTCCACAGCAGTGCATATACTTCCACTTGCTTATCATGTTAAATTATATATATATATCCTTTGGCCTCTTTCATCAGTGAGCCATTTTCGACCACTAGATGTCCTTTAGGTGGTGGGCCATCCTTGATACACAAAGGAAACTGCTGAGAGTGAAAAACCCAGCAGCATTACAGTTCTTGACACACTCAAACCGGCGTGCCTGGCACCTACTACCATACCCCATTCAAAGGCACTTAAATCTTTTGTCTTGCCCATTTACCCTCTGAATGGCACACATACACTATCCATGTCTCATTTGTGTCAAGGCTTAAAAATCCTTCTTTAACCTGTTTCCCCTTCATCTACACCGACTGAAGTGGATTTAACAGGTTACATCAATAAGGAATCATAGCTTTCACCTGGATTCACTTTGTCATTCTATTTCATGGAAATAGCAGGTGTTCCTAATGTTTTGTACACACACACACACACACACACACACACACACACACACACACATACACATATATATATATATATATATATATATATATATATATATATATATATATATATATATATATATATATATATATCACGGGGCAGAGCTATGGCCCCTGATAGTGTTTATTGGCAGAGTTATATATACACATGGAGAGAGGGGTTCCGCCTCTTCAAGGCCCAACATTTACTTGATCAACAGACACGACAAACAGGGGGGCCACTGTCTTTGATGTGACCTGACATACGAGAGGGGCACCGTCTCTGAGGTTACCCGACATACAAAGAGGCTTGCGAACCGGAAAGAAAAACATGAATTGGTGTTGTTAACACAAAAGAGGTTCCGGCTCTTCCTGACTCAACATATACAGTAGGGGGGTTCCGTCGCTGAGGAGACCCGACAAACAGGAGGGGGGTCACCGTCTTTGTGGTGACCCGACATAACAAGAGGGGCACCGTCTCTGAGGTTACCTGACATACGAAGAGGCTCGCGAACCGGAAAGAAAACATAAAGTTAGTATTTGTTAAAACATATAATGCGTGGTGTTCCGCCTCTTCAAAGCCCAACATAATAGAAGGGGGGTTCCGTCGCTGAGGAGACCCGACAAACAGGAGAGGGGCCACCATCTTTGAGGAGACCCGACAAACACGAGGGATGCCACCGCTTGGGGACCCTCACATAGAGGCATCAGACCTGAAAGAAGAATTCCAAAAGAAACATACATGCAGTGGAAGGGTTTGGCCGGGGGTCCCCTCTGACTCATGGAGAACCCTCCTCTATGAGGTAAATGAAGCGGAGCTTAACAAAGAAATTGGATTGGGGAAAGTGGAATCACTAACCCCCCAAAAGATGGACCTCCCCGGATCCCCGCTGACGCAACATGAAGAAGAAAAAAGAGAGAACCACCAATGCATAAGAAAGATGAAAAGAGAAAACATTTAGACGAAAGAAAACAAACACTTAACGTGACAAAGGGGTTAGTATACTGTACCCTAATGACTATGTGAAGACCCTCTGCACAGTGGAAAGAAAAAAAAACCCTTTCTTTTAATTTTATTTCTTAGGGGGAAATCTTTGGTGGCTCAGGCAGAAAGGTCATCCCCACTCCGGACATACTAGCAATGGACTGATATGCGGAGGATATTTCAGATGATGAAGAACGAATATAAGTTTCAACTACTGATGAAGTCCAGCGCCCCATATTTTTAATTAAATGTTGGTTAATGTTGGCTTTTGTAGCTGAAGTAGCTGCCCCTATTCTAAATGAATGAGGAGTGTAGAATTGCGAAGGAAGACCTGCTCTGGACACCACGGTGGAAAGGTGTGTTGAAAACCAATGCCTTGATACAATGGACCGGCTTGAATTGATAAACAAAGGGCTGGAGGATTAAATGGCCTTGGGTTCTGCAATGTACTTCAACATGGAAGTGAAGGGACAGAGGAGAGTTGATCTTAGAAAGCTGAATACACTGTCCTTGCTGCAGTTGATCTGTTTTTGAAATACGAAGAAATAAGATGACATGAGAATCTGGGATGAGTTTGAGGTCACTGCAGCGGACACCGAAGGTAGAAAGCTGGCAATAGAAGGAACTGTCTATTCAGAACATCTCAAAAACCAGAAAAATGCAGATAGACATATGACTTCCATAGTTAAATCATCAAATGGAGAAAAACAGCCATGGCGCATAATTGAAATCAAGTTACTGAGAATGCCTATAGAAATAGGCAGGCGAGCAGAAGAAGGAGCCGGAGAGCATTTAGAAATTCCTCGTAAAAGGAGACGAACCGCTAGAATTGATAATAGAGTTGGGAAATTGATGGACATCAAACGAAATTGATGCTGAATTCCTGACAAATATAGTCTGATTGTAGCTGGTGCCAGATGTAGAGAGTCCTTTGCATGCACTGTGAACGCCATGATCCAGTCCTGGTTGAATGGAGCAGGATTAATCCTGCTTTGTAAACAAAAGTTACATAACATGCCCAACCTGTAGAGTACGAGGATCTGGTAGATGGGGCAAGTGCTGATGCCATGTAATCTTGAGCTGAATTAAGAAGTTTATTAATAGTTGGAATTAGTTGAAAATCAGCTGATTGAATTGTGGCGTTGCTGCTGGATATTGCAGAGCTGTGGGCAGCAAACTTTTGAATTTGGAAATTAGCCGCCGCAGCAATTGTATGATAAGAGGGGAAGAGGAATGTCCTTTATTTATAATATGCACTGTAGTTGAATTATCACCGTAAAATATTATTGATTTCTTAGGCCGGAGATGACCCCATAGCTGGGCAGCTGCTACTATTGTGTATATCTCTAGCACAGCTGTGGATTTTAGATGAGGAGATATGTTTTCGATTTCCTCAGGCCATGTACTGCAAGACCACTGATTGTTAAATAGACCTCCGAATCCCAGAGATGAGGCATCAGTAAATAAAGCCATATCGTGTGGAGCTGAAATGAAATCATCGTAAAACATAGAGAGACCGTTCCAGTGCTGAATAAGCGCAGACCACATTTTAATGTCTTTCCTAGCTTCTGAGGAGATATTTATTTAGGAGTCCAGATTTTTTGCTGTTGATGCCAGCGCTAGCAGTCGAGATATAAACGTCCTCCCCTGTGGAATGATACGTATTGCAAATTTAAAGTAACCCAGCAATGAAAGCAGTGCCCGTTTTTTAATTGTTTTACTGATCCTCAATGAGCAAACGAATATGGTTAAGTTTAGACTCAGGCAGGCTGGCTTCAAACTTTTCTGTATCTTGAATGATTCCAAGGAATTCCAAAGAATGAAGGGGACCGATTGATTTCTCTTCTGAAAGCAGAAGGCCAACTTCAGAAAATAAGCTTTTAAGATTGGAAATCGCTTCTGCTGGTGCATCTGAAGGAGAAGAAATTACTAAAAATCGTCCAGCAAGTGGAGCAAGAATGGGACATGATAGACATTAAGAAGAACCCAGCATAATGCTTCCGACAGGGTATCAAATATCTTCAGGCTGCTGCGGCAGCCGAAAGTCAATTGGGTGGCAAAATAAAACTTCCCTTCCCAGCATATACCCAATAGGTGACGGAGAGACGGATGGATTGGCATTACTTTAAATGCGTCTGATATATCTGCTTTTGCTAACCAGTAACCATGACCTGCTAATTTAATTGAATGTATTGCAATAGTGATGTAATGCAGGGAAAATTGATCTTGGGGAATTAATGAGTTAATGCTACTGGTGCTTGACCCCCGTGGTGCTGATAAATAATAATGAGACGCTTTTTTTTTTTTTCCTCTGACATTTTCCTCGTGGCAATGCCGATAGGACTAATTCTATATACTGGAAAAGGAGGAGCTAAAATGGACCGACTATAAATCCTTTTATAATTTCTTTTTCAATGAGTGATTGCACTAATTGTGGTTCTTGAGTCGCTGAATAAAGATTTTTGCTTTTGAATGAGGAAGAAGGAATTTGAGTCAGACTGGTTGAAAAACCTTTTTTTTTTTTTTTTTAATCCGTCAATCAGGTAATTAATTAAATTACTGTCGGGATGATTCTGTAATTTACTTGATAATGCCGGGATGTTTATAGGAGTAAAGACTGTGAGCATCGGGGAAAGTCACTTGCATTTTAAAGGGCAGATTGTATTAGCGTGAGCGTCTCCGCAATGGCTGCACACGTGGATAAGATTGCATTGCCTATTCGAACAGAAGCCAGTATTGAAATTGTTGCAGATTTGTCTTCCTCCTGAAAATCTAATACTGCGCCCGTATTTGTCTTTCCTTGTGGATTGATCGAGGGGAGCTGAAGAATGTATAGGATTAGGTACTGAAGACCTGTATGAATTAGCGGCGAAACCGGGTGCTTTAGAAGTTGATGCAATTACAGCTTTAGGGCAGAGGGATGTTGAGTGAGCTGTTGAAGCGCAGACCCCACATGCGTTAGCTCTTAGACCACCAAAAGTTCTGTTAAATAGATCTGGGTCAAGTTGTGCCCAATTGATGATGTGATTATCTGCTGCCAATATCGCTGCTGCTTTTACAGAGAATGCTTTATGATACTCAAAAAACATAGTCCCTCCGTATCTGACAGACAGCTCCACCATGTAGTATTCATATGAGTCCAATTCAGCTCTGCGGTTAGGATGTACCGAGCGTAACACATCTCTGAATATGGAGAAAGCAAGGCCAAATTCCCCTAATGTAAGATTTTTAAGCAGTCTGGGATCTCTGGATTTTAGAGTTACTGCCAAATCTCCGCAATCCACCACTCTATGGTGCAAGAATTCCGAAGTCGTCATTAATAGTGAAACATGATTAATGTCCTTACCTTCGAGAATGTTACGTCTGATTTGTGGAGATATAGTGTGATGTCTAGCTGCAGTTGGAGAGGAGGATCCATATGTAAGGCAGTAGTGAGGTTGTATATTGGAGGATCTGCTTCACTGGCTGAAATTAGGGCTGGACCAGAAGAAGCTGTAGGCAGCACTGCAGTATTTGATGCTGGAATTAATGACAGCACTGCAGATTGTTTTCCCTGTTCCATATTCGACACCCTTTTATCTAGATCCAACAGTTGAGAACTGACCGAAGATAGAACATCGGCAAAAGGCTGCATAAATGATTTTATCTAGTTAAATATTTGCGAATGTTGGATTTCAGTGGCTGGCTGCTGGTTAGCGGTGCTAGTTGTGGGGGTGATTTGATCCAGACTGCTGTCTGTTTTAGGACGCTGAATGGCTGGGCGCGGCTGATTATGTTTTTTCGGAGGAAAGACTGGTTCAGCTGAGACTGAATTGCAACAGAGAATAAAAAGAGACTCTCTATCACTCCCTGCTGGAATCGCATTACCGTTTTTAAGGAAGGTTTTTTATCAATTTATTCAAGGGCCAGTCCTTCCAAAACAATCGATCCGGAGGGGCGTCCTGAGGCCTAAGTCGCTTGGATCGGCGCAGATTCGATGTTTGAGTGGCAGGAACGGTAGGCAACATTTGAACTGGAACCTGGACGAGATCCTGATCGGGAGACTGATCAGATGTAACTGAAATACCAGAAGGGCAGAAAAAACGGAGACTGGATGGACCCCGGATTGAAGCTGGAGAAGAATGATCTGGTAATGACTGGTAATCCTCTGAATCCGATGACGACTGCTGTAAGTATTCCATTATTGAGGTATACGAAAGTTGATGGGTCTTGAAATAGCTTAGGTTTATGCCAAACGAAAAACACAAGACAGCTAGGTAGCGGTGACTAATGTTTAAATAAGGTAGATTTAATTGATGACAGGAGATGATAGGTTGTTGGTGCCTAGCTCCGCCCCTTGAACCTCACCTATAGGTTAACATATATATATATATATAAACACACCTTGAAAAAATAACAACCTCTGATGAAAAAACATCATTATTATTATTATTTTTTTAATAAAGCATTTTCTCTACCTTTTATATACTCCCTTATCAACCCTCGCTGCCTCAACTGTCTCTTAAAACTGGTTTTTTATTTAAAATTTTGAAATTTTACTCAGCTCCGCTTTACCCAATCAAAGTAAAACCTTTGAACTGGAGATGAATCAGGGGTGCCAATCAATTTTGGGGAACCCGAACGAAACTCGCGTAGTGAAAGTGTGCGTTGTGGGGTCGAGTATTCATACGTTGTAAAACTAAAACGCACTACCACTCTCCATTTTAGTGCTCTGAATACATTAGTTTGTATCCAAGCTTAAGTGTTTGCATTGTTTAAGCAAGCCTGTCTAAATAGGTAAGTCAGTTCAATTTTTTTTTAGTACTGTTATAGTATACATTCTTTAAAAAATAACTGTCAGGCAGTTTAAACTTGGTTTAGATCAGTTATATTTGCAGCAAATGTTTAAGCTTTAAGCATGAGACAAAGTGTATTAGTAAATATGTTTTAAAACCAGTGACTAGTAATGAGCGATTAATCGGAAATACGGTTAATTTCAGTTATTAAATTAAACACAGAAGCAGACTTCAAACAATTAATAAACTGCACAATTTCGATCGATTATTATACTATAAAATTTAATGTCTTATTTATGGTCACTCATCATAAAAGTGAATTCCTCGTCCCAGCCACATTTGGTGGTACCTTTGTAAGGCCAGCCACTTTGGATGCAAACGGTTTCAGTCAGGCAACCACTGAAGCGGCTCTCACTCTGGGAGACCCGCCCTGCTGTTAAAGCTCACGTACAGTAATGCATACAAAACTGCGTCACGAACAAAAGCATACAGGGAGCGCGGCGTAGTGTCAGAGCTGCTCGTTATAAATACTTAAGAACATAAGAAAGTTTACAAATGAGAGGAGGCCATTCGGCCCATCTTGCTCGTTTGGTTGTTAGTAGCTTATTGATCCCAGAATCTCATCAAGCAGCTTCTTGAAGGATCCCGGGGTGTCAGCTTCAACAACATTACTGGGGAGTTGATTCCAGACCCTCACAATTCTCTGTGTAAAAAAGTGCCTCCTATTTTCTGTTCTGAATGCCCCTTTGTCTAATCTCCATTTGTGACCCCTGGTCCTTGTTTCTTTTTTCAGGCTGAAAAAGTCCCTTGGGTCGACACTGTCAATACCTTTTAGAATTTTGAATGCTTGAATTAGGTCGCCACGTAGTCTTCTTTGTTCAAGACTGAACAGATTCAATTCTTTTAGCCTGTCTACATATGACATGCCTTTTAAGCCCAGAATAATTCTGGTCGCTCTTCTTTGCACTCTTTCTAGAGCAGCAATATCTTTTTTATAGCGAGGTGACCAGAACTGCACACAATATTCAAGATAGAGGTCTTACTAGTGCATTGTACAGTTTTAACATTACTTCCCTTGATTTAAATTCAATACTTTTCACAATGTATCTGAGCATCTTGTTAGCCTTTTTTATAGCTTCCCCACATTGTCTAGATGAAGACATTTCTGAGTCAACAAAAACTTCTAGGTCTTTTTCATAGATTCCTTCTCCAATTTCAGTATCTCCCATATGATATTTATAATGTACATTTTTATTTCCTGCGTGCAGTACCTTACACTTTTCTCTATTAAATGTCATTTGCCATGTGTCTGCCCAGTTCTGAATCTTGTCTAGATCATTTTGAATGACCTTTGCTGCTGCAACAGTGTTTGCCACTCCTCCTACTTTTGTGTCATCTGCAAATTTAACAAGTTTTCTTACTATACCAGAATCTAAATCATTAATGTAGATTAGGAATAGCAGAGGACCTAATATTGATCCCTGTGGTACACCACTGGTTACCACACTCCATTCTGAGGTTTTTCCTCTAATCAGTACTTTCTGTTTTCTACATGTTAACCACTCCCTAATCCATGTACATGTGTTTCCTTGAATCCCTACTGCGTTCAGTTTGAGAATTAATCTTTTGTGCGGGACTTTGTCAAAAGCTTTCTGGAAATCTAAATAAACCATGTCATATGCTTTGCAATTATCCATTATCGATGTTGCATCCTCAAAAAAATCAAGCAAGTTAGTTAGACACGATCTCCCTTTCCTAAAACCATGTTGACTGTCTCCCAGGACCCTGTTACCATATAGGTAATTTTCCATTTTGGATCTTATTATAGTTTCCATAAGTTTGCATATAATAGAAGTCAGGCTTACTGGTCTGTAGTTACCTGGTTCAGTTTTGTTTCCCTTTTTGTGGATCGGTATTACGTTTGCAATTTTCCAGTCTGTCGGTACCACCCCTGTGTCAAGAGACTGCTGCATGATCTTGGTTAGCGGTTTGTAAATTACTTCTTTCATTTCTTTGAGTACTACTGGGAGGATCTCATCCAGCCCAGGGGATTTGTTTATTTTAAGCGCTCCTAGTCCCTTTACACTTCTGCCTCGGTTATGCTAAAGTTATTTAAAACTGGATAGGAACTGGATGACATGTGGGGCATGTTGTCAGTATCTTCCTTTGTAAAAACTTGTGAAAAGTAATCATTTAATATATTTGCTATTTTTTTTCTTCATCTACGATTTTGCCATTTGTATCTCTTAAACATTTAATCTCCTCTTTGAATGTTCTCTTGCTGTTGTAATATTGGAAAAACATTTTGGAATTGGTTTTAGCTCCCTTAGTAATGTTCATTTCTATTTCTCTCCTAGCCTTTCTAACTTCCTTTTTGACTTGTGTTTGCAGTTCCGTGTACTCTTTCTGCGTACTTTCTTTTTGGTCCTTTTTTAATGCTCTATAAAGTGCCTTTTTTCGCTGAATATTTTTTTTAATTGATCTATTAAACCATTTTGGCAATTTAGTTTTACATTTAGATTTGTCTACTTTAGGGATGTAATTGTTTTGCGCCTCTAGTACTACATTTTTGAAGAACAACCATCCTTCTTCTGTGGGTGTTTTCTCTATTTTACTCCAGTCTACTTCTGTTAGTCTCTGTTTCATACCTTCATAGTTTGCTTTTCTAAAATTGTAAACCTTAGCTTTAGTCATTACTTTTGGGGTTTTAAAAAACACTTCAAATGAGACCATGTTGTGGTCTGAGTTTGCCAGTGGTTCTCTGACCTCTGTTTTAGTTATTCTGTCTTCGTTATTTGAAAAGACTAAATCAAGGCATGCCTCCCCTCTAGTCGGTGCCTTGACAAATTGTGTTAGGAAGCAGTCATTTGTCATTTCCACCATTTCAATTTCATCCTTCGTGCTACCCACCGGGTTTTCCCATTTTATATGGGGGAAGTTGAAACCCCCCATTAATGTGGCTTCTCCTTTGCTACACGCATTTCTAATGTCATTGTATAACAGATTATTTTGCTCACCGTCTGAATCTGGCGGTCTATAGCATGCTCCTATTATTATGCCCTTTGAATTTTTGTCCTTTATTCTGACCCATATTGATTCGGTTTTATTTTCTTTGTCCAGGTTTAACACCTGGGCTTCAAGACTGTTTCTTATGTATAGCGCTACCCCTCCTCCTCTTCTGTCCTGCCTGTCTTTCCTATACAGTGTATACCCACAAATATTATATTCGTCCCCATCACTCTCAGATAACCAAGTTTCTGTAACACCTATCACATCATAGTTACCTGTTAGTGCAGTAGCTTCAAGTTCTAGAATTTTGTTTCTGATACTTCTAGCATTTAGATAAATACATTTAATGGTTGTCTTACCTGAGTTGTTGTTCTTGTTTTGATGCGGTCTCCCTTCTGTTTTTTTGTTGATTTCTCCCGATTTACCATCACTTGTATTTTTCATGTTTGTATTTCCTCACACGCCTCTTGTGTAAAGTGATGAGAAACCTGTTATAAACCCCCCCCCCAGAGCTACGCATATCGAGATCTAGCTTGCTTTCCTTCAGGATATTGTCTGTGACACATTTTTGCAGCCTGTTTGCTATAAGTGATGGAAACCTGTTACACACGAGCACTGACTCGAGACTTAGGGGTGGTGTTGGAAGGGGACTTGTGATTGCAAATGCTGGGCTATAAAACAGAGTGCTTTAGCAGATCAGAGACGACGTTTGACATGCAGCGGGAGGTTATGACACTGTGAAGAGAATGGAGTTTATTTGAATGTTTTATACAAGTGTTTTCTATTACCCTTTTTATTTTGTGCCTGAGTTCGACTCTGTTAGCTATTCAACGGCAATTCCTGTCTCCAGTCTTGCAATAGTTGGTTTGATGCACTATTATTTAGTAACCTTTTTCCAAAATAATCACGCCTAAGACTTGTTGTGCAGTCCTGTGTTGTATTGGTCTATTCATTTTAACTAGAAAATAAGTAATTTTTACAGCTGTTGATAGATAAATCACGTCTGAAAATGTCTCCTGTAGCTATTCAAAACAAGCGTGAAGTTCTCAGTTCAGCAGTGCTAAACTCACCGTGTTTACTGACAGTCAAAATGACAGCTGCGGTAGTTCCAGGTGTAACGTATCCTATCTCCAAACGTTTCTGCAACCCTGGGTCTGCTGATGGGTTGAGATGTTTGATATATATTTAGGAAAAGAAAATAAAAGCACAGGAGAAAAATGCATTTAAAAAACATGATTCGCCAAAAAATACCGCTCTGGTAGTTCTAGTGTTAATAAAGACTTTTGCAGGGACATTCTAAACGCTTAACGTGGCTTAATGTACTGAAGAATGGAGCTACAAAGTCCAAATTTGGCACGATATTAGTCCATAAAGAGTACAATATATGATATAAAAAATGTTCCTGTATATGAAGAGGAAATATATATATGTAAAACACACGTTAAAACTCGTTTTCCCATCAAAAAAACGAGCTTAACGTGGCTTAATGTATCCAAATCTGTTGCTATTAACTGCAAACTTGACACAATGTTACTTGTCCATCAGAGGGAACTATCCATATATTTAGTGAAAACAGTTTGTAAAACACCTTGTCAACAGGTAAGCATACATTTGACAGCGTAAAGCTTTATTAAGTTCAAGGGAGTGCTGCATAGATGTTAATATAAATATGAATTCACAAGTGAGCCCCCCAGTGTTATTGTATTATTTTACTGCCAGGTAGCTTGATATATATATATATATATATATATAATATATATAGTATATATATAATATAATATATAGTGAGAGCTAGTGACGCGCAGCGTTGGCTCAAGGCTCAAAAGGTATTAATATATTAAGTAATGATATATTACGAAGTAATGTAGCATATTTAAAAAAAACAAAAACAAACAAAAAAAAAAAACTTGTATTTAAGAATTTGTAATTATTTTTAGATTCTGAAGCTATTGGCCAATATGCAGAATCACTCATTTCAATTTTTACTGTTTAGTTTAGAAATGCAAAGAAGCGTTCCTAAATACCCGGAAGTGTTGTGACTAGTGACGTTTTTGTTGAGTCAACGTTTAACAGTACCGTTGAATTTAGGTACGCACGCAATATGTACCCAGGTGCTTGTGAGAGATATTGGGGTTCATATATAGAGGCTGTACGCCTTTAAGAAGAAAGACGTGATGGGATATAGTCAACGAAAGGCAATACATTATTCAAGTTCTTTGTCGTATTATATTTAAGGTAAGACAAGTTTTTCCGTTAAAAGTGCTCCCGGCTATAATGTTCTGACGCCTGGCTGTGCAGAATTCCTGGGGTGAACCCTGGTCCTTACCATTTTTTTTTTTTTAACTCTGAAATAATTTGAGTCATTTCTAACATAAATAACATGATTTCACATTAAAAATATACAAAAAATGTATGTAACTTCGATCAATGCGATCTCTTCCTTTGTTCCCCACTACGGTCTCTATTCCTTAGCCATGTGTTTTTTTTAGTCAAACTACTATGTTGCAGTCTGATTCTCCAAACTGCAAAAAATACACCTTGATGGCCTCCCATTTCAACAGGCCTTTCAACTGCTGCAGAGGCTTAACTAGTGGACAAGGACAGCCAAAGCACTCTTACTGCAAAAATCTAACAGGACTTCAGGTGCTCGAATTTTTTTGCACTGCATGAAATTAAAAACTTTTAAAACCAAACCTCCTATGTCAAATTCGAGTGCTTTCATATACATTTTTGCTACATTGTACGAGACATGGCAGTTACAATTATCTGTGGTTCTACTTTTAACTTTTATTTCTGTCCATTCCAGTTGCTTCTATACCACACCATAAAGGTAAAGTCATCCCTGTTTTGCTGCTGTTTAAGCAGCTATTGTGGTGCAGAAAAAATAAAGAAATAAAAAATACAGACTACTGTAATTCTTTTTTGGAAGAGATGAAATGCTTGTGCACAAGGCCAGTACCTAATCCCTATGTTTTTTGTGTTTTACATTTAATTAACAACAGATGGCTTGGCTTTATGTAAGATGTTGTTATCCGATGTGCTTTGACATCTTGGACAGTGTAGATATTAACTTTTGTTTAACCCTAGAGCACAATGTTCCCACATGTGAAATACTAGGACCTCTATTATGTCATAGAGGTTTATTTGCCCCAATCATGTTAGATCTGGGTGGGTTTTATTTTAATTTCTTTTGTTAATTTTATGGCTGCTCTTAACTTTGGAAAATACTAGAAGCTTAAGGCGTATTAGCAGTGAATAGGGTTCAAATGCAGTTGAATGGGCATGGAGATTTAACTGCTCCCTCTATGTACACAGTATTTTGAGGTATGTTTGTAGAGCAATATGGAGACACTGGCATTAGACACTCTTTTTGCTATTGCATCTCCAATGTTGATATTTTAATACTGTATTGTTATTGAAGTATGCAGGGCATGTTTAAACATAGGGGGTAATACAGTTTAAAACCAATACATGTTGTACCATAAGTACCTTTTAAATTTTTCAGACTTTGCCTGTTGGATAGTGTTGCCGGAACTGGAGGAATGAGAACATCAGCCACATTACAAGATTCTGAATTTCCAGAGAGAAACTCTTAATAGCTGCACCTGGTTAAAGCAACACATATTATTCAACAGTTACTGAAATATGGTGCTTAAATTATCATCCAAAATGCATTCACTATAAAGTCTGCACTATATTTATAATGCCAGTATGTCTTTTGTGCTTTGCATTAAATTCAGAACTCCAAACGGTGCTCTTCTACTGCCTAAGTGGTGTCACACACAACAATGCCCAACAAGAACACAGCTGAGTTTGGCAACACTGGCTGGCAGTTGAGCCTTAGCTGAAGAATCTTTTTGTTGAGCAAAATTCACTATTGCAGAATTATGAAATCAAATTCCTTGACAACATACCCATTTCTAAATTTAGAGGCTGTGCTGTACTGTATGACAAGGGAAATATAAGTTACAGCATGAACTAAAATGTGGTCCCTGAATGGCTGAGAAGCCATTTTGAAATGTAGGAATTTTAACAAGGAAAGGCAAATATCGCTACAGTACACAGAGCAAAAATGTGTAATTATAATACTGTAGGACATGTTTTGCTTTAATTTAGACACACACACATATATATAGTAACAAATGCCAATCGCACCTAGTGAATTAGACAAGATCATTTCCTAATACTGTACCAAAATAGTGTGAGCAATTCTCTGCAGTCTGTTTCTGTTTTAATTGTATCATACATTCCATAGACATCAATTAAGGCTACTATATTACTGCTCTTCAGGAAAGAATTATACATTTTCCTTGTAGCATTGTAATTCTCTGGAGCATCCAATGTTTCATGTAGCAGGTGCAGTTTATCCTTCATCAGGTGTTTCCAGTAAATCACTGAGTAAAACTGTAAATTTTTCCTTTTCCTAACGAAAAATAATAAAGTAGTATTTTTAAGAAATTGTCTTAATCTATTACAGACATGTAAATATGAATGATTGCTGTACATTCAGCCAGAAGAGCACTGGAAAACAGATCTGAAATTAGTGAGCAGATTGGATAGTGCATTAAAAAATATGTATGAAATGGGGCTGGATATCAAAAGGGCTTACAGGTGCCATCCTTATTTTTTATTATGAATAGAATCACAATCCAGAGACAGAATATACCATGGAATTCAAATCAGTCATTTAAAAGAAAAAACTGATTCTAAGAAACTTATTTGTTTTTAAACATGTCCTAAAACAACTCACTTCATCTGTAGTTTGTTTTGTTAAAAAACAAAATAATATCTAAGTGTCTATTAAGCATGTGTTACGTGTTCAAGGAGACCAGGTCGAGAAGACTGGTCTTTCTTGGATTTCCACAAAAACTGGAAAAATAAAAGATGCATTTACAAAATACTCACTGTACAAGTTACTTACAGTAGTAAACAATAGCTCATCTACTGTTAAAGGTGTCATTAGGGTTGGGGGCAATGCTCTCCTTCCTCCATCTGCAAAATTCATTTAAACTAAACATTTCATTACCAATGACCAAACTACATCAACCATTTTTTTTCTGCCCAAATAACTAAAGTATACATAGTCATTACTTCTTAATTAATGCAATCTGTTAAATTAGACATCAACTAAAACTTTTTTTTATTATTTATTTATTTTTTTTCCCGGCAGTAACATTGATAACAAAAACAGATAAGAAAATAGCCTTAATTGATTTTTAAACAGATTTCAATGGGGGCATGTATCTACCAAATCCAGCTTTGTCATGTAGGTCCTCCACGTAAAGTTTGGCCACTGGACTGATGAACTTAAAACAGAGCTTTTCCATACCCCTTTGTTTATTTCTGCCATAGACAGCTGTAAGACCATAAGCATGTCGTCTGCACAGCAGATAGTGGTCCTTTCAGACCCAAAAACTGACATTCTCTTCTGAACACGTTTACCATTGTTTGTAGATTCTGTTGAAGGGACGGCATCATTATTCCTGAAATTGAAAACAAAACCAACATTGCCCCTTAGTTTGGCTCCGAGGATTTTTAACTATCGTCTCTAGGGCAAAGCGCTGCGTGGAGAATGCCTTTGGAATACTGGCAAGCCACTGGCAGAATTTCTAGAGACCAATTGGACTTGATGCAGAAAAAGTAGAAATATTACCACTGACTGCATGTGCTTTGCACAATTACTTGAGGAGCAACTCAACCAGAAGTGTGCTTTACACTCCACCTAGAAGCACTGACCAAGAAGATGTAGGGACAGGTCAAATCATTTCAGGTTCATGGAGAGAAGATGGTGCCTTGAATTCTTTTCTGCATCTACAAGCAACCAAAAGCAAACATGCATCATCTAATGCAAAGGAAATTAGAGAAAAATACAAACATTATTTGAATTCTACTAGAGCTGTGAGCTGACAGCTTTGAGCAATCACTTAAGTTATAGACCAATTGGATTGCTAAATGTCTACATAATAGTACTACTACTACTACTACTACTACTACTACTACTGCTACTCCCCTTGCCATCGGCGTCGAGGAGGACCCTGTACGCGATGATGCTCCACACCCTCCACTTCCCCGCCCTCGTCTCCCGCCGAGACACCACTTGGTGGGAGACCCTCCGACCGCCGGAGGGCGTCGGTCCCCAGTGGGAGGCCCTGTATTCCCCGCTGGTCTCCAGGGGAGCTGGGGACCTGGGATGGAGGGTCCTGCACGGAGTGCTCGCGTCGGGAGAGATCCTGCGTCACTTTACCGACTCGGACTCCGCATGCCCTTTCTGCGGACAGTCCGAGTCGGTGGCTCACATTTATTTTCTTTGCGCCAGAATGCAGCCGTTCTTCCTGCTGCTCAAGGACCTCCTGCTGCAGTTCTGGCTGCATTTCTCCCCCACCCTCCTCATTTTCGGGCACCCTGTTCGTGGCTCCAGCAAAAAGAGAGACCTCCTCGTCAATCTGCTCCTGGCTCTTGCTAAACTGGCCATTTACAAGACTAGGAAGCGTAAGATGAGCGGGGAAGGTCTCTTTGACTGCGGAGCCATGTTCAGGGCCCTCGTCCGTTCGAGGATTAATTTAGAGCACGCCCACGCAGGGTCTGCTGGCGACATGGCATCGTTTGTCGACGAGTGGACTCTAGGGGGCGTGCTCTGTACCACCTCCCCGTTTTCTTTGAATATTTAATTTACAGTCCTTTTTCAACCGGTTTCTGTTTAATTAGTTAAGGTCTGTCCTTTTTAGCACCCCCAAGGGTGTTAATTTGAATTTTTTTCCAGCTGTCTTTGGACAGCTGGTGTAGTCCCGGCAAACGGGCCTTAAATAGGACTACTACTGCTACTACTACTACTGCTACTACTAGTAATAATAATAATAATAATAATAATAATAATAATAATAATAATAATAATAATACATAAAAACGGTTTATTTTTTATAATGCTTGAATACACAGTAATGTGCACAGTTTAATGCAGGGGTCTCCAATCCTGGATCCTGGGTCTCCTAAATTAATTGGACCAATTATGCTTCTGATTACTTAATTAGTCCAATTAAATAATTTACGGTACAGTTGGAACAAAAACAAGAGGGACACCGGGCCCTCCAGGACTAGAATTGGAGACTCCTGGTTTACTTTAATTAGGGCTTCTGGTTTTTGGTATTTTCGTGGTGTTTCCCTACTCACCTAGGTTTCTTTATTAAAATTGAGAAATGTGTTAACTGTAAAATGAGTTACATTAGTAACTGGTGATTCTTCTTATGGATTGGTCTTTTAAACGTGATTTGAATGTGATTGAAGTTGCACTGCTGTAGTTTGATTAGGAACTGGGGGAATGATGATTAAATAAGGTTTGCCAACACTTATTTATTTTAAATTTGATAAGTCAGTCATTGAAAGGAAGTGCTACACTGTTTTCACAGGTGAGAAACACAAAACTGGGACAGTTTTAATTATTATTTACCAATGTTAAATAAAATTAAAAGAAAACATGACGGTAAACAAAATATACAAATAACACATTTTTTTATTGTTATTAACAATAATCAGTAATGCCTGAATAGGGATCAAATGAATTCGTAAAGAAGAAAACACCAAAAACCAGAAACCCTAACCCTGTCTAATGTTAATCAAGTCATCACTTCCCGTCTTATTATTTAGTAGTTATTTAGTGTTTTGTCTGTAGTACATTGTACTACTTAAAAAAAAAAAAAAAAAAAACATCATGTGTAACATTGTACAAATACAACTAGGTGACAACAGTTACCCTTCAATTGTGCCTGCTTCACTCTCCGTTAAAATGGGGTTCCACACATACTATACCCCCAAGCTTCACAGTACGGGTTAGGCCTTACCATTTTTTTTTTGACTCTGAAATAATTTAACAAAGCAATAACATGATTTAACATAAACAATATACAAACAATGTATGTAATTTAAACCATTCGATCAGTGCGATCTCTTCGTTCCCCACTGCGGTCTCTTCGGTAGCCATGTTTTTTTTTTGTTTTTTTTTAGTCAGTGTCTAGAGGTCACGTGATGTAAATATGGATCATGATTGGTTGTTTCACCGCAGTTGCCAGGAACGTTGCAACAAAATCAGAATGAAAATCAACATGGAGGAACGTGTTTGACAATGCTCAATGGCAACTAGTTGCTTCAACCATTGCCTGAAGCAGTTGCGTGAAAGTTGCCTCGTGTTACATTGGTTTTAGGGATTACACCCGGGGGAATTACGCGCTGTGTAATTTTACTCATACAACGCATTACCTGGAATAGGCGCATAATAATAAATAATATTGCCGTTAACAAAGAAGCATCTTGTTGACCTTTTTTAAAGCTTCCTTTGACAGGTACGAGTGGTGTGATGAATAGAATGATTATCCAAACAGTTATTTCTCCCAAAACATCTGTGTTTTAAATAATACAACAAAACAGAACCACCCCTCTATCAGCAATGGTATCGGGGGGAACACAGCTGGTTTGCAAACCAAAACAAAAAGTACATTTCTTTATAAATCCCCAATCCACTGTCCCGTGCATGAAAATGTGCTCTTACATCCGCGGGGGGGGGGGGGGGGGGGGGGGGGGCTGGTGTCGTGAGGTGAAGGTAGTGCTCTGGTGAAGTGGGCTGGCTCCGTGGCTTCAGTCCCCAGCTCCTTACTCGTCCTCTATAAAGACACAAAATGCACACACAAGAAAGCACGTAACAAAACAAAACAAACAAAACCCGCTCCGGCTGGTAGTTACGTTTCTCAGCGCAAGGCAGCATACTGACATAGCTGCTTCCCCTTGGTACCCACATATTCCTCCCTGCAATCAACCCGTTGCCATGGTTTCTCCAATAGAGAGCCGTCCCGCAGCTGATTGCAATAGAGTCGTTCCGGGTTCTTATAATATTCCGGGTTCCCCTAATATGGTCACCTTCCGGTTTCCACCTACCGTCCAGGTGGCCCATTGAGTAGGCAGTGTACCACTATTCTTACACAGCACCCTTTCTAATCAGGAGGAAGATTTACAACATTAATCCTTTCTCTATCACACTTCCCCACATTGTCTAGATCAGGGGTGCCCAATCCTGGTCCAGGAGGACTGGTGTCCCTCCTGGCTGTTGTTCCAGCTGTCCCCTAACCCCTAAATTGCTTAATTGGACCAATTAAGCTTTTAAGAAGTGCTTGATTGGTCCAATTAAGTAATTTAGGGGACAGTTGGAACAACAGCCAGGAGGACATCGGCCCTCCATGACCAGGATTGGGCATCCCTCGTTTTCTGAGTCAACATAAACTCCTAGGTCTTTTTCATAGATTCCTGCTTCAATTTCAGTATCTCCCATATGATATTTATAATCCACATTTGTATTGCTTGCGTGCAGTACCTTATACTTTTCTCTGTTAAATGGCATTTGCCACGTGTCTGTCCAGTTCTGAATGCTGCATAGATCACTTTGA
This sequence comes from Polyodon spathula, assembly GCF_017654505.1. Classification (NCBI taxonomy): domain Eukaryota; kingdom Metazoa; phylum Chordata; class Actinopteri; order Acipenseriformes; family Polyodontidae; genus Polyodon; species Polyodon spathula. The sequence goes on along the minus strand of NC_054540.1, from coordinate 25,840,569 downwards.
ATGACCTTTGCTGCTGCAACAGTGTTTGCCAATCCTCCTAATTTAATAAATTTGCTTACTATACCAGAATCTAAGTCATTAATGTAGATTAGGAGTCTCAGAGGACCTAAAACTGATCCCTGTGGTACTCCGCTGGTTACCTCGCTCCATTTTGAGGTTTCTCCTCTAATCAATACATTTTCTACATGTTAACTACACCCTAATCCATGTGCATGCATTTCCTTGAATCCCTACTGTGCTCATTTTGAGAATTAATCTTTTATTCGGAACTTTGTCAAAAGCTTTCTGGAAATCTAAATAAAGCATGTCATGTGCTTTGCAATTATCCATTGTCGATGTTCCATCCTCAAAAAAATTAAGCAGGTTAGTTAGACACGATCTCCCTTTCCTAAAACCATTCTGACAGTCTCCCAGGATACTGTTACCCCATATGTAATTTTCCATTATTGGTCTTTAGTTACCTGGTTCTGTTTTGTCTCCCTTTTTGTAATTTTGTATTTATTGGTCTTTAGTTACCTGGTTCTGTTTTGTCTCCCTTTTTACGTTTATCTGTCGGTACAACCCCTGTGTCAGGAGATTGTTGCATGATCTTGGTTAGCGGTTTGTAATAACTTCTTTAATTTCTTTGAGTACTATTGGGAGGATCTCATCTGGCCCAGGGGATTTGTTTAAATAGTCCCTTTAATACTTCTGCTTCTGTTATACTAAAGTTATTTAAAACTGGATAGGAACAGGTCAACATATGGGGCATGTTGCCAATATCCTCCTTTGTATAAATTATGAAAGTAATCATTTAATATATTTGCAATTTTTTTTCTTTGTCTGTGATTTTGCCATTTGTATCTCTTAGACATTTTACCTCCTCTTTGAAAGTTCTCTTGCTGTTATAATATTGGAAAACATTTTTGGAATTGGTTTTAGCCCCCTTAGCAATGGCCATTTCTATCTCTCTCTTGGCCTTTCTAAGTTCTTTTTTTAATTGAGTTTGCAGTTCCAAGTACTCTTTCTGTGTACTTTGTTCTTGATCACTTTTAAGCGCTCTGTAAAGTGCCTTTTTTCTCAGATTTTTAAAAAAATTGATCTATTAAACCATTTTGGCAATTTTGTTTTAGATTTAAATTTGTCTACTTTTGGGATGTAATTGTTTTGCGCCTCTAGTACTACGTTTATAAATAAATGGCCATCCTTTTTCAGTGGATGTTTTCTCTATTTTAATCCAATCTACATCTGTTAGTCTCTGTTTCATACGTGCATAGTTTTCCTTTCCAAAATTGTAAACTTTAGCTTTAGTCGTTACTTTTTGGGTGATAAAAAGCACTTCAATTGAGACCATGTTGTGGTTTGAGTTTGCCAATGATTCTCTGACCTTTGTTTTAGTTATTCTGTCTTCGTTATTTGAAAAGACTAAATCAAGGCATGCCTCCCCTGTAGTCGGTGCCTTGACAAATTGCATTAGGAAGCAGTCATTTGTCATTTCCACCATTTCAATTTCATCTGTCGTGCTCCCCACCAGGTTTTCCCATTAATATGGCTTCTCCTTTGCTGCATGCATTTCTAATGTCATTGTATAACAGATTATTTTGCTCGGTGCCTGAATTTGGCGGCCTATAGCAAGCCCCTATTATTATGCCCTTGGATTTTTTGTCCATTATACTCACCCATATTGATTTAACACCTGGGCTTCAAGACTTTTTTTGATGTATAGAGCTACCCCTCTGCCTCTTCAGTCCTGCCTGTCTTTCCTATACAGTTTTTAATGACTGATATTATATTTGTCTCCATTACTCTCGGATATCCAAGTTTCTGTAACACCTATCACATCGTAGTTACTTGTTAGTGCAGTAGCTTCAAGTTCTAACATTTTGTTTCTGAGACTTTCTGACAGCATTTAGATAAATACATTTAATGGCTATATTACCTGAGTTGTTGTCTTTGTTTTGATATAGCCTCCCTACTGTTTTTTTGTTGACTTCTCCCCCTTTCTAGTTTTAAATACTTTTGAACCTCCTTGAAGATCCTTCTCCAAGTAGATTGGTTCCCTTTTTATTTAAGTGCAGTCCATCTTGCCTATATATAGTCCTTGTTGTAGAATGTGATCCAATGTTCAAGGAAGGTGAAGCCTTCCTGTGTGTATCACGATTTCAGCCGTGCATTTAGATGATTTATTTCCAGCTGTCCGTATGGTTCTTTGTAAGGTGCTGGCAGTTTCCCAGAAAATACCACAGTTTTGGTCTTGTCTTTTAATATCATTCCTAGATATCTGAATTTGTTTTGCAGAGATTTGGGCCAGTCTCTTCCAATGTTGTTTGGGCCTCCCTTATTTTTGCTTCTGGACATCACTGTTAATAGAGTCGTGGATGTTGTTCCTTTCGTTATCTTGATGTTGGTTTTGATCATCTACATCTTGAAGTGGCTCAAATTTGTTTGTTTTGATTTTTGGTGGTTGTGTTTGACTAAGTTTATTTTTTTCCCTGCCTCTGCCTACCTGAACCCAGCTGTTTTGACCCTCTTCTATCTCCCTGGTGGCTTTCAGTCTGTTAGGTGTGCAGACTTCCAAGAATTGTGGGTGTGCCAGCTCCTCAAGATCCTGTTGCTGCCTCATTTCCTGCAGTTCCATTTCTAGCATACTTACTCTTTTAAGCAAGTCGTGGATCGTGCATCACTTTACACACACTTGGTTTAGCTCTGCTGGGTTTTCTCAGATTTCCCACATTATGTAGGTATCACAGACTACTGGCTTGAAGGCCATGTTGTTATTATTATTATTATTATTATTATTATGATGATTTATTTATTTATTTATTTATTTATTTATTTATTTATTTGTATGATTTTGCAGCTGTCAACCTGATTTCAAACTGTTTCTAACTGCTCTGCACTTTTCAACAAAGTAATTTCATATAATGTCGCTCCCGGGCTGTCGCTGTTAAAACTGCCTTGCTTTTGTGTGTGTTGGTTCGTACTGTTAGCTCTGCCCCTCTTCTTGTCAGAATGGTGCCAAATTTGAATCAGCTGCTCTGAGTTCAGTGCTTCTAACTGCTCTGCACTTTTCAACAAAGTAATTTTATATGATATTGCGCTGCGGAATGGGGGTTGCCACAGCTTGAAACATTTCCAAAGGGGGGCCCAGCAAACAAAAAGTTTGAAAACCCCTGCACTAAAATGTCGGTCCTCGCTGATTATGAAGAACTTACCAGAACATGCACTGACGAATTGTGTTTTGTCATCACATTTTAGCCAGCCAATCTTTAAATTCTGTCTTTAGCCAGTTTTCTTTAAATGTGCAGTTTCTGAAGTGTGTTTTCTTCTTAGGAGGTGTGGAATCTCCAGCACAGGTATTACGATTATCCTCGCCACTCTCCATTGGCAATTTTTTAAAAATTTCTCCTACCGACTCTCACACCTCTTTACTCTAATGCTGACTCTCGTGGGCACGGGAACCTGCATGTCTGACCTGAGTGTGTAAGAGGACACATGGTAGTATAGTGAATTGATTGAAAGATGCCAATGATTGATATATATATAAAGGCTCATGTTTGATCGAAGGTAAGTCTTAATTAGTTTCAATTTTGAGAAGCTATGCTCAGCTGTAGCTACTTTGACAGGCAATGTCAGTAAGACCCTTAAATCAATGCATGTGTTTAGGAGCACCTCAGACAATCTGTTCTCTACAAGAAACTGCAGTGCTTCTAAAGAAGTGCATTTCTTTGATAGAAGATACATTAGATCTTCTGTTGCTATTTATGTCTTGCACGGCAAGCTTCAAGTTCATGCAGCTCTTTTGGTTCTCTTTTTCATTTTCATTGGCTAGTGATGTTAGGTTATAGGGAAATCCTATTGTGTTGCTGTGATCTTTCAGTTGATTGAATCGTTCATTCAGCTGGGACAGTGTCACATCTAATAACCGGATAAAAAACTCTGTTTTGAGTTTTTGTTTGGGATCTGAGATTGCCTCATCCTGGGCCTCATAATCAAACTGGCGCCTGGCTCTCCTGACTCTGGGCTGGGGAAGCTCTTTACATACTTTGGGTTTGTCAGCTAATTCACTAGTATCTGAGACTGCCTGTTCAAAACCACTTTGTCTGTAATTTATTAGCACAGTTTGCACACTGTCTAGTAACAGAACAGCACCATTGATGTGCATGCCTGGATCTTCCATGAGCTCGCTGATTTTGCTTACCTCAGATAAGACTTTGTGCCACACAACTAAACACACAAGGAACTGAAAGGATTCCAATTCTTTTATAATGGATTCCGCTTCTGAACAAGTGACTGGATCTTTAACTGTAGTTGCAACTTCTCGCAAAGCAGTACACACCATTTCAACTTGATCCCGTACAGCTTTAACCCTGTCTATTCATGCCTCCCATCTAATATCAAAGAGGGTTGACTGTGATTTGGACATGAGAACAGAGAATGCTCCATGTTTGAGTTGAGGCTGCAAACAGAACATATATGCATTGAAGGTAGCCAAAGAATAATTTTGCTGCTACGAAAGATTTTGCAGCATCACCGATAACCAAGTTTAGGCTATGGCAGCTGCAGGAAACAGAAAAAGCTCAGGGATTAATGTTGAGCACATGTGCTTGGACACCACTGTGCTGTCCTTTCATGTTGATGCCATTATCTTAGCCCTGACCCCTGCAGCCAGCCAGAGGGATTCGTTTTTTGTCTCAAGTAACTAAGAAATGCCTCAGTTAGACCTAAGCCAGTTGTCACGTCTGCATTCAGAAAACCAAGAAAATATTCCTTGATGCTCACATTGCCACCCTCAATATGGACAATGCGGAAAACAATTGACATGGCTTATGTCAGGAGTACAGTCTAAAAGTACTTGGCCATCTTGATCTGGTTGATAATTTCCTCAAATACCTTGCTGCTCATCAGCTGTATCAACTCATTTTGAATGTGCTTTCCAAGGTAATGACAGGCCAGGTCTTTACTTCTGATCCATTGTGCTTGCTCTTGCATCAAAGTGTCAACTTCGCTAGAAGCTCAAGAAGTTAAATGATGCTCTGAGCTACAAAAAAACCTGCAGCAAAAACAGAATAAAGCATCTTCTCTGATAGAATACAACAGCCAGGTGCGACGTAATCTTTCTCCATTAGGCATCTTTCTATAATAGTTGTCAGGTGTAAAATGACGATTGTGCTGGTACATTTCCTGATGTATGAACTGATTAAAGCTTATACAATGAATTGCACATTTATAAACAACAAATTATGTGTTTGTGAATAATCTTTGTTCCAGTGCATTAGAATTAGGTATTTTAAACAAGAAATCCAGTAGGCATTTATTCTAAAATTTCCATTCCTCAGTATTGAAATTCATTATTCTGAGCTAAAAAAAAAACTCATCCCCGATTGTGCATCTATAAAAATTCCTGGTCCTTGGTTCTGAATCCCCTCTCTCCGATTTCTGACTATTCTTATTTTCATGCGGTTTCAAGTCTCTACAATGCATAATTTCTGTTTCATAGACCCAGACAATTAGGGCAATGCAAACCAGACAGAATGTACTAAATATGGCAGCAGTGACAAATGTATTTTTTTTTAAAATATTGTTCAGAAGCAGCTGAAAATGTGGTGTGATGCTACCAATTCAATGTTTCTAATTCCCTGGGATAAATATGTAAGGAGGGTGGTGAAAAGACTACGGTCTAAGGTCCTGGCACCAAGGTAATTTAGTTGCTGTATGCAAACACTCACAAAAATATATTGTAATGTAACTCTTTTTTTTTTTAATATGGGAAAAATATATATCTTGATGATTTCTGCAGTTTTAACATCAACTTCTTCTACTGTGAAGGGTTGTAATGAATTGTTCTCCAGTCTTGATACTGAGCTGCCAGTAACATGCTTAGTGCTGGGATGAACATCTTTTTTAATGTTAGAATATTCTTTGAAAATTCAATCTATAAAAATCTATACTTGGTACCAAATTAAATGAAATTACCCCCAAAAATTTGAGAAACAGATGTAATTTATGCTATGATTTCCTTTGCATGATATATTTTTCATGCAGTGATTTGAGGTCTGTTAATGGAATAAAATAAACATTACTATACCATTTTAAGATTTGTATTTACTGTTTAATCTTTTATAGTCCTAGTTGTTACTTTCCACACATCTGTTGCCTCCATTGTGCAGAAGAAACACTGCACTTCCATCCAAAAAGTACTAAGGTTAATCAGAAAATGAAATACTGTACTGCAGGTCAGCCATTGATGAAGCAATCCCCTTGCTGTTTCTGTGAGCCAAGATGTACTCGACCACCTGGGCTGGAGGCTTTTGCAGTGGTTAAATTCTATAGGCCCCAGAGCATTTTGTTGGACCATAGGATTCATATTAAAAGAGGAGGATTATGAAGTGATTCACAGTTAAACCTGATCTGAAAAGTATTACAAGCCCAACATGGTCATCTGAGTTTAAGGGAGAGATCGGGTCCAGCCATGTGATAGCTTTAACATGCTCTCTGTTAAAGTACAAAGGGTGGGGTGTCTTTTTTTTTATTTAAGTTTCCAGCAGGAAAATGTTTTATATATTTTGTTACTTAAATCAAAGCAAAACATGTACCAGACAATGTTTAGTTCCATGCACCGCACTGTTGCTCCTAAAGAAATAGGCAAGCTTTAGTGTTGACCCATTCCATTGAGAATCCTTAATAACATTGTCAAAGTCAATTCAGATATTAAACAAAATAACATTATCAAAGTCAATACAATTATTTAACATTCTTCCAGTCTGGCAAAACATTTCAAACATGTGCCAGGAAGTGCAGCATTTGTTGCAATAAAACTCCTTTATTAAATACATGGCTAACCCGGAATACATGATCATTCATTCTTTAGAAACTAGGCTTAAAAATGTAAGCAAGTTGTTCAATTTGCTCTTTTATTTGTTACAAGAAGAAAATTAAAAAAGTGAAGGATACCACCAGAAAAATAAGTGAATGTTTTCCAAAATTTGTTGCATCCTAATATCTCTACTTTATATACTGTGTGTCATAAATGTTTGTCTTTTTTTTGCCTAGACTAACAGCTTGGGGAGGAGAAGAACATGAAACAAGATGCAGTGTTAAGTGCCAGTTACACAGTGGAGTGTCAGGGTTATGTCCATGTGGTAGAGTTCAGTCCCTTTGAAAGTGGTGCTGCACATGCCCTCCTAGCCTATGGCGGAAACCACAATGTTGTGGTGGGAACATATAGATTCCAGGTTTGTACTGTACTGCGTTTGTGTCTTCATCAGTGTTCAATAGAAATAAACACCTCAAACATATCCTGATTTAAATCAAACCTATGGAACAGCCATAATCTTTGATTTATATTTGTACCATTTAAAAAAAAAAAAAGTTTTTTCACTTTAGTTGCTTGTTCTCATTGCTGGTATTATTTCAGACATTAAGTCACAATGATTCCCTCACCCCTTTCTTTCACGAAAATAAGGGATAACCTTTACTTAAAAAAATTAATACATTTTTTCACCTCTGGAATTACACCATGTAGGAGGAGGACACAAAAGTGGATCGCATTGAATACACAACTCAGCGTATGTTCCACCATGGAAGTTTGTGTGGATGCTATTGCTTGGAGCCCGGAGTCATTAGATGCTCTTCTGCAGATAGAAAGCTGAGGATTTTAACATCAGATCTTAAGGACAAACATGAGGTCAAGGTAACCAGAGTAGATAATAATATTAGTAATACAACTGAACTTAAACGTGATTACCCTTGGAAATGTTTTAAAACGTTAAATTGAGATTTAATGTGGAAAACATGCATTCTCTAACAAAATATACCTGTCTAAAACAAGTGGACTGTCAGCAAGGCCAGTCAAATAGAGTGCTTATTGGATCACCAGCATGTCAAAAAACAAAATACAGAATGTTGGTTTTTCATGAAAGAAAATGACAATTATTGAAATGGAAAATCACTGTGCCTACACAGATCCATGATACGTTGTTGATCTCTTCAAACCAAGTTTAGTACATTTCTTTTAATTGAGTGAAGGGATGGAAAATATTAAGTTGGGTTTGCTTGCCATATTCTATTGTCTGAAAAAGTATAATCTTTTGTTTTAAATTTCTAGCAGTGCCCGATGTTTCACGTTGCAGTTCCAAGAACTTTATAGTTTGCCCTGTGTTTCATGATTGTTGTGACATGTCCTTTCGATTGAGATTTGAGTGGTTCGATGAATTGACTCAGGGGACTTCAGTAGCAGGAAACAATCTGTTCAGTTGGCCTGCTGCCTTTTTGGATTAAATGAATACTTTACACCAGTGGATTTAAACCTTTTTTTTTAAACTACCCCTTCTGTCTGGAGGTTTCAGCCCACGTATCCCTACTATTTTCGCTCGACCGAGTGATACCACAGTTGCAATAAAAGGCAAAATAATCTGATTAACAAATACATTTAAAAAATCCTGTTTATTTAATATATAATTTATGGGACTGACAAACTGCTGGGTTAAGACAGAATACCAAACAGTAGGCCTAATTCTAAAAATGATTAAATTACAAGTCTTTGGATGCACAGAATCAAAAGACAATATTTGGGAATCTCTTTCTGAATGCTTTCTATTCGCAAATATATTAGAAATATTCCAAAATACTATTTACTTACCATCTCATCAGCATAATTGTGTGCCTTTTAAAATTTTTGCAACATGAAAAAAACATTAACCTCAATATAAAACTATAATAACAAACAACGATACACGTTTTATTAAAGCCAACAAAAAAAAAAAGTATCCAAAGGTACTCAGGATAACTTTGTGTCGCTTTGCACTTTCTGTAGACTCTCGTTTTCGATTCTTTTGTTTTGGCTTGAGAAACGACACAGGATAATCTGGATGTGCTGATTCAAACACTGTAAACAATTCAACCAGCCTCTATTACTGTTACTAAAAATGCAGCTGTGCCTAGTAAATAAAACAAAAACCGTCAAAGTATGAGTATTGTGATTATTGTTTATGTTTATCAGAGCATTTATACTTAAAACAAAATGCAGCAACATTATGCTTCATTGATTTAGTATTCAATGATACAATGTTAAAAACTGCAGTTCATGAGCAACACAGAGTGCTCTATAGATTGACTTGCCAGGCGTCTGGTTCACCCTAACATCAGAGTGGAAATCCGCTTGATCGAAATCACTTAGATTGAAATCTATTTTTTCATTTCTCAGTTGTTCTTCATGCCTCCTATGGCCCTTAGAAGTACCCCCCTTCAAAGCTGATTGTGATTGGTGTTTTGATTTTTGTGGGCTTTCTTAGTTTTAAGGTCTTGAATGGGGAAACCTCATCGTGGCAAGATTTATTTGCAATTTTCTGTGAGAAAAAAATGTATATTTTTTGTTTATTTTTAGGTAAAGAAGGGTCACTCTGATTATATCAACGACTTGGTCTTTGATCCAAGGCAGGGTCAACAGATTGCTTCAGTTAGTGATGACCATACTTTAAGGTAAGTACAAAAAATGAATTTCCAAGTGTAGAAGCATCACAGTGTTATCCGCCCATAACCAAGTACTTGAAAAAACAACTTTAAACTTGATGGAAAGTCCAATACAACCAAGGTCCACAGTTTTAATAATTGTCAGAAGTAGGAGACTTAAAGTAATTGTAGCTAGCAAAATAACAATAAATGTCAGCCATTTTGCACTTCCATTAGTTACCTAGGTCTGAAACGTGCAGTTTTAAAAGAAACACGCAATAGCACACATGTATATTCATTTTAAAACATGATACTGGATACTAATGATTGAATGTGCATGGCTGAGACATTGCATTTGGCATTGACCTGCTTAGTGTGAGGAATGTCCTCCGATGTCCCTTGATTGCTCTTTAGTGCTGCAGGCCAAGTCTACCCAACAATGCTGTACTGATAGAAGTGGCTTCTTTCAAGATGGCAATGCACCATCCACTGTGCCAGAGTTGTTGCATGAGTGGTTTGAGGTGCGTAACAGAGACGTCTGAAAACTTCCATGGCCACCACAGTCTGATTTCGCATGTTTCGCATGAACTGGAACAACGCTTTCATCATCATGATCCTCTATCTACCTGTCTGTTCCAATTGCGTGACATTTTATTGACTGCATGGATTAACATTCCTCAAGGCATCTTTTAGACTGTTGTGGAGTCTATTGCCCTAATAAAGTGAGCAGGCAGTGTTTACAGAGTTTAACATAATACAGTCCTGTATGACTAATCTTTTACGAGTACCAATAGAAAGGTTTCTAATTCCTCATTTCTTGCTTGGAATGTATATCCCATTCAGAAGAAAAGGTACTTTAAAGAACTGCAAGAAACACAAGTACATGCCTGTTTGATTTTAAAGGGATATGGAGGCTATATTGCACTTAAGGCAGGGTGGGAAAACAGGCACATTTGGGCTTTGAATGTTTTCTGTTCTTTATTAATGGTGCAGAAACCACTGACACAGCTCTTCGAATGTGAAATTTAAAACTAAGCATAACACATACAAACGATACATGTTGGAATTGCACAAGTGCGCTGGAAGTTAGTTTTTTTAAATAATTGGTTAAATATGGTCATCCAATTTACCTTTTCATCTTACTCTGAGTTTTTTCCTACGGGCTTACTAGCACACCAGTTAAATGCTGCTTTGTAGTCAAGCAGAGTGGAAAAAGAGCCTATACTGTAGTTGTTTGTAAGTGGAAGTCCATTTATATTTCCTGGTTGCATTTGGTTTCTGTATTGAGACTACGTGATAGCATTAGCAGACATTACAAACCTGTAACAATACTGGAACAGCTGACGCCTAGCTTGGCTGTTCCTTTTTGTATAGATCAGCTTTCTAAATGGTTTACTTTAAACAAAACTAATGATTTTTGTGCATTGCTGTTGTAGGCAAGTAGCCCAGCATCAATGAAAAGCTCTTCTGTGATGTTTACTTACACTTTTCACCTGCTAGGAATAGAAATGTGCTGTGGTGCAGCCTAACCTTGCGGTTTTATTGGTGCTGTAGAGTTCAGGCAAGTGGATTAAAGCAGAATAGTTGCGTGTTTTTCTTTTTAATACGTCAGATGAAAGCACTGTGGCTTTGGTTTGGTTTTATAGATGAAGCTTCATATTGGCAGTATGGAAATAGGAAAATATAACCCATTACCGCCATTTCCAGATAACATAAACGTCAGTAAACTACATTTGCACATGGACATACAATTCCCTTTAGTGGATAGGCTCATTAAGAACAGCTGGTAAGATGACATGAACTTAAAAGTACATAGAGCTAACAGAATAATTTCAGTAAACCTTACCCAATATGAATGACGTTCACCTGTAATTCTTACATTTTCCTAAGTGAAAGATGAAAACAATATGCTAAACATGTATTTGATTTTGTTATTAGTACTAATTAACCAAATTCACTGATCACATCTTCCAGGTATTTCAATGATGCACTTCTGCCACATTGATCTATGTCAGAGGCCACATGAAAATGCTAGAGCTGTTCTAAGATGACCTTGAGGCAAGATGGAAAGTAGCATTAAAATGCATTGAAGGAACAGTCAGTACATTTAGTTCATTTGTAACAAAATATATATACCATTAAAAAACCAAACACATTTACCATAGCATATTTGTCTTTTGTATAGGAAAATGTGAGACCTACAAAATGATGGTAATACATAGTAGTCAAGATGTTGTGGATCTGACTTCAGAGTGCTGGAGGTGGCAGTGCCGTAATTGCTGCATTACGGTGTGTGTGTGTGTGTGTGTGTGTGTGTGTGTGTGTGTGTGTGTGTGTGTGTGTGTGTGTGTGTGTGTGTGTGTGTGTGTGTGTGTGTGTGTGTGTGTGTGTGTGTGTGTGTGTGTGTGTGTGTGTGTGTGTGTGTGTGTGTGTGTGTGTGTGTGTGTGTGTGTGTGTGTTTCCTGTGTGGGGTGAGTTATACCCCACAGGTAAGCCTGTGCCAAGCTGCTGCTTCCTAGTTAAAAACATATTTTCATAGATTAAGTGTTTTTTCAGCTTTATCTTAACACAGGGATACTGTGTTTTTTTGTTTGTTTTTTTTACATCTGAATCAGCTCAGATGAAGAGTGCCATGTCCTAGATGGATTTGAAAAACTACTGCAGGAAATGTGTGTGTTCAAATCAAGCTTGGGGTGATACCAAAGAAAATGCAACAAATTAAAATGAAGATTTGCAATTCCGGAAAACAAGTTAGAACTTTTAAGACTGATCAAGTTTAAAAGACAATGCTGGCCACATGGATAAAAGAGGAGATGCAAACAATAGGTTCAATATACCAGCTATTTTATGGAAATTAGTTTAGTTAAATGTAATAGCTTTGTGTTTTTCTGGTGATCCAAATTGTATTCTGATTAGAAAAAAAAAAAAAAAAGTGAAAGTTTTCTCACAAACTTAACTTTTTTTTGTTGACTTTAGAAGTGGTAATCAAGTACAGGTTCCAACCTAAAATCCCAGTTGCGAACTTTGTGTCAGCGATATTTTAATTGAATTAACAATGTGAATAGTTAAAGGTTCCTTAATGTGTCTTCTTTGGGATTGTTTGCTTTGAAGTTTGGACAGTGTGTCTATAAAATTCTTCAACATTTTAATTTACATTGGCAAGTAATATGCTTGCAGTTATTAATGAGGGGATCCATGTTATCTTTTCCTGCTCTTTATCGAACACAAAAACATCTCCAATGTAGGAATTCAGATTAGTTTCTGCATTTACTTTTCTCTAGTTTTAAAAAATAAATTTACATGGATCATAGCTGCTAATGATGCCCACTGATCCAGTGAACCTTTCAGCCAGATACTTCTGTTGACCTCATTGGACAATGTGGGATGGTGGAATGTAAAAAAATATGATTACGAGCACAGGGCAGCTGGATGAAAGGTCATAGATTTGGGTAAACTTTAGTTAGTTCATTCTCCGTACAGTAGCCTGTCTTTTGAGTGTCAGACATTGAGATACAGGACATTGGTGCCCATGTAACAGCAAAGTTCTTCATTCACTACACAGCAAAGTATTTCCTTTTAAATACTGCATGGGTTAACTCATATTGCCAAATATTGCTACAGGATTAATATGTTATTAAGGTGTAGCTGTGGAGGACTCCATAACAAATATTTGGGGAATATAGCTCAATTTGTCGATATAGGGTTACCGGATTATTATTTTTTTTATTCATAACCAATCTGCTGTCTTGGTTATCTTTGTAGAGAATTAGACCAGGCAGATTATGTTACTGTTCTATTTATTTTTATTTTTTTTCACGTTCTTGAAGTTGGACAGCTTTTTGGGAGGTGGTGAGGATCACTTACCAGATTATGTCAGCTTGAGTACAGGTTATTTAAGGTCAAGTTCATTTGGGTTCTTTCAAACAGGATGCACTGTATGCTACTGAAAAACAGCTGATCTTGTTATGAGATGGGGCCGGCAATGGGAAAGTGATTTGAAGTCTTCTCTTTCACATTTGGTAACCCAAGGCTGAACCCAGCATTTATTCCAAATGAACTGTTGCCCACTTTATAAAACCGCTAGACACTGTTGCTCATTTGGCTTAGCACAGTATATTCAAGAGGGCCTGGACTGAATTTATGTCGAAATGTAATTTATCTGGTTGGTCAAGGCTGTTGGTAAAGTAGTACAGAGTAGCCCTGTTTTTGCACCTGGTCTGTACAGTAGATTGGTGTGGTCAGTGCTGCCTGTTTTTTGTTGGTTCTAAGCTCCATAGATAGCAGTTGTTTCAAATGTTTTGTCCAACCGCTCTACATTGTTGTCATAGTCGCAGTTCTTTGTGTGAAGTTTTTGCATGCTGCTTTAAAAGCTTAGTTTAGGGGAAGACTGCTTCCAGCTGTAGAAACATGAATGTGAATACAGTATTTTCTTTAGATTTGTATCAATATCCGGATTTATATACAATAAATGACCTAAGATTGTCTAAGACTTAGTTGACCCTACAGTTTGTATGTTCAAAATTGCAAGAGGATGAGCAATAAAAATTAAATAGCTCCTCACTTACTTTTAATACTAGTTTCCAGATTAGTTCAGTGATGAACACTGGCAATTCAACACTTCTTAAAACTGGGCATTCAGCATTGATTTGTTTTTAAAGCAGGTTTGACATGAAAACCTAAAAGCCAACTTTACATTTGTATAAACTTTAGAAGGATACTATTTCATGGCAAATTAGAACAAATCTTTTGCATTAGCTAATCAATTAGCATTTCAAATAAAACACTTGTGCTATTTATTAACTTTAGAGGGCAGCATGTTTATCCAAGAAAAAAACAGTGTTTTGGCATGGAATGGTGAAATCGTCAATTACATATATCAACTCTTACAGTAAGTCCTCTTTAATTTGTGCAATGCTGTTCATCTAGGACATGTGTAAGGCCAGTGATTTTCCATTTCAGCGGGGGTTTTGAAAAACAACAATTTGTTTTATGTTTCCGTTTTATAAATGTATGAATTCCAAACTTGATCAGGATGCTGACCTTGCTGACTTTCTAACTAATTTATAAATTAAAGTTTTAGCTGGGGGATAATTTTAATGTTTTAAATATTTCCTATTTCTCTCAGAGTCTCAGCTCTTTAAAGCTTCTCTGAACAAAGTATGTACTGCAGTAAAATTGGGATTTCTCTATCGGTTCTATGCCCAGAAAAGCAAAGAAACAGATTAATTATGAGAAAGCAAATTTGTCTTTTTTCATCTGTTGAAAATGACTTAATAGAGCTATGTGGTTTAAGATTATTGAAAGTAAGTTTTCATGAACTGTGTTCCCCCTTATTTTTCTTCTCTGAATAGTGTAGTACAAACTATGGTCTGTTGTTTAAATAGTACTCTAAAAGTTACTGCCCCTTAAATTTGAAGTAGCATCTTCCACATGATATATCTCTAGAGTAGTTCAAGGCTTGTAAACAATTTTAATTTAAAGGCTACAAAGGCATAGTTTTATTTTCAGGTTTTCCCATATTAATCCAGTAATGTTCAATGTTATTTCTTTGGGAAATTGTCTAGGAAAAAAAAGTGAGATATGTGTAGGAATAATTAACTCCAAATGCTTCACAGCAAATATTGCCCATTGTTCTTTCTCTTGTCAGCAGTACTATTCAAGTAACAAGCTAACACAGACTTAATTGCACAGCTGTGCATTTTACTGAAGAATGAGTTATTGTTAGTAAAGCAAGCTAAACACATCATTCCCAAAATAACATCTAAATATGTGCATGTAAATGTCAGCAATTCAAATTAAAAGCATGAAATACCTTGTAGACTAATTGTCCTAATACAAAGTAACTACTCACAATATGTTTTATTTGCATTGCTCACCTGCATATGCATTGCTGGGCAGAGGCGGTTCTGTCATAAGGCTTTTTCTTAAGCCCATGGCGCAGATTGTGTACGTGACAATCTTATAATCAACTTGTTTTTGCCTAATCTGCACTGTCACTGCACACAGCTTTATTGTTAGTTATAATTACAGGCTAGCAAGAGAGGGACCAGTATTTATTTTCTCTCTGGTAATGTGTAACAATTGTAAATGTTCTAACATCATCACTAGTAACCAGAGACTGTGAGCGGAGTGGAGCAGAACTTTGACAAAATTTCGCTCACTGCTCATAACATCCTCCACTCTGCTCTTTCTTCAAGTCTTCAATACATAAACTAGCATTTTATTCCCCTACTGTATTGCCGATTTCAGATGAAAACTTGTAATGTACATTCGGAAAGGAATACTATTTAATCTTCCTTATTATAATCGCATAGCTTGACCCAAGTAAAAAAAATAAAAAATACCCAGCTGTGATCAGCAAAAAAAAAAGCCAACTTAAAGTGCTTAGAGAACATAATGTATGGTAAGAAAAGGGGGCGACATAAAAAGTTT
This sequence comes from Polyodon spathula, assembly GCF_017654505.1. Lineage (NCBI taxonomy): Eukaryota > Metazoa > Chordata > Actinopteri > Acipenseriformes > Polyodontidae > Polyodon > Polyodon spathula. The sequence goes on along the minus strand of NC_054540.1, from coordinate 25,824,708 downwards.
GCCCACCACTGCTGTAGTGTATGAGCTATCCTTAAGAGTCAACTTTATGTATGCTTTATAAAAAGTCAAGGAATCCATGTATTATATTAAATAAAAAAGAAAAATGGGGCTCAAGTTAATTACTTTAGGTTATAGTTGCAAATCAGGTTTCCGGTGAATTCATGTTTGCTGTCATGGTTTATTATATCACAAGAACACTTGATGCACATTTCATTGAGATTTCAAAATGAAAGACCAAAGCCCTAATAGATATAATCAGAGGACATACATAGTGTACTACATCTCTAGTCCACTTGAAATCTCCTTGTACATGTGCCCCCTGTAGTTATCACTTTATTGAAATTCATTGTTTTGTCTTTTTTCTAGTTTTTTTTTTCTAGCCACATAAATAATCAGCATGTGATGTTTTAATAAAAACACTTCCTTGATTGTGCTTTGTAGTATAGTTTAAGCTGTTTATAACGCATACAACATGCTGCCAGACAATTCTCTTGCTCTGACTTCTAGTAGGCTCTCTTCTTTTCACAAATGAATGTGCCTTTCACAAAACAGATTGGGTAAATAATATTTTTCAGTGGAAATGGTACTAGCACCTGTGTTGTAAGCTTAAATCAGAATAAAAAAAAGTTAAATATCTCCGTAAACAAGGCCTATACTTAGTTGCATGGGTGACTGAGCCGCAAAAGCATTTCCAAGCTTATCCAGTTAGTATTCTCCTTGTGGTTTGTTCCATGCTGTGTGTTCTTCAATCAACCAACTGAGATTTTCTTGGACCTAGTAAATAAAGCTGGTGCTGCATTTGTCACTTCAAAGAATCTTCCTTGGTTCCAAGGCATGGCTTCATAGGAAATTGATGTTTTTTATTTTATTTATTTTTATTGTTGCCTCAAATATTACACCGTGTAACAATTATTATTTTTTTTTTTGTTCCTGGGTAGTAAGTGTTATTTCCTAATTGCTTATGCCTCAAAAGTATAGAAAATTTCCCACAAACTTTGCTTTTGTAACCAGGACAGGTAAATTTCAAAATATCACTATTTCCAATGAGAAAACGGGCCCTTTTGTGTCTTTTCGTTCACATAAAGTCAGAAAAAAACAACATGTGAATCCAAATTAACATGTATTTATACTAAAGTAATACAAAAATGACTACAAAAGATTTAGAAGTGAGTAGTTTTTCGAGAATCGTAAATCTCGAAAAACTACTCACTTCTAAATCTTTTGTAGTCATTTTTGTATTACTTTAGTATAAATACATGTTAATTTGGATTCATATGTTGTTTTTTTCTGACTTTATGTGAACAAAAAGACCGTTTTCTGATTAGAAATAGGTAAATTTCAAAATATCACTGTCCTGGTCACAAAAACAAAGTTTGTGGGGAATAATATCCATTTTCTATACTTTTGAGGCATAAGCAATTAGGAAATAACACTTACTACCCAGGAACAAAAATTGTGTTACATAGTGTTATCAGAAGGTTCACTTGAAATCAAAAGACACATTTTCCAGTTATCACAAGCACTTTACATTTTGCCCCTGTTCCAGAATGATTTTGGCACAATTGGATCTTCATTCTTTGTAGAATTGCTGTGTATCTTTTTTATGTACTTTTTGGTGACCCATGTAACAATAACAAGCACATAAACAATCAAAAGCATCTGACCAATATTAGTATTTCCTACATTTTGTCAAGTTCGTTCATTACATCATCCACTGTTTCTGAATATCCACTATTTAATGGCAATCTTGAAATACTTACTAATATATATAGTGCCTATAGAAAGTCTACACCCCAGTGAACTTTTTTCACATTTAGTTTGGTCAGTGCCTTACTGTTTCATGCATTTAAAAATGTTTCTTGCCATATGCCACACTGTTAAGGGGAAAAAAAGTTTTTATTGAGAAAAAATATCTATCTATCTATCTATCTATCTATCTATCTATCTATCTATATATATATATATATATATATATATATATATATATATATATATATATATATATATATATATATATTAAAAATACAAAACTGAAAGATCATAACTGGATAAGTCTCCACCCCCCTAAATTAATACTTGGTGGAAGCACCTTTGGCAGCAATTACAGCTGTGAGTCTATTGGGATAGGTCTCAACTTTGTACCAACTTTGCACACTTAGATTTGGCAATATTTGACCATTCTTCTTTACAAAAATGTTCAAGCTCTGTCAAGTTCCTTGGGGAGCGTTGATGGACAGCAATCTTCAAGTCATGCTACTAATTTTCAATTGGATTTAGGACAGGGCTCAAGGACATTTATCTTTTTCTTCCTTAGCCATTCCAGTGTAGCTTTGGCTGTGTGCTTTGGGTCATTGTCACGCTGAAAGGTGGACTTCCGTCCCAGTTTCAGCTTTCTTGCAGAGGGCAGCAGGTTTTCCTCAAGGACTTCTCTGTACTTTGCTCCATTCATTTTCCCTTCTATCCTGACAAGTGTCCCAGTCCCTGCCGATGAGAAACATCCCCATAACATGATACTGCCACCACCATGCTTCACAGTAGGGATGGTGTTCTTTGGGTGATGCGCTGTGCTGGGTTTGAGCCAAACATAACGCTTTGCATTTAGGCCAAAAAGTTCCATTTCAGTTTTGTCAGACAACAAAACATTTTGCCACATGGCTACAGAATCTCCTGGGTGTTTTTTTACATAGTTTAAATGGGATTCGAGGTGGGCTTTCTTGAGTAATGGCTTCCTTCTTGCCACCCTTCCATACAGGCCAGATTTGTGGAGTGCTTCGGATATTGTTGTCACATGCACACTTTGACCAGTCTTGACCATAAAATCCTGTAGCTCTTGCAAAGTTGCCATTGGCCTCTTGGTAGCCTCTCTGATCAGTTTCCTTCTTGCTCAGTCATCCAGTTTGGAGGGACGGCCTGATTTAGGCAGGGTCTTGGTGGTGCCATATACCTTCCATTTCTTAATAATCATCGTGACTGCGCTCCAAGGGATATTCAAGGCCTTTGATGTTTTTTTATACCCATCCCCTGATCTGTGCCTTTCAAAAACTTTGTTCCGGAGTTCTTTTGAAAGCGCCTTGGTGCTCATGGTTGTCTTTGAAATGCACTACCCACCCTGATTGGTTACACCTGAGCTGATTTAGGTTTACAAGGGGGTGGACACTTATCCAACCAAGCTATTTTAGTTTTTATTTTTACTTAATTTTCTAGAATATTTTTCTAGAATTTTTTTTAGGATGTGTAGATAAATGAAAAAAAAAGAAAAACTAATTTTAATTCCAGGCTATAAGGCAACAAAGGGTGAAAATTTTGTTTGATCTGAAAAATTTGGATATGTATAGGCCACTTTATATATATATATATATATATATATATATATATATATATATATATATATATATATATATATATTGGTAATGTCAGTGTAGAGATCAGTCTGACAGTCATCAATAGACTGTTGCATTGCAGTCAGTTATTTGTGTACGGTGTTTAAATGACTAAGTACAATTTCAATCCGATGCCACAATTTAAACCTTTGTTACCTTTAGGCTACCACATTTTATTTTTGGAAAACTGGAATTCAGGTGTTATTAATAAAAATTGCAAAACTATATTAGTCACTTAAATGCATTACGAGTTGATATCGACCCTGTTTACTGTATCAACTAGTGCTGGGACGAAATTTCATGTTCGGATATTCGCTCATAATTTAAATATTCGTTCGGATATCCGTTTGTTTTGATCAGAATGCAGGCATAGCGGCAGGGGGCATGACCCCTGTGTGTTTGCCTTATTTTACTGCAAGACGTTACAATATGCAACACGTTAAAGTAGAACAATATACCAGGAGTAAAGAAAACGTTGTGTTGGGCTTACTTTAACCCAGTGAATTAACTACAAAACAATGGATGCCAAATAGTAGTTCAAGTTAAACGTTGTTTTGTTTATTCCTGTAATAAATAGTACATGAAGTTGCACCGCATTTTATTTATTTTTAACTTTTTGTTTTCATTCCTAGCCATTGCCGTTTCGTAAACAGTGGCCATAGACATGTCTTCATAAAGTAACAACACGGGGTTTACTTGTGCCTTTTTGCAGTTGAACAAGCAAACGAAAACTGAATTTTAACTTTAAACACTTCAAATAAAACAAACGTGTTTAAGTGATGCATTTCGGAATGACGTGCTTGCCTTTTTGTTTTTGTCCCATGAGATTCTGATTTGCTCTGAAGCAGCACGCGTTTTTGACCCAGATGACCTTCCATAGAGATCACTGTGAGTGTATGCACACAATCTGTTTTCACTTTTTTAATCTCCAATTTATTAGAGGCTTAAGAGCTGCTGTGTTTATCCCGTTTTTTATATATTAAATCTCACATATCACATGGAGCTCTTTTTCATTTGCCATTTTTGAAGCCGTCATGCGACTTCTGGTGAGGTGGTAAATAAGTGCAAGGTATTTTTTGTCATTTCTAGCAAATAGGAACATCAGATTTTTGTAACCGTTCCGAATTCGTGTCAAAAAAATGTTAGATCGAGTATTCTGATATTTGTTCCAGCACTAGAATCAACTGTCTCCCTCACCCTCTCCGTTTGGTAGATCTCTACACTTGATTTATACTTTAGCTTTTGCTTGTGTAAAATATATTGTGAAAAACCAGGATATGCTGTGATATTATTTTACTAAATCCTTAAATGAACCGTTAAAGTAGGATTCTTTTTCTTACCAATAAGCATAGTGATCCAAGTACACACCCTGTTGGTCAGTAAGCCACATTACATGGCCACTTAAGTTTATGCTAGTCAATTTAGTGAATGTTTACGTTAATAAATACATGTAATAATAACCACTGTCCTTCTGTGAAAGTATTTTAATGTTATTGTTTTTGCAGACCTAATTTCATGTGGGTTAAAGCGACTGTATGGTGCTCTGTTGTATCACATGGATTTTTCTTTTATTATTGTCCTTAGGATCTAGGATTTAGATGGAATTCAGAAAATATCATTGAGTGTCTGCTGGCATCCAGAAGCTGCTTTTAAGGTTGGAAAATAATGTATCAAAATAAAAAAAAGTATTCATACCCTTTGTAATTGCAAGCCTAAATTTGCTCAGGTGCAATATATTACCTCAACAACTCACACAATTTGTTGATGGACTCCACCTGTGTAAGAAATTAGTGGATCACATGCTTTAAATTAATCTGTGAGGATACATACCGCTCTCTCTGTATGGTCCCACAGTATGGTAGAGACTTTCAAAAGAAAGAATCAAAATGAAGACGAAAGAGCATTCTAAGCAAGTCAGGGATGTCATTACAGAGAAGCACAAATCAGGGGAAGGGTACAAAATCATTTCAAAGGCATTGAACATCCCTCGGAGTTCAGTGCAGTCCATCGTACAGAAGTGGGAAAAATACGAAACTACCACCAAACCACACAGCCTAGATCAGGCCACCCCTCTAAATTTAGAAGCCAGACAAAAAGGGCATTAGGGAAGCTACTGTGAGGCCAACTGTGACTCTGAATGAGTTACAGAAGTCAGTGGCTGTGATGGACGATGATGTTCATGTATCAACAATCTCCAAGGCATTCCACAAAAAGGGCCTTTATCGGAGAGTGGCAAGAAAGAAGCCCTGGCTGAAAAAACAAACATATCCTTGCCTGCAAAGAGTTCACAAAACATCACCTAGAAGATACTGCAGTTATGTGGCAGAACATCTTGTGGTCTGATGAGAATAAAGTGTAACTTTTCGGCCCGAACACTACGCGGTATGTGTGGCGCAAATCAAACACTGCACACCAGCCAGGTAACACCATCCCCACCGTAAAGTATGGCAGTGGTAGCTTCATGTTATATGGGGATGCTTTTCAGCAGCAGGGACTGGCAATATTGTCAGGATTGATGGGAGGATGAATGGTGCAATGGTGGTACAGAGAAATCCTGGATAAAAACCTGTGTCCCTCTGCCAAAAAACTCAAACTGCGGAAGAAGTTTGTCTTTCAACAGGACAATGATCCAAAGCACACTGCCAGAGCAACACTGGAGTGGCTTAAAATGAAGAAAGTAGATGTCCTTGAGTGGCCCAATCAGAGTCCTGACCTTAATCCCATCGAAAATATGTGGCAAGACCTCAAAATTGCTGTTCATCACCGTTCCCTAACTAACTTGAGCAATTTTGCAAGGAGGAATGGGCAAATATTGCTCCATCACAGTGTGCAAAGTTGCCAGAGGTGGTTCAACCAAGTATTGACCCAGGGGGATGAATACTTAAAAAATAATGACATTTCAGTTTTTTAATTTTTATTATTTTATTGTTTACTATTTTCTTTCTTTTTGGGGGAGACTCTGAGAAGAAGAATGTGTGACACACACATAAAAATTCCTAATCTAATGCATCAAAATCCCAGGCTGTGAGACTCTTAAATGTGAAAAAAGGGATGGGGGCTGAATACTTTTTCAAGGCACTGTATTTGATTATTTAATTTTGGCCCGTTTCAACTCTTGTGAGTTTTTCAGGGAACACAAAAAGATACAGTATGAAAAATACATATCTGAAAGGGCTATGTTTAAAAATAAGTAGGTTTTCATTTAGATGTACTGTATTGGTTTTGTTTGTACAGTACTATATTTTCAACAAAAGTATTTTAATTCAGAACAATGTGATTCTAAAAATAAACTTGGCAAAAGAGACGACCCATGGACTGTAGTACAGTACATGCTTTTAAATCCGGTACGTATTGTAGCAGTATGTAAAATTCCCTGTTAACGACCCAACAGCAAAATTAAATCAAAATGTTACCCATGCATAAACCTGCGTACAACGTAACTATGAACTATGTTTATGGTAACTTGAAATGTATCTTAAGGTCAGCAGTCCTACAACAGCACTAAAATACAGTACAGAGGCACGAATCTAGGTGCAAGTTAATAAATTTCCCAATATCCTTTACACTCAGCTGTTCAACAGGAAGGTATATGACAGATAATCTTTATGTTACCAACTCTAATAAGTGTAGGTCAAATACTTTACAGGCTCCTAGATGAGTAGCTGTATATTTAAAAAAATTAAAACATTTCCAAATAAACTATGGGAAATCCAAATAAACATTAATGTCGGCAATAATTGAACTATGGAAAAGAAAATGCTAAATTTATTGTTCTGCTTAGCACTTCTGGCGCAAAGCAACTTTTCCTTCAACACTGTGGAATCAGCAGTTCCCAAATTATTATTGATGGAGGCAAATGCTGGGTCAAAGTGAAAACATGAAAGAATATTTCACGTTTGGCCCCATAGCACTGCAGAAAGCTGAAAATATATTTTGGAAAGAAAGCAAGCAAAACTGTTCTATAACCTAAAACCGTTATTATTGAAAGTGGTGCTAATTTATAAAGAAGAGAAGATTTAGAACCAAAGCTAAGCGGCAGCCAACAGTACAACAGACTAATTTGGCACTTGCCCTACAGAGCCTGCTCCATTGGAAGAAAGTTCTCTGATTGGGCCAGGGGATGCTTCCATGCCTTTCCAATCTGTGGCTCTTTTGGACTAACGGATGATTTGTGTAATGTTTTTTTTTGTTCTGATCACAGAGGACTGAGATGTAAACCACTGCAAACATTTATTGTCGATTTGAATCAAGGCCCCCTTTTTTGTTGCTAGCAACTTTACCAATGTGTTTCTAGTGTCAGGTCCAAGGTCCTGGGAGCCTGCAGACCGGAAAGAAAAACACCCTAAAAAAAGGTATTTTTTTATTATTTTAAACAGGTATTCTAATTTTAAAATGCAAAGCCCCATATCTAAAGCACTGTAAATGTGCATGTTAAAGTTTTCTTTTTTTAAACATCCTCATTAGGGAAGGTTATGTATACCATAAAATCAGTCTATATGAACTTAGCACCTACAGGTTGTGCCAAAACCCTTTTGGGTTTGTAATTTTGCGAATATATATTTGTATTAAATGTCCATCTATTTTATATTTTCTTCATTCTAAGTTGAAGTTTAAGAAACAAAGGCCATACTCAACTTTAATTCCTGCAAGGCCATAGAAAAGCCCCCAGAAACAGGTTAATATAAAAAGCTTAACTTCTGCATCACTTTCACTGACATGTCTGTTTCTTCTCTGTAACTAATGGTAGCAGAAAATAATGGAATGGTGCGGTTCTATGACCGGATTACCCAGCAGGCTATTCTCTCCTTGGACTGTGGACAGACAACTCTCATGTCAGCAGACTGGTGCTTTGCAAACACGATAAAAGTTGGAGCAGTTGCTGGAAATGACTGGGTTATTTGGGACATCACTCATTCCAGGTATGTCTATCAGTATGTTAGCTCTATGCACTGGGTTTAAATCCAGATTTTCTGTAAAAACAAAATATCTATAACATTTTTCTTTCTTTCTGCAGCTACCCTCAAGAAAAGAGACCTGCTCATGTTGATCGTACCAGATTGTTCAAGTAAATGGATTTTAATATTTTCAATGGTCTTCATTTCTAAGTCTCTTCTGATGTGCCAGTATGAGGATGAGTCTTAGATAATATAGAATTGCAGTAAAGTTGAAGCAGGAGCTCTGATTACACAGTGTAACAATTTTTTTTTTTTTTGGTTCCTGGGTAGTAAGTGTTATTTCCTAATTGCTTATGCCTCAAAAGTATAGAAAATGGCTATTATTCCCCACAAACTTTGCTTTTGTGACCAGGACAGTGATATTTTGAAATTTACCTATTTTCCAGAACATTCCAGATAGATTCAGTGCTGAGTAAACTTGGAGTAACTTCTAGAACTTTCTAGAACTTTCCAGTAATATAAATAGTAGTATAAATACAGGGGCCTTAAGCCCACCAGTTCAGTTTAGTTCCAGCTGCCTAAGTGGATACATATCTGCATTTTTCTGGGAGGTCATAGGAGACTTCAAAATGGTGGCATTCCTGATGGGTCTCCAAGGCGGTTTTACCAAGTTTCCCTGCTATCTTTGCCTTTGGGACAGCAGGGACACCAAGGCGCACTACCACAGGCAGGACTGGCCACAGCAAACCGAGTTCTCTGTGGGGAGGAACAACGTCAAGTGGGAGCCACTGGTGGACCACTGGAAGGTGCTGATGCCACCACTGCACATCAAATTGGGCCTTATGAAACAATTTGTCAGAACTCTAGATAAGGAGTCGGCAGCCTTCAAGTACCTTCAAGACTTCTTCCCTAAGCTGTCTGAGGCAAAGGTCAAAGCCGGTGTCTTCGTCAGACCACAGATGAAGAAGATCCTGGAGTGCAATGAATTCCCCAAGAAGCTCACTAGTAAGGAGAAAGCGGCTTGGAACAGCTTTGTCGCAGTGGTTCGGGGCTTCCTCGGCAATCACAAGGCCGAAAACTATGTGGAGCTGGTTGAGAGGTGAAGAACTATGGCACAATGGGCTGTAGGATGTCCCTCAAAGTCCATATCCTTGATGCTCATCTTGATAAATTCAAGGAGAACATGGGAGCGTACTCGGAGGAGCAAGGCGAGCACTTCCACCAGGATATACTGGACTTTGAATGCCGCTACCAAGGACAGTATAACGAGAACATGATGGGAGACTACATTTGGGGGCTGATTCGTGAAAGTGATTTACAGTATAATCCCGAAAAACTACTCACTTCTAAATCTTTTATAGTCATTTTTGTATTACTTTAGTATAAATACATGTTAATTTGGATTCATATGTTGTTTTTTTCTGACTTTATGTGAACGAAAAGACCGTTTTCTGATTAGAAATAGGTAAATTTCAAAATATCACTGTCCTGGTCACAAAAGCAAAGTTTGTGGGGAATAATAGCCATTTTCTATATTTTTGAGGCATAAGCAATTAGGAAATAACACTTACTACCCAGGAACAAAAATTGTGTTACATAGTGTTATTCTATATACATGTCAGTTAAAATGTTTATAAATCATCTTTAGAATAAAAGCACGAAGAACATTTTAACTTTGCCTTTTATCTACTGTCTATGTATACAGTTTTTAATATGGTATATTACAGTTAGATTATCTTCCAGAATAGTTCCCTTTGAAGTCCATTGTGTGGCTAACCGACTGCTTTGTGTTAATCACACATAGCATGGATGTTTTCATATTGCACAGATAAGCACATTTTGTATAGTACACATTTTATGTTGTTTTGTTTCTCAGGTGGTCCAAAGCAAATGAAAAAAAAAAATCTACCACTGGATGCCCAGGGAAGATAAACAGTCAGCTGCTGGTACATCACTTGGGCCACACTCAGGTTACTTCACTACAGTACCTTTATGGGTTATTATTTGTTACCTAATTCTGCTTTGAATGTATTATACAGTAGTATGGTTACATAATCCTATTTTGCCTTAGTCCGCACGGGCACAGAGAGCGAGTTTCTACTGAAAAAACGGTACAGTGCTTAGCACAACAGCTCACCCTTCAGGGCTAACCAACATACGGTGGCCACCATGCACCGACCCTGACCGACCTTAGTCGCCCTCGGTTTGGGAACCTGAGTAGTGTACCACCGGGGGACCCCCCGCGCAGCGTCTGCACTGGCTTTCACTGTGAGCTTTGGAGATTGGGAACACCCACGGGGAAAATGCACGGCGGAGGGAGGCGCCCTTTTTTTCTCGTGTACACTACATTGAATGGGAGCCTGGCTATGGACTAGCACACCATCTTCGCTTCCCCCCTTCGCGGTCCCTGGTGGCGCTTAGGTGCAAACTTATTGGACGTACGCACACTTGGTGAACCAGATCTCCTTTCTGCACTAGCTATCTCTCATGTTTCCCAGCCTCCGGTCCACCTCTATCATACAAAATTTCTACGGTGACGGTACAGTGACGGTCGGTCGAAAGAGGTGATGGCTGCAGGAGCCACTAACCGAGCCACCGTCCCCGCCCCCTAAGGATCCACGCCATCCATCAGCCCCCCCTCCACCACACCAAGATATGGTCGAGAGCACGCACCTACACCTGTCAGTAGGCGCGGGTCCCCCTGGGCACCCTATGACCGCACACGTCACGACATGGGACGTCTCGCCTTGAGAGCCGCTTCTAGGCCCCCGCCCTACCATACGACCCGCGACCTCCCGCGCTCTCACCATACAACACAATATTAAGGTTCACCGCCTGTGGCCGTGCGTGCATTCGAATTCACTGAAGAACCAATACCCAATGTGGCATGACTTGTATTGCACTTTACATTGCGGTGTTATTTTATTATATACATTATTCAATTGTGCTCTTTTATTTTCCTCAACAACACAGGGTTGCCTTGTTTATCTGTACCCCCTTAACTGAACTGTCAATGTTGTTGTTGTTGTTTTTTTTTTTTTTAAATTGAACCCTATTATGATTTGATCAGGAGTCAACCCCCCAGGGGGGGGGGGGGGAGCTGGTACAGGATCCTCCCACTTTGTGTAATTGGTGGAGACCGCAAGCTTTCCTTCTGGATGACAGAAATGTGAACGTGTACCTGTTTTGCTGTTGTCTGTATTGTGTAAAAAGGAAAATGAAGATGGATATATTATTATTTAAATACAGGCTTATTTTGTGTACATTTTGCTTCAACCTCTGTCACTTTGCATCTTTCATTACTGCTGTAAAACAAATTAAAAAAATAGAAGCTTATTTTAGATTAAAAAAAAAAAAAACAAAGAAGTCAAGCATTTTAAAATATAATCATTTTATGTAGTATGTCAAACTGAGTTTTTAAAGCTGGACATGTTGAAGCATAATAGAGAACTGCAAGAGATTTTTAAAGAAACAAACCGTGACCAGGAACCAGAAACCAGCAGTAGTGTAGAACTGCCGATAGGGTTATTTAAATGTGCAGAGTTCCTGTTTGTCCTTGAACCCTGGTCCCTTGTGTAATGTTTCAAGTCCAGGTCTGGTCTGGTCAGTAGAGGTATTTTATTTAATAGTAAAATGCAGTGACTGTAAACACTGACATAAATGAAAGTTTATTGAAAACAAAAACAAAGACTGATCCTTATGAAGAGATAGCTGCTCCATTTTTCCATAAAACAGGAATTGTACTGTCCTGGGAGAATTTTCAAGTACTGGTGAATCGCACACATAAAACCTATTTTGCTCCAGAAATGTTGGCAACCTGTTGCAATATACGAAGTATGTATTGTTAGTGGAGTTTGATTTCGTGCCAAAAATGTTTTTTGTTTTTTTCTTTCTAGGTGAAAAAAAGCATAATAAAAGGCTTGCAAATATTTATGGCTTTACAGTATATATTGGCAAATCCTGTCTGGAAATGCTGAAGAGGTTGTAGCTAAAAAAACCAAACAAAACAAACGAACAAATAAATAAATAAATAAATAAATAAAATTAAAAAATAAAAAATAAAACACTTTAAATCTTACCTGTCGTGAGCTTCCAATCAATATACTGTATATGCCTCATTTAAATGTGCAGTTTTGAAAGAAACTGGTATTACAAACACTAATTTTCCAATATGTTAACAGTTTGCTTGTGTGCCTTCCAGTGAACCCTTGCACTTGTTGTGGCATTTCCTATAAGCTGTGTCTCTGGAACAAGCATCTTGTTGGCTGCAAAGTATAACAGTGTCTAGGGGAAGCAGCTGGTTGGTACTGACAGGAAAGATGGAAGTTGCTGAAGGGTGGAGACAATTTCACTCTCCAGGTGAAATAGCCTTGAAAGTGAAAGACTGGCTGAACAAAAGGCATACAAGTGATTTCTTCAAATAGTTTAGTACTAGATATGATAAATAAAAATACATTTCAAAATGACACATTGAAAACCTATATAGTGAATGGAGGTACATGACGTGAAACATTTACGGAATTGTTTTCTTATCAACAATCACTTTAAATGTCTTTGGGTTCTGCTGGGAACAGCCCTTGCATTTTCTTAGAATGAAAGCTGTGATAAATCACATTGTAGACGATATTTAAGTTGATCATTTGTTTAGGATTGTGTAACCTTTAGACTGCAATAAAGCGTTATTTGAGGTTTTAACATAACATTAAATGATAAGTCGTATAATGTTTAATAAAATTAACTTTCCATATTAGAAAATATGTCTGCCAAACAGATCATGTAACAGTAACTCTAACGTGATCAATTTCTTAAAGGAACATATTTGATGAATTTAATGCCACCTAGTGGATTAAAAACAAACAAACAAAAAAATGCCCATAAGGGAGGTGTAGAAAAAAACATGAGCAGGGAGATTTATTTTAAGAAAATGCTCTGCTGATTTCAAATAACAGGAATAGGCTTTCTGTTTCTGTGCCCAGCCTACTCGTTTTATTTGTTTTAATAACAGAGCTCCACAAACGCCATTAACCGGGTTCCCAAAAGAGTAAAACGAGCAATTTCTATTAACATATTCACGCAATGCTGGTGGTATGGCAATGTAGATCGATGTAGTTTCTCTTGAGGGGTTTCTACGGCAACCCTGCTTTCTTTCAAACAAAGTACACGATATATTCATTCATTCATTCATCCATTCTTTCTTCTTCTTCTTCTTCTTCTTATTATTATTATTATTATTATATGCAGCAAGGCAATTAAATATTGAAACAATACTGTGGCAAGCGCCAACTAAGGAAACTACAATACCCAGAAAGCACCGTTCTATAATTTTACAGTTTTACCGCTGTTTTCTTTTCAGTATATTTTTTAACATTACGCAAGCCTACTTTTGCTTGCGCATATATACGTGTGTGTCTGTCTGTCTGTCTGTCTGTCTGTCTCTCTCTCTCTCTCTCTCTCTCTCTCTCTCTCTGTCTGTCCTAATGCTTCCGGGTCATTACCGTCGGCATCAAATCACGTGAAAAACATTTGACAGGATAAAGTATTTCCGCAGTCAGAGTTAGTACTTAGGTTTTGTTGCACTTAAATTTCGAAATTTTGTTTTGTTATTCACATACAAACAGTCATGGACGAAGATGGGTTACCAATTGTAGGATCTGGAGTAGATCTGACAAAGGTTTGTACACTTCAGATTTAAATTAAATATTCTGAGATAGTTGCTAGTTAAACGACGCCCATCTGTACTGCAGTGTTAACGTTACATTAGTTTTACAGTTTGTATTTGTTGTTTGAATTATGTATTAACATAATATTTATTTATTTATTTATTTTTAATACCAGGTTCCTGCCATACAGCAGAAGAGAATTGTGGCATTTCTAAATCAGTTCATTGTTCATACAGTGCGGTTTCTAAATCGGTTTTCAACAGTTTGTGAAATTCGGAACTTTACTTTCTGACCGATTGTTTTCCGTTATGTTCACTAAAACGTTTATCAAACCTGCTTAACTTCATTATTTTTATGTAAAGTTTTTGTGTAACTTGGGTATATCACTAACCGCCATGGACTTTGGTCACTTTGCCCTACAATGCTTCCATCAAAGTATAGGTGGTCGTCGATCATGTACAGGAACCCTAGACGACCCTTGTCGGGAACGTAGAAAGATTTATCTTCGACACATATTAGTGCCCATCTGCTATAAATAACCTATAAAACATCTAACACATGGAATATGACGTTACTGTTCGCCATGTCAAACTTCCAAATAATGTATTGTTAATGGTCTTAGATTTGTCTATGCTGCTATCTACTCTCATTCAAAATTATTTTGAATTGAAGAGGATAATTTTTAACAGCGGTTTTGTTAGACATTGTGCATTGCGATTGCTACTAACATAGTTTACTAAAGAAGTTGTACCTTGTATAAACTACTTAAATCAACCTCGTGGATACCTAATTTTTGTTGTTTGTTTTTTTACGGCGTGCCCTCCACATCTTTTTTGGACTCTGTCCCTCCGGAAAGGACAAATGTCTTTTACGGACGACGCAAAGGTTGATTGTCCTATCCTCCGAAAGAAAAAGACACGGGTCGGATGAGCAAAAATAAACAAAATTATTGCTCGAGGTGTTTGTGCCTCCGGTAATTGGGCACAAAGGGTTTCTCATTTGCTCGGTCAAGGGATAATGTATAAGTGCGTGATCTCGACAACATCACCGTACATCTAGGCTAATCAAGAGAGAGGTGTGTATAACATACTTTAATAAAATAAGATGTTTTTATTGTATAAATGATTTTTCGGGGTTAACAGTATTAGATGTTTGTTGTTTATCTGATTGCTGGTAAATGCTACCACTACTGGTACACTGTATACAAAAAATAAATAAACACTACTCAAAGCTGATGTTTGAAAGAGCCGCTTAATGGACACTTGTATATAATGCATTTGTGTTTGTATATGTATTGCTTAGCTGTTGACACCGTAATGTAAATCGTGACAATACAGTAATGTCAAAAAGTGAATGCATGTATTGTTTTTTTTTGTTTTTTTTTTTTTTTAATGTAGGCCTACATTTATTATTTTGTACTCTTGTTTCCAGAAACTAGCAAGTATATCCCTCCGTATCCAGCAAATTGAAACCACTCTGAACATTTTGGAAGCCAAGGTTGGTCTTGCTAGCTCAAATGACGCATTATACTGTGATACAGTGGGGTAATTGCAAATTCAAATAATCAAACAATATTTAAAATCTAAAAGCAAGCTTTTGTTTGGGAAAAAAAAAATGCATACCATATTAAATAACATTTAATAGCGATGCACTGGTCATATCTTGGATTTGGGGTTTGGTTCTTTAACATTTCATGTATGTATACATGTGTATATGCTGTATGTTGTTTCAAACTTTTAGTTGTCATCTATCCCTGGTTTGGAAGATGTAAGGGTTGAGAGTTCAAGTCAGCGACAGACTGCTGTAACAAATGGCCCAGTATCTGATATTAACCAACCAGAGATGTCAGCAGCAGCCCCTACAGCTCAGGTAAAAAAAAAAAATGTGATTTGAGTTACAGAGGTCACAAGTTTTGTTTGTATTGATGACTGCATCATTTTCAAAAAGGGGGAAACAATGTATATGAACCTGATATCAGTCACTACACTGCATTGTGTATTTAAAAAGTCAAAAGTGTGCTCTTGAACAGCACACACTCAGGTGTCAGAATAAGGTTTAAAAAACATTTCGATAACAAAAGAAAAGAGGTTCTGCATAAGCTTTGTTACTGATTGAGGTGGAAAAATGCAACAAAAAAAGAAGTATAATTTGAAACACTGAAAATATTCATGGTTTAATAATTTTAAAATAGTGTTGTATAAGACTATTTATATTGAATTGTAAAATACTTTTTTTTTTTTTTTTTAAACAAACACATTGTTTGCATGTTTTAGTAACTGTTGAATGATGTTTAACTCCATACATTTTAATTTTAAAGCCACCACAAAGTACCACAGAAGTTCCAGGCCCTCAAAAAGACAACCCAGTAATAGGAAATGTTATGACAGTAGCAAAAGATCCAAGATATGCAAGATATCTCAAAATGGTACAAGTGGTAAGTGTTCTGTCTCTTTAAGAAAACCTTAAACTTTGGTTTATTTTCCTTTCTTAAACCTGTGTACAAGTCCTCAATGTTGAAAGAGCTAAGTTGCTGATACTCAGTTTGTCTTTTTAGGGTGTTCCAGTTATGGCAATAAAGAACAAGATGATTGCGGAAGGACTAGATCCGTCTTTGCTTGAGTAAGTTTGTTTAAATCACACACTAGTTGTGTGAACTGTAATTAACCAAGTAATCAGCCCATAACTGAGTCTTTGTGTATTCGTTCCTATATAGAAAGCGTTATTCTGGCACTTACAGTGGAACACTATATGATAGCTACCAGGGGTCGTTACAGCAAATCAGTGATGGTAGGCTTACTGTAAATCAGACTGATTAGAGCATGATTTGTCATAACATGTGTAAGTTGAAGAGCATGATTCTGCATATTACTGTTAAGTGGCTTATTCAAAACATTCCCATCATTGAAAACATTCAGTTGACTCTCTAGCTTTGTGATTTCATCAAATTGCAGTGAACTTGTCAGAAGAATGCAATACTATTAGAGCATGTGCATTCTACGTATCAACCAAAAGTGTGTTTTCGAAAACTTTCCATAGAAAAAATAGCGAGCATAAAAACACATCAATGCACATTTAAATGGAACACAGTTTGTGTCAGATGCTAGCAGCCTGTTGATTTTCATAGGTCACTACCCCATATTTTCTAAAATGGCAGTCCTGGCTGTACCCTAAGGTCTAGAAAAATACACAAGCATTGTACCAGTCTATGTTTGTGTGTTTTAATGTACCCAGGTGCAGCAACAGAAAGCATGTTGCACTGATAACATCCCATCTCATGAATTCATTAATGATTTAAAAACTGGTTTTGTAAGAATATTGCATCAGTGCCCCGGTATGGAGGGCTGTTTATGGAGCGCTGTGTGTTAACAGCCTTACCCAGTAAGTTTGCAGGCTTGATAAAGACCTCCAAAAACTGAATTTATATACCAGTAATATGTGATTAATTTGTTTCTTCTAGTAGGGCAATCAGAATCCTTAACTGTTATTTATTGTCAATGTTGGTCAGCTGCCCTAGAGAATAACCTGAAATTGGGGAAACCCCCCATTGGTTATAACAACACTCCTGAGCTAAAACAGATACTGAACTGACAGACGGCAGTTGTTAAATGTCTGGCATCTGAACCAATCCCACGTCATTCAGCTTACATGCTTATCAGGTTCAGTAACAGTAAAAGGGACATAGTACTTTTTTTTTTTTTAATCACAGTTTTTTTTTAAATTATATTTAGTTTTAAACTTTCTGGAAGGTATAAATGTATTTTTGTATCCCTTTTTAGCACCCCTGATGCCCCTGTTCCTGACAGAGGAGTTAAAGAGACCGGGGAAGAAAGCAACAGCTCTGGTAGTGAATCTTCTTTCAGCGACTGACACGGTCGGCCAATAAAGCTAACAGGCTTCTAGTTGCCTGCAACTCTTGGTGATGAGACTGATATGAAGTGTGTAAAATACCTATTGAACCCATTATAGCATTGTGGTAAACCTAGAAACCATGGCAATGGATCTCCTTCAGCACCCCATAATAGACTTTCTCAACCAAAGTTTCTGAATATACAGAAGAATCTGTCATTTTGAACTCTGATTGTTATGGTCTTATGGGTTGACCCTTTAGAATAATACCACTGTTTATATTTTGAAACAAACTTTGAACTGGCACTGGAGATACCTCCTTATCTTACGCTGTGATGTGGTCCTGGTGAATGTCCTTCTGCAGCTTTATATATATAGTTATATACTATATCTATATATAGTATAATATCTATATTTATCATATACATTATATAGTATATATATCTATATATATATATATATATATATATATATATATATACATATATTACACACACTATACTCTGAACTTTTATGGAGTGCTGCACTCATTCAACCAACTAGCCTCTGAAGGGGGCAAGTGGGTTATTTAAAATCATTTTTAATAATGAAATAAACACAGCACAACATATACATTAAATTGGGGATTACTGGTTTGTGCAATAAAAAGAGAGTGCTTTTAGCCTTATTAAAAACTACCCTAGTGACCAGTTTTCTAATTACAGTTACAGAGGTTGGTGATATATAACTAGTACAGTATAACTACTGTACTAGCAAAATAATAATGACAAAGGAATGTGTGTTTACAAGCGAGTCAGATTAAAGGCTAAGTGGTATAGTAACTTAAAACGTTGACACTACAATACCTTTATTGTACAGTACATCTAATTATGTTTGGAAAAAAGTCACATCACTAACTCTGTATGATACAGTTAAATCTGGTATTTTATAAAAACAAGTGAATCGGTGTGTTCTCTCTTTTTTTTGTCACAGACAAGCAAATACGGTGGGCTAACCCTGTAGTTCTTCTAATAAACACAGAGTTAAAGCATAGTAATAGATATCACTTTTGACCAAGATTAGAGTTTCGTATCACAAATGCTGCATATGTCTGAAAGACTGCAGTGCTAAAATCTCAGAGCTATTTATTATAAATTATCATTACCACAATTTGTACAGGTTGTAAAAACGCACCCAATAAAGTTACTGAACCAAAATAAACAACTTGTTTATTTAAGAGCTTGTGAGTAGTGGCTTTTTTAGAAATGTAAATAGTATTTTTTTTTTTTCCTTTCGGACAAAAATTGCGTAAATGCTGTAACTTCGAGACTCTAATCTCCATTGTGTTTCGGCATGATTCAAAATATTACTAAATACGATAATTAACTACATGTTAATTACTGTATTACCTTTCTAGAGTTGCTTTTGTAGCAGCTGTACATACAATCTGCTATATTGATGACTTAATTGTATGTTGATGACTTAATAGGCAAAAATGATAATTATACAGGAGTGAGTTACAATAGAGTCCTTGAAATAAAATCATTATTCTAATACTTAAAAAAAATAAATAAATAAAAAAAAATAAAACTTTACTATATTACATAGAAACAACTTATTCAGTTAATCTGCAACATAATTGATGGAATGCGCTGGCTACAAACAGCGAAGCAATTTCTTTGTGGCAATATGCAGACAAGTCATGAGTTGAAGGAGCTCAAAATTTCAACTCATTCCCCCTCACAACCCCGCTGGTTGTATTGTTTGTTTGATATTAAAAGGGTGAGGTGTCCCCTCTTGCTCTTATTATATATTGTTTTAGTTTAGCAGTAATAAGGCAAAAATCCCTATCACTACATGGACATTGGTTTCTGGCTCCCTTGATTGGTGGGCCAGTGAATCAATCAATCTAAATGATTCTGTTGTATATAAAAGGCTGTAGAGAGCCTTGTCAGTAGTGGTAGGCTCTAGGAACATGTTAAATGAGAAGCTGGGCCAGCTTCGATAGAAATGCTTGGGCAAAATGTATTTGCTATGTCTTCTCAGTTTAAAAGCCTGTGCCATCTGTGTTTTTGTTAAATTTATTTTATTTGTTTAATTATTAACAATAAAAGTGTACCAAAGCACTTATAGTATGTGTGTAACTCCAGCCTCTGCCAACTTACAGAAACCACTAATTATTATTTGGTGCCTTTCACTTTGGTGTGTGTGTGCCTATATATATATATATATATATATATATATATATATATATATATATATATATATATATTATAGGCACACACACACCAAAGTGAAAGGCAAACATTGATGGGCTTATTTTATATAATACATTATTTTGTATATAAACATATACACACACTACCGGTCAAAAGTTTTAGAACACCCCCATTTTTAACAGTTTTTATTGAAATTGAAGCAGTTCAAGTCCAGTGAATAACCTGAAATGGTACAAAGGTAAGCGGTAAACTGCCAGAGGTTAAAAAAAAAGTTTAGGTTACCAAAAACTGAAAAAATAATGTACATTTCAGAGCAAGTAATGGGTTAACAACTTACAGCTGTTCTGCAGCAATGGAAGTAAATTAAGCCTTGAAAGTTGATGCTAACAATTCCTAAAGATGTCCCAACTTTTGTTGATTACTTACAAACCCTCTGTCTGTATAAAAGCAATGTTGGAACAGACTGTGTTACTACACCCTCTTAAGCATTATTTGGACAGTATTGTACTGCAGTAAGTAGTATATTGCTATCATAATGGCGAGAAAAAGGCAATTAACAAACAGATAGACCATTAACCCTTAAAAGTGTAGATCTTTCCTTTAGAGAAATTGCAAAGAAAGCCAAGGTGTCAGTGAGTACAGTTTCCTACAGCATCAAAAGGCACTTGGAAACTGGATGAAACTGACAGGAAGAGGTCTGGAAGACCCAAAGCCACAACAGAATCAGAAGACAAGTTGCTGAGAGTCAACAGCTTGCATGATATGCGGCTCACAGGATAACAGCTTCAAGCACAGCTTAAAACTGGTTGAAGTAAGCAAGTCTCAGTTTCAATTGTGAAGAGAAGACTTCATGCTGCAGGTTTGACAGGTCGAGTGGCAGTAAGAAAGCCATTGCTAAGATGGCAAAATAAGAAAAAGGCTTGCCTGGACCATGAAGCACCACCAGTGGACTACTGAAGACTGGAAGGTCTTATGGACGGATGAATCAAAATTTGAAATCTTCGGTTCATCACGCAGGGTTTTTATATGCCGTCGAGTAGGCGAAAGGATGGTTCCTCGGTGTGTGACACCAACTATCAAACATGGAGGAGGAAGCATGATGGTCTGGGGCTCTTTTGCTGGATCCAGAGTCGGCGACTTGCACAAAGTGAGTGGCACTATGAACCAAAACGGCTACCATAGCATTTTCCAGGCCATGCAATACCCTCTGGTATACACGTAATTGGTCAGGGGTTCATCCTACAGCAAGATAATGACCCAAAACAAACCTCCAGGCTATGTCAGAACTACCTTAGAAGAAAAGAACAAGACGGTAGGCTTCAAATCATGGAATGGCCAGCACAGTCTCCAGACTTAAACCCCATCGAGCTGGTTTGGGATGAACTGGATAGAAGGGTGAAAGCAAAGCAGCCTACAAGTGCAACACATGTGTGGGAACTTCTGCAACAGTGTTGGGAAGAACTTTCCGAGTAATATTTGATTTCCATTGTAGAAAGAATGCCACGAGTGTGTTTGGCTGTTATATCTGCAAAAGGTGTCTACTTTGATGAGTCAAAAATTTAGATTAAATTTTGTTAAACAGAACGATTCCAAGATTTCTTTTTTTATCTCCAATTGTTTATTTGTTCTATGCTTTAATTTCAGAGTACGTTGAGACATTAAACTGTGTAAATTTCAATAAAACCTGGAAAAATGGAGGTGTTCTAAAACTTTTGACCAGTACTGTGTGTGTGTGTCTATCACATATACATATATATATATATATATATATATATATGTATAGATAGCAGGGAGGGGGTTAAAATCCTTCCCTGCTAAAAACCTTGTGAGAATGCACATTTGGGTGTTATGGGGTTTAATTGGGTAATTGTTTTATTGTTTAGTAATCCCCTGCACCTGGTGGTAATTGTAAATTAGAGCCAGGTGCAGGGTATTTAAGAGAGGCAGCCAGTCTGTTCCAGGCTGCTGCTGAGAGAAGAGCTCGACTGTGTGAGTGAGCAGTCGTATTGAGGTATTGTGTAAGGGTGTTTTTGAATGTTTGTGGCAGGTAAACGGTTTAGCCGTCCTGCGTGATAGTTAGGTTCCTGTTTATGTTTAGTGAGTGCTCCAAATAGGAGCTAGGTGTTTGTTTTGTGTTTATTTCATTTGTTGTGTTTATTAAAAGTGCGCGTGAGCGCTGTTTCAGTAGAATCCTGTGTGTTGGGTCGTGATTCAGAAGGGAGAAGAACCCGTGAGAGCCTGTGTGCCGAGCAAAAATGTGACAATATATATATATATATATATATATATATGACACACACACACTTTTTATTTACATGTACACGTATGGCATTGTGAGTTTGAATGAAAATGACTATTGAATGATTATTTGTTACAAGTAGTTTTTTTTTTTTTTATTATTATTTTCTTTGCTACACATTGATGGGCTTATTTTATATAATACATTATTTTGTTTATAACAACCTAATTGTTATTGGGTACCCCCCTGTGCTTCTAATTAATTTGACATGCCCAGATATCTATAGTTTACTCTATAGCTCTTACTCCTATCTGAAAGGAGTTCCACATACTGTAGCCGCCTTTGTACAAACAAGTCAGTACCCTTTGCTTTATTACCTAACCCAAACTGACTTATTCAAATTGCAAAACTTCTAGTTTTATGCAAGAGCCATCTGATCGTTCTGATCTGTATTATGCAACTGATTTCTAAAGTGAAAGTAAAGCAATAGTGGGGATTCCCATATTACTGTGCTACCATGCAGTTATAGGGGAAGGGTCAATTGTCTCATCCAATGACAGCAACTCAATGTGAAACAAACCACACACCACATGCCCCTGTCTTAGTCATCACATTTTACATGTTTGCAATATTTTTGATTGTTATTATCAACCAAGTATAGACAAACTGGTCCCAGGTATCAAAAGTCTCACAAAACTTTCTGCACTTCACTTGTTTACCTACCCGCACTTCTAGTAAAGCAGGATGTCAAAGCATGTGCAAAGTGGTTAAAACAGTACTTTACACATGTTTTGACATCCTGCTTTACTGGAACTTCTCAAATGTGGGGGATTTAATAGGTGCGGACCCCCAAACCCATTTCGTCATCTTGAAGGGGACAGTTCCTCTTTAAATCAGAAGACCTATATTGGAGTACAGTGAGCCATGCTCTGGAGCTCAAGTGCCATCAGTTGGATAGCTTTAGAGATACTGTGAGTGAATTGTGAGTTTATACACAGCCACACATACTGTCTGTGAAAAACTAGGAAGTTAAATATACTGTAAAAATGTAAAATGGTGTTAGCTTCTACCAATAAAATAGAATATATATTAAAAAGAGATTGAAATAAATAAATGAAATAGTTGTAAACTGTACTCTTTATGTTATATATATATATATTTTTTCTCCAAACGGAACAAGATGATTTGGAATGCAGCAAAACATCATAAAAATGCATGTTTTATCACATAAAATCATATTACAAAATAAATATTGTACAAATATAGTGATTGTAAGTTTGCAGCATTTTGTCCCAATCTGTAAAAGTATATAAAATGTATTAAATGCCTTTTTTTTTTTTTTTTTTTTTTAAGTGCTCTCTTCTTTCAGTTACAATCAATGAACTCTGCCTTGGCCTTCAGTGTGAATTTCTGTCAAGAGAAAGAGACACAAAATCAGTGGATACAAATATTTATAATAATGTTAGTAGCTTTAATTAAAAAAAAAAAACAAATATTAGAAGAGAAAGACCTTCACACACTCCTAACAAAAACAAATGTACACTGCCAAAAAGATCAGACTAGTAATGCTATAAAGCAAGAAACAGGTGAATGCATGGGCCCTTGTTGATTTTAGCTTTTGTAGTATTACGTTTAACTATGAAAACACACACACACATATATATATATATATATATATATATATATATATATATATATATATATAGGAGATTGTGTAATGGGACTTTGTTTGGCTCAATGAAAAGCTTATTATGGTTAAGTCATAGAAACTTCATAAATGTAGGAGTACAGCAGTAATGTGTAAATGGTACCTACCTGAAATTCTTTTATGTAGGTCAGGAAATAACAGACAAAGCCAAAGGCTACTGTCCACTCACACACTGCACTCACCAAGTGTACCAGGTAGTCCTATAAAGGGGGGTGAGTTGAACAGTTGTAAACAAAGATGAAAGGACCAGAAGGCAAAGCCAGTGCCAGGATAAAAGGTATCTTCTCCTTGTTTTTTTATTAATTCATTTTCTTTATGTTCTACTTTTTAACATTATTAAGTACATAAATATATGATTTTTTTTAAAATATCAAGCACATATTATATAAATATACAGTGCACACTTTGATCTGAACACATACCTATATAGTTATATACATAGTGACACACCAGTTGTTTAAAACTGGTTTGGAGTCTCACAAACACTACTGTATATCAGAAACACTACCTTTTCATCTGGATCCCAGTGCAGCTGTGTTTTTGGCACCAGTAAAGCACACACAATCACTGGTGAAGTTACATGTCAAGGAGATACTGTACAAATAAGTTGCCTTAGCTGTCACAACAGTCAACTATCTGGTCAAAATAAAACACTTTACAAAAGGGCTCAAGGTTCTAAGGTAAATTAAAGTGTACTAATAAACTATTTGGCAGTTATATTAACACCAGCTCATATCTGAATCCTAAGTTACATATTTGTAACACAGTATGTGAATAGGGAAAGGATACTTGGGACAACAGCAATTATGGAAATGACTGAGATGACCATCCGGATGTGACACACTATCTGAGTGCTCCCTAAAGGGTGCATCTTGTAAGAGATGACAGATTGCAGAAAAATATATATGACACCGCTGATAAATGCAATAAAGGCACCAATGTCGTGAACTAAAGTGACAACTGTTTCCTGAAATTAAGAGAAAATATTCACATCAAAAAGGATACAATAGTTGTATTGCTGATGACAACAATATACAGTACACATTTTTTTGAGGAAATACTAAATATTTAGAATATCTAGAAACATTCATGTAAATAGTGACTTAAGTCTTTACTGGTGTTTCTTATTTTGACTTTATGATGTAGATATATACTTTCATAATACAAGAGAAAATAACATGAGTAACATTGCCACAACAATAAATATTGAACATGTTTGCAGGGCAATATTTACAATTCTGGCTTCAAGCTGTAAACTCTAAGATATGTGTAAGGGGTCTACCTGAAAGGTAGCAACAACACACATTCCCAAGCAGCCAATTATCCCACACAATAGTGTCGATTTGTTCAGTTTGGTAGAAATTGCATGTGTAGTTTCATTTAACGTCTCCAAAAACTTGTACCTCGTATACATTGTAGCCACGCCTACAAGAGTTCAGAGGCAAAAAGAGGAAGATGGATTAATGATTAAATGTGATGCATTACATATTAATACAAGCAGGGAGGCTATAACTTAAATGACAGCTGCACTTAAAGGAAGCATTTCTGCTTTTGCTTTCATGAGAAAGGGAACTTGATAACTTCGATTTTCAGTTCTACAATATCACAATCTGCCTCCAGCACTAATAATCCAGAACCAGTACAAAACAGCATGTACAATACCATCTTTATTGTTTTATTGGAGTATAAGGTGCTGCAATGGCTATTTTGAAAGCATACAGTTAACTATAATGACACTAACACTAGTCTGCTGATTATAATTCAATTAGATTTCAAGCTTAAATTGATAAATCAAGACTGAGCTGTTAATCTGTGAACAAAAAGTCTACTGTTCAGAAGGGTCATTTTAGCAAATCTTCTCAACAAAATCCACATAATTTGTGTGTGACCAACTGCCACACAGCCAAATCCACTTATTACAAAACAAGATTATTTACCTCACTATTTCAAACTCTGCAGGTGTCAGTTACTGTAGTTTACTTTGAATAAAATAGAGAAGACCTGAAATGGAAGTATCTATCGGGGATTAAACCCACAATCTCCTTTTTTTGGCAACAGATTCTGTAGCCCAGCTGTAAAACCAAAAATAAATAAATAAATAAAAGTGGATCAGCTGAACCTGCATAGGTCATAGATCTCATCCACCCCAGATGGGATTAGTATTTGTAATATTTCTCTCATATAAACCAGTCTGTTATAGAACAGAGATACATAAAGACTGGTTGTTTCAGATGGATACATAAACATGCTATAATGATGTATTTCATTACTTACCCAAAAAGGAAGCAAGCGTAATCATTATTCCAAAAATCTCACTTTCTGGAGGTTCTGTGCCTGTGTCACTGGGAAAAAACAAAGAGAAAATGTGTCAGACTTCACCGCAAAACATTTGGATAACCAAACTGGGTATTGTTTATGTGCTGTTGTGGGGATTATCCTACTTTAAAATGTAGGCACATGCAATTAAAGCATAGGTTTTATACTATAGTCCAGGGAAAAGGGTTAATAATGCATTCATGATATTTGGATTTTGCTATTATGTAAGGAACTTATATTTTTTTAATGAAGAACTGTCTATTATCTGACCTCCACAAAGCTTAGTAAACAACCTTGTTCAGTTATTACACACTTCGCTACGCAACTCATGGCTCATAATTAGCCTTAATATCAACTTACTCTTTTGTTCTCAACATTTCTTGGAATAAACCAAGATTATATGTGTTTCAGAAAAAAATGGCTTTGAAATTATTCTACAGAATTAAAACAACGTAGTATACATCTACTTCAGAATAGGCCTCGATATAACACAAATGGTGTTGTTCTTTATCAGAGATCCTTAGATTTAACACCAGGTGGGTTTTCCTTAATCAAACAAGTGTTAATATGTGAGGCGCATGATGCTGTCTATCTGTATGTCTGTCCTGCAGTAAATTGTATATAGTATAATTTACACTTCATCACTTCAAAAAATCTATTTTCTGTAGACAATATTTACACACAAAAATATCCTAAAGAATCTTGCAGCAATGTATTATTTTTATGTGGATTCATCTTTAACATGCTTCTCATATTGTTATTCAACATACAGTGGCTTGCGAAAGTATTGATCCCCCTTGGCATTTTTCCTATTTTGTTGCCTTACAACCTGGAATTAAAATGGATTTTTATTTGGATTTCATGTAATGGACATACACAAAATAGTCCAAATTTGTGAAGTGAAATGAAAAAAATAACTTGTTTAAAAAAATTCTAAAAAATAAATAACGGAAAAGTGGTGCTTGCATATGTATTCACCCCCTTTGCTATTAAGCCTCTAAATAAGATCTGGTGCAACCAATTACCTTCAGAAGTCACATAATTAGTTAAATAAAGTCCACCTGTGTGCAATCTAAGTGTCACAAGATCTGTCACATGATCTCAGTATATATACACCTGTTCTGAAAGGCCCCAGAGTCTGCAACACCACTAAGCAAGGGACACCACCAAGCAAGCGGCACCATGAAGACCAAGGAGCTCTCCAAACAGGTCAGGGACAAAGTTGTGGAGAAGTACAGATCAGGGTTGGGTTATAAACAAAAATCTGAAACTTTGAACATCCCACAGAGCACTATTAAAGCCATTATTAAAAAATGGAAAGAATATGGCACCACAACAAACCTGGCAAGAGAGGGCCGCCAAAACTCAGGGACCAGGCAAGGAGGGCATTAATCAGAGAGGCAACAAAGAGACCAAAGATAACCCTGAAGGAGCTGCAAAACTCCACAGCGGAGATTGGAGTATCTGTCCATAGGACCACTTTAAGCCATACACTCCACAGAGCTGGGCTTTACGGAAGAGTGGCCAGAAAAAAAGCCATTAAAGAAAAAAATAAGCAAACACGTTTGGTGTTCGCCAAAAGGCATGTGGGAGACTCCCCAAACATATGGAAGAAGGTACTCTGGTCAGATGAGACTAAAATTGAGCTTTTTGGCCATCAAGGAAAACGCTATGTCTGGCACAAACCCAACACCTCTCATCACCCCGAGAACACCATTCCCACAGTGAAGCATGGTGGTGGCAGCATCATGCTGTGGGGATGTTTTTCATCGGCAGGGACTGGGAAACTGGTCAGAATTGAAGGAATGATGGATGGCGCTAAATACAGGGAAATTGTTAAGGGAAACCTGTTTCAGTCTTCCAGAGATTTGAGACTGGGACGGAGGTTCACCTTCCAGCAGGACAATGACCCTAAGCATACTGCTAAAGCAACACTCGAGTGGTTTAAGGGGAGACATTTAAATGTTTTGGAATGGCCTAGTCAAAGCCCAGACCTCAATCCAATTGAGAATCTGTGGTATGACTTAAAGATTGCTGTACACCAGCAGAACCCATCCAACTTGAAGGAGCTGGAGCAGTTTTGCCTTGAAGAATGGGCAAAAATCCCAGTGGCTAGATGTGCCAAGCTCATACATACCTATCCCAAGAGACTTGCAGCTGTAATTGCTGCAAAAGGTGGCTCTACAAAGTATTGACTTTGGGGGGGGTGAATACTTATGCACGCTCAAGTTTTCTGTTTTTTTTTGTCTTATTTCTTGTTTGTTTCACAATAAAAAATATTTTGCATCTTCAAAGTGGTAGGCATGTTGTGTAAATCAAATGACACAAACCCCCAAAAAATCAATTTTAATTCCAGGTTGTAAGGCAACATAATAAGAAAAATGCCAAGGGAGGTCAATATTTTCGCAAGCCACTGTAGTCTTCACTTCATATATTCAAATTAGTAAACTACTGTCATTCAGCCTGCAGTATTCTGCTGTAAAAATTGGTAACTGTGACTAGTAAAAGCAGTAGTCTTATGATTTGTACTACTATAAAACATTCTCATTTATTGCAGTATTTTACTATAGTTAGTAAATTACACTACAGTATACTGCAATTTACTGATTTTATAGCAATTTATTACTTTTTTTTTCCTATGGATTAAGTCCACCATCTTTCACAACGCACAATGCAGAGGCTATAAAGATGTTTTCTGTGTAAGTAAGGCAATGGTGGCACATACCAGAATGCATTCAGTCTTACAAGAACTGAATTGTAGCAGTCAACACATTGTTTTATCATAAGGACCCTCAGCATCAGAGTCTTGTAGTGAATGATTTCTGGCATACACAACAAGTGGTTTTCATTTGGGTGACACAGGAGATGGAAAAAATAAACAAAACATAAGCAGTTGTGCATTGTATTGTCTAACACTTTTTAAAATTGTATTATTATACAGATTCTGTTTTGTTTTCTGTTGTACTAAAAAGAATTAGGCAAATACTTTGATGGGAAGTAACCTGAGTATAACTTCTGCTATATACATACAGGACTCGGCTGCCAAATATTTCGGCAGTAAAAAGTAAAATAGACTCAAACTATTGGTCAGAAATTAGAGGGATCACTCCCATAACCAGGAAATTTCCCGTGGTGAATAACGGATGCTCTTCCTATTAAAAAATGTGTATTTCACATGTTTTCATCATTCTCATGTCCAACTGTTTTTCCCATTCCACTAATTTAAAATAATGACATGGTTTCACATTTCACCATCGGGTTCCTGCGTTGCTCCACATGCAACCTTGAAAAAAAAAAACAAATGCACGCCTACACTACAGCAAACCACAAGCTGAAAAAGAAACCTGTTTTATATTACTTTTTTTATATTACTTTACAGTCCCCTCCATTTAAGTAAAAGAACGACTCGATCAAAGAATAACATTGTATAATTGAAATCACTTTCCAATAGCTGCGAATGTAAGAACAACTATCAAGGATTTATGTTCTAACTAGTACAGTACCACTGTTCACAACGTTTAACCTTAGATTAGCCTTTAAAATACCATTAAACTACATACATTTAATATATCAACCTACAATGCTTTCTTTAAAACAAACTCGGGTATACTTTACTGTAGTGTAGGTTGCGTGAATTACAAATGAACAGAGTTCACATATAGAATCCTTGCAAAATTAACCTGGGGTATACGGTAGTTGTTTTGTGTAGGCTACTGCACTTATTCTTTAGAAATTCAAAAAAAAAAATAATCAACAAATTTAAATACTGTATCTTACCTTATATACGGGAACACCGGATCTACGTGACGTTCAAGTAAAGCCGTAATATATGACACTATAAAAGAAGAGGACGACCAAATGACCAGTGAAACCGGCAAAAAACACATCCCTTCCATGAACCAAAACATCATGTCTGAAATATTTTTTCAAGGGTTAAAGTGTCTTTAAATAGTACACGGACGTCCTCTGTTTCCAATGGGTAACGCGACTTCTTTTCATGTCATTCTAAAACAAATTTGGAAGCAAAGACAATGAAATCAGACAACTTCAAAACTGTTACATATTGTGTCACGTGTGTGGGAGCGGTTATATACTCGCAGATATATATGGCTTTATTTCTATTTCAATGAGTTGAAACTAAACACCACTGAAACCTCTTCCTGTTTGACAGAGACGTGAACTTCAGCTGGGCGCATCTACCTTATCATTGTCACACGCAATACTCTCATCACTTGCATGACTTTTTTATGGTCAAGCAACTTTCTTCTAATTAAAAATACTGCTCATTTGAGTATGGTAGCCTACACGTAGATGCTGCCCTGTAGTTTACTTTCCACCTGTTCCATATTTTCCCTTCTACATTCTTAAATATATTGTACCAAGAAAACAGCCCCTGTATACTTTCAACGTCTTAGGCTGTCAAAAGTTTCATCTTAATACTCTCTACACCGTACTATTTGAACTGGCAGTTCTGGGTTTGCTGTATCTAGCTAAAAATCAGTGTTGGGACCTGGGAACCATTTACAGGTGATCCCTCACAGGAGTAGCCTACATGTAGCCTCCACAGTTGTGCCCAGTAGTATTGACCAAATGACCAAAGTTTAAATAAATCATACTTGTTGCACACTTCCATTAGTTATATGTGTAAATGTTCAGTTTTGATAAAAACGCACCTTGTAGTAAGCACGTATGTTTATTTTAAAACATGATATTTGGTACTAGGTACTAAGAAATCTGTTTGGAAATAGGGCTGCATTTCCTTGGTTATTTCACCTGGAGTGTAAAATTGTCCCCAGCAATTGAATACCATTTAATTTCTGGCATTAACCTACAAGTGTCTTCCCATTAAAAACCGACCTGCTTTCAGCAAGTGCCATTCTTTCACCGTAAGGACACTACTGAGGTGACGTTACATAGGATTTCCTGGGAGGAAGGCATGGAAATTGATAACTTTCGGTAACCTAATGTAGTACTTGCATATCTAATGGAAGTGGGAAAAAAAAGTAAGGGTAAAGGAATTTCAATCACTTTCATTTCAACCCTGTCCCCCTGAGTATCATACAATTATTAATGACTTTGATCAAATGCTTTTAACTCTGCTGTGAAAACATCAAAGTTCTTTGTCTCCAATCTAGATTAGTTCTACATCCAATACTCAATTGCTGAATTCAGTTGAATAGGGCGGTGAAAAGAACAGTCCTGAAATATTGAACAGGTGAAACCAATAGGTTGAGACAAGTGAAAAAATATAAACCCCAGATGTGAAAAGAGCAATGACAATTTTAATGATATACACTGAATGAGTGTTGGTACCTATGACCTATACTAAATGTACTGTTCATTTTTATTTTGGACTAATGGTACAAAAAAGATGTCTTGTATAATGAACCACAGTACAATCAGAATCTGAAACTATAGTGTCAATACAGTGCCAGGGGTGCCATAAATCCAGTCCCACTGGGGATTCACTTCTTGCTAATCATTTTTCATTCAGGTTTTGAAAAGGTACAGTTATTGACAAGCGTCGACAGCATGAAACTTCTTGTTAACTGCAGAACAGCACTGTGTCTTATCGAAAACAGAAGTGAAATCAAGCAAGCACCTCAATTCCCAGCAGCAAAAACAAGAAATAATGTTGCAATCCTGCCATATGGCTTCTTTCATGAGACAAGCCAACGCATACTGGAATCCATGTAAATTAACAGAACCAAATTGCACAAACGGAATATGCACAAAGCTTAGTTTTATCCTTCTGTTCCTTTTTCTCAAGTATTGCCGCTTCCTACTAAAGAAATTTTAGTTCTTAGGCAAGATTTCCCCTCCAAACTGGACCACTGTTGCTACTACATGCAGCAGCAGGTTATGGGTTGGAACCATTGTATCCAAATTGTCTGGTCATAATAATAATACACATTTTTTATATAGTGCCTTTAAAAGCAACACCTCAAAGCACTTTACAAACAAACAAAACAGAAAATAAAAACAGTCATAAAATGTCTTTCTATAAAGGTAGGTCTTTAAGCTAGATTTAAAAGTATTAAGAATGGTAGAATCCCTGATCTCTTTAGGAAAGTTTTAGGGCATAACAACAAAAAGCACTGTCGCCCATAGAACACAGGTGAACAGAGGGTGCACATAACACTCAAAAATCAGTTGAGCAAAGGTTGCAAGAAGGAATGTAGACTGATAAGAGTTCAGACAAATACCATGGAGCCAAACCATGTAAAGCCTTAAAAGAAGTACATTTTTAAAATCAACACGGAACCTGACAACCAGCCTATAGATCTGAGATAAATGTAATTTTGCAACGGAATTACATTAATTCTATGTTGAAATCCCTTTTAATATCTCTGAAGGTAAAACCCTCTAAAATATCATTTAAGTCCATGATGGCTGCTGAGTATTAGAGTCAACCAGTGCTCTCTATCCCTACCAAAGAAAATAATGCTTCATGTTTCTGTGGCAGGCTGGCGAGTGGATAGAGGCCCAGAGACAGTCTGTAGTTCAAAACAATAATTATTTTATTATAAATACACACAAAAAAAGGGCACAAGGGCCAAAACAAAGCAATTTAAACACAAAAAGAAAGACAAAAAGCAAAACTAACAAAAATAATAATGTCCAGGCTGGGCAATGCCTTCAATGGATTTATCAAAGTTCAAAAAAAAAAAAAAATCACACACCAAAAACCCACCAACCTGCTCCCTCAGCTCCCTCCTTCCAAATAAGAAGCAGAGGCCTCCTTTTATGTCAGGTGGCTGGGCGCTGATTGATCGTTAATTAAACTAATCATCTAATCAACCCCAGCCACCTGAACACAATGAACCAAGGCAGGTAGGGGAATTTAACCCCATCCCTGCCAATTTCTAAAGAGCAGAGCTGTGCTCTGCCACAGTTTCATTTGTTTTATTTTCAAGTCTCTTACCTTATGTGATTTTTGCAATCGTTCTCAGTTGTCATATTGCAATTACTAAATAATGTGTGCGTTAAAAACAAATATTATATATACTAAGATACTATATATATATATATATATGGTATCTTTCATTAATGAGCTGTTTTCGACCACTGGCCTGCCGTTGGCTGGATGTCCTTTGGGTGGTGGACCATCCTTGAAACACACGGGAAACTGTTGAGCGTGAAAAACCCAGCAGTGTTGCAGTTCTTGACACACTCAAACCTGAGCGCCTGGCACCTACTACCATACCCCATTCAAAGGCACTTAAATCTTTTGTCTTGCCCATTTACCCTCTGAGTGGCACACATACACAATTCATGTCTCAGTTTTGTCAAGGCTTAAAAATCCTTCTTTAACCTGTTTCCCCTTCATCTACACTGATTGAAGTGGATTTAACAGGTTACATCAATAAGGGATTATAGCTTTCACCTGTATTCACCTTGTCAGTCTATTTCATGGAAAGAGTAGTTGTTCCTAATGTTTTGTACACTGAAAAACAACAACAACAACAAAAACAGTTACACTCAGAAAACCAGCACGTCAAAAACATTTCATTGCCAAAAGAAAAAACAGACATCAATGATATATATATATATATATATATATATATATATATATATATATATATATATATATATATATATATATATACAGTGCCTTGCAAAAGTATTCAGACCCCTGACCAATTCTCTCATATTACCGAATTACAAATGGTACATTGAAATTTCGTTCTGTTTGATATTTTATTTTTAAACACTGAAACTCAGAATCAATTATTGTAAGGTGACATTGGTTTTATGTTGGGAAATATTTTTAAGAAAAATAAAAAACTGAAATATCTTGCTTGCAAAAGTATTCAACCCCTGTGCTGTGGAAGCTCCCAGTTTGCACCGATGAAAGAAATTGCCCTAATGAGGACACAATTATCATACCATTGGCCTCCACCTGTGAACCATTAAAATTGCTGTCACATTTTCTGGATAAAAACCTCACTGTTGAAGGATCATTGGTAAGGCTGTGAATCTGAAGGAAAATGAAGACCAAAGAGCATTCTACAAAAGTTAGAGATAAAGTAATACAAATGCATAGATTAGGGAAAGGGTACAAAATAATATCCAAGTGTTTGGATATCCCAGTGAGCACATTTGGATCATTAATCAGTAAGTGGAAGTTGCATCACACCACCCAGGCACTGCCAAGAAAAGGCTGTCCCTCAAAAAACAGCGCTCAAACAAGAAGGAGACTTGTGAGAGAAGCCAGAGAGGCCAACAATCACTTTGAAGGAGCTACAAAGTTCAATGGCTAGAAGTGGAGTAATCGTGCACCAGTCAACCATATCAAGAGCTCTGCATAACACTGGCCTGTATGGAACGGTGGCAAGAAAGAAGCCGTTACTCAAAAATTACCATCTGAAAGCACGTCTGGAGTTTACCAGAAAGCATGAGAGTGACCCAGCTGCGATGTGGGAAAAGGTTTTGTGGTCAGATGAGACCAAGATAGAGCTTTTTGGCCAAAACTCAAAGCGCTATTTGTGGCGCAAACCTAACACTGCCCATGCCTCAAAACACACCATCCCTACAGTGAAGTATGGTGGTGGCAGCATCATGCTGTGGGGATGCTTCTCATCAGCAGGGACTGGGCATCTTGTTACAATTGAAGGAAGAACGGATGGAGTAAAATACAAGAAAATACTGCAAGAGAATTTGCTTCAGTCTGCTAAAAAACTAAAGCTTGGGAGGAAATTCACCTTTCAGCAGGACAATGATCCCAAGCACAAGGCCAAAGCAACACTGGAGTGGCTCAAGAACAAAAAAGGTAAATGTCTTACAGTGGCCCAGTCAAAGTCCTGATCTCAATTCCATTGAGAATCTGTGGCACTATTTGAAAATTGCGGTCCACAAGCGTCGTCCAACCAACCTGAACAACCTGGAGCAAATCTGCCAAGAAGAATGGGCCAAAATCACTCCGACACTGTGTGCAAAGCTGGTACATACTTACCCTAAAAGACTTAAAGCTGTTATTGCAGCAAAAGGTAGCTCTACCAAATATTAATGTGTGGGGTCTGAATACTTATGCAAGCAAGATTTCAGTTTTTTATTTTTCTTAAAAATATTTAAAAAAATATCGAACAGAACCAAATTTCAATGTACCATTTGTAATTCAGTAATATGAGACAATTGGTCAGGGGTCTGAATACTTTTGCAAGGCACTGTATAATATAAGTTGTAGTTGTGTGCTTTTACATGAGTTCTACTTTTCAGTTCTCAAATCTTTCCCTAAATATATGTAACACAACAAATGCATGCTAGATCAGCCAAAGTAGCCTTACAGAAGTAAAAGCTGCCAAGATCAAGTTTAAGCCCACTATGTGGTGACCGTGAGCAAATTATGGTTTGGATTGTGGGTCAGATAAGCAGAATATTTCACCAATTATATATATCTGTGGTGATCATAGACTGCACACATGCCAAATTCATTGACTCCATTTATTGCAACTTTTACCTTAAATTATAGCATTTACTACAGCCTTTACGGTCATCACTAGAGTGTAAGAGTACCATTGGCCAGCACTCTCATACAGGGAGTTGTTACCTCCAACAAGGGAATCAAAGCCAGTCCCAGAAAAGCCAGTCTTGGACATGAAAGCTCCTGCTATCCAAAGCCTGTCAGATCTGCTATTGTATGCCCTACGTGACTCAAACTATTTCACCAATACAAATGTTTACTGTGGTATAACAAACAAGATAACGTAGGTCTCTTAAGTATACTGTTTCATACTGTAATAATTTAGTAAATACACAGATAGCATGCAACAAAATGCAAAAAAATTCGAATTATATATATATATATATCAAAATGCAAAATAATATATATATATATATATATATATATATATATATATATATATATATATATATCGCAACGATGCCTAGTTCCTAATTATACTGTATTTACACGAGTAGTTTTATATTTGCAATGTAATTGCTATGTACTGTGAATACAAATAGAATATCTGTGTAATTATAGGTTAATGAAGGGTATCTCAAAGTAACGTGTTGGCAAGCGTAGTCAGCTATAAAACATTCAAGGCTGCTAAACAGTCTTTTTTTATCACACGAAGCTCTACAGTTTTAAATAAATATAATAGTGTTTTGTTTTTGTTTTTTTCACGACAGACAAATAATGATCCATTTTCTTTTTATTGTGCAATAAATCCTCCTTTACTACAGAGGGAGCCCTAGATTTTAACTCACCCGCTCGGTCTGATATAGTAGTCTTTCTTTCTTACCAGTCTCACTGAATTGGTGGGTTCTGCGTGTGTTGGGGGGGAAGTTGTTAACAGTACGTCAGTCGGGTGATGAGCTTGTGATATATCCTATGTTTTTTTTTTTTGTTTTTTTTTTTTTTTTTTTTTTCTTAAACATTTTGAATCAGTTTTGCGCTGAAACTGTTGAATGCGAGCAGAATACGGACGACGTACAGAAAGCTGAGTGATGACAGGTTTGCCATGTTTCTAAATTCACTGCTTAAATTGCTTCAGAGACAGACCTATACCTGTCTGTCTCACCGGTATGGACTGTATCTGTGCTTTGGAGGTATTGTCCTCATGATCGTGTCTGCATTCCAGTTCGGAGAGGTAAGTTGTTGTTCATCCAAGATCAATCAAAATCATTATTGCAACATTTTAATAATAATAATAACGTTATTTTTAGCTGTCACTGTTTTATTATTATTATTATTATTATTATTATTTATTATTATTATTATTATTTTACTCCGCTAAGACTGAATATGTTTCCCGGTCTATACAGCGTTAGCAGAACTTGATTAAATCATGTGTCAGGATGCACTGGTTCCAGGTCCCAAACCGTTTGTGTTTGTGAAAAAAGGCAGTATGTACAGTCAAATAATTCAGGTCATGTTAATAAAATATATCTTGTTTTGACAACCGCTAAAAGACCGCGTTGACCATGCCTTCTACTTCCGGAGATTTGTAGGTTATATAATTGATTCATGGACACACAACGACTCAAAACTGAGCACTGAAAATTATGGTACATTTTTACTGTTGCCTCGAATTGCAAGTGGCGTGGGTCTGTTCAGAGTGGCAGAAGGCTTGAAGGCAGCTTGATCTCCTGCAGTCGTAGCTGCTTTTAAGTAATATAAATAAGCCGTTTTGCACGACTTTAGCCTTTGTTAGACCTTATTGACAGTCCAGTTTGTAAATATATATATTATTTTTTTTTACTTTAGTGATAAAAAGCCTCTCCCTCCTTGAATTTAACCTGCTTACCACTGCTGCTGTGCATACCAAAAATAAATTATCCTACTACTGTGCAAAATTTCAACTGCAAATTGAGCCCAGTCAGATGAAGAATCTGAGGTTGATGATTCATAGGTCAAAACTAAGCAGCCAGCAATGTGGTTTCCAGCCCAAGTAGCAAAAAACTTTTTGAAAATAAAAGGACACGTTAGAGAAGTTATTAAAAAAAAAAAAAAGTTGCCAATGACTTGTTTTGTTACCTATATATATTATATATATATTTATGGTAAATGTAATGCTGTGTTTGAATTATTTACAAAAAAGTCATTGACAACTTTTTTTTATATAAGCAAAATAAGTACAATTATACATAACACTGTAACATTTTAAATCCCTTTGGAATAAGAAGTATTTACGCACCAACTATTCAAAGTATGAGATTAGACTGGAATTGATCAGGACAGTCAGTAGCTGTAGAGCTCCATTACATATGTGTGTAAGGATGAAGATCTGGAAACAATCCATTTCTTTTTTTTTTTTTTTTTGTGTGTGTGTTTTCAATATGGACAGTTGCCTGTTTTACCAGGAAAGTTGATTGAGTGCATCTTTTAATAAACAAAACTAGAAACTGTTGCAAAACTCTTTTCTGGCCCCAGTTAATTTTAATTTGAGCTTAATCTGTCATCGGAGGCTTGCATTTGTATTTTTTTTGTGATGGAACAGCTTGTATTTACAGTATTAAGAAACTTAGATTTTGGCAACATCTCATTCAATCTGCTTTTCTTCAAATATTGCAATGTGTCAAAAGGAAAAACATGCACTAGAAAAAGTCTATTAAAGTGGGGAGGATTTTAAACAACTTGAATAAAGGCTGTATGAAAGAAAACATTGTGATTTGCTGTTCATGTATCTTGTTTAAAAAAAAAAAAAAAAAAAGTATGGAGTTCATAAACAGTTTTCTGCTTACCAGTTTCAATTAAGCCTAGATTCTACCCAAATATACAGTCTGTCACCTGTAAAAGGGACGATAGCAAAGGATTTAAAATCCAGTATCCTTAAGTATTAATAGTAACATTCACAGCCCCCTTTCTGTTGTGTTATTTTTATTTCTTTAAATGATGAAAATAAGACTGTGAGCTGAGGCATATGCTCGCTTGTCCTTTCTCTGATTTGTGTAGTTAAACACATAGCTAATACCTAGACTGGCGCAAACAGCTATACTATGGGAATCGTGCTAAACTGATGCTTTCTAGTACATAATCACTTCTTGTGCTTTAGGTCAAATGGTCAAATTGCAATTGAGGCCAATGGAGTTAACCTGATCTAGCACACCAGATAGCTTGCAAGTACTGTGTAGTGTATTTAAAAAAGTTTGCATGTCTTCTGTAATGTAAAATAAATAAGAGAAATAGGGCCAAGGATAATTCTAGTGCTAATAAGTGGTAGACCAAACATAATTTTAAAGCCACAATAATTCCTTTTAATGCTCTGTCTACACTACAGGTTTTTAAATCTGTTGCTCATCAGTGTGCCAACCAAGTTAATGACTATTAAACCAGGCTAAAACTAAATACCTGTTTTGGTGTGCTAAGCCCCTGAGTTAAAAACATAAAACTAATATAAAATGCACTCCAGTGAGTATCAGAAACAACACACACACTCAAAACATTTTATCCGAATGTAAAGGCT
This sequence comes from Polyodon spathula, assembly GCF_017654505.1. Lineage (NCBI taxonomy): Eukaryota > Metazoa > Chordata > Actinopteri > Acipenseriformes > Polyodontidae > Polyodon > Polyodon spathula. The sequence continues at coordinate 25,785,555 of NC_054540.1, read as the reverse complement.
TTGTCATAGTGTTGCACAGATCTCATCTTCAATACAAAGACATTTTGTGCATGCTTGTGCACCAACACAGGAAACCATTGAAATTAAAATGGAAGGCCACAGCTTCACAGTCGATTGTCAGCATACTTCATTGAGGGAGAAAAAGATGATAAAAACTACAGCATATTACAACCTAAAATGAAAAAAAGACGGTCTGTTTTTCAATATAATTTACTTTGATAAGGTTTGGATCATGTATGTATGTCTCCATTTCTGTTGTCTCCAAAAATGGCCACGTAGAAGTTCTCTGCACCTATAACATATGTATTTTACATACTGTAGGCCATTTTTTCCTTTCATCCACAGGTTGTTGTGGAATGGAGTCGGGATCAGTATCATGTGTTGTTTGATTCATATCGAGACAATGTGGCAGGCAAATCATTCCAAAACAGGTAATAATGTCTTCTCTAATAGATTTGCTTTCTAAAATAATCACAAAGAAATGAAGCATGGATGGAGAAAAGGAAATGAATTGTTTCACAGGTTTTGCTCCCTTTGGAAATGTAGTTAATTATGCCATAATAATATGGTAAAATGAAGGGAGGATATATATATATATATATATATATATATATATATATATATATATATATATATATATGAAAAAGTGAGAACATTTAAATGTTGTTGCGAAGTGCTTTTGTCTGTCGTCACATTTTACATTTTGTGCTGCTTTTTTTTTTTTTTTTTTTTTTTTATTTAGACTGTGTCTGCCTATGCCAATTGATGTGGTTTACACCTGGGTAAATGGTACCGATGTAGATTTAATCGGAGAACTTCGCGCAGTGAGGGAGCAGATGGAGGAGCAGCAAAGGGCGATAAGGTAAATTGATCACTTCAAAGTGTTCTCTGGAGCTGGATACTGCACAAGCCTTTTACCCCTGGGTTTGAATCCAGCACAAAACCACAATACATAACTTGATGGCACATTTGCAGGAAATCTCAAAAAGGTTTTAGATGGGCTTGAAGACTGAACTGCTCCCTCTCCACCCAAGTCATGTTTAGGGCATGCTCAAGGGCAGTGTGGGAAAGATGTTAGTTGTACTGTCCCTGCGCAGTGAATACATATACGGTACATGACTTACTGTAAGTGCAGTTTCTAGACCACGAATGAAAATTGAACACGTTAGCACGTGGGTGTTAATTGCTTACAATTTAAATGTTTAATCATTAAGTAATGCAAGTTTAAAATATTTCCTAAACGTCTAACTGTCGTCAAAACTGTCGAAATACAAATATAGTTGTATAAGCTATATAAATATAGTTGGCCTTTGTATTTGTGTCTACACTAGTAAGTAGACATAATTTTGCTGTAGTAAAAAAATGGGAGGGCTTATCAACATGAAATTACTAATAGGCTACAAAAATTCCAAATATATAAAAGCTTCAAGTTCAGACGTTCAGGAAAATAAAGAGACTGCAACACCTAATCGTTGGGGCGGGGGGGTTGTAGGTTGAAATATTGACACATCAACACTAATTTCAATACACAAGTAATATTGAACTAATATACTAGATTTATGCAGGACTGTTTGTTTCATGTTTTTTTTTTTTTTTTGTGAATGGAAAAATAAAAATGTTATACAGGTCATGTTATACTAACCTGCGGTCAACTTTATGATGAAAGAATTTCTTAAAAGCAATTGATATTTTACATTGTAGTCTGTAATTTACACACATTAAATGTGATGCTCTTAACTATCAAAACACAATTTTCTTTGAAAATAACATTAAAAAAAGATTGGTGGTTTATGTAACCTTTTTAAAAAATGGTCTTGCAGAAGCAGGTTGCCCTTTATTTGTCATTTCATTATGAAACACATGTGACCTTTTTTTATCATTCTGAAACATTTTAGTTTTTGCACCTATTAAGTCGGAATAAGAGTTATATCTGGAAATTCAAACTCGTTTTTATAGTTCTCACCAATGGCCATATTCACAAAGCATTTACCCTGGTGTAATGGCATGAACCTAGCAAGTAACAACAAGGGTGTGTAATTCATATAGCTCAACACCCAGGGTTACAAGATTTCTGTGATGGACAACAAGTTTTGCTGTTATACTTTGCCTGTCTGACAAGTACTTTGTATTTATTTATTTATTTGTCCTATGTTCGTTCTGTTGCTAGAAAGACACTTGTTGTATATTTGTAGAGAGCCACACAAGTTTCTGAAAACTGGATTGCAGAAGTCTAGCACCAAAGCACACACATTTTTTAAAATTGTTTATGCCCCACCCCTGTCACTACAGATTGGCTAACTGAGGAAGAAGCTGATCTTCTATTGGTTATAAAGAAACCAAGAAATGGCTGCCAAGAGAGCCCCTGGCAACACATGGCCTTTTAAATTTAAGATGTTGTTTATGTTTTTTTGAAAATTACAAATAAGTCGTAGTGCTTTCTAAATACATGAACCTGACATTTAAATGCTGCAATGTAGTATTTTTATTTTTTTTTTTAAAGTGGCGAGGTATTGGCAGATTAGAAAAAATCAGGTTGTGTAATAGTTACAAAACTGAAAACTTGAAGAACTATCAGAATTCCACAAAGCTGCAATAATACTGTAGTTGACAATAATTTCATATCTGTGATTTAACAAATTAAAACACCTGTACATTAGGAGTTGGATTCAGTTTATAGAGAAAGTGGGGGGGATAAAACAGGCAGAAGCTATTTTTATGTTTGAATAACTCCCAAGTATTGTTTATTATAGGTGTACTCTTAGTATGTTAAATGTACTAACAAACTGCACTGAAAGGAATATTTCCTTAAAGTATGTTATACATTTGTTGAGGAGAGGTCAGGTCACGGGGAACCGCTTGTGTAGCTTGAAGAATTCAGTGAACCATTCAAGCTACATGGCTAGACCTGCCCCTGTTAATCACTAATTGATTGATTGTGTTCACTGTTAAATGAAGCAAAAATCCTACAAGTTATATTCAACTTTTTCATGTGTGTTTTGCGTGACGGGGAGGTGGCAAGTAGATTTTTCTAGCATTTTGTCCCTTGACAACAATTGTTTTTTCAAAACTTGCACACCGCTGAACAACAACAGGTCAATGCAGAAGTTCAGCTTCCTGAGTTGTTTATTTTAATTTGATTTATTTATTTTTGTAGCTCTGCTTTCTGGGGTAAATGCTAAGGCTGTAAATCTACAGATTAGTCGTTTAAACCTTTTGTTTAAACAAAATGCAAGATCCTCATAAAACTTCGGTTAAGCATTTAATATATTACTACACCATTTAGGGTTTTATTATAGTTTTACTGTTTATGTTTAAGCTTTTACAGCCTTAGTCATTGTTTTGTGACTATGGCCCCTAGTATTGTGCACTCCTATGTGGACATTTCTGCCAGTACAAAAATATATTCGGTGTATATATATATATTAGGTTTGAACGTGAAGGTTTTGTTTTGTGAAAAGATTTGCATATGGTTAATATGAAGGCATCTGAAATAGAAAACTGCTGATTGATGGTTGTTTTACCATAGAGCAAGCCTTGGGAGCAATTCTACTGAGAAGCCAAAGACAAGGTACGTGGGATATTTTCACAAGCTTCAGATTAAATAAGTACATTCACTAAATGTTTAATACATGTAGATCTCAAATGGGCTGTTTTAAAAGGACCACATGTTAGAGGAAACATCTGTTTTCATTTTATATACATACATACATTCATACAGCTCTTGAAAAAATTAAGAGACCATTGCAAATTTTTCTTAAATCAGCATCTCTACATGTAGGGCAGCCATTCCATTCCAGTGTCTGTTGAATTCAAACACAGGCACACCTCATTCTACTGAATGAGGTACTGATTAGGGGATCACCTGAACCAAATCTTATTTAACGAGGAAAAGTATAAAAACCACTCCTGTGGTCATCACTATCCTCTTGCAATAGGACCAGCTGGATGGCAAAACAGTGCTAGTAGTACCTCAGAAGTAATTGGAATCAAAAAATAACTATTGACCATGCCCAAAGAGTTGAAAAGGAAAGTTTTGAGTGAGGAAAAGAACGGTTCAATTCTGACTTTACTGGCAGAGGGATACAATGAGCGTCGGGTTGCTTCCATCCTTAAAATTTCAAAGACGGCGGTTCATAAGAACAAGGTCAAGCAGCACACATTGGGGACAACAAAGCTACAGACCGGAAGAGGGCGAAAACGACTCTCCACTGACCGGGATGACCGCCAACTCATTCGAATGTCACTCAGCAACCGTAGGATGACATCAAGTGACCTACAAAAAGAATGGCAAACGGCAGCTGGGATGAAGTGCACGGCGAGGACGGTTCAAAACAGGCTCCTAGGGGCAGGGCTGAAGTCGTGTAAAGCTAGAAAAAAGCCCTTCATCAATGAGAAGCAAAAGAGCCAGGCTGAGGTTTGCAAAAGACCATAAGGATTGGACCGTAGAGGACTGGAGTAAGGTCATCTTCTCTGATGAGCCCAATTTTCGGCTTTGCCCAACACCTGGTCATTTAATGGTTAGACGGAGACCTGGAGAGGCCTACAAGCCACAGTGCCTCGCACCCACTGAGAAATGTGGTGGAGGACCGGTGATGACCTGGGGGTGCTTCAGCAAGGCTGGAATCGGGCAGATTTGTCTTTGTGAAGGACGCATGAATCAAGCCAAGTCCAAGGTTGTCCTGGAAGAAAACTTGCGTCCTTCTGGTCTGATAATGTTCCCCAACTCTGAGGATTGTTTTTTCCAGCAGGACAATGCTCCATGCCACACAGCCAGGTCAATCAAGGTGTGGATGGAGGACCACCAGATGAAGACCCTGCCATGGCCAGCAAATCTCCAGACCTGAACCCCATTGAAAACCTCTGGAATGTGATCAAGAGGAAGATGGATGGTCACAAGCCATCAAACAAAGCCGAGCTGCTTGAATTTTTGCGCCAGGAGTGCCATAAAGTCACCCAACATCAATGTGAAAGACTGGTGGAGAGCATGCCAAAACGCATGAAAGCTGTGCTTGAAAATCAGGGTTATTCCACCAAATATTGATTTCTGAACTCTTCCTAAGTTAAAACATTAGTATTGTGTTGTATAAAAATAAATAAATATGAACTTATTTTCTTTGCATTATTCGAGGTCTGACAACACTGCATCTTTTTTGTTATTTGAACCAGTTGTCATTTTCTGCAAATAAATGCTCTAAATGACAATATTTTTATTTGGAATTTGGGAGAAATGTTGTCATTAGTTTATAGAATAAAACAAAAATGTTCATTTTACCCAAACACATACCTATAAATAGTAAAACCAGAGAAACTGATAATTTTGCAATGGTCTTTTAATTTTTTCCAGAGCTGTATATATATAAATTAATGTTACATGTTCAGTGACGGGTAGAAATCCCCCCCCCCCCCCCCCCCCCCCCCTTGCTGTAAGTGGCCCAGACCAGTCAGGTTCAAAGTAGTCATCTTTTTCTTTCTCTTCTGACAAGCACAAAAGAAAGCAAAAGCACAGGCACCCTCCACAGTACTACAAACTGCTCTAATTAAGATTAGATGCTGGACTGTCATTGAGAGAGCACAGTTTAGCAGATCATAGAAAGTGTAGCAGGGTAGTAACTTGAGAAAGTGTACAGTAGGAATTGGAAGTACTACTGTTGCAGGAGTACTGTTCATATGTATGTCACAGCTTGGTTTTGCATACATCTAGAGAAATGCATATTCAGTTCTGATGGAACTTGGTTTGGACATTCTTCAGCGCAAGTTATTTTGAGTATCAGAATATGGAGGCATCTGGCAGCTTTGCAGTTTTACATGTGCATAGAGTAGTTGTAGGTCATGGTGAATTTTTTTTTTTCATGAATTTCTCTAATTTTGTATTTACATCTGTGGCTGGTAATATGTCACTGACATACATTTATTAAGAAGCAGGAACATCATCTAACTTATGTATGATTTTCTAAAACTAGCTTTTTGTTAATGGTATTTCTATTTTCTTTCTTTCTTTTTAAAGCGAGAAGCCGGAATGCTTTTTGTCACACTGTATCAAGGTCCCAATGCTCGTCCTAGACCCGGCACTTCCTGCAAACATCACGATAAAGGAGCTGCCGTCATATTGTCAATCCTTCCAGTCTGCCAAGCAGATCCTCCATGTTGCCAAGCCCAAGAATCCCTCTACAAATGTCACTGTGCTAATTTTTAACACTCAGAGTGAAGGTGGGCTAAGCGTTTCATTATTCCTGTGTCTGGTGCATATGTCATACCTAGTATGATAGAGGCCCCTTTTTGTAACAGTTGAGACTTTTGGGCTAATGAAGGCTGTCTCTTCAGAACTGCTTGCTTAGATTTGATTAGATTTGGATAGGCATTTGTGAAATGTGTATACAGTATTACCATTGCAATGTATGGGAAATAAACCTAAATAAACCTTAACTCAATATTTGTATCTGCTTAGCAACGCGGCATAACTTTGAACAGTGCGATTTGGCTTTTTAACATCTAAAATAAGTTCTTCCACATACTACAAATATAGGTCTTCTTTATCTATATTTTCAAGGCACTGACACCTAATTAACTAAGCTATAACTGTAGTGTTGATGTCGTCCAGAGTGTTTAACTACCCATACTTTTATGTTGATATATGTGTTTCTGTAATATTTGTTTTTCAGTATCCATGAAGAGCCTTTATTAATGAGTGACGGAGAGAAGCATCCCCAGTCCTACATCCTTGTATTACCCTAGTTTCCTATTCTGGTGAAAAGCTAAAGTTGTACTTAAATAGCAATTTATAATTGAAAAAAATTGCTAATTAGTTCCTACGAGCAAGCTTTATAAAATTAGATGGAGTCAATTTCTCAAAGGAAAGAAAGGAAAATTACGTGAACTAATGAGAACAATGTCCTACATTTAAAATCTATGCAAATAGGACTGTAACTGATTCAATTTATATTGAAATATCTTTTTTTTTCTAAACTTGGATGATTTTTGAGTCTTGAAACACGATAAAAGAAACCCTAAATTGCCAAGACATTTTTAACACATCTTGAACAGTTTTGATAAAATATTTGTACTGTTGAAATTCATCCCTTTACACTCCTAAAGGATGTGGGTAATAGTGCTGGTGTTGATAGGTTTGCTTGCTTAAAGAGCAATATGTTTAGGTAGAAAAATACAATTAAATAAGTCACTTAATTAGATAAATGCCTTATTAAATGCCTATTCTCTTTATTACAACACAGTGAATCAACATTAATACATGACCCTGTACTTGCTTTTCTGAATTCTTGGCCATATTGCTGCACAGTTGCATTCTAACTTACTTGGTCCTCTGATTATTTAAAATCAGAAGTTTTCTGATCATATTGAACCATTTTATACACAGCTAGGTTGTAGCCTATGATTCTGTTACTTAACATATTGTGAATGTCGGTGACTAGACCTGTGACTAGACTAGACCTACACTTCCTAGTAATGATCCTTTCATGGAGCTGTGGATATATTTGTTTTCAGGCACGCATTGTTTGAGCAGTATAACTGAAAAAGCAATCATTTTAGGCAGTTAAGCTGGTTATTTGAATAGTACGTTTAGTAAGCAAAGGTAGTAAACCTGTTTGATAGGTTGCTTATGAGAAACCGGTTTTCAGCTGCACTTCAGAGGAACACAAAACCATCAGAGCTGTTTTTTCATTAGAGAAAAGATTGCAGAAGCTCTCATCAGTCATGATTCCGTCATTATTCAGTCGTGAGCGAGTTAAGCAGTGCCCAGCGAGTATCGGGGTAGCACTGGAGTGGTGGCAAACTGGGACAGTGTGATTAACAGGACAGATGATGTGGCTGCTTTTACCGATTTATATATCTTTTTATACTGATACAATTTCACTGTCCGTGCAGGCATACTCGGCTGACTTTATATTCATGGCACATCTTCCAATCAGGTTTTCCAAGACTTTAACTAATCACTGTTACTTCTTTCAGCTGATGATGCCCATTCAGCAATACCAAATGAAAACAGCAAGCACTCTGTTTCAAGAGGATACCTGGTCTGTATTCATTTTAAAAGCCATTAGATGCAAATTGGGCTTGTTTTAGGTGTTTTTTTTGTTTACTGTGTGCCAGTACATGATAATGTATGAAAAATTAATATGTTTGAGAATATGAACTCCATTACAGCATTCATGTAAAACAAAAAATAGCCTAGCATATATTGGTCATTATCTTCAGTTAAATTTGCCATTTCATAAACCACACAGAGTAGTATTGTGTCGGATCCATAGACTGATATGGTGAACTGTGTTTTTTTTCTTGGTGATACAATTATACATGTAGCAATGTCTATATCGGTTTATACTACTATTTTGGTAGTCTGTAGTGCCAGATAATGTGAGCGCAGAGATGTCAGTTTTTGTTGTGAAAGACTATCCCATTGATTTTTAATACACACACAAAACAGGGACATAAACTGTTAATTATATTAATTTAATGTATTAATGCGGTACATAAAATAGATTTTTAATTTGATAGACATTTGTCTCAGTAAGTTTGCTTTGGGAAACACTAGTATTTATTTTTTAAAGCCAAAGTATATATCCCTCAATTCTATTCCGTTTTGTACTATTAAATTATCCTATAGTTAACCTTCTGTACACACAGCGTCGTTGACAATTAAAATTAAGCTATCGTACAAACTATTGTGAACTAGGTACCCAGTACATCTTGCAACAGTTGGAGGTTACAAATGACTTCCCACAAGAAGGAAAACATTTTTAAAAGGATTTGTAAGTTGTACATGATGTATTATGGCTCTTGTATGATAGTGAAATGTACATGAAAGTACTATTTTCCCCGCTGTACTAAAGAGCATATCCAGTGTCTTTTTTAGACTAGTTACAATTTACAAGGTTAAACAATTTCTATTGTGGAATAAAGAATTCAATTTTTAATGTTCTAGACAACCGATAAAGAAGCGCCTGGTTTGGTGCTCATGCAGAATCTGGCGTTCCTAAGTGGATTCCCAGCATCATTTAAGGAGACCGAACAGCTCAGAGTAAAGCTTCCACAGACCGTCACTAGTAAGATAAAACAGGTAAGGCTGAATAATAATCACTTATGATGCAATCTATAAAACACCTTGACCAGATTTGCAGAAATGTGGGCTTTTATAACCAAGTTTTTCCAGATGCTGTAAACATTCTAACAACAATGCAAGAATTATTAAGAATTATAATAATGTCTTATTCTAATTTTATATATATAAAATATACACACACACACACACACATACAGCTCTGGAAAAAATTGAGACCACCGCAAAATTATCAGTTTCTCTGGGTAAAATGAACATTTTTGTTTTATTCTATAAACTACTGACAACATTTCTCCCAAATTCCAAATAAAAATATTGTCATTTAGAGCATTTATTTGCAGAAAATGACAACTGGTCAAAATAACAAAAAAGATGCAGTGTTGTCAGACCTCGAATAATGCAAAGAAAATAAGTTCATATTCATTTTTAAACAACACAATACTAATGTTTTAACTTAGGAAGAGTTCAGAAATCAATATTTGGTGGAATAACCCTGATTTTTCAAGCACAGCTTTCATGCGTCTTGGCATGCTCTCCACCAGTCTTTCACATTGATGTTGGGTGACTTTATGGCACTCCTGGCGCAAAAATTCAAGCAGCTCGGCTTTGTTTGATGGCTTGTGACCATCCATCTTCCTCTTGATCACATTCCAGAGGTTTTCAATGGGGTTCAGGTCTGGAGATTGTGCTGGCCATGACAGGGTCTTCATCTGGTGGTCCTCCATCCACACCTTGATTGACCTGGCTGTGTGGCATGGAGCATTGTCTTGTTGGAAAAACCAATCCTCAGAGTTGGGGAATATTGTCAGACCAGAAGGAAGCGCAAAGAGCAAAGTTTTCTTCCAGGACAACCTTTTACTTGGCTTGATTCATGCGCCCTTCACAAAGACAAAGCAGTCAGCAAGAAAGCCTGAAATGGAATTCAGCAAAACACGCAATTGTACTCAAAAGGTCACTTGAAAGTGGCGCAACTCAGTATAACGTTGAGTCCTTCAGTCTGTGCTGATCCAAGATATTCCCACATCCATGTTTTCCAGTTCTGTATTACCTGCTTCATGTAAAAAAATAAATAAATAAAAAAAATCAGCAGACAGACGCGCAGCCCGGGGACTTTGACAACTGCGAACCTGAGTGTGCCAACAAACCCAGAGCTCCCAAGAGCACATCAGCACAGTGCACACAGTGTCTAGCCATGGTTCTGAATTCACCCGGCCCACCCACGCTCTTTCATGTTTGTTTGGTTATTGCTATATTTAGGTAAATATAAATACATCATTTATTTGCAACAGTGATCAACAGGACATTCTTTAGTGTGCAACGATGTTTTAATTATAAATGGTAACATGGATTAAAATAAAATGAGCGCAGAATGAAACGGGGGGGGGGGGGGGGGGGGGGAATAAAACAAACTACAGTAATGTTTAATAACTGCATTATAACAGCCACCTTGCCATGGTAAAATGTGCTGTACTTTATTTTCAGACTCAGTTTATCTAATAGGGATGGGGGAAGTGGTTTGGAGGTAAAACTGACACAGCAATTGGTTGTTCTTCACTCCAAAACCACAAATTATTATTGTTGTTATTATTATTATGTATTTTTATTTATGTATGTATGTATTATTATTATTATTATTATTATTATTATTATTATTATTATTATTATTATTATTATTATTAGTCATTTAGCAGACACTTTTATCCAAAGTGACTTACAGAGACAGGGTAAATAGGATCATTGATGTTCTCTTATCTGTTTTAAAAAAACATTGCACTGCAGGTAATCATCAGTGTGCATACCTTTAATGTTACAAATATCATGCTAATAGTATTTAACTGTTTTTATTGATCTACAGCTATGGCCGAAAGTTTTGTATCACCAGGAATTGTAGGATTCAAACATAATTTAAAAAAATAATATAAATAATAAGATATAAAGCTTTATTAGTTTGCGCAAACGAGAACAGCTCAACACATCAGTGTTAGGAAGCCCGAGCAGTGTTCTGCCATACAGTGTTAGCATACAGTTATTATACCTTTACAGAGAGACAGAGTGGTTTCCTTTTCAACCAATAAGCTAGAGCCAGCTCAGTTGGTGTAATTAAGAACAGGTGGGGCAGGTATTTACAAGGTAGTACAGAGTAGCAACAAACAGGTACAGGAATGGTTCTATGCAATTATTCCCCTACAGTAATGTAATTCAATATGTTAATGTAACGAAACATTATTTAGCAGGTTTCATTCGACATTATGAAGGAAAATTAGTTAATTCTATAGAGTGATGCAAAACTTTTGGCCATAGCTATATATGTTCTACTGGTGTCAAATTGTAGACTGAATTCTCACTCCATTGGAAATGGATGACAGAGGCAATTTGCACACAATGGAAAATACGACCCATCGTGTTGTTCTTTAATTTCAAGTAGATTTTTTTTTTTTATTTTCATAGGCGGTAGATGTGTTTTATTTTTAAGCAAACAGAAGGATGTGTGTTCCTCTTTGAAATACTAGATGGTACGGTTGCCATGCATTTCAAAGCAAAAAATACAAAACACCTTATGCTTTTGGTAAGGTGCCATGTGATATCTTTTAATATGGTATATTTCATTTTTTTGGAAACTCAGTTTAGTTGTTTAACCCATCTTCTAGTTAAGGATTATTATGTTGGGGATATGTATCCTAGGGGAGATACCTGCGAGTGTGGCACACCTTGGCAGAGGATGTATGTTACTAACTTTAGAGACTGGATCTGGTTTTCACCAACTAAACATCGCACTATTTATACATATTTTGTATTGAAAATTCCAAAGGAGATTCCTTATTGCACAGGAGTTCATATATAAAACTTCTGGTCATAAAGCTTCCAGAAGAACCCATCTGATGTTTTGTGCTTTCAGACAGAGCAGAAATAACTTGAACTCTGGCTAATAGTACATGTATGTAAGTTCAGTGGGTTTTCACACTGCCTGTAAAGGAATGTCCACAATGTGTGGGTGTTCTGGTAATATTCTAATCCTTCGCCATTGATTACAACCAATAATACAGTGGGGTCCTCATGCTGTTACCCCTGCGCTGCAGATTACAGCATGCCGCCTCTAATGACAGTGTTGCACTGCAGCAATTGTGAATTTCCTGAAAACACTTTTAATCAACAGCATTTCATTATTCCTGGCAGAAGAAAATGAAAATTAACAGCAGGGGCCGCTGTTGTCCTGTTCTATTAGAATTTTAACACAGCTCAAGTTTTATTGAAAGTTATTTATTTTTGGCTTCTGTCCGATCGCACCACAATTACATATCAGATGAAAATGTGTAGAACAATTTAAAAAAGCAAGAGTTATTTATATGTTCAAGCCAGAACATTCAGAAACACACAGACAAAATGCATAAATAATAGTTATATAGTTCTGTGAAATACATAAATATACACAGATTGACTCTCAGATTACTCGCTGTTTAAAATATATTTAAATGAAGTATGGCATTCTATTTAAGAGTACTGCTGATACTGTTATTGTGATCAGTGCCAGCAACTGTATTATTGCACATTAATTTCAATAACAAGGAACGTAAACAAGTACAAATTTAACAGTCAAATTATCTTTGATCGAAGTCAATAAAATTCAGTTAATAGAAGTACTGGTATTTAATTTTACCGATCTCACAGCTATAACAATACACTTTATTAAACATTCATCTCCGCTGCTGCTTGCCTGCCTTCCTTTTTCATTTGTAACAAACTTATTTTCCTAGCAAAACTGTCACCAAAATATTAAATGAATACATTGTTATTCAAACTCCTGCATGCTGTATGTTGCCTAAACCTGCATAACCCATATTATTATTAATATTATTATTACTATTATTATTATTATAATAATAATAATAATAATAATAGGATAATGTAGTCTATAAAGTTTTTCTAGTGAACCCCTACTAGACATAATTCCATCAAAAATATGTTGTTCGCCATGAATAGTGTGAAGCATAGCACAGCTGCTGCATTGCAGTAGTGGTCCACTTTGTTGGATTTGGTTTAATTTCCTGTTTATCAAATTAGAACGTGTAGAGATTTGATTTAGAACAAATATGTTCAAACGTGTTCTAAGTAGTTTTTTAACCCCTGTGGCCTACTATAGATTGCCTTCCATTGTAACAAGATTTTTAGCGTGTGACACCTGCTGGTGAACAGATGCATTTCAGTTATAATTCACAAAATTCCAGTGTCTAGACACATAGCGCCCACTGTGTGCTAAACATGTAATGGCTGGTTAAACAAATCTCATCAATCTCAGTTTTGTCGTGAATTCTGACGGAAGATTTTACGCCGCTACGGTTGGAACATGCGTATCCCACTAAACACCAGCTAAAGGTTTAACTCGGTGCTTTCCCAGTTCTTGATGATGGATTGTCTTGTGCTAATAGCTGGGGTATTAAAATTAAATCCAACAGCTGTGTATGCTGTTTAACTTTAGAACTGTTTTTTGTGGCGACCTGCCATGGCTGCGCAAAAAAAGGTTACAGTCTCTGTTTGAGTTAACATTTTGACAAACCCTTGCTTCGATAAGATCTGGGGCCATGGTAAGATGTGCTGATGAAACAACATCTTGGGTCTCTGCTGCAAAATAACTTTAGATCAAAATGCCCAACAGTATACTTAGGACCTAAAAGAAATAGTCTTATTTAGGAACAGAGGCTGTAACATTATCAATAAGTTGACAGCCAGGTTAGTAAATATTTGTCCCATTGGTATAGGTAGGTGATCATTTGTCATTGATTGGGGTGGGAAATCTGCAGTGAATATCACTGTTGAAACTGTTCCTTGTGAATCAGTAATTTGTGCAGTCTGAAATGCAGAAGAAACTAAGACTTCTAAATTTAGATTTCTTTGGATGTTTGTGAATTGTGTGCTTTGATTGCCCCAAATTGCAGGTGTATCTAATTTGTTGTCCAACAGCTGTAGGTGTGTTAACAGGAGTGTTCTGTTACTGTGTGGGTATCCGCTGATAGACGAGAGAAACACAGAGGTTGAAGATGAAAACGCCAATCAGATGTCTAGCTTTCATTGCAGGGAGGTCCCGCTCCAGGAAACTTCTCCCTAACACACTCTAAATAAACTTGGGTGAGATTCAAATCCCCTGAATGAATCCCTTTGCGGAATCCCTGTTACACACGTGGTGGCCCTCGGTTTTAGTTCACACACCCTGGATTTACACGCAGTATAAATCAGCTGGAAAACAAAGGACTGGCTTTTCAGCTCCTTTTTCGATAATGTGGCCAGCGTTAATTGATAATCAATTAGTCAGTCTACACCTGGCCCAATGCTACACATGAGTTTGAATTAGGCAGGGAGGGGATTCTAACCCTAAAGTTTCAAATTAAACACATTTCTTTACAAACCCCCCCCAAAAAAACAAAAAACATACATGTAAATATAGTTTCCAGGACTGTATTTGTTTACTGCATTCTTGATAGTACCCTTCTTATTACCTCCTAAAATACATTAAAAAATACGATTTTATTCTGCGAAAAGGACGTCATGTACTACTACGACTGTGGTGCAGCCCCTGTTGACTTGTGGAGATAATTCGGAATAAATGTGCCCCCCATTTACAGTACTATGAAACTTTGATACTGGGTTGGCAGGGTTTTTTTGTTTAAATTTTTCTAGCTTTTGGTTCTTTTTTTGGTATGTGTACAAGTTCTTATTGTGCACTGTGCTTTTAATGTGACTGCATTACTAAAGCACAGGTATGTGTTGCCTGATAGTTTGTTTTGTTTTGTTTTTAACTAGATTTTGTACATGTTGAGTTTCAAAGTACGATATTATGTTTAATTTTGTAGTTTATGCATACAAATATTATAAATACTTTTTCAAGTGGTCACTTCAATTGGTGTAGAATGGTGTCCACACTTCTTGTTTGTTTATGAAGGCTAGTATACAATTTGAACATTGTCTGCTTTGAAATGTATTTCCTATGAGTACACATTGTCTACTGTAGTAACCTGCAATGCTGCTGGGTTACAATAACTTCATGGCTAATGCCTGTTTGTTGTATAAAGCACGCTCCCTGTGCAAAAGAATTTGGCATGTTTTTGTTTAGAAAGCTGTCTCCAAGGGACCTGACACTACATTTGAAAAGCCATCCCTGCTGGTATTTCTGAATCACAGTATTGCTCATCAAACTGTACCCATGCATCTCATCTTTCATTTGTTGCGACTGTCCACATGGAGGATCATGGAGGAACTGTATTTAGAGCCATCATTAAACTGAAAGTAATATTGATGAAGCCAGTTTGAGTTGTATTGGCAGGGCCTCATTTGGTCTCCATGATATTAGCATTGCTGTGATCGTTAATATTGGTTCGTGCAACAGATGGTGCTGTGCTACTGCAGCAAAAGTGGAACCAGCACCGAACTTGCATGCAAGGATGGAGATCTGTTACCATTGCTTTGTGTGGCAAAGATATTTTTCTATTTTTTGGTGGGTTTGTGAATACAATACAATAGTAAGTTATTCCTTTCAACTATGTGACCAGCATCTTTAGTCTCATCATTAGTGTAGTGGTATCACAGGGAACTTGACAGTGTAGGGCACACCACATTCCCATAACCTAAATTAAGTGCAGGGATCAGTGAAAACGCTTTGAGAGCAGTGTTCGGTGTCTTTAGCTGCCTGGTCCCTGGGGCTGCTGGCGTGAGGCACAACATTACCTCAGCCTCTTCGGTCACTGTTCCATTCATTTTTCACATTTTCACAGATACGCACACTATACTTCCCTAGAAGAGCTGGCATTGTCAGTTCACAGGAAACAGTGTTTGGTTTCTTGGCACCAAAATTATTGGTGGGGATTGAAGCTCAATCCGTTGACACATGATTTAGGCCCCTGACAGCTGTGAACTTTTACTGGCAGGACAGCTGCAGGTCAAATTTAAGATTTCTTTTTTCGGCTGTCCTTTTCTTGCATTGAAATGGAAAGATGTTCTCAGATCTGCCCAAGGTAAATGGATGGTGCTGCTAAACCAGAGGCTGTTTATAAAAATTGTCTCATGGGGAAATGTGCAGCTGCCGACAATCCTTGTTCGTTCAAAATATTAGTAACTCAGTTTTTACTGCTGTCCATCCATCACCCACCAGGGGTTACAGTGTACGTCTTACTGAAGCAGCCATTAGGAATAATTTTCCTGCAATTAAAATGACATTCTTCATAGTATTTAAAGGTACTGTAGCCAGCTGGGCTCTGCACTTGCGTTTTCCTAGTGAGTCTATTAGACAAACCCTTGCAGAAACCTAAAAACATACTATTTTGCTTACACTGTTCACAAGTGCATATGCACACCAAGGAATTGGATCAAGAAAATTAATAATTAAGTGAAATTACTTTAATTTTTTTGTCCCATGCAGTTGCAGCTGTATTCCGAAGCCAGTATAGCCCTTCTGATGCTAAACAGTCCCAAGGACTTCTCAGAACTGACCCAACAAGCAAAGAAGAATCTGACAATAGAAGGGAAAGAGCTCATCATCAGTCTTACTTATTTGTTCTGGGACTTAAGTGCTATCAGCCAGGTACTTTTTGCATGATTGATTGTATTTTTTATCACAGTGATATTTGTACAATTGATTGTCAAGCAAAGTCGGTGGTATTCGTAAGTTTAAAAAAAAAAAACAGAAGGTTCAGCCATCAAGTGTGACTACAGTTTTTAAGGCCTTTAACCCTTGCAGAGGTTGTAGAGTTATATTACAGAGTAGTAAATACTGTAGCCATTTTAGATGCAAGCATGATTTTTGTTGGCAGTTGTTCTGTCAAATATTGTACAATTTCATGGTAGCATAAAATTAAGCTGATATATTTTGTGTTGTGTGAGGGTGGGAGGGGGGCATGATAGATCACCTGCCTTAAGAGACGAGTTGTCTTTAGAATATATTCTGTCACTGAATTAATTTATTTAACCCTTCAACCTTGGCTAAACTCTAAATTAGCTGTTGCTTTGTAGTATCAATATCAATAAAAACATTTTTAAAGAAGATATATTCCATGTACTGTAGATCCTACAGACTAGTCCCATTAAAACAGCGTTTAAGCATATACATTCATTACCAGCTTCACTCTTCTCTAAAAGTCCAAGCAGGATGAGGATATTTCTGCCAGTCGATTCGAAGACAATGAGGAGCTGCGATACTCCCTGAGATCTGTAGAGAGACACGCCCCCTGGGTCCGACACATCTTCATTGTGACCAATGGGCAGATCCCTTCCTGGCTGAACCTGGACAACCCCAGGGTTACCGTGGTGGCCCACAAGGTAACCATGACTACACACAATCCTTGTGTACACTTAATAAACACAAGCATTGGATTTAAATGTCTTGCAAATAGAGGTACATACAACAATATCAGTATTCCTACTGTGTATCATATTATATATCCATAATGTATTTACTTGGCAGGGTACTGGAATATTGCTATGTAAGAAAAAAATCTTGAATATACCTATCTTGTTTTCATGTTTTTTTTGCCTGTCCTTACAGGATATTTTCCAGAATGAAAGTCATTTACCTACCTTCAGCTCCCCAGCAATTGAAAGTCACATACATCGAATCCCTGGGCTTTCCCAGAAGTTTATTTACCTAAATGATGATGTCATGTTTGGTAAAGAGGTATGGCCAGATGACTTCTACAGTCATTCCAAGGGACAGAAGGTATGTTAGATTATAGAAAAAGGTGGATCATTGCCATATATAATAGAAAGAAATATTTTGTAAAAAAAATACAACATTCTTCTGACTTTTTCCATTTGATCAAGGTGTACCTCACATGGCCCGTCCCAAACTGTGCTGAGGGATGCCCTGGGTCCTGGATCAAAGATGGCTATTGTGACAAGGCCTGCAATCATTCTGCCTGTGACTGGGATGGGGGAGATTGTTCAGGTAACTGCATTAGTAAAACTCCTCATGTGAAGGAATGATTATTTCGCTAGAATTCAATTGGAAGTAATATTTTAGTTCATGTGTATTTTACGTTTGAAAATGTGAATCTGCTTCATTGTAAAGATGAACAAATACATAATGAATAATATTACAAAAGATTCTACACATTTTGCTGCAGGGGCTGCAGGAGGTTCCCGTGGTGGAGGAGGGGGGGCTGTAGGAGGAAACCTCCCGGCCTGGCACTTTGGTGCTGGGGTTGGAGGGGTTGGAGGACTCACCTATTGTAACCAGGGCTGTGCTAATTCTTGGCTGGCGGATAAGTTTTGTGACCAGGCCTGCAATGTACTGTCCTGTGGTTTTGATGTAGGAGACTGTGGCCAAGGTAAGTGTTACCGGTACTTAAGTAGTAATGTGCACATGGGTGTAGTCTCCAGGCGACTTGAACATGGGCGAGTGGATTAAGAGGCCAAGACTGGAGATCTACTCTTTCAGTCTACAAGAGTTACACTCACTTCGCCAGTACAGTACATTCACAAGTTCAATTATTATATCATTTTAGTATGTAACTATGGTTTGTCATTTCTATAACCTTTTTGGTATGTAAATGGTAAATTGCCTTGTCATATTGTTTTGAACTATGGATGTTGACCCTGTATGTTTCTGTTGTGATAATTACAGCTTTGTACTGCTTGATTCCATACTAAATCTTTTTTTTTTTTTTTTATAGATTAACGCTTTGAACCTTTAATGGTGGTTGTATCAAACTTAGTAAGGGCAACTGATTTTGTTAGTCACAAAACATACTACATACACAGTAGGTTAGCTGAAACATTCTGCATTGCATTTATCAGCATGTAAAGTTCTTTGTGCATGGTGGTCCACTATGAAAGGCGCTATATAAAATAAATGTTGATGATTGCGGTCATTGCAAAATCAAGCCTTTGTAAGTTACACTTAAAAATCTACATAAACTTCAAACAATGGTTGACATTTCTTTTTTGCTGTTGTTTAGATCACTTCAATAAGTTGCTCAAGATAACCTTAGTGCGGAACCAGACCCACTACATTGTTCCTCAAGGGGAAACCAAGCCCTACTTCAGCTTTGGTGGCATTGCCAAGAGAATCTCGGCGGCCTACGCGAGTGACAACCCCACTGTGCGCCACACCTCAGTTGCCAATAAGTGGAAAACTGTTCATCTTCTCCTGCACAGCGGCATGAATGCTACAGTAATCCAGTATAACTTTACCTTCCAGGATGAACAGGACCAAGAGTTTAAAATGGTACTCACCGTGGATGTGGATACAAGAGAGATTATCAAACCCAATGTAACTGAGAGTCCAAAAGAAGACGGCAAAGATGCCAATGTGACAACTTCCCTTCTTGAGGCAGTTGGCCACTTTGAAGACGTTCCTGTAGAAAGACGATTCCCCAAATTTCACATAAGACTCTCCGGGGTGCCGGAGATAGCCAGTAACGTGCCCATGGTGAATGTTTCTCTGTTGCCAGCCAGTGTTCAAGCTGAACTGCAACAACTTGATAAAAAGCTGGCCATAGGGGACATCACACTTAAAGGGTACAACCACACAAAAGCTGCACTGCTGGAACCATTTAAATCGTTAACTGAGGTACAAGGCGATGGAAAGAGTCCCGAGTCTCTTAACATGGCCAATAAAGTTCAGATGGAGCAGCAAGGGGCAGGGGGGTCACACAAACCTTACAAGGATCTCATAGGAGAGGATTCCAAAAAAGGGGAATTCCTACTAAATCCAGCTGCCCCCAGTCCAGAACACACTGAGATCCAAAAG
Source organism: Polyodon spathula (assembly GCF_017654505.1). Classification (NCBI taxonomy): domain Eukaryota; kingdom Metazoa; phylum Chordata; class Actinopteri; order Acipenseriformes; family Polyodontidae; genus Polyodon; species Polyodon spathula. The sequence continues at coordinate 25,765,750 of NC_054540.1, read as the reverse complement.
ACAACTCCTGCCAAGGTCATTCCTGCCATGCAAATAAAAATTGATGGCAAGATGCAGAAAACCCCTGCTACTAAAACCCATGGAAGAGACTTTGTGCCCAAAGAGCAGAACATTCTAAATGCACTAATAAATAATTCGAAGTTAAAGGAAGCTGAAGGAGTAAACTTGAAGAACGAAGTGAAGGTTGTTGAAAAGGTGAAGGATAGCCAAGTGGCACTGGGCCGAAGACTCCAGCAGTACGCTGTTTCTGTTCAGGGCTTCTTGCCTTGGGAGAAGAGGAAATATTTTCAAGATCTTTTAGATGTAAGTAGGATTTTGCTATAAACTTCTTAATTGAAATGGCGTCACAGTAAACGTGTTTTGAATAACCCTGGTCAGTAGTTCGCAATCTGTGTTCCGCTGTCCACTAGTGGTCCACTCTCACCCTTCAGGTGGTCCATGGAACGGTTACATAATTACGTAAAGGAAGTGACAGCGTAGTTTATAGATCCCATTGCAAACCCAAAATTTGAGACCTTAAAAACTCAGCTACAGAAGAGTAAGAAAATGCATGCATGGATAATGTCTTCAAGTAAAAAAAAAAAAAAAAAAAAAAAAGTCTAAACTCTCCATCATATATAGTTTTGGAGTGTCTAAAATGTATTCTTTACTGGGGAGTTATTTGTATTGCGATCACGTGCACTCAACAAAGCATCTTGTAAATTAACGCACGACAGGTTGTGCGTTGTGTTGCGTTAATATATGGCTGTAGTTGGTTTGGCGTCATGAAGCAAAGCTGAGTGCCTTCACCTAATAAAGCTATATGTTAAAGCAAGACTGTGCACAGGCTCAGGGCTGGAGTGCACCAACAGGTCGTAAGTTGTAGTCTTAAAAGTCGGTCGTAAACCCTATTTCTGACCTATTTTTTTTTTCAATACGTCTGGTGCACCAACACACAATTAGCTCAGATGTAACTACGCCCAACGTTAATGCACGTTCATGTGAATACGTTGTTTATATTTAAATAAATCTACTAGTTGGGTTGTAAATAAATAATACATTATTACACTATGTGTAGTTTAATTTATTAGATTACTCTCGCATTAATTTCCTTGAAAAATATCACCAAATATTTCAACCTAGTTGCTAAGCACTGAAAAACAATGTCCCACACCCGCGAGCGTTTGACATGGTAAATGATCAAAATGGATGTACCAAGCACAAAAAAGAGGAAAACGAATTTTACCTACACTGAAATTAGAAAATTGATAGAAGTATGTCATAAATATAAATCTGGTATTACTGCCAAGCAAAATGATAGTCACAAACAAGTAAAAGCAAGAAATTCAATGCTGCCAGAATTGAGGAAAACATTTAGCTAATACATGTGTAGTCAGCCGATGGGTGAAAGAAAACCATTATGTGTAACTTACACATGTACTAGATACATTTGCATGAAACTTTAAATGTTTATTTTACACTTGGCAGCCAACATTTAGCTAGAACAAATTATTCAGCATATTTGTCGTTGACAATTTAAATCTGAAAAAATAAATCTGTTTTTTGCAAGTTGTTCACTTCAGATTAATGTGCAAATGAGTCCCAGCCATTTGGGCTCTTGCTTCCCCACCTCCTCTGTGTATGGAATGCCTACATGAAACGCTTACATTCTGAAAGGTCATGTATTCCGGATTGTAAAATAAAGATTTAAGTTCCATGCAGATGTGTCTCTTAGATAAATGTTTATAAATGCCCTGTTGGTATACAATCTCAGGGCATTAAGCGTCAGACCTGTGTTGTAAATCGGCTGAGAATTCATCAGTTAATTTCGTTAACTCACGTCAGTGAAAACAAAACCTTTCAAACAACTTGTTGTCAACATTTTTGTCCAAAGGATTACTTCGTTCCCTCAGCACACATTCACGTCTCAATGCTCGCTGGTACTGGAATCTATGTACTAAATGTAGCATACTTTTTAGTTTAGTTTTGTATTTGTATTGTATATACCTTGCTGCAATTATTTACATAAGGTACGCTTATTTTTTATGAGGCGTAGGAGTTAAGCCCAGATGTGACACAAAGACGCACTCACGTCCTGGTGATGCACTAGGTGCACATTTTAAGTCTGGTTTATTTCTGTTTTTAAGTCTGACGTAGCTAAAGGTCAGGCGCACGTATATATGTGTATGTGTATATATATATATATATATATATATATATATATATATATATATATATATATATATATATATATATATATATATATATATATATATAAGGTTTTCAACCTTTCCATTTATTGTAATTAATTTAAATGAATGAAGCCTCAGTGCTGGTCTCAATCGCTCCGTAAACAGAGCTGTCATAACCCGCAATGTTAGCCTTGTTAGTAACCAAGCATTTAAAAATGTTAGTCGTGTATTTTTGTTGAAAATTAAGTGATACAGAAAAGGAGGCTAAGACAAAGTTCACTATCCACGCATTACAAAAATAAATTATTGGCATTTTTAAGTGCTTGCACTAACAGACAGTCATTGCGGTTTATGTCATCACTGTTTAGAGATTTTAGACCAGCACGGAGCCTAGCATAACAAAACTGAGTAGCCTGCTCTTGACCAGCTGAATTACACATTGAAATCCATGTTATGAAAAGTAAACTAGACCTGTTATTTAAAACTCCAATTTTGAAATAACTTTAGTTACCGAAACAAGCCCACCATTGCATTAAAACAAAGAAAGATAAGTCTACAGTTATTCTTTATATTAGTGTTTTTGTATGTGCTTATTTTTCAGTTGACTATACTATTTATTGTGTGGTCTGCCGAGATTTAAAAAAAAAACAAAAAAAAGTTGGTCTGTGAACAAAAAAGGTTGAGAACCACCGACCTGGGTTTTGTCTTTCCAGGAAGAAGAGAGATTGAAGAAGGAGATGACGTACCACACAAACAGTAAGCTAGCTGGGAGGAGGCTTAGAGACACGTTTGCCGATTCGCTGCGCTATGTTAATAAACTCCTGAACGGCCAGTTTGGGTTTACTTCACGCAAGGTCCCTGCGCACATGCCTCATTTGATCGACCGCATTGTCATGCAACAACTTCAGGACCTGTAAGTGGTGGAATATGATTTTAATTTGCTAGTAGTTTGTCATTCTTGGTATAATCTTCCAATATGTTCACAACTAGAATTTCTAAATTCAGGCCAGGTTATCAAATTAACAAATCAAAGAACTCTTACTTTCATATTAAAAAAAAAAAAAAGTCAGCTGTGCAGTTTATTGCCCTTTTCTGGGGATACAAGGGATTTCTGGGGATTTGGTTTGTCTAAATTACGTTTTAAATGCACATTGGTGGATGTCATGGGGATTTAATATTTAATGATCTGAATCCTGACAGCTCTAATTTGGCAATAATTGGAAACACAGTTATGTCATGCTTTTGTATGGAGTCAGGCTCTCATTATCACTGTGATGTATGTCTTTTGATGTGTTGGTTTTCATAGGTTTCCTAAAGAATTTGACAAGACTTCGGCTCACAAAGTACGTCACTCAGAAGACATGCAGTTTGCCTTTTCCTATTTCTACTACCTGATGAGTGCGGTGCAGCAGCTTAACATCTCGCAGGTGTTTGATGAAGTCGACACTGATGGGTCTGGAGTCCTGTCAGACAGAGAGATCCGTACACTGGCAACAAGGATCCATGAACTCCCTCTCAGCCTGCAGGTGATACAGTGTGGAACATATTTCCATGTTGTGCATAGGCATATATATCTCTCTGTTGCGCAATTGTTTTGTTGACTATATTCACCCCTATCCTATCCCTTCCTCTAGACAGCTATATTCAGAGCAAAGAAAAAAAAGTACCAAAATCTCTGGAGTACAAACCCTATGGGTTTTATTTAATGTTTGAACTCTTGTCAAAAGTGACATCCAGTGGTTGTAGGATTAAGTAGCAGTCAGGCAGGCGCTAATGTAGATTGGTCCCAAACTAACTTGTTGTGTTTTGTCATAATTAAGACCACTTAATCAAGTTCATTTCATAGTCTTTAAGTGCATGCATTTAGACCATAAGTAAGAGTTATTGTTACTGTCCCTGCAGGATTTGACTGGATTGGAGCAGATGCTGATAAACTGTTCAAAAACACTCCCCACCAACATCACTCACATCAACACTGTCAATCCTACGCAGGAGGCATACTATGATCCAAGCATGGTAAGACTCCAGTGTTTGTGTTGGTAACTGCACACCCCCACACCCCATGAATGTTGAATGCTGGATTTCCATGGATTGTACAGTATTACTAACTAAGAAAAGTTTGAGAATGAGAAAAGGCCATTCGACCCATCAAAGCTGGTCCCTTGTTACAACACCAGTTTCCCCTACTGGGGTGAACTAATTTTAAAAGCACACAATCTAGTCTTTTTTTATTTGTTCCCTGTGGTTTAGATCCTACTACTAAACCTGGTAGGCAATTCCTTGCAAAAGTGCTTCCTACCTGTTCGGAACTTAGTTTTACTAAGCTTCCATTTATGCCCTCTTGTTGTTCTCTCTGTGCTAAATTTGAAGCAGTCGGGGTAACTTTGATAATACCATTTATGATTTTTTTTTCTTTCTTTCTTTCTCTGCCGATAAGATTTAATTTTTATAACCTGTCCTTATACAATAGCTCATGTCCTGGGATCAGCCTAGTTGCCCTTCTATGTACCTTCATGTCCGATGATGTATTTTTTGAAGTGAGGTGACCAAAACTGTATTATATAATCTTAGCATGACCTCTCTGGACTTGTATTCCACGCTAGACCTCTTTCCAATATGCTCTAGTTTGTGGAGGTAATTAAACTAAACATTCTATGTGAGTGTTCTGCTGACTTGTTTCTTGTGATTGTGCCATCTAATGAAGCTTGATTAGTAGATTACGTTTCAGAGGTTGCTAATTTAGTCTTTCTAATTATAGTTCTGGCTTCTGATTTAAGGTAATGATAGCTTGATTTTCAGAATTCGTTTGTTGAGACATTTATTTTTTCAAGAAACTACGTACATACTGTGCATTTTTGTAATTACCTTTTTTTCCCCCATGGTACTGACACCCAAAGACAAACTTTGGAAACCACTTACCTATGTTTAAATGTAATTCTGTATTAATGTGGGTGTAGCAATATAATACAGAGAAACTGTACAGTATGCTGTTGAGAGTTTATTAAGTAAAGAACCAAAATCAATAGGTATCATGATTTTGAACTATTTTAATATTTACCAAAGGATCATCTAACAGGGACAAATATTAAAGCATATTGCACCATGTTATTTTACTTAGAAGGAGAGTTTTTATAATACTTATAATCATTGTGTCAGCATCTTAAATGTCACAGGATTACAAATAGAAACCATTTAAGTCCTATCAGATTTATGTACTAAAAGGTGATACAAAATTTCATTACATCTGTTTTATAATTTTTTTTCTATAAATAGATAAGCAACCCAAGCAAACATTGTTCCTAATGTGTTGTTTACAAAACTACTGGTTATGAGTTAATGGTTAGCCATTTACAGCAGTGAATCCCACCCTAATTTACAGCAGTGAATCCCACCCTAAACTAAGCTGTATGTATTCAGTTGTAAAGTATCTTCAATTTGAAATGTCTATTTTTAATAGGTTGTATGTACAGTAGTGCCCAGATCTCAAAAAAGATCTGTAATTTGTTAAACTCAATGCATAATTGAAGTGAGGGTATCACAAAATTGGTATAATGCATATGAAGGGGTCAGACAAGAAGTGCTAAGCTTCACTTTTATCAAAAAAGACCAAATGCTAATTCACCACCAGGGAGAGCCCAGTACACAGCCATACGCTTCAACTCACTGAAGCTCCTGCCTCTGATGGAACACACTGTGATGGACACACAGTTTCAAATGGCTGCATGCAGAAATTGTGCAGACAAAGCTCAATTTGTTTACTTACTGTTAAAAGTTTACTCTCACAGTATTTGGGCAGTTAGTATTTCCCTTCAACCTGATTTCAAAATCAAGTTTGTGAAGTGGAGGAATTGAATAAATAAATAAAAGCATGTTTGTAATTTTTCCTATGTCGTGTCTTTACAGCCTCCAGTGACGAAAGATTTGGTGGTAAACTGCAAGCCAATTGCTGTTCGCATACAGAAGGCTTACAAGGATCAGAACAAATACAAGTATGTCTGACCTGTTTACAAGTTGATTAGAGTTGGAGGAAAGAAAACTTTGTTAAATGGCTGTTTGAACTAACCTTTCTGTCAGTTATGTTGCAGTAAAGTTGTGTTCTACAGTTACAGCCATTCAGAGGAAACAAACCATCACTACTGTATATATAAAAATAACAACTGTAAATACTAGTTGTTTGCCACTGACTTGCAGTACTAGAAGGATTCAAAAAGTATTTCCTTAATATTCCTATATTTATTCAGTTTTCTTTGTTCACTTGCATTGCATAGTCTTGTCACTGAGGTCCCTTAACTAACATCTGTCCTCAAAAAAGAAAGTGTGTTTTTTAATCTTAATTTTGAGCTACGTCATTGCCTGTGCTCAAACTTCATAACTGAATGGTAAACTCAAAGTACTTGTATCTTGTATTTTGCACAAGGTTTGAGATCATGGGAGAAGAGGAAATCGCCTTTAAGATGGTTAGAACAAATGTGTCTCATGTTGTCGGGCAGTTGGATGATATACGTAAAAACCCCAGGTATGTTTTTTTTTTTTGGGTCAGTTAGGTTTGTATATTTTCTTCTTGCTATTTTATTGTAGATCTTTGTATTCCATGTTCAATGGAGAAGTCTCTCCTGAGATTGTAGGCTCAAAGGTTCATTGTTGTCACTGCTTGTACCCAGGGGGGTGTCGGGCCACTGTCTTGCTCAGCCCCACTGGACTTAACACAGATGCTGAGTGACAGTATGATATGTGCATATGAAGCAAGGGGTTCGGCACTAACATTGTCAGATCAAGCATCCACTGAACAGCCTAACAAAGTGTGTCCCTAATGAGAAATAAGGCTGAAACAAAACATGTTTTGGGTACTGCTGTACACTGGTGTGTACTATCCCTCTGCCTGAGAGGGCATTGTTGGCCTAATGAAGGTGGAATCGGTCTTCAGTTCAAAGAATTGTTGGGAATGAGAGTACCAAGCGAACCCAGATCACAAAAGTCAACTAATGCTGTTCTTGGTGCATATGCTGGAGAGGCTGCAGAAACGAAGAAACCTTTTTGATAAACTACATTTTCAGATATTCAGGCTTTGTATGTGATGCTTCTCGGCATGGTCGCTATCTTTTAAACACTTTTTTTAATACCGTTCTATTCCATTAAAAAAAATAAAAATAAAAAATAAAATAAGCAACTTGGTTTCCCCCCAAAAAAATGGTGCACAAGCTTAGTGAAACTCCTGTTGAAATGCAACTTCAGAATATGTGAAACCTGAACATTTGTGTCTAAATAGTATTTATCATGGAGCAGTATTTGAAGAGTGCACGCTCTTGTATTTAGGTTTTAATGAAACACCTTGATTGAAGAAAGACTAACAATTTACTAATAATTAGAATGTGTATATACCCATCATCATTTTTCTTGTTTGATATTATTTTAACTTTAAATTTAAAGGCAGACATTGATCTTTCAGTTTCACTTCTAACTTATTAAAAATTTCTGCACTGGTAACAGTTCTTAACCTACAAAATTATAATTCTACCAACGCAATTTAATTAGCCATTCAAAAAATCATCTACATTTTGAGCTAGTTACATAACGTTAGTTGATCTGCCCCAAATTAGAACTTTATTAATTACCTACATACAGGGATTGAAATGTTTTATTTTTCTGCCTAATTGCATGGAAGTCTTATCAGGCCAAACATTGCCATCATATATTTCACATATTGCAGTAATACAAGTAATAAAGCAGACATTGGATTGGACTAAACACAATTTATACACAAAATAGCAGGTACATTTTTTCACATTATAGCAGGTGTGAGCAATGCTTTATAAAAGTACATTGTTACCTTTTTAAGTACCGGTGTTGATACTTATGTCCTCAACATTCTTGTATCATTAGGAAATAAATCTTTGGTCACTGTGAAATTGAGTGGTTTTGCAATTTGAAGGGCAGCACTATTTTCTCCTTCAGTGAGTTTGACGACTTTTACTAGATACTCTCATTATCATTCATTTGATAATTATATATATATATATATATATATATATATATATATATATATATATATATATATATATATATATATATATATATATATATATATATATATATATATATATATATATATATATATTAATATTACGGACATGCCTGTAGTAACTATTCACTCCCCTTTTTCAGTTTGTTGTGTTACAACCTGAAATCTTGATGCATTTAAATGGGATTTTTTTTTTTCTTTGAATTACACAACCTATACACAACCTACACAACTTGTTCACGCTCTGTCAAGTTGGATGGGGATTGTTAGTGGACAGCAATCTTCAAGTCTTGCCACAGATTCTCAAACTGATTCAAGTATGTCCTTTGACTGGGCCACTCTTAAGACATTCACTTTCTTGTTTTTAATCCACTCCAGTGTTGCTTTGGCTGTGTGCTTGGGTTCATTGTCCTGCTGAAAGGTGAATCTTCATCCCAGTCTTAGGTCTTTTGCAGACTGAAGCAGGTTTTCCTCAAGGATTTATTATTTATCTGTATTTAGCTCCATCCATTTTGCCCTCTGCCCTGACAAGCTTCCTAGTCCCTGTCGATGAAAAGCATCCCCATTGCATGATGCTGCCACCACCATGCTTCACAGTAGCGATGATGTTACCTAGGTGATGTGCTATGTTGGGTTTGCGCCAGATGTAATGCTTTGCATTTAGGCCAAATAGTTCAATTTTTATTTCATCGGACCACAGAATCTTTTGCCACATCTTTTCCCACGTGCATTTTTGACACCGAATAGGTAGATGGGTAGATAGATAGATATTGTGCAATGTGTATTTAACAAGGCAGACCAACTTGGTAGGGCGTGATTCAAAAAAGGTTGAGAACCTATCATTTCGATGAATCGATGATAAAAGTATTCTTCAATGACTGCAAAATTTGTGATTTAATCAAGTTATTCAAATAATTGTTTCAGCACTACAGTAAACCAGTACCCTATCAATAAAATATTGTTTCAGAGTACAGTACTGGTTTAACATTTTTGCTGTGCTGTTTATCATGCTTGCTATTATAATTTAACTGTTTATTTTAGCATGACATTTAAAACATAAATGGACATAAAAATTGTCTCTAACTTGTGTGAGCAAAATGTGAAAAATAAACAGTATTTGCTACTAAAATTTAGTAGTAGCAGGTACTAGTAGTCGTAGTTTGAAACTTTACATTTTTGCAATCTTGCAGGAAATTCATTTGTCTAAATGACAACATTGACCACAGTCACAAGGATGCCCCGACAGTGAAGGCTGTGCTGCGTGATTTCTACGAGTCAATGTTCCCTATCCCATCCCAGTTTGAGCTGCCAAGAGAGTATCGCAATCGCTTCCTCCACATGCGGGAGCTTCAGGAATGGTAAATTATTCATGATTCAATGTCTCCGTCATTTGAGGACTAGACTAGTGTTTTAAAAGACATTAATAAAGACACTGTCAAAGTGTTTGCCTACCTTGAACTACAGAGAAATGAACATTTGGGTTTTAATGAAATAGGCTTACAAAAAACAAAACAACTTTATTGCCACTTTTTAAACCTCTGGAAACTTTCATAATAGAACTATGTTTTGCTCCTTAGGCAGGTCTAATTTGACTGTATTTCAGTTTAAGAAGTACTGTTTTTTTTTTTTTTTTTTTTTTTTTTTTTTTTTTTTTTTTTTTTTTTTTTTTTAAATGCCGTCAAAAATGTAAAGGCATACAGATGTTTATCAGTCACTTCAAACATTTTAAGCCAGATTGAGGCTTACAATAAATTGAAACCATAAAAATGAAAATAGGGGAGTTACCAAGAAAATTTGAGAATTACATCAAACCAGTGAATGAGAAACAGGAACCGGCAAATAGTACAGCTCGGAAATCAGACGGCATGTAATGATTACAGTGAGACAGAGCAACTAGCAACAAGAAATAAGTGTCTATACAATAATTCGGGGGATGTGTGCGCAAATTGTTCAATTTGTACAGGACATATGGCCTCCTCAACTGCTGCAGTTCAACAGAGCTTATAAAATTCCAACAACCTCTGTTCCCTCCGGAAACAAAAAAAACAGTGACACTGGTTTAAACTGAAAAAATAACAGGAGAAAAAATATAAAGCAACTGTATAAACATACCATGACCCAACTGAAAATACTGTATCAGATGTATTTTTACTAATCAGCTAACTCACCACAGCTGACTTGTAAAATAAATCTGATATTTTCAATTGGGCCGTGGCATGTCCTCTATACATTTGAAATATTACATCATTTTTGTTGTTTTGTTATTGTATGTTTATCTCCCTTCGTTTTAGTTTGATTTATGTCGGGGTTCCTTCTTGGGGAAATTTAGCTCAGGCAGTCTTTCCCTTCTCATGTCATTTCTATTGATAGAAGCTATAGACACATTCCATGAAGTAATAAACGGGTCTGTTGTGAAGACGAGACAGATTTTCCTATTGAAAGGCATGTGTGGTTTGTATTCAGCAGTTGATTTATTAGGGTCAGTGGCCTGTACACAGTTCAGATCTTCATGTTATAGGAGAATAATTAATGGTCCCCACTGTCAACACCTCAGTGCAGATAAAGTAAGGGCTGTTAACGGCTGACTTCTGTAGAGTAACAGCCTGGCTGAGGGCCACTATGGGAGCTCCATGAGCTTCTGTGGTGTCAGGCCAGTGAATAAACTAGAAAAAGTCATGTAGGCTGGTGGTGGTCCAATGGCCAGTTGGCACATTGCCCAAATTTCAACCACCTCATAGGGGCTGTACATTTCAAAACCAATAGGAATGTTATTAATTAAAATGCTTCCCCATAATAAAAGTAATTAAGAAGTGATTATCTGCAATCAATCGTGTATATATTTATGTTTGTTTCAACCAAACCTATTTCTGACTAATTAGAAGTGCAATCGGCAACCATTTCAAATTGAGTATCAGACGGTAATTGATAATCCGGGCATTGAGAGCATTTTAGTATTCAAAAAGAAGCAAAATAACCCTGCGCTTTGTAAACAAAATTGTTTGTTGTGGTGCATAGATCAAAACATAAATTATAAAGAAGACCAAAAAAAGGTCTGCACTCGAAAATTAGAAATTATTTAAATTAAAAACATTTTTTTTTAAATGTGCAGTTCTCAGTCACGAACATGTTTCGCCCATAGACATCATCAACGAGAACAAAGAAAGAATAAAAGATATGTTGACAATGCAACTTGTATATATATTATATGCATTGAGAAGACTTTATCATCAAAAAGCAAGACTTTTTGTTTATTTTTATTAGATTCTGCCATTTCTCATCACTAAACAAATACACACGGGAGCGCTTTTGTCTAGCAATGCATACTGTGTGCTAACGGCGGAAAGCTCCAAATAATTGAATCGATGAATGTTTAATTGTGACTTTCAAAACTAAAGCTATAGAAATCAATAAAGGATGAATAGGTTAATTGTTGTATCGCTGCCTATTACTTCACTGAAGCAGTGAGCTTAGTGGTAGTTTAAGTTTGATACCTATCCAAAAAATCAGTTAGATTTTTGTGTGTATTTATTGTAAATGGTGTTGTGTGTAAACTGTGTTTGTAAATACTTAATGAAGACCTGGGAGGTCCTACCTGCTGTGTGAATGCCAGCTGTGGGATCCTAATCAGCAGGGGGGTGTGTCAGGTGTAAAAAGGGCCTGATTATACACCTCAGGGCTGCTGCAAGGCCATAAGCCAAAGGACTAAAGATCGTCCACGCTGCCTGGACAAAGATGAAATCTGAGGGGCCGAAAGCATAGACGACTAGGTGTGTAACGGAGGTCAGGGTTTGTTTTCTTGTATAATGAATAAGGATTAGTTCAGGGATTTTGGATCCTATGTAAAAGCATAGCTAGGTGTATAAGAGAGACCTTCATTGTTTAGCAGAGTAGCGCTAGCCTTCTTCATGGCACCTTGTATTTGTAGTTTTTGTACAGTGTTTTATTTTTGCCTTTCGTACACTTTGTTTTATGTCTTCTGTGAGCTACCATCATTGGTAGTGTGTGTGTGTGTGTGTACATAAGTAAAACCTGCCCACCTCCGGGGAGTGTCAACAGCAAAACCCCTGTCTGCTGCCTGTCAATGGTGAAATACCCACACCCCCTATTCTCCACTGTTCCATGTAGTTAATCCAAAAATGAATTACTGCAACTGGACAAAGTTACTATCTGGTAGCATGCAGTATTCAGCTCCTTATTAGTCACTGGATGTCAAGCTTGTCAACATGGAGGTCCATCTTCTGAAAAGTCAGTGTCTGTAATTTATAGGTTTGCTGCAGTTTAATGACATTGATGTGTTCACTGATGAGACTTTATTATACCGTGCAGGGAATGTTATTGCACGACTCCATGTTCTATTTTGCGAGAGAGGGAGAGGGATTATAAAATAGCAATATAATAAACCTATACCACAGAGACCAGTATGGAAACAGATTCTGGTAAGGTCATTATAATCATTACCTTTATTTTGGCCCTGTTTGGAAGCCATTACAGTCTTTTAGTGAAAAAGCTTTCAAAGAAAAACTTGGAAATTGACAACTGGTTAATACAGGAATAGAGACCGATGTGTAATGCTGTATGAAGACACTTTAGCCAAATCATTTATATGCTTAACTTAGTGTCTTAGTAATGCTGTGTCACAGTATATGTAATTATCACACAGTGCCATTGAGGGACTTTATGTTACTGAAGTACATTTTGTCATGAATCACTAGTGGACTTTATTACACTATGAATTTAAAAAGCTGTTAGCAAGTACCTGTAAAATTTTAAAGTGACTTTTCAGGTTTTTATTGATTTTTTTTTTTAAATCCGAAAATCAGAAGCCCTAATTATAACCTAGTAACTGACCTGGAGTCGATTTCATCAGGGACTTACAGTATAGGCTTTTACCTTAATGAGTTATTTTAATGAGTTGGGCACCATGCTTGATACACAACTGAGTTCTGTGATTCCCTAGGTCAACTTTGAATGTGAGTATCATGCAAGATAAATGAACCCTTTTGTTGCAGTAATGTCTAACATACTCATTTTTATATTGTTAGTGTGTCTTTGCTGAAGGTTCTTCCTGTAGATTTTGTATGTACTTAAGTACTTTTTTTTGTGTGTGTTTTGTTTTGTTTTTCCAGGAGAGTGTATCGAGATAAATTGAAGTTCTGGACTCACTGTGTCCTTGTGACCCTAGTTGCCTTCACAATTTTCTCCTTTTTTGCTGAACAGGTAAGTAATTTTACCAACTGACATAAGAATGTCTACCATTATGTGATCAGAATTAGTACAGCCCATGTAATAATATGTAAAGATTATTATTAATAATAATAATAATAATAATAATAATACTTTGACTTTCACTAGTCTTTCTCAACTGTTTAATCCCCCTCAGTGTTGTATCATACTGTAAGTCTACACAAAGTATTCAGGACAGTAACAAGACAGCTTAATCCCAAGATGTTTATTCTATAAAGACATTGTAAAATAAAATAAACAAAATGTGACCAGATATGCAAAGCAGTGTGAGGGTCCCAGTATTTTGGCAAGTGAATAAACAGTGTAAGATCAGTCTTCACGCTGATATTCCGTAGCCTTCATTTGCAAAAATTCAAAAAGCAATCTAAAGAAACTTAAACAAGAGACTTGGTCTGATTAAGTGTGCGCTGAAAATGGGTCTAGAGTTCTTCATTAAATTGTTTTATGAATAAGACTGGAATACCTTCAAAAGAGGCCTGAGAATTGTTAATGACTGTGGGGCAAGGCAATTTACAGGACTAGCTTCAGCTGCATGATGCTGTAACATAAGCATGTCAGGTTGTAAAAGAAGCACATTTGATGAGATCCTGTGCTTCAAGTGTTCTTTTTTTTAGTTGAGAAAAGGTAAATTGGTCTACACAGCTGACAAAATGCTTAGTGATGTGAAATTTAAAAAGGTTGTTTGTTTTTGTATGGCGATGAAATCCAAGAAGGTTCGAGCCAGTTGCACAGCAGGTTGGCAGCATTTCATTGGCTTTTTGCACTGAAGCAGATACTATTTTGGTTCTTTGGAAGTGCGCACTCCATAGGGATCTGGCATAATGAACCATTACCATATCTGTATCAATTAAACCCTGACTATGTAAGCTCAAAATTACTTTTAAACACCACATGGCACGGTGTTGATGGTGTTGATACTGTTAGATACGGAGTCTCTTTATAATGTGCTTCCTCATCGATTTACAATTTATATTCATGAACCGGCACAAAGATTAGAAAGTAGATAGTTGTTGTGTCACTTGGGGATTCAACCTATGTGCATGCCAAGAGCCCATGCACCAATGCACTGTGCCTTACTTACCAGTCATTTTATACCTTTTGTAACTCCCACAAACACCAGAATGCTGAAACTCTGAGTATCACTTTGAGGGGGGTTGACCTATCCCAGCTCAGGCTGAAATGAATCCGTTGCTGCTGTTTTGTCTGGTTTGAGTAGCTTCACAATTGATGGGATAGGTTTGGCCGCTCACTGTAAACTTTTTTCAAAGTATAACGTACAGCTATTTACATATTTATGGATGATGATGCAGTCTGTGCACCCTTCTTCGCGTGTTATCTGTGATTTTTGTTTTTCAAATTTTGCCGTGTTTCCTGTGAACGTGCAAGATATTTGGTATCGGGGGCATGTGTCATGCGTACAGTTCTGAGCCCACAGCTGAAATGAGAGCAGGAGGAGACACTACTAAAATTAATACTGAAATATACAGGCTTCCTGAAAAGGGTGCGAGAACTGCTGGTAATGGATCACAGTAAATTGGTGAGACCAAGTAAAGACACAGTAAATTTTTGTGTGATGTTTTGCTAATAGTACCACATTACAATTGATGTGCCATGCATCACAGCAGTAAGATTAGGAAAATGTGGTTTACGAAGATGTGTCAATTTAAAATACATCAACTAAAATATATTTCACTGTATATAATTTGTATACAGTGCTAAGTTATCTAAATAAAATGCATAATGTAACAAAATGATGTATGACTTGTAAAATGTTAAATGTAATTATACATGTAATGTATATAATTATAACATAACAATTATAGGTTATACAAAGTCTACTTGCATTGCAGTAGTAAATAGGAATTTATTATTGAATCATACAGGCTATTTCTAGGAAATACTGAATTTAATCACATAGCTGAGCATATTACTGATGTTTACAAGCAGATAATCACATTTCCAAAGAAATTTCTTTGGATCAGTTAACCTTGTCTTATGCAGTGAATTGTGGGACACTAGAAGACTAATAGCTGCTGTTTATTTTTTGCAGTGTGTTTAGTTACAAACTTGCTGGGACTTTCTCCCCAAATAAATCTGGATGTAACTGGAGTTGACTCCAGTTTTTCTTATTTTTTAAACTGACTTTTATAGTATAATAATGACAACAAGGTACTACACATTAAAGATTGCATTCCTGTTTTGATTACTGTACAACAAATGTGAAAAACAAATGCAGGTTTAAATTTGCAAATGTTGGAAGCTACATAACGGTATAAGCATGCATTTAGAAGGATAATGCCTGTTCAGGTCAAAGTTACTTATGTGACACATGAAATCGCTGTTACGAGTGATTTCATTTAGGAAGAATTAAGAAAGAGCTATTCCTTCTTTCCCTTTTAACAGGAACATAATTCTGTCTTTTTCTCCCCAGCTGTTTCTACTAAAGCGCAAACTATTCCCAAGACGAAGACACAGTAAGGAAATCAGCCCTGAACGGGTTTAGAAGGAGTTTGTTTCATCTACCTCTATTTCCAGAAGTCCATCCTGAGGAAATGGCTTACCAGACCAGACAGCAGATTTGGAAATGTGCAACTATTGCAAAAAAAAAAAAAAAAAAAAAAAATAACTAGCATGGTTATCTGAATGGTGTTCCTTTGATTGGCAGTGATCAACTGTTTGGAGTACGCAGCTTTGGATTGCTGACATTTTATCCTGCAATAAAAGTGGGTGATTGGACAAAGGGCAGCTGCCTTGAATGTAGAGCGCTGCCAACAGGGTGTAATACTGGAAACCTGAGCTACCCAGGGACATCGAGCAGGACTTGTCGCTGTCCAGGCTATTCCCAGTCATTTTTCTAAAGCTTGCAGTCGCAGAGCCAACAGTTCTTTAGAGTTGCTGCTTTGAAATCAGGTTCTGGGACAAATGCAGTGTTAAGAAAATTATGTTGTAAATTGGACTGGGAGCGAAGGTTTACAGAATAGATTAAAAGAAAGTCATGTTCATAATTAGAAGTTGCTATCAACTGTGTAGTGCACGCCATAGTTTGAGTCTCTAGGGTGAGGGGTAAGAGGAAGGGTAAGGGGATTGGTATTGCCTTTGCGTAACTAACTTCTTGTTACACAAGTGCCTATTCTTTGATGTTTGAATCCAGTGAAAATAGCTCCATAAAACCACATGGGCATTGATTCATTTTCTAATTTTATTTTACATGTTCTTGTTGTAAAATATTGGTGGCACTCATACAGTAAATGTTGTATTAACTGGTATTTTAAAAGCTAAGGACCAATGCTGTTGGGAGTTTTGTAGGTGAAGAAATCTTTTTTTTTTTCTTTTTTTATGGAAAGCATACATTTGTTATTTAAAAAAAAAAAAAAGTGTTAACTAATTTGTAAAATATTACTTGGACTGAATCTGTTTTTAAGACTCTTCTGGATAAAATCTTTCTTGAAAGACACTGCACATCTTAAATACCCTTTTGTTTTAATTTTAGGTTCTTGTAGAATCACTGTTTTGCTTTGCTTTGCATTAATTCTTTCCTTAAGAAATGCTGTCCATGTAAGCTCACTCTGCCAGTTATTCATAAAGCCAGTTATGTGTATGTTCAGTAACACACAAAACAGTAAGCCTGACAGTCAGAAATGCTAATGTTAAAGGTTCTTTCATTCTTCTTTTTTTCCATGGGGCCAGACTGAGCCCTTACACATTAGACTTCATTTGTAGTCTATGTGATGAATAATTTGAATTTAGGATGTTCAAATGATTTGTTGGTTTGGTCGAAATCTGATTCTGTTTTAAGGGTAGATAGCAGCTTTTAAATTGCTGGACTCAAGTATGATTTAAAAATTATTGCAGTAGAATATTTTTTTAAATACAGGAAGCAAAAGCCCTTTGGTGAAAACCCTGGTGTTTGAACAGAGACTTTCAAATGAGTGTACTTTTGCTTGTGATGCACCTCAGTGCCTACTCTGGATCCAGAACATGTTGAACTTGTGAACTTTTGAACTGAAAGAAGTAGCTGTCTCTTAAGTCTCACTCCTGCTTTTCTGTTGATTTGTATTGTTAAACTGCATTCTCAGTGTACAATCTACTGAGCACCTATCCCTTATTAAAAAGCAGCTTTTTTTTTTTTTAATGTGTCACATGAATTATAACAGATGGTTATTTTTTGGTTGGTTACAAAAAGTTAGTATTATTAACGCCAATGTTAATGTTTAATATACGTTATACTCAGCTGTCCCCTTCTGTGACTGTGGGTCTCAGCATGTGTATCTGAATCAATACTCAATAAGATGGGATGGGGGTATATATAACATTTGAATATATATGTAAAATAACGTGTGTGTGTGTGTGTGTGTGTGTGTGTAATATAGTTAATTTTATGTGTTCCTGTTCTCATGTCTTTATAAAAAATGCCTTCATTGCATTTGCACATGCAAAAATGCTTGCTGCGTTATATCCACAAAGTAATTGTTTAGTCCAGTTCTAATTTTCAACAGATGTGATAGAAGTATTGCATAACCCTTTAACCTGAAAAGTATTTGATGAATTGAAGACATCATTGCCAACAAGTGACTTGCTCTGAAAAAATCTGGACATCAAAGGGCAGACTTGGCTTTCACAACTATGTGTCGCCACCAGCAACAGCCGTCCGGCCTGGCTCACTTTTCAGCTTACCCTTTCTGTGGCTGTTGGTCCCAGCAGGTATTTTTGAATCCATACTCAAGTAAAATGTAGATGATCTTCTTTCCGATGTGTGAAAAAGGATCTCCACAAAGTCTTTCAAGCTTTGTACCTGTGGAGTCATAGATTATTTAAAGCAAAACAAATGACAACTGGGTGGCAGGCTTGCATCCTGAAGACTGTTGTGTACAGCTTTTAGATTGGAATGAGTGCAACAACAAAACAGGACTAGCTAGATTGTTTTCTTGCATGCTTCCATCCAGTAAATAAGATCACTCTCGACAAGAATAATGTGCATTTATGTGTTGCCTCGGAAATGGTTGTAGGCTTTAGTTTTGCATTTTGCTGTAAATAAATAAATCGTTTTAAAAGCGCAAGAATGTCATTTTTGTATATTTTGTTAAAATAAAAACTTGAATTTTAAGGTGGTGGTTCTTTTGTTTATTTATTTTTGTTTGCTAAGTGTAATGCATTAGAAATACAGTAGTACTAATAATGAAATTAGGCAAACATTACCTCAAGCATGAAAAGTTACATTTCCTGAAGCCACTTTTAAGCTGGTAATAATCTAGGTGGAGGGATGAAATGCAGAGTTGCAAGGGGAGGAAGATTGAGAGTATTTAGAATCTTGAAGGCTAATAGAATTTTTAATAGGAATAAAGAAAGCAAGTTTAAGTTAATGTTTAGTTAACTCTGCTTGGGAATTAACTTCCATGACAACCCGGTAGCAATACCACATGCAGCTGGTTTCATAGCACTAGTCTTGGGCTACTTTACCTAAATTAAAATTAGGCCTTACAAGATGAGTGCTAATTGGAGTCTGTGAAAGCAGTAAAAGACAGTTAACCCAAGGAATATATACTGTACAGTAAACAGAACAGCCCAGTGTTCCAGCCCATCATTGTCCATGAGGGGGAGATATATAACATTGTGTATGTTGAGGATGAAATGGCCTTACAGGTTGCTACTAAAGCAATACAACTCTGTAATTAACGTGCCACAAATTAACCACTGGCAAAAGTAAGGTGTTTTTTTTTCATTTGCAAGAAGAATGGAATAAGACACAAAGTAAGAAAAAAAAATCCAGTCTTCTGTGCAATGCTAACCACTTTAAGATGCATTGGAAATGCACTTACTTAAAATAAACCCAAAAGTCATGATGCAATATTTTTTAGAAGTGTTTATGGCTGCATTTGTTGAGCTGGCTTGTTTTTTTACTGAGCAAATAGGGTTTATGGGTTTTACAATAAACTGAGGCTGTTGAATGTTATCATCACTGCTGCCAAAATTGAGCTTTGCTCTTTGTGATGGAAAACCAGTAAAAAAAAAAAAAAAAAAAAGTAATTGCCACCTGATCTAATCTCTACTTGCAGTCTACTACTTTCTAGGACTTCCTACTTTCTAGGAAGTCACTGCAGCTGCTATTCCATTACACTATATATATATATATACGCATATATATATATATATATATATATATATATATATATATATATATATATATATATATATGCGTATGCTACTAGTGTTATGGAATAACAGGCAATTTACATTTCATTTAATACTATATTAGAAAAAGAAATACAGTATATGGCGAAACTTTGTCACAGTGTAAAACAATCTACGCAATTTTATTGTGATAAAAAACCTTTATTGTACTTTTTTTTATCAAAACATCATTTGCTGAAATATATACTTTTTTATAGCATATAGGCCATACAGTATAATTTCATACCGTAACCCGCAACACTTCCATTGTCGCAAAAAAAAAAAAAAAGCAGCTTTATTTGTAGGTCCACACTTATATTAATGGTAATATGAGGGCTCTTTTTCTCAGTTCCAAACAAAATCTAGACTTGTGATGCAATGCAATTCAAGTACATTTCCATGGCAAAGGATTATATAAAGAAGGATAGGACAGTCGACCCCATCTCCCATGATTCAGTTTGCGTAAACAGTACAGACGCTATGTTTTGGAGCCCACTCAGTACTGTGGCAATGGTTTGTAGTGCAGCGCCAGGATGCTCCAAAAGAGGGAACAGAAGGCAGGCGAAACAAACTTATTTTCTCAAAAGAAACCAAAATATGTAGGAAATGGGTGAGGATCAAAAGAGCAGGATTAGATGGAGTGAAGCTCTGGACACCGACTCCAGGCTCCAGGCTATGAAGTCAGTATAAATTAATGTGCTTACCCAACACTTATCTCCATCCAGATAGATATACCTGTATCTTCCCACATGATTAAAAAGGTATTTCCAGGTGTGTGTGTGTGTATGTATGTATATATATATATATATATATATATATATATATATATATATATATATATATATATATCTATCTCAAGAACATCTTCCAGAAGAAACCCATCATGAAATGGACATGGAGAGGACCCACGGAGTGAAGAATGAAATTGACTACATACTCACCAACAAAAGCACATCGTACAAGATGTCTCAGTACTAAACAATGTTAACACAGGAAGTGACCACAGACTTGTAAGATATAATATACACCTAAACACGAAATGATGAAATCCAACACAATGAACGTAGAAATGCCCCAGAAGCAAAGCCTGGTGTTTCAAATGGATCTGAAGAATAGATTCTGTGCTCTTCAAGAGCAAAGGGAATCTACAGCATCACTCTGCAGCCATTTGCAATTATCACAAAATGTTGTAGTTTTATGCAGGCCAGCCATGAATACCTGATGTCAAGTGAAAATCTCATTGGGTATGTGCTGGACACACTAGATGATTGCATCCAGTGGCTGCCCACCTGCCATCAAGTGACTAGCTAAAATTACACTGCATTTGCATGTAAAAAATGCAAACTTTACTGCAGGAGACAATGATAATTAGAAGCAAGTCTGCTCATTGTGCCAGAACACAGCGTTGTTTAAAATACAGGTACTTATAAAGTTAGTTGGCCTGTTTGTGAAAACTGCACCATGGAGCAATTAAACTTGGTGCACATACAAATGGGACAACAGGGAAAACGTTCCCATATGTACTGTCATTGTCCACGGGTACGTGTTCCCCAGCATACTATAGTGATCTCAGTTAACACAGACAGGCACATCACACACAGGCGGCGGGCAGGCGCGAACCTGGGACTTCCTACACTAAAACATATCGCCGCTACCTTTGCAAGAAGCGTATATCGGGCTTATGTCTTAGTGTGTGATTATGTCATCTACCAGCCCTACTGCTGCCTTCCCCCGTGCACGCTACAATATGTATACATTACACAATCACACAAATATTGATAAAGGAATTTATAACATTATCCAATTTTGACAAAATTGAGTGTTTTTTTTTTTTTTTTTTTTTTTTTTTTTTTTTTTAACATGATCAGATATATCCAAATGGTGAAATCCCAGGCTTTCTTGTAGTACTTTGCCAAATCAATACCCAAACTGCGTAGTAAAACACATTTTAAGTTAACGTTGGATAAGTTACGGTATTGAAAGACACCAAGCTGTCTGTCACTAACAGCTGCAATGGACTGTGTGAGCACAGCACTTTCACTGCAGGCCAAAGTTTCTTTAAAAATAAAAATGTCCCTGTTACCAGTCCTGTAGAATTTAAAGCTTTACTCTCTGTTAGTTCAGTTATGTGTGCTAATGAAAATTGAAATATAGCAAGAAAAATTTCGCCAAGGCAACCGTCAATAGGTAAAACGCACTGAGAGTGCATTGTTAAAGTGCTCTTCTGGGCTCCAGGCAAGTGCCCCACTGTTAGCCCAGCCCAGCCCAGGACATCATTGTCCGATCCTTTATATAATCCTTGGCTACACTGGTCTTCATCAGTTGTACCGTCGAAGTACAGTGCACAACTTCAAAAGTTGTGAGCGCTGAGAATTACACCATTAAAGTAAATAGACTCATCACTCACTACTCTGTGTGTTTCCACCCTCAATCCTAAGTCTCCAAACTCCAACTGGTCACAGTGCTCTCTTTGTATTGTGGGGACCAGAAATGAACACATTATTCTAAATCCAGCCTCAACAGTGTATTAAACAACCTTGTCATACTCTGATTTGTACTCCACACTTTTCTTGACTAAATAATCAATAATTGTGTTTGTCTTTTTGTCTGGTTTGCTGTAGAAGTCTTGCACAAAACACAGGCGTCTTTGTGTTGGTGGCTCTGTGAAATGTGCATTGATGATTCCTTCTGCAGAGAGCAAGTGTCCCATGGGGGTTTACCCTCACCCAAGCATCAACAGCTTTCTTCAATGAATGCCTGGATCGCCAACAGGCAATCAACTACTTGTTGAATAACTCCTGTAACAAACATGTCACTTACATCCCTATGGCAAAGTGCCCGTCCCTGTGTGTATTTTGTGTTGCGTGTTAATGTTGGTGTATAGTCATTGGTACATGGGATATAAACGGGTCTGTGTAACACAAGTGTTTAAAATGTATATTTATGTTTAGGCACGAGGATTGCACAGCACTTCACGTGCAAGTAAAATGTAGTAATATGTGAGCACGGGGAATTGCACTTTATTAATTCACGTGCAGTTGTACCGCGACTCCAACTGAATGATTGATTAGCAATTGAGTCACGGTACAGCTGCATAAAAGCCCACTCAGGGTTGGGTGTTCGGTGAGTGGAGAATGGGATTGGAGACGGAGGTAATAAATAATAAAATAATAAAGTTAAAATATCTGCTCACTGTGTTTTGTGTAGTGTCCGTTTTGTTTGTCTTTTCTTTTGGCGAATGTGCCGTGTCCTGTGTTTTTGTGTTTGTTACAATCGTTTATTTTCTGGCTGTCTGTTCATTTATTAAATGATGAGCGAAACCATTCGCTCAGCTCCACCAAACTCCACCTCTCTCGTTGTTTATTTCCTTTTTCTGGTCTGACGTCACCCACTCGGGCCGTCGTTGTGACAATCCCCCATCACAGCTGTAAATACAAAAGAGCTACCAGTAAAATGAAATGTAAATAACCCTGACTCGCTGTACATCCTAAGTTTGACCAAACAGACGGACAGAGGCCTCCTTCCCCGCACTCGATAACGTGTGCTAAAGAAGGCCCTTAGCAAGTTTTGATACAATTGGACAAGTTGTTATCTTGGTCTAGGCAAAACACAGGGTGACATGTATGTAACAAGCTAGATTTAGACGCATGTGTTTTCGTACACTTTATTTTAGCTTTTGTTTTTTAGTTCAAGTGAGGTAAGCGGTCCTAACCTGGGAGTTTCTTGAAGGTCCAAATGCCTTCTTTGCTTCTACTAATTACCCTTATAGCTTGACCTCAAGCAATAACTGAGAAGTGGAAAATCCTGCTTTATGTTTTGCCTGCCTGAATTCCATGTCATGGTAAAACTTTTACCTATCAAGGCTAATGGCAAGAGGGAAGGCTTTCAGGGAGACCTAGCGCAATCCTCATTGGCTCATATTAAGCGTTTGCACTTTAGCTGGATCCTTTTGTAGACCTGCAAATGGCATTGGGAGCTGTGGAGAAGTGTCTGTCAGTATAAGTGAATTTGTGTATTCAGCTTTAAAATGAACATCAACTAATCTGTTTACCCCAGTATGAATACATTCTAAAACCAAAACAGACTGCTGGAATGACACTTTTCTACAAGACTTCAGTTTATTCAGAACAGAAGAACAGATTTTTTTTTTACCTGTTTTTTTTCTTTTAAAACAAATGTTTTCTACATGGATTGTAAAACGATCAGTTCCTTTTTATATAAGTGCTTGACCCCGTTATCTCATCATTGAAAAGCCCAGAATGGATCTTGGATGTTGTTTTAAGCAAGAAGATGCTTGATATCTTGCTTATGAAGCATACTTAGCACCTAATACGTAAACAATAATAATAATAATAATAATAATAATAATAATAATAATACATTAGACAGATTACGCCATGAAAATATTTGAAAAACTTTGTGAAAAAAATGGTTTATAATGAATTAGTCTTTAGCTCCCTCACCCATACAAATAAATTATATTTAAAATAGAAAAAAATGCAGTAATTACACTCAATAATTAAAAAGATAATAATTAAAAATTGTTGTACTTGCAGTCCTTGAAGGTGCTTATTGCTGACTGTGTGAGTCTTCTTAATCAAAATGGCTCCCATTGGTTTAAATCAATCTTCAAAGAATATGGTTTTATACCACAAGTCTATTTCTTTGTTATGTTGACCTAATTTAAATGTAGTGGATGGTAAATTAATAAGAACGTTTTTAAAATCAGTTTTTGAATGAAGATTGCAATTGCAATTTTATTATTATTTCATTCTAATCAAAAGAATGATACATTCAATGAAGAGTCATTATTAAACAAACAAATTACAAAATATTTGTCAGAAAGGTACCTTTCACTTGGCTTCTGTTTCAGATATCATTGAAAACCATATATTTTTTTTTTTTTTGTCAGTTCAGTGAAAATAGAAGTCTTTTAAATTACTATCGTATTTATTTAATATTGGATTACAGTGTCAAAATGTATTAGATTTTCATTTTGGAATTCTTATTGGACTGCATCTGGGCCTGCTGTATTTAAAAGGGGTTCCTGTGAAATAATCTCCTCTTTTTGGGCTATTAGTCAGTCATGGTGGTTTTGAACCTGCTCAGAAACTTGAGGCGTGATTCTGAAGACTTGAATCTGAAGATGTGATGCAATTTGTATGCATACGCCACCGCAGTATCTCACCAGATCAACCAGAGAGAGGAGCTGAACGAAAAAAAATACAGAATTGAAAAGGTGAGAGAATGAGCTGCCATTCTATTTCAGTGCAAAACAGCTGCTATTAAACTTACTAAAAAGAAAAAAAAGAGGGACAGACAATTATATAGTCTGGACTAGGGAGGGTACAAGTTTGGTGCAGTACAGAGTAGAGAAAAAAAAATTACCATTGCTATCCAAAGAACAAAGTATTCATCAATAAAACTGTTGAAATACTGGTTCAAAAACAGCAGCCCTGGTCCAATGAATGCTGTATCCTGTAGATGAAGCTCACTTTTTGCCATATGTGCCACCTAATATATAAAGAAATACAGAAAACAGTATTACAGAAACATTCCTGCAAGGGGTCTAGCATTATAGGCACAAAACCTGCTGTAAACTATCTACTTAACATGTACTAAAGTTGACCATAATTCCATTGTAAGAATTAGTGTATTTAATACCTAGAAAGGCTGGCAGTGCAAGACTGGTGTCACTATGTCATTTTGATGTAAACTCAAATGTTTGACCTTTCTTGACTGGCAACTAAAAACAGAATTCACCAATCAGCTCCACTCTTACTCCCTGGACCCCTGCCAGTGTTAGATCGGGAGGTGATGCTGGAGGCCCGTGCTGTTACTCAGAGACGACACACAAAACATGACCTTTCAATTGAACATATTCAAAGTGGTCTTGTGACAACAGTCTGATCAGATAACAGTAAGTAATGTACTTAAATTCCAATGCTTTTGAAAAAAAAACATTTAAAAAAAAAAAACCTGTATGACAGCAGTGCTTGTTTTGATAAAGTTGAAATATTTCAATCTTATCATTGTACGTGGTACTGTATGTGTGCTTCTTTCAATATGATAAACATTTTCCTTGCTTAGGCAGGTACCAAATTGTAAAAAAAAAAAAAAAAAAAAAAAAAAGTAGGACCTGTACCCTAATCACATGCAAGATGACGTTTCTTAGATTTCATCCTACACAAATCAGTCCAGGCACGGTACTGCAGACCATGACATTAAAGTGTTTGTATATCCCTGGAAATGTTTAATTGTCCCCTGTGTCCCATAGGGTCACATAGGGTTAACTGGACACCAGTTCTGAGAAATAATATTAAAAGTCATCTACTTAATATTCTTACTACTTGCACAAATGCCACTGAACTACCATGTGATTAATTTTTTATTATAACGACATTCGCACAATAAAAAGAGCTGTGTATAACAAAAAAAAAAAAAAAAAAAAACTTACAACAAGTTTATTGGCAATCTTGGCAAACACACATCCAAATGTTAAGATGTACAGACAGGAGTGGTTTTCAAAAAGCTGGCTGGAAGATTTCTTGAAGATCATGACAGCCATCGTTAAGACAAGACCTATGTGAGTGCCTGGAGAAAGCACACTGGTGTCCTATAGGACAAAAATAATTAAATACATAAATAAATACATAAAATATGCAAGAAATAGGTAAAACGATCAACTGAACTAAATATCACCATGATGTGCAAGTTAGTCTCTTTAGTTGATTTCTAGATGTAAAATTATAAAAAAGCAGTGCTATGCTACATGAAGAAGTATGCTGTCAATGGTGTTGTCCACACACTTTATTGGGGTTTGGAATATGGGGAAGGCAGATGCAGAAACCCAATCAATGTAATGACCATTAATGTTTATTGTATCTGCTTTTTTTTTGTTTTTAATACAATAAAGAAAGAGAGAAACAAATTTTAAGCCTAATATTTTAGGGATGTCAACAGCTGTTGTTCATTCCGGCTCACATCACATCAGGACTAGCAAGTTTCAAAGGGTTTAGACTAGTACCACAGTTGTTACTTTCTAACCCTGTACACACACACTCCAACACTGTTTACATTATTAAAATGGAGCCCTTTACCTTTTTACTAAATTATATAACCCCAATAAGTTTTACCAATAAGGTGTTGTGTAAAAAACTAGAATTATAACGTGGCAGATGTGAAGACCATATAAACAACGGTTTCAGTTTTTCTAAGCTGTTAACCATCAAAAAAAAGTTCAACATGTAGAAATTTAAAATATGACTTACTGCAACTGTGGACCCATTCTTGCCCACACCTCCACTTAAAATGACTTGGAAGTAATTGGAACAGGAAAACAGCGCTCCGCCTATTATGCCAAGTAGTGGAAAGGTTTGGAGTTTCCATCCTAGTACTGGAAGCTTTAAGGAAAAACAACAATGCAGAGGATATGTGATTATTTCTCAGTGTAAACATTCTTATTAAAAAGAGCCACACATGCACAGCTGAATGATTACCGAAGCCAGTGTAACAGGAAACAACATCTGCCCATGTGATGCTTCATGTCCATGGTAGGTAGACCCAGTGTCATGAAGATATTTACCTTTTAGTCATCTCAGTAGCAGTTTATTCAAGCTTCCTTGGGCAGCAAAGAGTAAAAGTGAAACAAAAGCTCTTATTGAAATATTTGTCTTTGAACACTCCTCCCCTTCTACCTAATTTATAAAAAAAATCTAACAGTGTAGAGCTCACTGTACAGTGCTGTATTTCTAATGTGTTACATTGATACACACAAGAAAAAATAAACAAAGACTGAAGCAAGAGCTTATCTAGTACAGTACTAGAAATAATAACAAAAGATAAACAACCATTCCGGCCCGTGGCTTTGCATTCAAGTGTTTCTCTACCGTACAAAATAGCCCTGTGTGGATGCCGCTGTTCTACTGTAGGCACGTTTAAAAATTAATTGATACAGGAAGTCAAAGACTGACAGCTTTACCTTGGCTAACTCCTGTCACAATAGTGATATGATTGAACATATTTTGGCATCGATATGAAACAGGCAGTCTTATTATTTAAAACTTCCTACTAACAGAGTCGTATTGTAAGAGACTTATGTGGCCCTCAGAACACGATACGATACACAAACAAGTGGTTAAAAACAAGTTCTTGAGCAAACTGATGAATCTGTCAAGGTATCTTTAAAAGGTAGTGCTACATCTCAAAAGTTTCATTTGCAACATTTTTAGTTTTCAAAACCTTGCATTCAGAAAACCAGCAGCTGGGACCTATCCTGGTACAGACCTTCACATCGAAAATCACTCTTCTTTGGAAACTGTTACAACATACAGTATGTAAACAGCAATTAATAGCACAAGCTTCTTGAAATGATTCAGACAGGCTGGCATAAATGATCTCCACATCCTTATTCAGGAGGACTGTTATGGTATTGTAGGTTTTTTATTTATTTATTTAAAAATCCTGAACACTTTACAATATGTTGAGGGAATTCAAATATAAAATCAAAATATTATTTGCCCAGAACCCCCCCCACCCCCTCCCCAATTTTCCCCCGATTTGGAATGCCCAATCACTTTTTTTTTTTTTTTTAAATTTAGTAAATTGCCAATTACTTTTGTTATTTTCTCCCAATTTGAAATGCCCAATTACTATTTAGGCTCAACTCACCGCTACCACCCCTGCGCTGACTCGGGAGCAGCAAAGATGAACACATGCTGTCCTCCGAAGCTTATGCCGTCAGCAGCCCACTTCTTTACACGCTGCAGATTCAGCATGCAGCCGCCCAGGAGCTACAGCGTAGGAGAACAACGCAGCTCCCGGGCAGCTAACAGGCAAGCCCACAGGCGCCCGGCCAGACTACAGGGGGCGCTGGTGCGCAGTGAGCCGAGGACACCCTGGCCGACCTAGACCCTCAATCGATTTTAACTCAACAATATTTTGTTCGCAATTGCACGTTAAAATATATCTACTGGAAGTATGCAATTCTTTATTACCCTGTAATCCCACAAGCCGGTTCCTCCAAAGGCTGTCATCAAATACATGATTGTAATGGAGATCTGGACTTCTGTCACATCAATTCTGAAAACCGAGGAAGAAATAGAACTATTCACACACACCCAAATCAGCAGCACCACATCAATCCTATCATTCCTTAGTACATGCACAGTGCTGTCAGCTATCTACAATAATGATATAATTTAAACAGATATTCACAGTCTATGTATTCTCAGCTGCTACAAAAATAAAAAGAGCTCCACAAATCAGCTTGCAGTTGACTTTCAAAATGCCTTCAACACAAGTTCAAAAGCTCCTTCAAACATTATTGCACACCCTACCCCTGGTTCAGCTGAATTCAATTTTAAAATCTTGGTTTTATCTTTGGAGATGGAATGGAAAAGGACCACACCCAAACAGAAATAGAAATAAAGTAAAACAGTAACTTGTTTCTCAACATACATTTTATGCATTCCAGAAAAAAAATTATAATAATTTGAGCAATGACACCTCTTGGCAAGCAGAGGCAATTGCTGGCCGCTCATAATGCTACACATTACTTAGAGTTGCATAAAATGTTCACTGAAAGAGAATGCTCTTGGGTCTGTGTGGACAAGGGTAAACCAGACAGCAGTGATAGCAGCAGCACAGCAGGACAGCATGGATGACTTCTTTATGACATTCAATGCAGTTCAGAATGGGAACAGACAACTGTCAGGCCCCTGCTTGAATTGTCACGTAGCTGAGCTGAAATAAAACTGCTGATGTGTTAATGTTCTACAAGTCCACCAGGAGACATGCTCTTCTGTCTTGTGCTAAACACTTGCCATTTTGTTTGCAGCCAGTTTCACTATAAATACATTTCATAAATACAGGATTCCCAGGACTGAGGGTTACACTGCACTGGTGTAATCAATACACTGTTTTTTTTTTTCCACTCTTTGAGCCAAGACACACACACAAACAAAGGATAATATTGCATGTTAATTTAGTTCTTAGAATAGACTACTTTCATTTTGGTTCCATGATTTACATACTAGGAGTGTCTAAGTGGCTAAATCAAGCTTATTTTTTGAATGAATAATTGAGTTTGTTAAAACATAAAATATTCCACTTAAATGATGTAAAACAATGACTGGACTAAATGCTGCCAATGTTAAAATAAATAATAGGATCCAGTGGGCTAGCTGTAATCAGAAAACAGAAAGTCTTTACACATACTGGTTATTTTAAAGAAAGTGTGGTACTTTGTGTCCCCAATATACATTTCACCTTCCATGGTTGAATGCACGAACACAAACACCAATGTAGTATGAAGTAATAACAACCGAAATGTACACATTCCACTGACCCCTTTATAAAGAGAGTTTACTTACAATCCAAATCTCAGTGTTCCAGAAACATACGTCTGCCAGTGCGCGCAATAAAACATGAACATGCCAATAAAACCACAGAAGAACATCCAGTTAGAATCGGTTCCCATGCGCACAGCTATACACGTTCCTATAGCAACAAAAACTTGAAAAAAGAAATACATAGTTAGACAGAGCACAGCTGAATTCACAAGGATTCAAACATGTGGTTAGTCAACTTAAAAGTAGTGCAAATCAAGGTTTCAAAATAATAATAATAATTCTTACTTTTTTACATGCATAAGCAATATCACTGGTCCTATTTTCTGCTGTTAAAGATCTTTTGGTTCTTTACTTTTACTCGATTTGCCTCATGGAGGTGTCAAAGACAACACTTGACCTTCTGCATAGGGGGTGATAATGTAACAGGAAGAAACAGTTTCCAATTTTTTTTGTACAAAACTGTACATCCATAATTAAGGTGTAAAGAACAAAATGAAAAGATCTTAAAACACTAGAAAAGGAGGACAGTGTTAGTGTTGTTAAAGCTGATAAGGCGGGAACCAATGGATTTTATCCAAGACTATCAAAATTATATATAAAAAAGATACCACCCAGCTGAACATAGGTTTTCCAACAACAACAACATACTGTGCTGAAATTAATTACCTGTTGAGACAGCGTCACAGCCGTGATCAAACAGTTCCCCAAGTGGAGAGCTGCTGTTTGTTCTTCGGGCTTGCTTTCCATCGATTGCGTCCAAGGACTGGTAGATGAAAAGACCTAATGCACTTAATATGAATGCCCATCCTGGTGCCTGAAATAATAAAGGAGGCCAATTTAAATAACATGTGTTGTAAACCACAGAGAATTTTACTCATCACAAATTTGGGACATTGCATTTATTTCTAACAGAAGTAATTAAAATATTGATTCTGCCCTGCCTGCAATACAATCATGTTTGGTTTTTAACCTTAATTCAATTAAAACAGGTTAAAGGAAGGGACCCTTTTTTAATGGTGCACCATAACACTGCTCGATGGCTCTTGTATATTGTAAAAAAAAAAAAAAAAAAAACAAAAAAAAAAACTGCAGAATCGATATTACCTTTACAAGGATAACGTCTTTAAACGAGCACTTCTGAGTAGGTCATTTGCACGTGGAAATATCAGAGTTTTCCAATTAGCAAATGCCTACATAATCTCCTTTCAAATAAGCTATTTAGGTCAGTTCAGCTTTCGTGGGCAGCATGAGCAACCACAGAGTAGCAAACGTGTTGTGGAAGTGAAGCGCTGCGGTCAAGGCTAGCAGAAAGAATAGCAGAGGCAGGAGATTGCAGTTCAAAAAGAGCTTTTATTAACAAACCATTAAAAGAAACAACAAGTTTAAAAAAAAAACTAATGAAAACTAAACCAAAATAAATTAGCACCCAAGCAAAGGCTATCTCGGTGCAGGACAGACAGCATACCCTGTTTCTCTGAACCCTCTATCTAAGGCCCTGTCCACAGGAGTCCAGGAGTCCAGTTCTAAATTACATCTCATTACGTAGTGCGGTTTGTCAGAAGTGTGTAATACCAAACTATATTTTTTGTGTATCCTCCAATACCTCAAAATGCTTTCTGTAATGTTTTGATGCGTGGACATTATAAATACAGCACTCAGAACAGGCGCCTGAAGGGGCTGAGAACGACTATCGGTACTGCTGTACCGTTTTTAGGCTTATGCTGTAAAATGGTGGATCGTGGAGCCACACCGTCATATTTATGGCATGTTGACGGAGCCTAAGCAAAGCCGTTGCTGACCTTGTGTTTTTAAGAAACAATCCCATAATGTTTATGCTAAGCCCTATGTCTTCTGTGGCATGAGCTCCACGTTTGTAAGTTTGTAAACAGATAGTGCATGCTGGGATACTATTGTATTAAGTTTGACAGTCCATTACGCTGCTAGGAACTGTAACCAAACTATTTTAATAGTGTGTACGCATTAAGCCTGACTAAACATGAAGCAGTCCTTTTGTGTGGACGCTAAACTAGCACCCCAGAACAACTGCTGGCATCTCTTTTATACCCCGTGGCTGGATCTAACTGACTATGAATTAATCAATTAGGACCCTGACACATTCTGCACATGGATTTTGCAGTAATGGGATTTTAACCACTTCGAATTTAAAATAAACAAATAAATAAATAAATAAACACATACACACACAATTTACTACAAGCCTGGGGCCATATAATATGTTCTGTACTACACTAAAGCCCCTTTCACACAAATGAAACTACTGAGATTATTACTGACATTAAATAAACTCCTTAACCCTTTTGCAGTCCTATGTCGGACCAGGTCCGACATTACAATTTTCCCTTTCCGTTCCGACATCATCAAAAAGACATAAAGCACAGGTCTCTAGTCATTTTTTCTCCGGAAAAAGATGAGAAAACTTTCAATGGCCAAGTGAGACCGATACAAGACGGAAAAAAAAGGGGTGGATCTGAGAAATACACAGAGCCCCTGCACCACAGAGATAACACTGACATAAACTTCTGCATCCAGCGCTCAAAGAATATCACAGACATCTGCAGAGCTTTTTGAGATGTTATAGTAATAAAATAATGACATGGATCGCATTATTGAGGAGTTTGGTGATAAAACGAGTAATCAGGAGATGATTTATCAGTGTGTACGACTATGAAGAGGTATGTGATAAAAACAGAGAACAAGGGGTGGGGCTTAGCAGTCCTGAGTGACCTGTTGATATGCAGTGCCTTTTAAACCTGTTTTACTGTGAAAAAAAAAAAACTTAAAACAGCGCTTGTAAAATAAACAGAGCGTGTGAAAATAAACTGGACTTGAAGCGCCTGAATAAACGGACTGCTAAGGGTTAAAATACTCACACACAGCAAAAAATTGTGCAATCTATGCCTGTATGATACCGTCATAAGACTTTTCCACAGGTAAAGCGATCATGTGAGTACAACTTTCAAACCTGTCAGTCAACAGATCGTTTTCATGGCAACGGCGATTCGCCCATAAATTACAGCATCACGCACTGTCCCTTCTATTTGTGAATTCACCTCCTCGTCAGCCTGCAAAGTTAACAATTATTCCAGACTTCAAATACTACCTCCTTCTTGATCAGCCATTGTAATTGGGAAAAAAAAAAAAAAAAAATCGCATAACACCAACGACAAAAATACCCAACACGTTCAGTATACAGTCACGTGCCATGTTGACTTTCAATCCACAGCCACTATAGTGCTTCAATATCGGCACAGCATTTCACACAAGAGTTGACAGTTCGACAGTGCAAGATGGTTCAGAAACGGCATAAAATACAATGGCTCCGTGACGATAGGCAATTCACACAGACCAAAATGCCGCATCACTGCCAGTTCTGAGCCGTCATGACTCGTCTTTGTTAAAGGAGTATACGAAATGTAACAAAACTTGGATAATTAAAGGATAAAAAGGAGACTAAATTACCAACACCACTTCTTACAGTTCAGCTGGTGATTCCTGGAGGTCTTATATCCAATACAAGCCCAAATTCATTTAGCTTCTGATGTTGAAATACAAATACAATTTATACAGAAAAAAAAAGATAACGATCATAAAAATGTCTGAACAACCTCCTCCCTGTCTAGCAGAAAATAAAGTTAGTAAACTGTATTGCTGTGACATTCACTATAATGACACATTATGATTAAGGCCTCTGATTTTCGGTTTTAACGGATAAAAACCTGATAAAAACACCCCCCGATACAAAAAAAAAAAAAAAATGAAATCTGTGTACATCCAGTAAACACCGGAAAAACTGTAGAAATGGTTAATCAATTCACGCTGACTTTACCCTTTTCCCCATTAAAAAATAAAACCTACTACAAAAATAAAAATAAATACATTTCCTAGTGCTGCTGGGCAATGTCCCGCCTTCCTGACTTGTATCTATCATTTAGTTCTAAATATTTTAAACCCGCCCAAACTACTGAGCGACAGCACATTCCTACATTTCTATTGGAGACTATACTACCAAGATTTAAAACAAGATTACCATCAGGAATAGAGGCTTGTTAGCGGAATTTAAAGCTGTATTACATATAAGATACAGAGGATTTAAAACAGAATTCTGGTGTAATGTAAATAAAAACCCCAGAAGAATGTGTCCGTGACCATAGGGATTTCGTTGTGGAAGACAGCAAAGGAAAGAAGGTACAATTTAAGTGTGCAA
Source organism: Polyodon spathula (assembly GCF_017654505.1). Taxonomy (NCBI): domain Eukaryota; kingdom Metazoa; phylum Chordata; class Actinopteri; order Acipenseriformes; family Polyodontidae; genus Polyodon; species Polyodon spathula. The sequence goes on along the minus strand of NC_054540.1, from coordinate 25,731,571 downwards.
GTACTGTCAAATTACTACATATTTTGACAGAAAAAAACACTCAAGCATTTTGGAAAGTAACCGAAAGCACTAATTACATGCAGTATATCAAAAATGAAAGCACCGAAAAAAACTGATTTACATAAAACTCAAATACCTAAAAATAAGCACCAAAAAATACAATTAATAAAAACCAAAAAACAGAAGCCCTAATTATAATTTTAAATAACTCTGAGACCCTCACAGAAACACTAAGTAAAAGCACAGATGGTCCAGCAGACATTTGAAGTCTTGAAATATTGGGCAAGAAAATCACATGATCCACTTCTTTGGATTGCTAGCAGTTGTGTCACAGAGTTGTTTTAGAAAGACGTGTGTCAAAACCACAGGGTCACTATTTTGGATCTAAATCAGTATTTCAAGGTCACAAACTCAAGCCGAATTTTCTGGTTTTGTAAAACTGCATCTGATTTTACAGGCCCCAATTACCTCTAATGTTGGACTCTCTTATAAGTATTGTATAGTCCAAGATAAGGGATAATTAGGGTCTGGCAAACAAGCTATAAAAGATCAACGGCTATTGAAGCTGACACTGGACGGTTACATGTAGACTATACAGGAGTGAATTGTTAGTTTAAGGAATTTCTAACTGTATCTTACTGTCCAGTAAAGTACAGTATGCTGGTACGAAACCCAGAGTAGAAATTCTCTGAAAAGGCTGATTAAATGTATGCTACAGTATCCCTATGAATTCTCAGCGGCAGTGGGCGTCTCTTTCTCTCTTTCTCTGTCTCTCTACTAATATTAACCAACCTAAACAGTCTGTAAGTAATAAATTATATTGACACACTGTGGTCTCAGATACACAATCATGTATAGTACCTGTCTGAATGAAATGTTAATCAAAAACCTAATTCAATTTTAAAAAGTCTTGATCCCAAGCACTGACCCTATTTCAATGTATCTATATTCAATTCTGGAAGTATCAAGTCTTCTAGACTACTTGTCACTGCATGCCACATGCACTTGTCACTAGATGCCACATGTACAGGCTTGCTGCAGAAGTCTGGGAGACATATTTTGCTACTCTTCTCAACGTATCGGGTTTAAAAAAGTCTTAAATAACAGTCTAAAAACCTCGATCCAACAATGCCTTATTAGATTCAGAAACAGACATGTTAAAACATTTCAAAATTAACATTTATTGCATGCTACTGAGGGGAAAAATACTTACCAAATGTTAATACTCACCACGGTATAGAACACACACAGAAGCTCCCTGACAGGTTGTTGGTGTATTTTTAACCACTGTCAAGTCACATCAGGAATTACTTTTAAATCCATGTGATCCCTGTGTTGCCAGTGTATTGGCTCACTTTGTCAAAATTTTACCTTAACTTTACATCGCCAGTAAAACATTACAATCTTTTGATTTTTTTTCCCCCAGACTTAATTAAAAATAAATGGGAGCTGATGCTGTCTAATATAGTCAAGTTTGTAACTCAAGTATCCTGTGGACTGAAACAGTCTAACATTTCAATTTTGTATAATTATTTTATAGTTGACACACCACACATATACTGGAGAGAACTTTCACCAACAGCAGCTGGTGATGATGAAACACAGCGGACATATTAAACTTGACGGTCTTCACATGGTCCCTGGGAAAACAGTACCCAAGACGAGATCTGCCTTTTAACACCTGCTAGCAGGATCATATGCAGAAGCATACAGTACACTGTGTGTATCACTAAGTGAGAAATTGCTGTTCAATGACTCAAACAGTGTTAAGGCCAGTTTGTTATTTTGTAATAATAAACAATACTTCATTGGCAGCATTTCTTTATTTTATAAGCACCATTTACAGATGGTTTGTGGTCTTTAATTTTAAGCAATAAGCAAACTGTTTTGTAGTGGGAATAACACAAAAAAAAAAAAAAAGTTTTTTTTTTAATGTTATACTGTAGACTATACGGCATAAAACACAGTATTGTATCACACAAAGGTAGAACTCACAACTTGCATGGGCTGTGCAGTCAAGACCTGGATGATTTTACAGGAATTAAAGCAAATTAAGAAATGGGTGATTAGCTGTAAAACAACAGTTGGCAAGCAGCTTACCAGGTGCTTACTGATTCCTCGAGTCATTCAATGGCACAATTTTACCAAAAAAAAAAAAAAAAAAAGGGGGGGAATAGATGTACTATTAATATATTACTGTAGTTTTCTTCCTGTTCTGCTGTTTTGGAGTTATTTAATATTAGAAGAGTTAGGTCTATATGTTATTCTGAGTGCAATCATCTTCTCTATACCTGTATGGCCTGCAGTGCTGAAAGAAAGTACTTCATATAGACCTTGGTTGTCCCCTTTTTGGGAGGGCAGACCACAGTGTAACCACACCTATGTACAGTATGAGCACCAGCACTCACTGAGTGTAGCTGCTGGTACGGCAAAAAACAGCTCCACATTCTCTCTCCAGGATCACATTTTACACCCAGAGCAAAAGTCTGGTATTTTCCGAGTAGTGCTGCAGGAACCAATTATTCATATTGAGTTCTCCACAGAAATCAGGGTCTGACATTTACCATTCCAAGCGAAACAAGTGAATAAACAGCTGCTTGGCTATGTAAGGAGCAGCTGTTTTGACTCATTTCACTTGGAATGGTAAATTAGCCTACTCAAAACCAATGACCCTAACCTGTGGAGCGCTTGATTCGAATAATCAATTCATGCAGCTATATTCTTGAGTCACCAGTAAACCACAAAACTAAATCTGGAGACTGTGTGGTCCTGTGGTTAAAGAAAAGGGCTTGTAACCAAGTGCTTCCCAGTTCAAACCCCAGCTCAGCCACTGATTCACTGTCTGACCCTGAGCAAGTCACTTAACCTACACCCTAGTCTCGTATCTTGTAAAGCAATTTGTGATGGTGGTCCACTATGAAAGGCACTATATAAAGATTATTATTATTATATATCACATCAGGGGAATCCAACGAAGAATACATGCACTACTAGGACACCAATCGTCTACACCAATTAACCATTAAAATGTGTTAAGTATCTGTAAATTATTTAAGTCACTCGTACAGTGGGAAGTGGGATGAATCTCTGTTTCTTATACTACTGGCTCTGTTATGCAACGTTTCAGATTAACTGTTTTGTCAAAGCCCCATTTCGTAACACCAGAAGTCCCTTAATATCATTGATCGGACTGAAACAACACCAGATTGTAAAGGCTAACCTGTCTGTTGGATTAACTGTAACAGCTCAAATTTGATGGAACAAAATCTGGGCAAAGCTATGGATTTGGATCTTAATGCTTTAGCCATTAAATACAGTGATCCATTATAATCTCTTCATAAACCAAACGTATTATTCAGACCTGAACTGTTCATGCGTTAGAACTACTGGACACTACCTGCAGCTCAAACACACACTATACAATAGTTCAGTGTTGGAAATTACTCAGAAAACTATTTAGTTATTTTAGGTAGAAATATATTGCGTTCTATTCCAATAACATAGCTGTGTTTCTAAATGCACTAAATAGACTCACACTCATTTAAGCAGCGTGAGTGGACAGCCTTTGTAATCAATAAAAATGACCTGTGTGTAAAGCTGTCTTGTGTACAGAGTAAAGGTCACATCAATATGCCACTCCAACACTTCCCGCTGTATCAGTCTGCAGACATTTCAAAAATATGCTGACACGCTTTTAACACAATCTACTTAAGAGCTGTTCCTAATACTCCCATTGTGCTGCGCAGATACAGAGCAGCCAGACTGGTCTGTATAATTGTCCCAATAGGTGGATTAATCAGTGCTCATGAATTCCAAATGGCTTACTGCAAGCACTGCACCCACTGCTGGAATGTCAGATACCTGTCCTGTGTATTGGAAAGAAAGCCCAAGATAACATGTTTAGATAAGACAATGTAGAAATACCTATTGTTTTTTGTTTTGTTTTGTTGTTTTTGGACATACTAAACATGTTACACGTTTTTAGCTTCAATACACTTCTACAGAACTCCCAGTTTTTTGTTCATTCAGGTTTTCTTAACATTCAGGGAACAACACAGAAACACTCCAACCCTCTTTTTATTTAAAAAAGGTTAAACTGTAAAGATGTTACGATTCTAAATCTAAATAAAAAGAGAAAATGAATTTCAATTTGACAGATTGGGAAATTAAAAAGACAGCATTCATACTGTTCCTAACTCATTAAGTAACACTGAGCCTTTTTTTATAATGAACTTGTAGTTACTAAACGTAGGGAGCCGTTCCAATCACACACAAACTACTTAATTATATATATAGCTTTGGCGTTCTGCTTGTTTGCTATTTACTGAGCTATGAAATTTCTGCCACATAATTCCATATTTTTGTGTGCGTGGGTATTTGCATTATTATTAAACACGAACTGATAAAATCACTACTTTTCATAAGCTGTACCCTCTCGTGTAACCTAAACTAAACATAAAGCCCGCATTGGGTGTTTTTTGGTTCCACTTGGAAACTAAATATAAACCTGCCTGGTGTCAATTTACTCCAAGCGCGTCGACAAGATATTATTCACGTACAGGGAACGTGAAGTTTTGATGGTTGTTATTTTTTTAACTTCGCCCTTCTTTACAACAGAAAATAAAACTATTAAGTTACTAATTAAGTTTTTTTTTTTTTTTCTTACCTCCTCTCTGGCAGAGGGACAGTAGCACATTAGGATAAATGTTGTGGCGACATTAATAACAAGTCCAACTATAGTGAGAGTATTGGGGGCTACCCAGGTTGGGATTAGTTCAACCAGCCAGTTCCAGTAGATCTGCATCGGCGGCTCGAACATCGATCGACCCGAAGAGCTGTATTTATGTTCCTCCAGTCGTTTCAGCTGTGGAGCTGTCATGGGCTCCGGCCACATACACTGTGCCATTGTTATTTTTTTATGTAGGATTTCACAAGGGTACCCCTTTAAAAACACGGCGATTTTGTAGTCTGATGTTTTGGCTTCCACGAGCTATGTTTTCAATCATTTAATCCTTTGCAAATAAACTCATTTTACAAGAGCGCGCCAGTAGTTGCTGCCGTTGTTCTGTATCACCGTGTGTTCGTGCTGCTGCTGGAGAAGGAAATCAGAGCCCGGAAGGTAGCGCAGCCGGGAAATTTAAGTGAATGCTATTTGAACTACAGACAGACACCAATTTCCCGGCTGCACTGTTTGCGGTGTTGCTACATACAGTACACATTTAGTCCATACTTTATCATGGAATTGTGTTCAATGCGTGGATATTTTATTATTATTATTTTTTAATACGTTGTTAATGTACTATATATCTTGCACCTGCTTTAGTATTTTGTATGTCCTTTATCCATTACTATGGCTTTCAGACGCAAATGAAAATTCTTAACCAGTACGTTACATATTGTTGGTGAAACCTAGACTCATTCTGTCTTGCATATTTACAGACCTTTAAGTAATTGTACTGATGTTAACATGACAAACAATTCACTAAAGAAACAGGCCACATTACAGAATTAATGTAAACACAGAGCATTGTATTAGGCATATTGTACACACTGTCTTTGCCTTTGTCCAGTATAATGGGCCTTAAACTGTTTAAAAAAAAATACCTCAAACGCTTTTTGACTAATTGTGATCTTTTATTGTCTTGGTTTCACATAATGCAACATTTTAGTTAACAGTAACTGCATTTCCAACCCACTTTCCACAATCGCACAACCATTCTTTGGGTAACAATGTGCTAGTTATATGTCACATTTATCAATTGTTTTTGTCAATTAAGTTAATTATCAATTACAGCACTTTATGTATTTACGTTCATAAAATCTACCTTATTTCACAAATATGCATCAGGAGAACACAAAGAACAATAATGACAATGCAAGCAAGCAAACAATTTGATAACATCTTTAAACAAAATGCCACGCAACCCTTATGATGATTAAACATGTTTCAGTACAAGATTATACAGAATTAGCCCAGTGTTTCTACAAAAAATTTTCCTGATACTAAATATAAACTATGAGGCATGTGTTACAAGGACTAGGTGAAGAGAATTCAAGTGCTAATGCCAGAGGGATCCTTTCAGTCTCTGAATAGATTGTACACATAAAGCATGTAAGGGGGGGACACACATTTGAAACAGTTGTCACCACGAATAGGGTGTGTAGGGCCACTATGAGCAACCTGGTTTAACGTGAGAAGTCATTCAGTTTGTTATCCAGAATACTATAACTTTTAAAACCTGTATCCTCGTGAATATGACTTGTCCAAACTTGGATAGAGAAGCACATGTCCTGACTGAAGTTGACTTACATCAAGGAGCTATAGCAGTTTTCTCATTTTGTAAAATGCATGCCAGTGATGTTATTTTTTAATGAATTCACAGTCCACTGCAACATATATGATGTTCATTAACTTGTCAGGCCCCTGCACATGTGTATATTAACAAAGTTGTTGGACCCCCCCCCCCCCACACACACACACTCACTTATTATTGTCAAGAGTTGGCGTGGAGACAATTATAGATTGTAGCTATAGCAACAATGATTTTAGAAAATGTAATCCAGAGTCCATTATAACTGCAGTATACAGCTAAGGTGGAGACAGTAAAAGCAACCAACTCCATGAAGTCCTATATAACACATACCATACAGTGGATGCTAAAAGAAACACTGGGTCTTTTCCACTCTTTGCATGCCTACAGTATTTTCTATAATCCTACTCTAACCATGTTCTTGAAAATACTGACTTCAAGGTGTGCATTATATTTATAACCTTGGTTCCCCTGAAATCAGTTATGGCTATTGTTCTCTAATTACCCAGGAGACAGTTCTCTGGTGTGAACGCAGCCAAACCAGTAATACAAGAAAACAGCTTTTTTTGTTGTTACTTCATAATTTCTTATTTATGTACTGTTTATTAATTGATGTACACGTCTTATGAACATAGTTTCTTAGAGATTTAAATTGCAGGCGACTTGCCTCTTTCCCATCATCACACTTATTTTCCACACTACCGTATCAATCTAGTTCCAAAACAAGCTACTTGCCAAAAACACCAGGAGTCATGCATCATAGTATTGCCTATAAATACCAGAATTAGACAGGCAAAAGTGGGCAGCAGCAGTTGATAAATCTCTGCGCTATGGTCTCTAATATGTTCAGTCTACATCATTCCATGCCAAGTTTGCATCACGAAGAGCACTCATTTGTTGCCACACCCTCTGCGTGGCGCTGTGGTGCGGGAGAAGGAGCAGGTAAATACTGGCGACTAGCTCTTAAAAGCAGGGGTGGAGGATCTCGGTGCTGTGTGGCAGTCGGCAGGCAGTCACTCCTTCTGAGGTTCAGAGCCTTTGTTCTCGTCCAGGAACTTACTAATTAGGTTTAATGGCACCCCCTTCTGCAGCAGCTCATAAAAAGTGACCCCCCCTAATAAAACAGAAAAGACAGTTTCACCAGCAGGCATATGAACAATCATATTGCTGTTTAGTTCTGCAGTAGTAAAGGTTTTTGGCTGTAAAGTAACAAACTCACCAAGTTAAAGCCAGTTACATGTTTAAGTTAAGCTACTCACGGTGTACTGCTAGATTTTCAGCTACTACACATTATTTTAAATTTGCATTAATTGCAACTGTCCAACTATTCCCATTATTATTTTTAATCACTAGTACTTCACCATCTCTCATTCCTTTACAGGTGTGGCTCAAGATCAGTGACGTGCACGGACGGACGGGGGGGTCAGGGTGGGGGGGTTGAGTGGTCTGGGTTTGGGCTAGGTGGACTTAAGTTCCTGCCCCTATGTTCCAAAAGTGCCTTGTTTCTCAGTCAAGCGATTCTTAAAAAGTGCCATTTTTTCTCAATGAGCCCCTGCCCTTTTTATTGTCCTTTGCACATTATTCGAGGAACTCATACTTACAATGTGATTTGTGTTCTGTCATATTTAGTATCAGGACATATTGTATTCAATATATTTTTCCAATGAAAAAGGGCAGTATTATTTTTGAAGTAAAAAAGAAAAAACACCCAATAGTGGTATAATATCACAAATCTTTACTGAAAATTCATTTCATTTTCATTTCATAAATATGCCTCTAAATTCCATAATAAACAAATAATAATTCAAGAATAATTTTAGACTGGTGGCATGTCAAAGCAGATATGATTTCAAAGTACTGTATTGTTAAAGGCCCTGTCCACACTCCTTAACCGAATTCGAGAACCGTACTCAAAAATGTTTAAATTAATCTAGATCAAAGTGTCCACACTACAGTACCATTTCATTTTTAGTCAGGCTTAATGCGTCCAAACTCTATTGAAATAGCCTGGTTACAGTTCCTAGCAAAGCAATTAATATTGGAAATAAATTTGACAGTATCTCACCATACACTTTGTTTTTATTTCAAGATAATGTGTTAATCTTCATATTAATAGAGGTGCTAGTGCTAAAAATAAATAAAACAAGTATTTTGGAAAAAAGTAAATGCGAACACACACACACACACACACACACACACACACACACACACACACACACACACACACACACACACACACACACAAGTAGGGCTTGAAGTTTTCCAGGTTTTATTTTCAATCAGGCGACTCCCCTTTAAACAAATTGAGCTGATTTTGTTTTTATAATCAAACTCATAAAAAAACTGTTAATTACAACACAATTTTTTGTTTTACCTTCATATCTTGCTTGAGCCTAATTCTGGTCTCCTTAATTTTATTGCAAACAGAGCTGACAAATTACTTAAATTGTTGCAGTCGTCTAATTTAACACTGTGCTTTTGTGGTTTTCCCCACTAGTTTAACAGAGATATCCTGACAGATAATGTTTTTTTAAGCATAAAAATTGATACCCAATGCAGAGTGTACACTGATAGCAAGTCATTCTGGTGTCAAACATATAAGAAAGCATTTTGGGATATTGGAGGATGACAAAAAATGTACTTCGCTATTACAGTGCCCATACTCTGACAAACTGTACTACCTGATGTGATCTATTTCAGAACCGGACTCGGGGCTACCCCCTCAGGTGGTCTCGAGTGTGGTTCTCGAGTACGGTATTAAACTCTGCGTAGTGTGGACACAAACCATATTTAGCACTTAAGACGGTTTAAAGGCAACTAATACGGTTTAAAGGCATAGTATGGACAGGGCCAAAGTCTTACAAGGCCCTAAATGACTCTAAGACTCTGAATGCAGCCTATTCAAGGCCCAATAATGGTTTGCCTATGTAACCTATCTGAGGGCTCTGAGGTGCTTTTCATGAGAAGTGTTTTGAGGATTGTTAATGATGAATTTTATTCCAAAAATGTTTTAAATACAAATTCATAGCTTTTTATTCTTGCCAAAATGTCTCCCTCCCAAACAAACTCACAGAATAGAAATTACATAACCGCAGCGAGAAGGTAAACAAGGGTGGATCCCCCCACAACTTATACGATACAGATCCATAAACCAAAGTTGAGTGTCAATTCAAATTTGACATGCTTACATTTTATATTTACATATGGTATCCAGGCTAGACTATATTAGCAAACTATAACTATCGACTGATCAACAATACAGAAGAGCTCCAAGTATCTTATTTATTTATTTTTTTTCAATATTTGCTTTTTATCTGGGCATGCAATAATCACATAACCACATTCTTACCTAGATAAGGACGATCACAAAACAGATTTTATAAAGAAATTGGCAATAATGTTAAAAAAAAACCCTATCAAACTATGTATGAGCCTTTAATAGGCTTATAAAAATCTACATTTTTACAAAAACATCCCTTGCTTGTCTGACTTTTACCAAAGATAAAAAAAATATATGTTTTGCAGTTGTTATCTTATAAACAGTCAAAATTCCTTACAACATAATATTCAGTTTAAAAACAAACAAACAAACAAAAAAAAAACTTTCCAGATGAGAACAAAATATTTGCAGGAAGTGGATTCTTGAATATTAGTTACTCACCTGTTGTGTGAGGACAAGTATAGAAGCAGTTACCACAAAGGAATACAAAGAAGCATGTTTCTTTTCAGGGAATGGGTTACACAAGCAGTAAGTACTAGGTAAGGGTAAAGTAATAGGATTTCTTTCTTATACTATGCCTAATGAAAACTCAACAACGTGCTTTTAAAAGGTGTATCATGAAAGACATAAGCTTCATATGCCTTGACCATATGAAAGCTTACCTTGGATGAACACATGCACTCACAAATCCTTACGCAACTAAGGGAGAGAAGAGAAGAGGGTTTAAAAAAAAAAAAAACATCACAGTACTAAATAACTTAGTATTGAATGGGAAGGAGAAAATGAAGAAAAGCAAACCATATTAAAAATATATATTACAAATACAAATAACCAAAGCTTAAAAAACTGAAATCACATTTCTATGAAGTGATACAGATTTGTTAACAGGCGTTCATTTTCAATCAAAAGACTGATTTTAACTTCTAGGAGACTTCTATGAATCAATATAATTGTCAGTATCTCTTTTTAATTGTCTTTAAGCTTCACAGTTAGTTTTCATTTCTTGAGAACTCCTTACTGTTTTGTTTTTGCTTTGTTTTTTCTTATGATTCATACTGATTTTGATGAATGTGTTCCTGTCAACTTTTACAGTTGAACCTCACAATGCTAACTAATTTAACATATTTAATAATCTATTACCTCTGACCTGGTCAATGCCATGGGTATAATCTTACATGCAATATGAATAAGGGAAACCTATGTCTGCTGCAACTGATTTTTCTCCCAGAGACTTAAACCAGCTGAAGGTTCTTGCTTTCATCTCGTATCTCTAACATTAACCATTAAGTTTTATAACTAGCACTGTGTTGTGTTCTGAACAAACATATTGCTTACTGTAACTGTGTTCTGTGTTCAGTTGATACTAGCTGTATCCATTTCAACAGATTTGCAATGATTCTAATATTTAATACCTGGGTTATTATTCCATTGTGTTGTGAAGATAATGAATACTGTAGATGCCCCTGTATTTGTTTGTAGGACCCTGGCTTAAAATAATGAATTCTTTAGATAAATAACATTTTCTTCTGGCATATTAAAATAGCTCTCCCCCTTTATGGTCTACTCAAACTGAGCATGGTTGTTTTTTGCATATGCTCCAAGGATATTACATTTTATGTGGCTTGAAGCACAGTGGCACTGGAACAATTGGGGGTGCTGAAAGCAATTGAACAAAACTGTAACCCCTGTATATGACAGAAACCATGCAAAGCCAAGGGATGCAAGAACACCCCCAACACCTCTAGTTCCAGCAAGTTTCTAAAAACTGCCTGAACCCACAGCACTGATTGTATTAGATTTAAGAGATAATACAGAATACATATTGGCAATTAATCAATACTTTTAAGCAAGTTCATATACTCAAAGGTCCCATTTATGACTGTATTTCCTGTATAACTAATGAACTGATTGTTGGGAGTCATGTGAAATGTTGAGTAGTCTAGTGGTTAGAGCTGAAAACAAATGTGATAAAATGTTACAATCATTATGGGGCTTGCATGCACAAGCAGTTTTTTTTTTTTTTTTAATGCAAAATGTCCAAAGCTGACCAAAAACGTAAAAAGTTTTATATCCACCTCCATAAAAAATAGAAACACAAGAAGAAAAGACAAGACAAAAAAATAGAGCTGTACCAGAAAAGAATGAAAACACTTAAAAAGAAACAAAAAGAAACATTTGTTTTGTCAGAACAAATAATGGATGACAATAGAGTGGCTTGCATTATTGCTTGTGAGAAAAAGAAAATCAAAAAGGTTTGGCCAAAAACAAAAAAACAAGAAAAAAAAAAAAAAAAAAAACTGTGGGGGGGGGGGGGGGAATCAAGAAAAAAGAAAAACAAGAATATTTTGTATTAAACAGCTGGACAGAAATCTTTGTTACATAGGCTTACATTATGCTTGGCATGCAAGCCATAAGTTGCTAAGCATGTTTAACTAACATACCTGACAGCACAAGAGATACCACTGGTATGTCTTTGTATGTCCAGGGCATACCATTGTTAACTAGGCTGAAATAGTGTACATTACTCTGGCAGTGTGGCTGGGTGAATGTATGTGAAAACACGTGGGAATGTGGCTGGAGCCATGAATTGAATAAATGATTAAATAATTAAGGCTCAGCCACAGCCTTTTGTTTAGACCCTTGTTCAGGTTTGTTTAGTGTTTTGTTTATTCGTTATTTGTTTATAATTAAACGTGCACATTAGCTTTTCACTGATCCTTCTGTGTCTCAGTCTCCCTTTCTGGTAACCAACAGCCGTGCCAGTGACGCTGTCCTGTCACAATTACCTACACACCATTCAGATGTAATATAAAGTACGAAATACTACTACTAGTATACAGCATTTTGCGTCCTATTGTTGGGGTCAAAAGATAAATGAGTAAACATAAAGTGATGTTTGGAAACATATTGTACTACACTATTAAACAGGCAGGTGGTACATTATTGTTAAAGACTGATTTCTGAACCGGCTGCAGGCACATTGTCCTTTTAAGGCTTACCTTTCACCTCCAGTTTGCAATCTACCTGCGCCTCACCCAGGTCATTGATGGCTTTGCAGCTGTACGTGCCGCCATCAAAGGGGCAAGGCTTCCGGATCTCCAGGGTGCAGACCCCCTGGTTACTGAACATTCTGTAGCGGGGGTCGTTGTCGATGACTATCTTGTTCTTCATCCATATCACTTTGGGCTGAAAGAGACAATAAGAAAATTAAACCTTTAAAATATCACATAAGGAAAAATAGTCATATCTGGTCACCAAAATATACTTTATTGCTTTTTTCAAAGTAATGCTAATATTAAAACTCATAGGGAATGCTTTTGTATGGTCCAAGGGTGCAGATGTTCAGCACTGTAAAGAGGTAAGGGTTCTTCTGCTGAAGCGCAAACTTAAGACCCCCAAATTGCATTAACCATTTGACTTTTAAAATTTCTAGTGAATTCCTGGAGTATATTCTGGTAATCGACAGCAAAAAAAAAATCACTTTTACTTTTTATCTTGCCAGGAAAAAAAATACTTTTTTGCTATCTACTGTTTCCCACTGTATGATAAACCACAATTAAACAACTATGACTGCTTTCAGTTTAATGAAAATGAATAAGCTCTACATACCCTGGGATTAGCCCGGACACTGCAGTTCAGTGTGGCGTTGTACCCTGCCACAGCTATAGTGGTCACTAGGGGATGGGTGAATTTCGGGGGCTCGGTAAAATCATATTCCTGGTAGTCTGGGTTCTTGTAATTTGAACCTTTTAAATAGAAGGAGGGAGTTTTTTTTTTTTAAGAGATGGCATACTGTACTTTTGGATAACCACTCATTTTAATAGGAATACAATGTTTTCAGCTTTAATATTAGTAACATGGGAGGATTGACATATATAAAATATAACAATTTCCATGATTAAAACATGTAAAACAAGAAAAAAAACAGCCACAGCAACATTTCATTAAAAATGAAGATTTTAGCTCTGACAAATACATTGCAAAGTCACTGAGTGATAATTTCAATGTGACTAAAGTCTTTTCTTATGGTTGTTTGGTTTAGAGGGGATAGGCATATTTTCCACATGTCATCACAGATAAAAGTAACTAACCTTCCTTTACAATCAGTGCGCTGTCCTTAGTCACTCTAGCTTCCTCACTAAGGCCGCACATGTTCTCTGAAAATACCCGGAAAAAGTATTCGTTCCCAATGACAAGTTCAGATACTGTAATACTTTTTCTGTGGTAATGGTCGATTACAGTAAACCATTCCTAAAAAAACAAAAAGCGAAACAATATTTACAAAACACAGAAAACCATTCATTAGAGATTTCTTGCCTTCATTTATTTTTATGCTTTTTATTTAACCTCAGGTAAGTTTACTAACATCTCTCTCAGAGTTCTTCATAGGAGTGAACAATAAGTCATACCCCTCTTCAGGGTAGCCACATAATCCCTGATGTATGTTACTGGATGCTTTTCATGAAAGAGTTGTCATGTAATTATTTCCACTGTTATAGTACAGTTTCTATTCCATTCCAACCATGCACCACATCCAACACCCCTCTTCTTAACATGGGCCCAACTTGTTCAGCCTTGTTATATGATACACGAACGAGTTGGGAGGCTAAGCCTTCATTAACCCCCCCCAAAATGGTGTGCACCACAGCATTCTAAAAACGAAGGTACCATAGTCTTCTTGTCTGCTTTCTGAATGGTGTACCCAGTGATTTCTGCATTGCCATTGTCTCTGGGGGGAATCCATTCCAATGCAACATTCTCCCCCCAGACGTCCTTAATTTTCACAATCTCAGGTGGACCAGGCCGGTCTGTGTGCCAAAAACAAACAATACCTTCAGGTTGCAGCAAAATGAGTCAAGAGATATTAGAATTTAAGGTAAAACATAAGAAACTAATTTGATTACCTCTACCCAGCCAAGATAAATCACCTCCGGATTGTATTGGAGTGTTTTATATATAGCACTGGGGAATCCCTCTAGATTGCATCAACAACCTATTTTAGAGGTAATTCCTGGATATCCACAGATAAGAGGGTTAATGCAATTTTAGGGTGATTTCCCAGTGCTGTATTATGCTTTAACTGACAGGGTATAGCTGGTCTAATTGAGTCAAGTCGACAGTTGTAGAATATTACTTATATGAAAGGAGGTACGGTACCAATCAAATATGCATAAAGAGTTCACAGAAATGTAGGCTTAAAACACAAAAAACTGCATCTCTATCACCAAGATGTTAATCCAAAGTAATATATGTACAAAGTCCCTGACATACCAACTATTTGTATATCTATTGTAGCTTTGTCTTCATAGTTCTCCACCTTCACAGTCAGCTCGTATTTCCCGGAGTGATTCCTATCTGCTTTCCTGATGAATAGGATGCTGTCAGTGTCACTGTTGCGGATGTTAACCTGAGTCTGGTCCACGGGCTGGCCATTCGTCATCCAGCTCACCTTGGGCCTCGGCTTGCCCTGGAAACAGGAAACAACAACTTCATAAAACCCTTCTCAACAAGATCAGATATGGTCAACATATTTTTTAAAAATATTTTTTAGCTGTTCCTATTAAAAAGGTATTACCAAAAACATGTATATAGTTTAAGTATAAAACATGCTACTCAAACTTAATTGAAACTAACAACCTAGATATCTTTTTCTCTTTTGAGAAAACTAGTTAACCCTCCGTGTAATCCTCGTGCTGCCACAGTCTCTTGCAATGACTTCATTGACTATTTTCATAGTAAAATTATAAACATCAGAAATGAAAAATCTGTCTTTTCTGAATTAGTCTGTGGTATTCCACAGGGCTTTATTTTACATCCTTTATTATTTTCCATTTATATGCTCCCTCTTGGTGAGATTCTAAGCAAACATGGAGTAAATTTCCATTTTTATGCAGATGACACCCAGCTGTATTTGTCTCTAAAACCTGGTGATGCCTCTTTTGGGACCAATATAGTATCGAGAACTGCTTACCTCATATATCCCCAATCGTAACCTTAGATCCCTGAATCTGGGATTGCTGGTAATCCCTAAAACAAAGTATGTTTAAAGGGGGGGGGGGGGCTTTTTCTTATAGTGCCTCCAAACTTTGGAATGAGTTACCAACACATGTGAGGGAAGCTGAGACTATCTGTTTTTAAAACCAGACTAAAAACATTTGTTTGAGCTGGCATTTTAATAATATTTATATGTATTTGTAAGTATGTATATATCTGTTTTAGTTTATATTGTTGTATTTAATCTGTTTGTATTTAATCTGCATTATTAATTGAGTGCTTTGAGATACACCTGTATGAATGGTGCTATATAAATATTATATATATATATATATATATATAATATATATATAGAGAGAGAGAGAGAGAGAGAGAGAGAGAGAGAGAGAGAGAGAGAGAGAGAGAGAGAGAGAGAGAGAGACACACACACACACACACACACATACACACACACACACACAATATGTGACACTATTTTGGCATGCTCTGTTTGATTTGATGTAAAGCACCAAATAAACCAAAATAACACATCACGTAAAATATTCCCCATCCCAGGGAGAACTTCCGCTCCAGTAATCAGCAAGATAGCCAAGTGCATTTGGGGAAGTGAAACCCATAGAACAGCGGTCTGGATGAAGCTACAGTGAACCACACAAACAACATTTCAATTCACTTTAAAAGAAACTCAAGTTCGCTTGATTTTTTTATGGTGTCAAACCTGAAAAAAATGTTTGTTTGCCAGCAAACCACGATTCAAATCATTAGATGTGAAAGTGCCTTTAGTTGCTTGAGCTTATAACACGATATTGCTATAGCCTGTTATTATTATGTTTCATAATACATTTATACTGCAGATAGATTATTGATGGTTCATAAAAGATGTTCTAAGTAAATTACCTGGAAAGGTACAAGAAGATTGACTACTTCTCCAACCCTCCGAATGTAAGTTTGATGAAGATGCCTTGGGATACGAATCTTGGGCTGTTCTGAAAGAAGAATGGTATTGTGGAGTAAGGTTTGTGGACCATGTGAAGTTCACTGTCACATAAAGGATTTAAGTTTCTTGGGGTGCTCCTTGACAGCACTGTAGACTTGATTAGCACAGCAGAGTGCTTCCTCACATGATTCTGCAAGCATGCTTTCAGCCTGGCCTGAAGGGACCCTTCACTGAGCCATCACGACTGTCCACTCAGTCTCATGTTTAATGGTGGTATGGTTGGAACCATCAAACGCATTTATGGTGACCTAAGCTGGCTTCTGGAGGTGAATCATTTTTATAATTCTTTTTTTTTTCTGCAAAACATTTAATTACACTGAACAATAGGCCCTATAGGATGACATATGATGCAATATGTTAACCAAGCCCAGCTGACACTCACCAATTACTTCTTTCACTAGAATAGGATGTGGATGCATTCTGGGTGCACTGGCGCCTGCTGCGTTTATTGCTTTAACCCTGACAAAGATCTTCTCCCCGCTTGGCAGACCATGGATTGTATATTTCGTCTTCTCAGTCAACTCTTGATTGGACACTATCCATTCATCCTCTTCGGGAGACATAAAAAACAGACAGCAGGCACAGGAGAATAATTCAGGATTTTATTTTCATCATAAAGTAACTGCAAAGGCAAAGGTATAAAACTAACTGAAAACAACTAGGTTACATGAATAACTACTTAAAGATGTTTTCATTCGTTGATGAAAAATTGTCCCTTGCCTTCACACTTGCTTTAAAATAGGGCACATAAACTATTTTATTTCCATCCTGGGCATTTTCACGGTGGGATACCGCTAGTCTGCACCTGGACAAACAGCAGCTGTATGCACTACGTGACTGACTTATATGTTATGTACAGGAACTTGCAGAATGGATACAACTGTGTTGAGAATTTTAAGAAAACACATTTCTTAGAGCAAAACATTTTATGACGCTTTATGACATTTCAAGCTGCGGCACAAACGAACCACTGTGCCTGTGTAACATTATGAATCCACAGCACTTATCAGGACAGGTACATCATCCAATAGCTATGGCTATAACCTAGGCAAATGGCGTCCTCTGTGTAATACATCAACTTACTTCCTTCAAAGCAATACTCTATGACATAGCCATCTAGGCCTGCAGCTCCAATATGCTCTGGAGGTCGCCATTTCATTGTCACTGTAGAGTCAGTGACCTCGTCCACTACTAGCAGTGATGGTTCACTAGTTACAGCTGAAATATAAACAATACAAGTTGATATTATGTTGGTGCAATTCAGTTACAGCAGTGTACAGCATTGTAATTGAAGTACTGTCAAACATCGCTGCAATTCAACAATACTACAAAACACTGTATGTTACAATCATTCGATATTCGGCTTGTAATACATACAATAAAGTATCGACATGCAGAGACTAATGAAACTAAGAAATTAAACTGCTTACCAAGTGGTACAAATGCCTTTGAGGGCTCACTTGGTTTGGAAATGCCAATGGCATTCACTGCAAAAACACGAACTTCATAAGGCACGCCTTCGATCATCTTCTTTGGTTCAAAAGCCTTCTCTTTGCAAACATCAAAATTCAGTCTCATCCATCTGGAACTTTGCTTTTTCTTTCTCTCAATGAAATATCCTGTAGTACACAAAATTATTGCTGAAACAGAATGCTTTTATAGCTCATTTGAAAAAACCAAGGTTAATAAATACCTTTCTGTAGTGACTATTCTGATTAATTGAGGTACATACTGCATATTTATAATCTTAAATCACAGAAAGACAAGAATGTATAGGTCCATTATCTCTTGAGCTAACACTGCTTTCAACCATTACAACTATTATACTGTATGCAGTGTGTATACGCAAACAAGCGTCACATTTATATTTACTGAACAAGACCCAGCATCAAATTGTAAATAAATCCAATTTTGGGCTTGAACTATAGATGACTGGACTGCTCAGTTGGCACCTAATACACAAGTGCTCACAAAAAAAAAAAAAAGAAAAAAAAAAAAGTTTTGGGGAATATTTCCAAAGTGTACTGTACTCGTGTCTTTTTCAACTGAGAAAAATCCTAGAGTGCTAAAAACCCTACATATCACTTATAGTTGTCTGGATGTAGTAAAAAGAATATAGAAAGAAAAAATAGCTGTTTCAAACCTAAAATTGGTGAACCACCATCATACAATGGGGTTTCCCAAATCATTGAACACCAGTCTCCACCAACCTCAGTTACAATAGGTGCTTGTGGAGGGTCAGGGATGTCTGTTGATAAAAAAAAGGAAGTTTGTAAAATTGACTGTTTTGTATGTTTTTTATTTGATTTTAACTTAAGCTTAGTGAACCATCTTGAAATGTTGCAGTATATTTGGTTATATTCATCAAACCTCTATTTCCACTACCATTATATTAAACGCCAAATACATGGTACATAGCACAATTGGTACTTCTCCTAATAAAGAACAAGTCTTCATTGCAAAAAAAGACTTCCTAGCAGTTTACTTACCTACTACCTTTATTTTGAGCTGAGCAGAGTCTTCACCAGCTTCGTTCTGCAACACAATTTTATACGTCCCAGTGTCCTCCCTTTCAGCTACATCTATAGTAAATGTGCTGTGATCTGGGAAAGATTCAGCCCGTACTCTACTACCAGTGTCAAGGATCACCTGGGAATACAATAACAGCGCTATATCAGCCTCTACTTCTACTGCATTGCTATTCTACTGTTAATTAGCTAATGTAGCTAATGTAGCTAATGTAATTAACTGCTAATTCTATCGTCACAGCTGAAGTGATTTTACCAACTTCTTGAATAGTGAGGTGTTAGCCTGGGAGTTCCACCTATTGTATGCTGTGTTCCCTCAAAACATATGTTGGCATTATAAAAATAATTGTGCAAGTGGAGAGACTGAACTAATGTATCGGTACACTAGTCAGTTTTTTTTCAGAAGTGTTTGACGTTGCTGATTTTGATTTATTGCTTTCAAAATTGCCACTAAGGAAGTTAATCATCTACCCAATCTCAACTTCACTGTGCAAACCTCTACAAGCAAGGGAGAAGGTTATGAACAAAATAGTTGAGTTATATTGGGGTGCTTGTTAATCTGTACAGTGTAACTGTGGACTGAATTAAATCAAAGTGTATGATGCATCTATACAGTGGCTACCTTCAGTCAAGAAGCCAAAAAATAGGGCTAAAAGATGTTATAGATTTTTCTATTAAAACATATTAGAACATTCTTCCAGAAAGAGCAATATATCATTTTTTTTTTTAATTGATAATTGCTACAGTGCTGCTATAAATTAGAATTAATCCAGACCTGGGTGTATATTAGAACTAGACTCACCCTCTCGCCTTTCATCCAGACAACCCTCGGAGCAGGCTGTCCTGTAACAGGAATATCCAGCCGAAGTTTGTTCCCTGCTTGAACTGTCACAGTGTTTTCTGGGTAGTTAAGACTATCAAGGTGAATTTTTGGAGGATCTAGTGAGCAAAAAAAAAAAAAAAAAAAAAAAAAAAAAAAAAAAAAAAAAAATATATATATATATATATATATATATATATATATATATATATATATATATATATATATATAGAGAGAGAGAGAGAGAGAGAGAGAGAGAGAGAGAGAGAGAGAGAGAAAGAGTAGAAAGCTTTCTTTAAAATGTTGTTACTATGTTTCCAACATAATTTTAAAGTCACACCATTTTAATATATTGGCACCTCACCCTAATTAAAATTAAATAGCAAAGCACAAGGTGATCAATTGAAACTTCTGGCTCACAGACATCTTCTCATTTATCAATTCTATCAAGCACTAGCTCCGCACTCAAGCGGTCAAGTATGTGCTTTATGCTGACGACAGCACTGTGAGTAATGTACATCTGCTGCTTGGGGGAATCCATTACACGGTGATGTATTTTCAATATGTATCTATATTTATCTTTCTGCTAATATTGCTCTTAACTACTCTAACAAAATGCAGCAAAAAACAAAAAATACATAGCTAAAGCATTTTGACAATCAAATAACATGAATCCATTGTTTGGAGTTTTCCCTTCCCTTTTTACTTTTACATAAGCCCTGGTTAACCAGCTGATAAGCTGATAAAGAGTTCAATAAAACTGTGCAAGACTACAAAGACTTACCAGTCACATGGACTTTACCATTCAGGCTCACTGAATACCCCTCTGGTACAAAGGTATAGTCCCCCATGTCATCAACTCCTGCATTCTCTATTTCTAGTTTGTGTGAACTTTAAAAGAAAATGAGCTTAGTTTATTAAAAGGAAAAACGCTGTTTATAATTAAAACATCAGAGCATACATAGAAAGCAGTATTGCAACCCCAAATCTAGCTGAACAAAATGGAGATAAGGCCATTGGTGTGTTCACTGATTAAATACAATTATTCAATAATTGGTAGAAAGAGGCAACATCAGAAAAATGCAACCATATCAACTGAGTCCCCAGGATACATTAATTAATAGTGTAGCTGCTGTTGTTCTGTATACCTTCCTCTGTGGGTGATCTTCACACGATCAGTGCCTGGGATTAGCTGTGCGTTTTTGTACCATCTTCCAGGTACGTTGGCTGGATTTATTTCACAGTGCAGGACGAGAGATTTTCCGAGTCTCACTGTTTGGTCAGTCAGATCCTGCAGAATCTTCAGGGGTTTAACTGGGGATAGAAGACACCAATATGGAATTATAATATATTACAAGTATGGAAGTGCAGAGTATGTGTGGCACACAGGATCCTACATTCTCTTAGGAAAGATCTAAGGGTAAAATGTATACTTCAAGTACATGTTTCAGTCTATATACTGTAAATCCATAAATATTTGCAAGCCTTTTATTATGCATTTTTTCGCATATGAAAAAAAAAAAAAAAAAAGGCAACATTTTTGGCACAAAAACAAATTCCACAAACAATGCATACATCGTGTATTGCAACAGGTGGCCAAGAGTTCTGGAGCAAAACAGGTTTTTATGGGTGTGATTTGCCAAATATTGTGGTTGCAAATATTTGTGGCTTTACCATATACTTGAGATGAAAAAAAAACAAAAACAAAAACTGTCAAAACTGAATTCAAACAGAAAAAAATACAGGTGTAAAATCAACCAATAAAATACAGATAAAGACTGTTTCCTTTTTTATCTGTACAAGTAAGCATTTGCTTTTAAATATAGTGGAAGGCAGAGCATTCCTCTGGAAATCACAGCTTGGCTTTTAAGTCATTAGATTTTTTCATCACAGGTAAAGACAATGCAATGCTCTGTATTACTTGAAATCATTAAGCTTAAGTACATACGGTCTACTTGTACATGGGCTTCCGACTTCCCTCCTGTAGTCATCGCTGAGTAGACTGCAGTGTCTTCTTTCTTGGCGTCCTCAATCACCAATGTGTGCTTCATGCCGTCACTCTTAAACCTGAACCTGGAGCGAATTTCTCTGGGGATCTCCACTCCATTCTTAAACCTACGGAAAGATGCAGGGGGAAAATGAACAGTGCAGACCTGAACATCTTGCAAATGAGGAACCAAAAGGTCAAATCACAGAGAAGAATAAATTGGTCTGCATGCAATCAAAAATCAAAAAATAGTTTTTTCTAAAGGAAAATGCTACACATGAATTCTAGATTTTCAGGGTAAGCACTGCTAGCACACTGATGATGATGTTGGACAAGGGTCACATTTTTGTTCTGTTATCTCCAAACAGATGGAATTAGAACAAACATAGATGCAATCAGAACAAAAATCCACTCCAGTTTGCAAAAGGGTATTTTAGATCATATTCATACCATTTAACATTAGCCCCTTCTTCTGACACTTCACATTCAAGCTCAATTCTTTCATTAACTGTCGTTTTCACAGCTTCCAGTTCCTTTTTAATTGTAACTGGTAACTCTGTATGAGAGAAAAAAAAAAAAAAAGGTCTTTTAAACTTTCTAAAATGGATAAAATGTAACATCGCTGGTTTGTAGCTGCAATCAATGTAAATGCACACTTAACTTTATCAAACATAATTTGAATATATAATATGTTTCCTTGTGGAAAATGTTGATTTGCTGGTAACCAGCAACAGCTTGGAATTGGAACATACATTGATTGGTTGCTAGTGGCCTAATTTCTTCATACAATTGTGAATATATATTCCTAAGAATATGCACGGAGATGTGATTACCATTTGGAAAAGCAATGAATTCCAACTCATTCATGTTTAGTTATGTAATCGGTTGGTTATTTAGACCCAGGGGAGCGGTAGGGATTTTTCCATCATTACCACATCAGTTCAGTTCCAGAGGCTCACTTCTGATTGCACTTGCTCTGATAGGCTGTACAGTACCTTTTACAAACAGTTCTGTAGAACATTTCTCATCCCCGGCCATCACTTGATACGCTGCATCATCTGCCATGGTACAGTTATTGATGACCAAAATGCGCTGGGTGCCCTTGTGCTCAAAAATGTACCTGGAAGGAAGTGTGGACAGCCAGTCAGTTAAGTGCATGATATGAAGTTAGATTTTATATATACTGTATTATAATATAAACTGAGCAGAATAAAGTACTTTCAAAACCAGCTGCAGTGTAGGACACCCCTTGAGAATATTCTGTTTGAAGCTGCTGTTATTGAAATCCTATGTCAGACACAAACCATGTACAGCATGCAAAATATCCTAGTAAAGTGAACAGCTTTCTTCACTGCCCTTCTACTTCGACTGTAATGCTGAACACAGTATATGAATGGGAAATATCACTAAATCAATAAATCATACAGTTAAACAAACTTGTAGTACAATGCTGGTTTTATTCTATATATTTAAAGAGGCATTATGGAACCATATTAAGATAAAATTTCCCTAATATCAATTTTGGAAGTTGTAAAGTTGTAACATTTTTGTTACAGTACTTCTGTAACATGAATGTGCGATTTACAATTTACATACCGTCAACTCTGAGTGATTCCTTTGTCAGTCAAAGTGTCGATAGTATATATGTAGCTTCACAGTTAAACAAATAATCTCCCTAACCGAAAGTACCATCATATGCTGCTAAATGGATCAATTATATTTATCCATGAACATTTCAGAGTTATACACTATCTACACTAGATATGAGGGCATCCAAACTGCCTAAACTAATGACAGTATATACAGATTAGGTTGATGAATTTAAACAGATTTGCACTTTGTTTTATCGGACATGTGTATGCTTTACAATGAATGCTGCTTTTGCAAGGCAAGGAATGTGCTGGTTTCCAAGATACTGGTTTAACACAGCTGAGCGCTGACCGTTTATTTAAACACCTTTGTATCTGTGCATTTGCGAAATAAAAGGTGAACTTACTTTTTCTGACTGTGGGATTGCAGCAGAGCCAGGATTGCACCACAGGAGAAGTGTATGAAGTGGAAATTATAGCAGATAGGAGGAGGATGACAGGGCATTAACAGACAAAAAATGACAGGAAACATCATGCCTGGAAGGGACCTCAAAAATCATTATTTACAAAAGAAGAGAATTGTATGCCTTATTCAAATACTCTAAGGATACAGCATTGAAGACCAGGGACCAGAAAAAATACAATAGCCTCCTTAATGACTTTAACTGGATTTTACTTTTAAAGAACTTTGTGAACTGTTTTTCTACAAGGATCAGTGTTCCTCTTTGGTCCTTTCTATGAATGATTCTGCAGCATAGTACGTGCCATTCAATTCAACATAATATGATTCATCCATTGTTCATTGGGGACCCACTCAATCGGTTTATTATTGTTTTAGATAAGACTTTATGATGTTTCTAATATTGTTTTAAGGAAATTATGCAATGGTGTTAATTTCATGAACATTGTACTCTGAGAAATACTCATATGAGACTCATAGAATCAACAGAGTTTAGTCAGTTTAAATCAAGCATTAGCTGCTTGATCCTTTCTAGCATTTTTGTGTTTGAGATGCATTGTGTTACATTTTTCAGAACCACATCCATAAACAGTAGTAGGAATGAAGGGAGTGTTCTTTCAAACTAAGGTTTGGTGCACAATAAGGCAGTAATATTGTCTTTGGTTCTCTGACTGATTCTCAAATGGAAAATGCAATCAAACGTTTTTTTTTTTTTGTGAAAGGAGAAAAGACACATTTGAAGATGCAAATTATAAATTGCATGCAAGTGTTATGGCCAATATGTGCAGCCTGTTTAAAAAATATGTGGATCATATGAATGGTATGTGAATATAGGATTTAAGAGACAATTATGTTTTGAAGATCTACTTCCATTATAGAAACTGAACAAAGCAAAATCCAGTTAAATGGCCTTTGAAAGAGGCATTGCCTTTTCACTGTACAAAGAGGGGCCTGGTGTTAACGGCCAAGGAGTCTTTTAATTAAACAACACACTACATTTGAGCACAAATGCAGGTGAAGGAATTGAGTTTTAAACTGGCAATGGTTCACAATCTAGCATGCTGGCTTAGCTTCTCATTATACTTAATCAACGTATAATTATGTTCTGTCAATCCTATGCTTTAAGTGATGCTTCTCAGACAGTATAACTAATATACGGCACTGTTTAAACTAACAAATATACTAGAAATCCCACTGCTCATTTTCTCTACACAATGGATGGCTTTTGTAAGCAGACTCATGTAAAAGAAAATCAGATATTTTAATTAGCAAATATATATTTAGCAGACAGACATTTTCTTCAAAAATCCATCATCCATATTTCAAGTATAATGAGACAGCAATAGCTGTGGAGTGTGCTCTCCAAGCTGTCTTTATTGTGCAGAATAACTATTATAGGCATGTGAGTTTTTTTACAGCTGTAATTGTTTTTACGGTACTTAGAACTGCAAGTCCAATGCAATGGATTTCAAATTTCTTACTTCTCTTGGAAAACAAAATGCTACAAAACAACCATACTGGATCAAAGACCACTGGTTAGTGCCCACATGTTCTTCACTATACTACCCCGAGTGGGTCAATTGGCCTCTTCATGATAAACTTGTTGGAAGAGCACTATGAGATATTGGGTTACAAAAATAAGCACATAAATACATAAAACATTTCTTATAATAAATGCTATATTTTATGAAAGACAACTGCTAATCTGTTTGACTGTGATTAATAAGTCCCTACCTAAATAGCGGCAAGCTCTTCAAAAAATTATGTCTCAATTGGAGCAAAAAATTGCGGAAATGACAGAAACGCTTTATCATTAATATGCCTGTGTGCCAAGTCATATATTGACCGTGATCATTTATCATGTCCATAAAATAACTAAGTGAGTCTTTTTGAGTCTTTTACACAGTTTCCTTTTGCTTGAATTCATGCTGTACTGCTGTACGGGAGATCTGACATATTTAAATGATCGCTGTAGCTAAGAGGGAGGTCCTGAAAATGTAAAACTCTTTTAAAGTGTATGCAAATCGGTGGACTGTGAGTACTATTTCTAATAGATCAACCCCTGCGATGCTGCAATGGGCAGAGATATCCATTTTGTAAAACAGTCCCATTAAACTGCTAAAAATTTGGCGCAATATTGTGGAATCTGCACTTTCTTTAATATTACTACTTAGGCCCTACTGATTATATATTAATACTCTTATACAGTAGTTTATGTTACCTTACAACTAGATTTGAATCCTGCATAGGTAATAAAAGGAAGTGACTAATGAACCATTGCTGGAAGGAATAAAAGGTGAAGGACTGGGAGACTTTTTGCAAAACGCAAATAAGAAGAAAAACAAATGAATCACATTTGCAAGGAATATAAAAATGGTGTTCATTTGTGAGAAGTAGGGAACAAAACTAAAAAAAAAAAAAACAGAAGAAAGGAAACGGTCACTTACTTTGGGGTGGGACGGATCTCCTGACCATTCTTATACCATTTCAGTTCCACTGTAGGGTCTGCCAGTTCTACTACAAACTTTATTTTCCCTCCTTTGTCAGCTTGGTAAGCAGATTCCAACTTCTTGGAAAAGGCTTAAAGTTAAAATGATCAATTTGGGAGAACCATGTTAGAACTCACATTCTTTTATTCTCTCAGATCGATTATTAGTACATTAACTTTTTAATACTTCTGGGGATGAGGCATTTTATATTTACTCTAGATAACACTAAACACACAGTAGGGGGGTCCTTTACTTAATAATTCCAGGGGTTACATAAAACAATGACACACAGTAAACAAAATCACTTCAAGAAGCATCTCCTGACAAAAAAGGAATTGCCAAATCTGTCTAAGTAAACACAACTTCATAGTTGATAGTTGATAATATATACAAAGGACGGATCAATTCTGTTTTTCATTCTTTAATAACTAAGGAGGGCTTTATTGACCAGAGTAAAAGCTCAGCTAGTCAGGCCCGAAGCCCTGTTCGGGCCCAAGACAAGGGCCTTAATTTTCCTTACCTTCACTCTTCTTCTCCTCTCGTTTCATGCGCTTCAGTCTTCTCAGCATGCCCCTCAAGTCAGTGATACCATATTCAAAAGCTATCCTTTCAAACTCTTGTGGTGGTGCGTTCTTAAGTATCTCCCACACATCTTCCTCCGGTACAGTCTCCTCTTGCTTAATCTCCCTGGGTCAATAAAAATAAACTTCTTATTCATGTTCTTGAGCCTAATCAGGGATGGGCTACAGGTATTCTGTCTATTTAGCTATCGTGTCATAAAAACTACTGACAGTCTAACTAGTAATTAAATAGGGAAAAGCACACCACTTTAAATAATTATTACACTTTTAGTGCGTGTAGTGATCAGGGTTTCATGGGAGGAACACATAATTCTGCAGGTTTATTTGGTAAGATTAAGAACATAAACATTATCTTGGTATTAAAGGTACAGTATTAAAGGAAATTGTAGAACGTGTTAGTTTATAAGGAATGGTTTTGGTTAAAGGAAGAGGTATACTCCAAAGTATATTTAATATGAGGTATTTAGCTAGCTACATTCAGCTGTACTAAAATTTCTGCCTAATTACTGTAATGCCCATCCCCTTTGTGTCATTAGTTTTTGTTCTTGTATGTAACAAAAATGTTAGGAATGTACATATCAATCCAAAAGGAATAAATACCTTATTGGAAAGGCCATGAACATAAGTAAGTTATTGTAATGTTAGTTAGCAGGGTTATCCTAATACTAAATGAAACAGTTCATTAGACAGCATATACAAATAAATTCATACATACCTACAAAGTTGCACTTTCACAGACATTAAACAATGTCTGAATTTTTCTAATAAAATAGCATACCGTTGTGTTTGTTTTTTTCAGGCATTTATTTTTTTAAATAAATGTTGAATTGTAAGGTTTTAATAGTAAGCAGGGCTTTTATATCACTGAAATATAATAACGAAGTAGTGGTAACACTATTTTACAGCATTATTTATAAATGGTTTATTAATAGCTTGCAGATTATTTATAGATTTACTACATTTTTCAAGTGTTTTGAAAATATGTATTGTGCTTTTAAAAAGCCTAACATCAAATAAAAATCAACAAGTTTCTAAAGCAAAGAACAGAAACGCTAATCGTTTGCTAACTATTAATAAAGAGTTTATAAATGGCACTGTTAAAATAAAGTGTTACCAAACTACAATTGGCCAACACTCTTGAGTAATACCCAAGCTACTTAACATGCTTGTAAGACTACACAATTAAGATACTTACCCAGAGTACTAACTCTTTAAAATAACTTATTCATTTTACTAACCTGTTCGCTCTGAATGCATAGGGAAAAAGAAGAGACAAGCCCAAATAAATGTATAATTTTACTGGTTTTAATTACACTGTGTAACAATTTTTATTTTATTTTTTGTTCCTGGGTAGTAAGTGTTATTTCCTAATTGCTTATGCCTCAAAAGTATAGAAAATGGCTATTATTATACTGTAAATACAGTATAATCGTAAATCTCGAAAAACTACTCACTTCTAAATCTTTTGTAGTCATTTTTGTATTACTTTAGTATAGATACATGTTAATTTGGATTCATATGTTGTTTTTTTCTGGCTTTATGTGAACGAAAAGACACACATTTGCCCGTTTTCCCATTGGAAATAGTGATATTTTGAAATATCACTGTCCTGCTCACAAAAGCAAAGTTTGTGGGGAATAATAGCCATTTTCTATACTTTTGAGGCATAAGCAATTAGGAAATAACACTTACTACCCAGGAACAAAAATTGTGTTACATAGTGTTACTGGTGTATTTAGAAATGTCTTTGATGCCCTGCTGCTGCCTTCCCCCATGCACGCTACAATACATATATGATTACTGAATAATCTAACCCACTTCAAATTTACCAGTATCATTTTAAAGAAAATGTGTGAACAAGAACTGTTGGGCAGGATTTTCAAACACCAGTGTTATTATATCGAACTCGTGGCATAGTAACAAGTGTATTAGCAGCAAGTGATTTTCAAATGAAATGTGTTAATTAAATCAATCCGTTTATGCTTTGATATTGAGTCGATGAGTTCGTTAATGAACGCATTTCTCGTTAAAAACCTTAATTGTCGCAGGTCACCTACATCACTTCCTGTCTCAATGACTAGATAATCAAAATGCTTTAACGATATATAAAAAAATTTAAAAAATGAATGGAAGCATAATTTGCCTTTATGGAAACTACTAGCATACAGGGAGGAGGGTCTCCCACCGGAAAGCAGCAGCAAAATGTAAAGAAAAAATAATGGGAATATCTATACTGTGTATAATTTGTAAACTTTAGAATTGTGTATTTTGTCATACAGAATGTATATTTATTTAGAACACTTCTCACATAAAATGCTGATTATCTGGCATGTGAGTGAAAATCGGATGGCATGATTAAAAATAAATAAATAAATAAACCTTATTAGTTATTTACCCTCATTCGAGGGGATATACTATATATAACTTTTTTAATGTGCATTTTGCAGTCTTTTTTGGTTAAAAAGAAAAATAAAATAGCATAAGCTCTCTCTGTATATTGGTTGGAGTTTATTTTCTTATGATGACACCTACTTTTGTCTGTATTTTAGTATGTACAATTGTAGGCTATAAATACATATGTTTCCAGTGCCATTGGTGGTTGTAGTTGTTAGTTATGATACATGTATACCATGTATAACACTTAATTATATATTTAAAATTACGATATAACTCCCTAACCCGACAGACAATTTGTTTATAATTAATTGTTCTGTGAATCTCTCTAATCATGCATTTTCTCTGTTACTTGCCTCCACATTAAATAAACTCAGCGTGATTAGAAGTAGCCACCAAACACTTACAGTATTATAAGAACATTTCCTATGCACACAAACAAGCGAAGGTGAAAGTGTACATTGTACATAAAGTGTGGGGGGAGTCTGACAACATTACGAAATACTTTTAGGCAAAATCCATGTCAATGATCTCGATCACATTCCTAGTGCATCGCTGTAAGTCCTTGATGTCTGTTCTTCGCTCTTGTGTGGATAAGACACAGTACAGGTCAGCTGTCATATAATGTACGTATGCAGAATTCAAATAGGCTACAGTTGAATTGATCATTTCTTGGTAGCAACATTACACCGGGTGCAAATAACGGTATATCATTTTAGCAATACAACAAACGTTCTGTACCACATTATATGAAAAAAATGCTAAAATATTTTCATAACTACAAATATTGAATTATCGAGGTTTTCTGTAAGAAAGTGTCTGTATATTCTCTCTCCGTATCATCGGCACCACAGATGCGGTCTGTTAAATGTCTGTTTCAAGGTGAGTTATATACTCTTTCATTAATTAAAACCCTCTTTTTCCAAGTGCAAATTAACTCCTGATAAATGATGGCAATAAATATGGATTTACTTGTAAATTCCCACGCAAACAAAAGAAATAGTCACAAGAAGCCCTGCTCGTTAAGATAGTTAAGATATAAAACATTAATTTCGGAAATCAAATCAACATAATTTAATAAAATCACATTAGGAACGACCATTAATAAATGCCTAGGCACAACGACCATTTGAAAATGTCTAAATCAATGCTACGTACTGATCTCTTGATTAACACTGGAGTTATCATTTATGACCTTTTGAAAATCCTGTCCATTCTGTGTAAGAGAAACATGGATTCATATGGAACGCATTGTGCTCTGTCATATTCATTGATGTTTTGCAACATATTTAAATAGCATGTGTTTTTAAACTTGCTATGCAGGGATTGTAGCATTAAAAAACAGTTGAGCAAAAAAAAAAAAAAAAAAAACTTCTAATTTAAGGGCAGGGAAAAATATGCAGATAAAATGGCTATACTATTCTACAAAAAAGTGAAGCTGTCTTTAAAGGGAGAAGATTCTATTCCTCACTGGAGTACCATTGGTGTTTCTCACCTATGCTTAAGGAGACCACTAAAGTCAAGCTCTCCTGCATCGTCTTGTCCTTCTCCGCTGTTATTAACAAGAAAGATTAAATTTCTTTTAACAAAAGAAAACATAATTGCAGGCACTGCATTACTACATCCAATAACAATGCAGAAACAGAGCAAACATGTGTTATGAAGGAAATCTATGCGTTAGCTTACCTAACACATACTTGTACTGCATCAACACAAAAACGTATCATTCCACCACAGAACAAACTTTTTTTTGTGTACAGCTAACACAAAGATTTGCGTTGTTTAGTCTGACATTGTTGGTAAGTTAACACACAAATGCTTATGTTCACCTGTGGAGGCTTTCGACCCACATTTGTGTACACTTAGGAACACAATGATGTATGCTAGTGTCATTCTTTTTTATTTAATTCACTTTGAAATATTAAAGAATAACACAATGTAGCTTTGATAAAATATGCATCCAAGATTTTTGTTGTGATTTGCAACAAAATCTTGTTTTCGTGAAGCAAATCTTCTTAAGCTACAAGCCATCATGACTACCTTTGTAACGGATCACATCAAGTTTAAAATGTTTAAAATACAAAATTGCTTTTTTATTTGATGTGATTGTTACAGTAAGAGATAGCTTAACTATAAATATGTTATGTAGAAAAATTCAGAATGTGTCCCTTAAAAGAAAATCGGCTAAATTCTCAAAGCTAGTTACTATTCATTAGCACAATTTTTTCATAAAGGAGAAACACACCCAATACCAAACAAGAAATAAACAACTAAGACTTTTAACCCTCATAAAGACACACGGCAAATTGACTTTCCTGGTAACCTGGGGTCCAACCGGACCCCAGCAATGAAACAACATGTAACTAACAACTGGAGTAAATGAATGAATGAAAATGTGTATATGAACACTTTATTTTGCTTTTCCTTTACTTCTAGCCATCGTTTGGTATAATGTGTTGTTTAAGGTGGATAAGACGCCCAATGCGCACAGCTGTCTCCTAGCAAGTGAAGGCACCATTGTATTCTGGACGCTGTAGTTTATTCTAGGAATGTGTCACTGGCATGTGAGATATCATTGGAAAGCCCCATGCCTCTTTAATTAGGTGTTCTGTACTGATTTGCAGCTCGTCACAGCACTGGAGTACTGAATGAGGGGGTGGTAGACAGTATGCATACAGGCATGCCTGGCATCAATGGAAAGCGCAAAGCCTGCACTTTTAAATGATGTTGAAACTGGGACACTGTCTGTTAAAGCGATCGAGTAATTGGCAACAAACAAAACTTAGGCACTGACTCATGTCACGTGACTCAAGCCTTAGCTGCGTTTAGCTGTAGTTTCACTTATGAGCATCTGTTCAGGACATACGCTACATCATTGGAAAACTCTAAGTCTGTACTTTTAAACAAGCCTTGAACCAGGAAGCTATTACGGTGCCTGAGATATTCACACAAGAAGGTCTGGCCTACCAATACACTACGCCTCGGGTCCATATGGACACCAAACCTAAAACAATTTGGGAAATTCAACCAGGCTACCTGAACTAGAATTATTCTTTGCATAGTGCAAAATGATGAGTGCCTGACAACTACCTAAAAGGAAACAAAAATCAAGTCACTAGATCCTCATAATAACTGATGACAAAGCACCGTGGGGTCCGAATGGACCCTAGCTTACGTTATGAGGGTTAATTTAGGGGCTTGAATGAAGTATTATGTTTATGTTTTTTTTTTTTTTTTTTTTTAGATGTTTAATTAGGGTTGTTTTCCTTTAAAGAACAGAATAGCACAAATGGCAATTTGGAGTAAACAGCTTTGAAAGTCTAGCACATTTTTTTCTTATAAGACTATCTATACAGTCAGGGTATAATACATGTACTATGCTTTGTGGTATATAGGGCCCTGTTCACAAAAATGTAAGGACATTTTAAAAGCCTGTTTCAAATAATTAAATCATGTTTGCATGAAACCTTTTTTTAAAAGCAATGCTTAATCTCAGAGAAGGTTTATAAACAGTCCTTCATAAAACATTCCTTAAAGTGTTGTGAATACAGTCCATTGTATTCTGTATTTAGTTTCACTAATGACCACTAATGATATTTTCACTTACCACAGTATAAAAATGATAAAACATAAACAACTGTCTACATTTTAGAACTATGAATACAAGTTTGAATTTGGCAAAGCAGTTAAACTTATTTTTTTTTTTTTTTAATGCATTTAAAAACCATAAAAGAATAAAAGCAGTGAGCTGTATGCATATAGACAGGAAAGAGCAGCAGGATTTTGCTACAGCATTTTTCTACCAGTATTTAAGTGAGCTGGCATGAAAGGGGTAACTTGGCTGAAGATGTGGTAACTGGGATGAAGAGGGACTACAGTTACCGTATGGAAATGGGCTGGCGGGGACAAGCTTTGAATTTGCTTCTTCAAATTCAGGTAGGGGAGAAATCAGTACTGTACCTCCTGTTATGAGAGGCAAGTGGGTGGGGAAGGGGGGAAGGAGATCACACTGCAGTTTTTGGCTTAACTGTTGTTCATACTTACCTCAGATATGACAGGCAAAGCCAGTGCAAATTGAACATATTAATATAAAGGTAACTAAGCCCATAGCTGTAGATTACCCTATCCACATAAACACAGTAATGGATACAACTACATATTTTTTTTTTTTTTGTTGTTTTTGCTTTTTTGTTTGACTTGCTCTTAATAAAGTATAAAGTGCAACACAGGATCGTCACATTACCTTCTTTTAAAGGCTGATCGGATGTCAATAGAAGGTAAAACTTCCGGAACCTCTGAAAAATGGCAAATAGAATAATGTTTAATACTTTTTTTTTTTTTTTTTTGATGAATGTGTTTATTGCTGTTAATTAAAACAATTACAGCAATGAAGACACAAAATATAGAAGAAGCTAACAAAAATAGAAGACAACCTTACCTTTTACCTCCAGGTCAAAAGAGCAGCTATCAAACTTATCCTTGTAAGTTACTTCACAACGATAATTCCCAGCATAGTTGTCCTTGGCTTTGATAATGCTCATCTCAAATGTGTGCACCTTTGAGTTCAAAGAGATCAGACATTTTATAAAGTGCTGTGCCTATACCGCAGTCAGCCAGTAATTGTTCTGTATGTATAGTGTTCATTATGCACACTGCAATATGAAACCACATACATTACAAACATAAAATTAATTGGTAGGCCTGCTTTGGTTGTACTGATGGCCCTTCATGTTCATTTTTTAGTTTATAAAACATTTCCAGAGAAAAACTGGTAAAAAGGTAATATCCCAGAATGAATAGAAAAATCATACAGTACCTATATATACATTCACAGTGCAGTATTAATTTGGTCTTTTAAAAAATATTATTTACAATCACCTTTGAGAACTTTTAGTTGCTTCATAGTTTTACAAATAGTTGTTCAATGTTAAATGCCTGGTAATGACAATACAATATCAATGAAGACATTTAAACATCACTTATTTTCAAATAACAACACATTTAATGGTTAAACCCCTAACGTGAAACTTCAAATGGAACAAAAATGTCATTTTATTTGAAAATAACTATTTTATAAGAAAGTTCAAGTACAACACCATTTACATATCTTTTTTTTTTTTATGAAAAACTGAGGCCAATAATTAGCCAAACATAATTTACAGTTTACTCAAAATAATAGTCCAGTAGACAATACCTTAGAATTTAACATTTTCTAAGAGTGAGTTCTAGACCAAAATTTGTTTAGCTTTGTTTTGAGTTTTAAGATTGTCTTGCATGCTACACTCACCTACTAATAAAATGGAAGCATATATTTACTTAAGCAGATTTATCCCAGGCTGCCTTCACCAGGAATGTGTAATAACTGGCTAATTAGTATTTCAGAACTTGTAATATGATGTACAGTACTTTCAAATACATCTGCCTGAATTGTGAATAAGTCATATTATAGAACAGCAACAGTCTGGGGCTCACCTTTGTTAAACGGTCAAATGTTTCTTTCAGCTGGAGATGCTTCCCTGTTTTGCTGGCAAGGTCCATCCATTTACCTTTAAACCACTTGATGGTAGGTTTCCTAAGCAGGTCTTTTGCTTCAACTTTAGCTATGAAAGTAATGTCTCCACCTTGGAATTGACCAATAGGATATTAGTTACCGTTTCTGAATTTCAGAAAGTTCATATTTGAGATTATACAGATTAAAATCGAATTACATTCAGGAGACCAAGTACCTTACAAGTATTATCAATAAGATGACAGTAAGATTTATTTATTTATTTATTTATTCATTTATTTTTATTTTTATTTTTTAAACACAGACATAAAATAATTAAACACTGTAAGTCACTTAAAATATTCAACATTCAAAATAAAGTGTTATATTTGTCAACGTTTACGTCCTTTTCTGCATTTGAATGGGTTATTATGAGTGTCTTGCTGTTGGTAAAGTGAGGGAAATTACAAAGCATGTATGTACATTTGCATGGCCTGCTGATGGCAGAGGGCCAGGGTGGGAGTATAACAGGGGCCAGTATAACAAGGAGAGACTGGACAAGGTTATTAAAATCAAACTTACCAACAGTCACTGAGCCACTCTGAGGCTTCTCAATCAACAGGGTGGAGCGTGGCGTGTCCTCGGGTTTGTCAATGTCATCCGGGGGAGCTTCTCCAAGAGACCACACTACTCCGTGATAAAAAGAAGTGGAATGAAAAACGTGCACACCGTCCGTTTATACCAGTCCTTCTCTTTCATCTTCTCTGCTTACCTTTCTCTCTCTCAAAACCTGCTTATTTAAAATAAATCAGTTATATCAGTTTTATATTTCATTAAAATCGCATATCAGGTTTTGAAATTGGCCTCCGTGTGTACTGTATTGTACATAGAACGTCTTGTATACAGAGACGAGAATCACTAGAGTACTAGAATTGATGCCAGTAAATAGGACATATATATATATATATATATATATATATATATATATATATATATATATATATATATATATATATATATATATATATATATATATCCACAGCCACAGCATTGCAGTCCTTTTACATAATTCCCTTTACTAATAATACATTTTCACATAAAAAATACTATTTTATACTTTAGTAAACTTTATTATTACCAAAATTCTTATATATTTCATATGCTAAGGGGACTATAGTATTTTGGGCAGTAATGAAGTACCTTTATATTATAGAACTTTAGGTGTTATTAGTCCACAGATACCAACTGTAGCATTAGTGGACTAATGTAGAAAATGAATTATCACAAGCTCTGAGAAACCCTTATAAAAGTTTACCATAACAAAAGCATAACAAAGTGTAATGAAGCATACGAAAACAAAGTAAAGCATAAGTAAGCATGTCAAACTACTTTTATAAGTCTCCCTCACCGTGTTAAATGAAGCTGGAATTTAAGTGAACAGCTGGAGTTACAACAGGCAGACAGTGAAAGCTGCAGTTACCTGAGTCTTTTCTTCCCTTAGCTGACTCAGGAAGGCTATCGTCTAGTTGAAGATAAAAAGAAATGTACAGCATATTATGCAAAATAGTACTGTTACTTCCATTGCTGTGAGCTGGCACACATACACATGCAGATAGATTCACACAAATATATATACATGCATACATGGTGACATATAGCATAGGACTGGATCCAGAAAACAAGAACTGTATTCCAAAATAACTGTTTCCCTAATTATATTTTACCTGTCAGTGCAAAATATCGATGAGATTGATTATAATATTCAATTTTGTCAAATGTTCACTGTTTGGAATGCTGCTAAATATGTCTGACTGTCTGTCTCTACTCTTATTGAATTATGCATCTTTCTAAAATATGAGGATTGAGCTAATACAGATAAAACTGCTTACTAGGAATTTCAATATGCTTTTGAACATCACTGGTGTCATCTGTGAAGAAAAACACAGGATGAGGAACAAAATACAAGATTTCTTAACATATAAAGAACGTTTTTCAATACAGAACAGTAAAATAATCTGGTCTACAAATACACCTATTTTATAGAAATGTTTTTTAGTCCGCATTTTTATTCCCAACTTTGTGTTAAGAGCAAAAATTAAAGAATTGGGAGAAAATAGTGGGTAAGGTTTTTTTTCGTGAAATGAAAAGTAATGTGAGTTTTGATTTCAACACTATTAAGAAGAATAAGGAAAGAGTACTAAATTATAATGCAATGGAACCAAAGCTGGAAGGGAAGGTTATACTTGCACTCTGACAATATAACGTATATATTATATATATATATATATATAGATATATATATATATATATATTATATATAGATATATATTATATATATATATATGTATATGGTGACGTGACTGTGTGTGTTACTCTGACACACGGGTCAGTCAGAACTGTATTAAAGACCACTTGAGCAGTCATCATATGCAGGCTTGTATATACTGAGTAGGCCCACTCCATTTTTAGTAGTCTACTGGCTCACAAATTGCTGTGCATTGTGTCTGCTTGCAGAGATACTGCTATAAAAACAGAGATGGATTCTATTCACCGACCTGACGGAGGCTGGGGTGATGGGGAGCTTGTCGCAAGATCATCCTCTTTATCTGCAATAAAGTTTGTGATTCAGAAAGAAGCTTTTTGGTAGAAATGTAAACATCCAGTACCAAAACCCATCACCATGTTAGGAGCAACATAAACAAAACACTCAACTGGAAGATGAAAGCCATGGGGAAAGCTTAATAAAAGCATGAAATTGTGATTCTGCGATGGTTCTGTTTCACACTACAAGAAATATAAAATGGTCTAGAAACACTAGATCACAGTTTAATTCTCATGAGCAGATACACTTCACAAGCATAATGGAAATATGCAATGTTTTATGCGGTGGCATTGTGTGGTCATAAAGCCCCCAACACCACCACTCATAAGATGTAAACACTTTATTCATGTAAAATGGAATAGATCTGTGTTGATGTGCTTAGACTTTGAGTTCAGGGCACATTTTGTAGTTCTAGTTCCCTGCCATAGATATATGTAACCTTGACTAGATCAGCCAAAGGTTCTTTATAGAAATAACAGTCAATGCCATCTAGTGATCTGCAACATTGCAAACATGTTTCCTTTAGTTAAGCTGGTAATACACTGTAATGATGGCAAACATCATAGACAGGTAAGAGGAGAATAATAAACACATGTAAGCTGGAGCTCCTTACTATCTCACTTTGTAAATACCTACATGGTGACATTATTTGTGTGGACATATTTGACTTAATATACAGTGAGGTTCAACATTTTATCATTTGGACAACAAATGATAAAAAACACATCTGGTTTCATGTAAAGTAAAAAATATACAGTACATACATATCAAATATGAAGCAGAGACGTAAGGGAACATACTGTAGCATCTTGATAATTACTGTTTTTGTTCTCTATTTATTTATGCTACAGTGAGAACTTTTCTTTGAACTCCAGTCATGCTAATAATGACTTTCACGCTAAACAATATGGACTTTGTATATGACACACATACACAGTTTAATAATGATTCTGTTTCATTCCTCATGTATTGCTCTCTCCACCTGGAATTACAGCGCCACACTTAGTTAGCGAGATGCAACTGCTCTTGAAAATGAAATCTGAACCTTTGTTTTGGTCATCTACAGTCTGAAAGCTGATATGAAGTGTTGAGTAAGACACATTATGAGGGAGAATGTCCTTTGCAGTGAGAGTGTTGAGCTGCTTTGCCATGGGGTGTGATAAGATCTATTACACAGACAACTGAAACGGGTTCAACCAGATCCAGACCTTCAGCGGGTGGTGGGGTTATAACAGTAACGATTTCATCTTCCTTCTTTTCTGTAAATACAATGTGTACTGAATAAAACAAGCTTTGTATTCATCCTATACACAACACCAACAAACTGGACATAATCCACCATACAGCCTTATATACAGCTCCAATATCTGGTTGCCTCTGCAAGTTTCTTAGCAAGGTATTTTGCCATTTGCAAACAGGGAGATATTTTTTTTTTTTTTTTTGTGAATGGTGTTATTTGCTTTATATAAATCACAGAATAACAGGAATGTAAGCCTAAAATACAGTATCAAATGGTGGTCTGTTATCTCATTAAAGAATCTGTTAGTTAATTTAGGAATTACTCAACAAATTTTGTTCAGATTACATATTTTATCACATTGAGTCATTACATACTTTAAAATTAAACCTACAGGTTTTTCATTGTAGCCTACCTAAGGCATTGTGTATGAACTTTTTAATGTTGCAAAGTACTGTAGAGACTGGAGCAGTGTTATACATTGCATGTATACTGGATATGTGCATGTTTAATTGGAATTTCATCTTATATTGATTTTATTTAACATATCAAGTAACTACATTAAATTCATACAATACTCCGGTGAAATACATTCAAATAATAATGAATATTAGCAGCATTTAACCTTTCAACAAACTATATAGAGAGTTTACATGAGACATGACATTCAATCCAAATCAGTAACATATAGGCGATTCTTGCTTGACAGAAGAAGTGATAAAAATCAAGGTTAAATTAGATGACTTTGATAAGTATATGTCTGCTTATAGCACTACGAAAGGGTGTGTATGTATATATATATATATATATTAATATATATATATAGATATCTATATATATATATATATATATATATATATATATCAATATGTGTTACACAGTTTACACTTATACGATTAGGTCGTATAAATTTCATATTCCCCCAGGAAAAGAAAGACGTAAACCGTAGAGATTCTCAATATATTCAAAGACCTTATTTTAACTCCTTAATATGAACATAAAGAAATTATAGCCATTTGTGTTAGTTTAACATGTAAAGCACACTTTAGTTTTAGGATCTGTTACTAAACATTTATTTAAATATATTGGAAATTATTAACCATGTATACAAGTACTAGTAACCATGTATACTAGTAGACCTATCAAAATCTATACTTGTATATCAACATTTTACAACAAGTACACATTTGATTTGTTATGCCTTTTTAGTTTGTATGTAGGAGGCAACTTTAAATTACATATATTTCCTCTCAGCAAAAGCCAGCCTCTCATTATCACTGATTACAAAACACAAGGGGTCTTTCTCATTGCCTCTGGAAATTGCATTCCAGACAGGGGATTTTATACTGAAGATGACTCTAAAATGTTACTATCCTAGCAGCGTATATAGATGCCGATTGAGTCTACAAGCGCAGTGTCTCCATACAGCCTGAGTTATCAGGAATTCTATCAAAATCAATTTTGACTGAAGAGGAAAATTATTGAATTTTTACAGTATATATTTAACTGAATACAAAATGCCTTTCAATCTACAGCAGACATTACGTTACACCCCACCCTCAGGCCATCATCTCTAATAATAACAGCTCTGTTTTGATCTTATCTTGGGCTATACCTTATATCTACAGTATATCTTATTATCCTACTGAACTTTCTGGTAGCACAGCTATAAAATGCACCAGACACACCCTATCATCAAGCTTGTAAAAATCCTGTATAAATATATACTGTAACTCCATTTGTCTTAACAGTCTTTGCTAGACTCTTCCTCTGTATACATACATTGAAATGTCTAGAACCTTGGATAGCGGAGAATAAATCCACTACATGACCTTAAACAAATGTTAATTGAATGCAAACTGTTTGTGTTAATTCAACATTTGTGGATGTATATATTTTTTCTAACAGATCTAAAGTGTTATCCATCTTTGACACGCACGCACACACACACACACACACACACACACACACACACACATATATATATATATATATATATATATACTGACACAGTTAAGAAAATGTAGACACAAATGATTTACTTACCAGGGGCACTAACAGGTGCTTCATCCTTTAGCTCTCCTACTGGCTCTGTACATCAAACACAGTTTAAAGACAAACGCTCTTAAACAACTACAGTATATGAGGGCCAGTCAGGAAACAAAAACCCAAAGCTTGATTATATACTGTATACTGATTTTAGTAAACTATTGGCTTTTGCATATGCTGTTTCATTAGAAATGTATCCCTGCTTTCATGTACAGTATCTACTGTATGTAGAGTAATGAGCAGAGTGAGGTATTCAAGGAATGCACATTTAAGAAATAAAGGGAATGTGCTCATACCCATTGGGCCAGGTTTGCATCACAAGGTGAATACAAGGAAGTATGCAAACTTCAGTTATTTGAATTTTTGAAATTCTAAAGCTTGAAAAATTCTACGTTGGATAAGTTTGTACATTAACAGTGTTAACACTCAATATTTAATTATAGCACATGTGTATAGAAAATGACTGAAGCCCACAGATGCTGAAAATCTGATAAAAACAAGTGCAAAGATAAAATGTGATCCTATTTAGTTAATAACAAATAAGAATATAAGAATATAAGGAAGTTTACAAACTAGAGGAGGCCATTTGGCTCGTTTGGCTGTTAGTAGCTTATTGTTCTCAGAATCTCATCAAGCAGCTTCTTGAAGGATTCTAGGGTGTCAGCTTCAACAACATTACTGGGGAGTTGGTTCCAGACTCCCACAATTATCTGTAGAGCAGCAATATCC
Organism: Polyodon spathula; assembly: GCF_017654505.1. Classification (NCBI taxonomy): domain Eukaryota; kingdom Metazoa; phylum Chordata; class Actinopteri; order Acipenseriformes; family Polyodontidae; genus Polyodon; species Polyodon spathula. The sequence goes on along the minus strand of NC_054540.1, from coordinate 25,690,096 downwards.
TTTTCCTAGTGAGGTGACCAGAACTGAACACAATATTCTAGATGAGGTCTTACTAATGCATTATACATTTTTAACATTACTTCCCTTGATTTAAATTTTTCACTATATATCCAAGCATTTTGTTGGCCTTTTTTATAGCTTCCCCACATTGTCTAGATGAAGACATTTTTGAGCAAATCTAAACTCCTAGGTATTTTTCATAGATTCCGTCTTCAATTTCAGTATCACCCATATGATATTTATAATGCACATTTTTACTCCCTGCATCCAGTACCTTACACTATTAAATCTCATTTGCAATGTGTCTGCCCAGTTCGGAATGGTGTCTAAATCATTCTGAATGACCTTTGCTGCTTACTATACCAGAATCTTAAGTCGTTAATGTAGATTTGGAAGAATAGAGGACCTAATACTGATCCCTGTGGTACTCCACTGGTTACCTCACTCCTTTTTGTGGTTCTCCTCTAATCAGTACTTTCTGTTTTCTACATGTTAACCACTCCCTAATCCATGTGCATAAATTTCCTTGAATACCTACTGCATTCAGTTTGAGAATTGATCTTTTATGCAGGACTTTGTCAAAAGCTTTCTGGAAATCTAAATAAACCATGTCATGTGCTTTGCAATTATCCATTGTTGATATTGAACCGTCAAAAAAATCATACAATCAGGTAGTAATTCAGCAAACCAATACAGTAATAATCAAGTTTTTTTGGCACCTCATACAAACACGAAAGTCAATATTTTCAAAATGTGTTTTTTGTTATTAGCATAGTCACAACTTGAGACCGACCATTCTATGCCTGATAAATTAAACTTGTAAGTTGTTTATTGCTGATTTTGTAATTTTATAGCTCCTTTTTTCCATTCTATATATATATATATATATATATATATATATATATATATATATATATGTGTGTGTGTGTGTGTGTATATATATATATATATATATATATATATATATATATATATATATATATATATATATATATATATATAAATGCTAATGACAATTTGAAGTAAAATACTTTGATAATAAAGCCCAGCACATTTAAACAACAATTTCAATAAAATAGGTTATGAAATAACTAGACAAGAAAACAAAACACACATGTCAAGAGCACAGGAATGTGTTTGTGTGAATAAATGATTGTTTGGACATGCCACCGCAGTTTTGCAAGCCAGTGAGTTTAGGAATATGATGTAAAGTGGAGGCATACAACAAGAAAACAACCTAATATATACATATGAAGAAACCTTAAAAAAAACTTTAAAAAAATGGAAGGGAATGTAAATGTGAAACATGCGGTCATTAGAAAGCACAAATCAACAGGAAAGACTCTCACCAACCTGGGGATGGTGAACTCGCAGGAACACTTTCATTATTTTCTGCAGCTAAGTATGCAACACAATATTAGGTTGTTCTGCATTAAAGACATGACATGTCTCACCTCCTAATTTTATTACAGGAATAGAAATGATATTAAAACAAATCTCCTGGAGGAATTATGCAAACCATATAATCAAACATTGCCATATAAGACAGAATTAAAATAAGCAAAGACTGAAAAATCTTTCTAAACAGCTGCACATGAACACATTTATTATAATTTAACACTGATGTTCGCTTAAGTTTTGTATTTCATTTTTGTCAGTAATTGTGTGTTTGAGTAAAAGTCGCTTTCAGTTATGTTTCTAACACATTTTTCTTCATTTTACCCTCTAAAAAACTGTATATTACAGTGGCATCTCCAGGACCAACAATAACTCAATGTTTTCCACAGAGCTGCAGATTTTCACCCGCCAAAATTACAATAACATTCATGTCTTCATACCTTGCATCTTATTTTAGCATTCCAAATATTAGGCTCCCAAGGTCAGGGTTAGAATGAGGTAGTGACACTGACATCAGTGCTTGCTGAATAAAATGTCATCCCACTTGTCAAGGGTATTTTTGTCAGCTGTACCAACACACAAGGATCACGCAGCTTAAACGAGTGCCATCCTTTAACAGGGTAGGAATGTGAGGATTTTTACCGTTCAGAGGTGGGAACAGACTGGTTTATGGCAAGACCCTAAATGTTCACTTGCTTTGTTTTTGCTTTTGCTTTTGCTTTCTTTTTTAAATTAATTGCTTGTTTGTTGTTAAGGTCCCAAATTCAATGTTTTAGTTTGTGACTTCTAGCAACAGTTTTGGAATCGAAGCGGAACACAATATCACTGGTTTATTTTACGGCTACCAAACAGTGAGTGGAATTCTCAAAAGTCAAAACAATTCTGGGTATGAAAGAGTTAGACAATGTACAGTACCACATTCTCTCATTATGTCATGACTCGGTAAAGAAACTCACGGAATTGCTTGATAATTTATGCTTAGGCAATGTTGACAGTTGATGTATTTTTTTTATTTGTTTTTTTATGGTCAGACTCCCAAATTAAGAGGGACCACTTTGTGCAGAATTTTTACGGAAACAATTGATGGAAAATGTAATATATGTGGTGAACATCATGAAAAAAATTATGGAAATTAAACATCTGGTAAAACTATGTATTAAATAAATATAAGGCTGTATTTACAAAATCCAGTAGTATGCATATCTAATGCACATAAATCCTCCTATTTGAAAAAGTGAGCATGTTTAACTTTTAAAATTATGATAACATATTCCAGTTTTAGGAAGTTCAGGTGTAATTTCATGCAAATGCTTTCCTGTTGGTCCACTATACAACAATTGCATTCTTGGGTTGGCATATAAACTAAACAGCTTTACTGCACTAATTCCCAAGTTAGTTCTAAATCAGGACTTTTATGTTGTTTCCCCTGAGCTCTGATGATATGTTAGCACTAAAGATTTTGGCTTACGCCATACACCAATAGCCTCTTTAAAATTCTCATTCAAAATTACGAAGTACACAAGGATTAATGAAGTACACAAGGATGAGTAAAAGAAAAATCCTGAATGGTTTAAGAAAAGGACGAACCACTCTCACACACACGCTAAAACAACTCAATTACCTTCTGGTTTAGAGCCAGGTTTCTCATCTTTTCCATCTGTAGAAGAACAAGGATTTTTTTTTTGGTTGTTGTACATAATAGCTGTCATGTTCACATGGAATACATGTGGTCTTAAAAGTAAAAACAGTACCTTCTCAGAAACCAGCACTAAACTTAACTTTGGTCTTTCCTAGAATTGGTGTAAATACATAGCATGAAGTAAGAAATTAACAAGTCAAACACCTCCTAGAATCCTTTGGTATTCTAGCATGTAAAAGGTCAGATATAAGATAATTCTGTGCAATGTGACAACACTACCATCTAGTATTGAGAACAAAATTAATTTGGGACATTTCAAGCGTGCAAGCCTGCACAGAATGACGTTCTTCCTTCAATGCAATTAGACTGTCTGGTTCTACTTAGCTTAAGTGTGCTTTATTCAATTAAACATTTTGTGTACTACTGTATATTCTAAGGTTTGGTTTACACTTGTTTGAATGAAACTGGAATAATATTTTTTTATATTATAACAGCAAACACATATTTTGGTGGGCCCTATTATGAAAGTAAATTCAGCACTTCATTTTTCATAAATCTTTGCTTACTTTTCAGTGGTAATGCAGTGGTACTACAGTGGCAATGTAATATGTTTTTGAACTAAGAGGGTAATCATTATAGCACAATTGCAGCATGACAAGAGGTACTGTGCAATCGAATCCTAGTTACACAGGTAATATTATCATATTACGAGATACCATTGATATCTTAATGGTATCAAACAATATTCACCAGTAATTCATTGCAGTACCTTCAGCACCAGTGTGTTTCTGTATCAATGGCACTGTGCGATATGCATTGTGTTGCCATTGCTGTTAATACTGTAGCCTGCAAGTCACTGGTATTACAGTGGCTGACATTATTGTAATCAGATTGTGGTATCTCCACCGTTTTTCACTGTAAGGAACCGCTGGAAAGGTAGGCTAGCATCTTTATCATTGTACATAAGTCAAATAGTTTAGAGATTTGTTATAGAACCTGCTGTGCTAAAAAGACTGTACCCCATAAACAAAGCAGATATGCTCAGTTGTATACTACTCATCTGTACTATAGACCTTGTACATTAATAAACTTTTTAATCTGTATACCATCTCATACCTCCATTATCATGACAAAATAATATCAGGTAGGGATATCATATGACTGCTCTAGGACAGTTTCTGACATTTCAGGCTTTTCAACTCACATTGCAATGCATTCTGGTGTGTTTTACCTGTCTCACTTACCAGAATGGATTGGGGTTTGAGTTGAAAAACCTGAACTCCACCAAACTATCCTAGGGGCCTGTGTCAGAAATATAATGATTTCTGGTTGTAAATCTCCCTCATGACATGTGAGGGCGCTAAGTAGCGAAAGGGGAAGTCTTTGGACGGGCTGGCTTGACAATTCTTTCCCCAGGCTGGGAAGTCAGTCAGCCTGGAAGAAGGCGAGACTCCGTTGCAGGAACGTAATGACCCAGAAGGTAAACAATGTAGCAGCTGCAGGCAATATAGACAGCTGCAATCGTTTACCAAGGGGTCATGCGTGATAGCATAAAGGGGACGGACAATTGTAAATCGTTTCCTTCGCTTGGTTTTTGTGTGAGAAACTGGAAGGACCATGAGAGACGCAGAGAAGGTGTTGTAAAAATATTCGTGAGTGTTTTGTTTGTTTGTTTGTGTCTGTTTAGTAACTGTCTGTGTTTGTGTACAAAATCGGATCATCACTGCACAATCACTGTTTGAAATTGTCATCACCCACCACGAGCACTACAGCACGCATCCGGACTGGTGACCGTGTATTATATTATTGTGGGGCGGATAATGTGCGTTATTATTTGGTTTGCAAAACCATTTATATCATTTACCTCTATGATTTGTGTGTATTGATTGATTGGTGTGTATTGCAGGAGGTTTATTGCTTGGTCGCCAGACCAGGAATTACAAAATAAAGCACCCCTTTTCTAAACTGGATTATGATTTTCTGCCTGTGATTATTCCTGCACTGCATCACCCCTGCACCTGTTCACTATCAGCAGCCACTTTGCCACTGGGCCGCATCTGTTTCTTTGGCTTCAAAATATGGGTTGCCAGTGTCATGTCAAGGTGCCAACATATTTGACACAAGGCAATCATTAAAAGCTGCTCCAGTAGAAAAATGATGTATATCTTTTCTTGAATAGTTTTTTTTTTGTTTTTATAAAATACTATGTTTAATATTTTTAAAGAAATATGCAGACATTTCTAGCACCAAAATAAAAAGCAGATATGAGAAAAAATAATGTAACTCATTAAAACTCCGTCTGCTCTATTTTCTGTTTCCTGCAGGTGGCTCTAACACTTTTTGTCTTGCAGCACACTGTAAAGAGCCTACTTAAAAAACAGCAGGATGACTTAAATGAGAAACTTTATAATTGAAGTAATGCTACGGGCTATCAACATAAATTGAGATGCCCAAGAAGGAGCGCAATAAGTCTGAGCTAAGTCGTGTCTATTTACAATAGTTAGAGGACAGAAAAACATTTTTAGAGCCATTGGTATACCTGGGTTTAATCAATCTGTAATCACCGTTTAGCAAGAAAAAAACTAATTGTTTTAATTACCGGCAAAACAAGATGCACAATGCAGGTGGAATGGGGTGAAAAAAATGCTATTGGAATCTTAACATGTACAAAATCTAGTAAATAACCAAACAAACAATTTGTCAAAATATACCTGTGTCACCAAAGAAAGAAAAATAAATAAATCATATTTTGAACTGTACTGTACCAGTAATAACCTGGATACTGTAAAGAATGCCATTATTAAATACAATGCTAGATGTTGTATAAACACATAGGCAGCCAATAAAATTGGAAATTGACTACATATGGCTAAAAAAAATTGTAGGCCTATATTAATAATTTTAGAAGCAATGCACCTTTTCTATGTCTCTCCCTGCTCCCCTGCACCTCTCAGCAATCTATTCCGTCAGTTAATAATTCCATTATTATTATTATTATTATTATTATTATTATTATTATTATTATTATTATTATTATTATTATTCATTTAAAATACCTTTAAGTAGGAATAGTCCCATTTCCCTTCAAATAGTTTTGAGAAGTTAATTTTAAACATGCTGGTTTGCTTTTGCCTCTGACGAAGGGTTAACAAATATTATTTAATTTATTAAAGTGCTTGTTATAACACTTGTTTGTAAATAAACTTTAAAAAATATCATATATAAATTACAAGGTTTCTATTTACTTAAAAAATGAAAATTGACATTTTATTTATTTTTTCCATCAATTTATTAAATGCCCAGATTGAATGTCACATCACAACTGCAACCCACTTACTGATTAGGAAGATTGCAGTTTAATGATCGACATTTGTTACCACTGTAAAGCCAATCACCTCTTCTCTGATGGACCAAACCGTGGAGATAATGGCCCAGCCATCTCCAGCTGGAAGGATTTCTGATCAGTAGGGGGTCACTAAAGCATGATGTAGGGAGCTATGCCAAGTCCTCCTGCAAAAGATTTTCAATTCGAGCCAGCAAGCTCCTGATAGTATGACTCACCCTATGCTCACGTGATTGTGCATTTACTGGACAAGCCACTGGAGACCTGATGCAATATTTTATTATTCATATCATCTATTTATAACACCCTTCCACCCCCCTCCCCTCGACACACACACAAACCCCCCATCCACCCTCACAATACTGCACCCAGCAAATGTTATTTTATTCTATTATAGTCATATATCATTGTTTCCCTACCTTGGCCCTTAATCTTCATCTCAAATTTGACTTTGGACGTCCCGCTGATCACAGAATAGACCACGTCGTCTTCCTTGCTAGCATCATTGATGATCAGTGTGTGCAGGGTCTGATCTTGTTTAATGATATATTTGTTACTGGCTTGGATGTCCTTGCCATCTTTTTGCCATTTCACCTTGAACTCTGGTTTGGCAGTCTCTGCTGTAAATTCTGCTGTGCTGCCAGCACATACTTGTAGACTTTTCGGTTTCTTTGTAAAAGCAGACCCTAAAGAACAGCACAGATTTTAAAGGACTTCATCAGTAGAGCTTCTGGGGTTTTCTTTTGTCTTAATGACAGATGGGCTAGTATTTGAAGACCTTTATGTATCCACAAACCAGTATCTCTAATTGATTGGAGCAGATTAAATATTTTGTAATACGTATTATGTATTTTGTAATTCCAATAATAGAGGTAGATAAAACCAGATAATACAGTACCTCTTTATAAACTATATAATGTCCCTGTTTTCCACATTTTTCTGTATCAAATCATTTTTGATCCACATGTGCAATTCAGATAATCAATAAAGCGTAAGTATCATGATTCAGAAAAATAAAGCGTTATACATCCCCACGTGTGCTACAACTGTTTAAATAACGTAACAGTCATTTTTCTTTTCATTGTTAACATCCTGACAACTTTTTACACCTAGAATTTTAAACTCTGTTTCAAAGCTCTTTTCAAAACGGCTGATCTAATGCACTGATAGTGTGACGATTATTGCCCACATTGTCAAACAGGTAACACAGCAATAATGATTCATGATGTGGTACAGAACAGAAAAGCCAGAGCACTTATTGTTATGTGTTTTTTTTTTTTTTTTTATCGCTCTTCTAGCAGTGACTTAAAGGTCAGATCTTAAACCTCACAGCACTAGAGGGATCATTTTGACAAGAGCTTTGAAACAGAAACTAAATACAAGTACATTATTTAAACAGTTGTAGTGTCACATGGGTATGTATAACACTATATTTTTCCATAACCCCTTACTATTTAAGGCCATGCGTTGTATGCACTACTTTGTTTAGCATTATGAGGTGTGATAATATGAATAGATTAAATTGTTTAAATATGTTAAAAATAGATACAAAAATATGATAAGAATGTGGCAATACACAAGTTCTGTAATTATACCCAGAGGTAGTTCCATTGAAGGACCTTTCGTAATAAATATGACATGTCAGGTTATATTGAATGCCACAGCAGAACAGAGCAAGAATGTGAGTGCTATACTGATTGAATCTACCCTCCAAGACAGAAGGCAGAGATGATTCCATCAGAGATCTTCAGACTGAAACATGTGTCCAGGATGTTCTTCATCACATATCAAAAGCATTTCAATTGTATCTATTTTTACTTTCTTATTCCATTTTGATTTATAGATGTTCGTCAAAATAACTGTGACCAAGAGTATCATAGAGATCCCTTTCTTAATCCCCATCTTATAGCAACAGAATATTGTACTATGTGAAAAAGGAAAGCAATAAAAATGAAGCATGCATGTGCATTCTTGAAGCATCACATCAGTCATTAGTTAGAAACTGGGTCCATGTCCAGTAGTTGGATAAACTGTTTGTATTAATAAACACATTTGTTGTAGCTATTTATGGTGGGCTTGGTTCATCCAAGTCAGGCCACTATCAATCACTCAGGCTGACAGTCGCAAAAAGCCAGGGAGAGGGACAGTAAAGATCAAGGGCTGTCAACACTCACTATTTAATGAGGCTTTGAGTGACACCTGAAACCACGCTGTTATGTGAAAGAAACAAATAGACCATTACCGAGGTCATTTCTGTGTTCCGATTCCAATGTTTTACACCAGGCTGGGCACTGATGGGTTATATCGCCTGTAATACGCAATTTTGGTACTGTGAAAGTGCACTGCAAACAGATTATCAGCCCAGACAAAGTACAGCAAGACTACAATAACTTCAAGATGATTGTTTTGAACACTGATATTATTTTAAACTGCAGAATATGTTCTGTAACTCTTATGATAGATCTTTTAACATGAAGAAGCAACGAAGGAGTGACAATATTGGCGAAACACATACTGTATGCATATATAAGTATAAGTGAACAATTGTAAATGTAGCTTGGACGTCTAGAGGGATTTCATAGTTTAAGTCAACACACTTTGTAAAATGCTATTTAAAACTGAAAAAAAAGAACATTTTTCATTGATTTAGTAAGTTGTATTTGCTCTAAAAATAACTATTTTCTTTTGTCAAATGATGTGTGACATTCACTTCAAACAAGTTGCAGGACTTGTCAAGTTTCCTCAATTAAGAATGCAAAATGAATAAGAAAAATGCATTTAAACAGTTTTAAAAAATGACACTGTATATCTTAACACAATCCCCATCGTTAGTTTTTTTTTTTTTTAATTCTATTGAATATTAGTTTAGAAATAGTGTTTCCCTCTCAATTATCCAGAACGGAATTATCAAAAAATGTGCATTACACAAACAAATGTAATGCTTCCTTGAACAGTCACAAACACCTGATTATCAGAGAAAATGCGTGTCGCCAGAAGACTTTGGATAATTGAGTGTGTGCTGTAGTAAGCAGTTGCTCAGCTGTGAACAAGGTTTCTTTGTATCTAATTTGAGGTGCTGATATGTCAGCTATACTGAATGCACTACTTTATACCATTGTCAGGTGTTGCATTTAGTGATGGGCTCAGTTTACACCTGTGGCAAACTTAGTTTACTCAAACTAAGTTATTTGCAGTTAAAAAAACACATGCAAAACATGTGATTGCATTATTCAGATGATTAATAACTCTTCGATTTCTTTAAAATGCTTAATAATAGTGAGATTGAATCTCAATAACTAAAATTTCATGTACAATTAATTATTGGATTCTCTATTTAATGACTGAATACAAACTGTTTAGTTAGTTTGTATTTAGTTCAATGACACTGATGTATCAATGTAATAATTCATGTTTCACTAAAATTACGTTTCAATTTTTTGTTTTTTAAATCTGAAATATATGAATATATTTTCACAATAGTCTACTCAATTGAAGAATTATATGACCACCTACCAGATTTCTTCGTGGGCTCTGGCATTGTTAACTGTTTCCCCCAAAGAGTTTCAGCACTGTCTTTCGATACTCAGTGAGAGTGATAGAAGCTCTCAGTCTGGTAGATTAGTTGCAGAGCAATATCTGATCAGAAGGAGAGAATAATTCCACCCCTTTATATACACAGTCAGAGAGCACCTCCTTCCTTCAGTAAAATATTCCAGAGATGGACATCCCTAGCCTGCTCCATCATCCTCGTTTGTTTTTCCAGGGAATCTTTTTTTGGATTGGCTTGCATTGTTATTGTTTGCAAGAAGTGGGAGTTCTATACTGGGTATGGCTACACAGAAAAATGTTATGCTGCAACTAATGAGCCCTTGTTTTCTACAACAGGCTTTATAAAACTGAAACACTTGAGAAAATCCTATTAGAAGGATGGTGTTAAACAAATGTCACTTACTATAAACACGTTTGCCTCGTTGTACTATAATTGTCATACATCTTGCGTGTTATCAAATGGACTACATTAAACCCTCTACATTAGTCCTCTCTTTAAAAAATGATATTGCATATGCAATTGTCTGTAACTTAAGGAGGGTTTAGTTTGCTCCATCTGTTCATATTATGTTCTAATAAATATTACATGCCTATGTAATATTTGAAGATTCTGAAAGTCTGTGATTGATACTTTGACACATGAAACTTCAGGTCCATGCCTACTATTGAAGCCACTTACAAGAAAACTTGAGCTAAAGAGGTTTATTAATTGATCGAAACAACGGCAGATCGAAATACCACCACTAATATATTAATTTTAATGAATGAATCTGTTAAAATACATGTCAGGGAGGGTCATTTGTCAAAAAGTCAGATAATAAACTGAACTAATCTTGTTATGCCATTAATTTAAACACTGCACCTTATTGTGTTGTCTTGGTGTGGCAAAGTGGTTGCAGTGCGCTGGTGTAGAGGTAATGCCGCGCTGAAGAGGATGACAACAAAGGTTCGGGTGAAATGGTTTATTTTTGTAATCCAAAGTCTGATGACAAACAGAAAACAATAATGGTAACAGGCAATACACAGAGTTTGCGTATCGCTCTGTTTAATCCATGGGCTGGTCCTGAAATAGTCCTAGTATTAAAACACCCACAGTTAACACAAACACGATCACAAATCCACAGTGAGTGCTATAGTGCTCGTATTGCAAATACAATTAATCAGGGAAATAAGTGCAGTGTTGTCCAAGTTTTGTGCTGGCCTCTGGCAACAGATCCGGATTGTGTTAGTCGTCTAATAACAATAAACAAGTATTATTATACATGACAAAACAAACAAAATTGATGATTCACAATATGGTTCTCCTTCTGGGTTAGCCTTAACCATAACAAGGAACAGATCACCTCGCTACCTCCCCTTTTCTACTATCAATCACGCCCTCTTGGTTAACGATTGCAACTGCTCCTCCAGTCCACGGCTGCCACATCATTTCCTTTCCTGGTCAATGATTTCGTAGCTTCTGTAGCTCCACCCCCTTTCTCGATGGCAGACCTCCACCTAACCCTGTTAATGAGTTGTCTTGCCAGCCAGTCCAGGGCACTCTGTTCCCTTTACATAGCTTCCTCACACATCAGGAGGAAGATCTATCACCAAGAATCATTCTGTCTGTCACACTTGAATATCAGATTTTTTTTATGTAAAAAAAAAAAAAAAAAAAAAAAAAAAAGTCATTTTTTTAATGAACATCAAAGGCTACGATGTATACAATAACAGCTTCTGGCAAAGGGGTTTTATTACTTGTAATACAGGAAGGATGGTTTCCAATTTACACAATAAAATACAATCCCAACTAACTATAAATGACATGTATCTAAAATTCTTCCTAAAACAATTACATTAGGTAAACACTAACTAAAAACAAATTCAATTGTGACAATAGGCAGGGTTGCTTCTCGACCGTGAGAAGGTAAGCCATAGCACAGAAAGGTACAGCCTCGTATTCCTTGTGTCCTGGCCTGTAGTATCACTTCAGGCCGAAAATGGCCCTTGTCCACAGACAGGCCCTATTAAAACCCAGGGCCGGCTGCTCCCCATCCTGAATACTGTCCCACTGGTCACTGTCCAACAGGGGGTCAGCCCAAAACCCTGAGCCTAAGTACCTGCTGTAAAAAGCAAAAAGAACAAAACCAAGCCACCATCAGTGCAATTATGTTGCAACATATTGTACTACAATTTTCTAACGATACTCCAGGAGGTTGTCTTACATACAGAGAAACACAATAATTATGTACAATCTGACACACTTCATAACTCCTGTATAGTAATAAAGTCAATATTTGTTGTACTGTCGAATAAAATGGTTTCCAATCGCACACCGAACAAAATTATTCTATCCCTGTGCACTTAACTGCAAGCTAGACAGGGTTCACCACTCAAACAAAAGTACTACTACTTGGTTGTAACTTCCCTTGATCTCTTGGTCCAGCTTTTACAGGCTGTTCCATCAATTCTTATCCACTTTCTAGTATGGGCCCTCCAGCAACATAATCTGCCCTGCTCTCTCCCTTCACTGTGCAGGTAGCACACCTTTTATAGGTAAATTAGTAATATAATGGGGTAATGGGTAACAGGTGATGCAATTCCTCAGAATGTCAATCAGTTCTACCATTTGGTCACCAGTGTACTAATAATAAATACAACAAAATAGTAAAACACACAAAGCAAAAACTGAATGTAATAATTAATATGAAATAAAACAACCAAATAATCACAGCAAATTACAACAAACAGTGCAAATCAGTCAATCAATGAAAAGTGAAAAAGTGCAGTGCTCAATTTGATCACTTATGACATGGGTATATGTAATTTCAGTGCATGGTAACAAACAAACAAAAAAAGAAGTCTCCAAAAAATGAATGCTGTGGTTGATGTGATCGATAGTGATTTATTTCTTACCCCAAAAAATAATCAAGACCAACCAAATGTATTTCCACAACCATGTGTTTATACTGCTAAAGCGGTCAATATACTCACAGTTCAAATGTGCACGGACCACAATAGAATTAGATGTTAGAAGCTGACAGTGAATTAATTAAATGTTAAGAAACAAATAAGAAGTGGCAGCTCATTGTTATTTTAATGTTTTAAACATGTCTACACAACAAAGGACACCTAACTTTTTAACTGCTGCAATATTCTGAATTCTTTGACAAGCTATCAACAAACCAACCCCCAAAAATGTCTGTCAACATCTATGTCAATCAGATAGATGATGTCCTTGTTTGATTTAGGGCTCTCCAGTGCAGTGCAGCATGATTAAGTACCTCTGTATTACGCAATTGAATACTATTTTGTGTACACCATTCCAAAGGGTTTAAAAACAAGGGTAGTTACCACAGCCAATTAAAACAGCATGCAAAAAGTGTGCCTCACCTTTCCATTCTTGTCAGTGAGCATATATAATTACTGCCACTTAGCAAGATGATCTAACAAAATGATGCTCATAAGTCATATACGTTTGAAGTATTGTACCAGCAATATATATTTATGGAAGTACTACTGTATGTGATAAATTACTCTAGGAAATATGCATTCTCTGTCATTTTAATGTTGCACATACAGTACATGTTTTGTAAATCTGTGTTAGGATGAACTAAACTCTCTTCCAGCCCTCCAGCCCAGTAAATATTCTATTAAGATATTATTCAAGCTGCTTTAAAAACAGCAGTACACAGGCCTATAAACTGTTATTAAATCAGAGCCTATAAAATATTACCAACAATTTTGTGAATTTGTAACATTGATATAAATTACAACAACATTAAGAAATGGGTGGTTAATGCTGTTTTAATTGGACTCTACTGTATACGCAATTGTCAAACTGATATATAGAGTAAGATCAATCAAAAGATGAGGATTTTAATTATTTCCTTTCACCGACTTCACTTGAGTGGCATTTCACACACTAAATGCCTGGCAGGGAATTATAAGTGGAACTTTCAATGTAGATGCTTTCCATGTGTCAAGCTATATCTGTTACTAAATTGGCTAGGCTGGTATTGTACTAAAAATATTGCTTCACTAAAGCTGGAAAATGATATACTCTATATAAAGTATATAACATTCTCTAATCGTGATTTGATACAGCTACCTGAAGTTTCTTTGTATCAGATGGCTTATGTCAGTATGCATTTTTCTTATTTAACTATATAGTATACAAAATATAGATTAGAGTGCTGTGAGAACATGCAAATTTCTACCCCAGCTGGGGTCAAATATCACATTTGCAGATTTTTTTGTAAAGCCACTGTATTTATTGATTAACTCCTTGATTTATTACTTGACCTTAAAAGTGATAGGCTTGAAATAAAAAACCCAGAGAGTTTCTTAAATCAAATGTTTCCTTATCAAGACACTCCTTCTACAAGCAGACAGGGGGACTCAAAGGTGAGTCTAGAGACTCTAGACTTTGCTCCGGCTCAGGAGTGCATGCCAGTCTCTGCTTCTGATTAACTGTGTAACAGCTAATCTGATGCAATAGAGATGTACATGGTAATGTATTATACTGTATCGCTAAACTAAATCATATCTGCACAAACACACTTCTAATGAATGGTGCTAATTACAGCTGGTTCTAACTTGATAAACTCCTACAATTCCAAGAGGGCTTTAGCCATGGCAATTCGAATTCGATCTGCTGAATCAAATCAGCACACACACATCGGTTACACCCAGAGTTCTTGCTTTTGTATTATGTCATTGGCTGCATTGCTTTTTGAAATATACAGCCTTTATTAGTAGCAGACAAACAATTCTCAGTAAAAGATATTCTTACTCCAAATATAACCCACCTACGCTCAAGTTAGAAATGCAAGGCTTAAGGTATTATGGTGTGGGACATGACACAAAGGCACAAAACCATTTGAAACTGGAGCATGCACATGATGCGATTACTGCTTGATTTTAGCAATGAAGTAACCACTGTGGATTGTTTGCAATGGGGCAGATTTGGAGGCTTGATATGGTGAGTGTAGATAGATGTTGTATGCCACCTTCTGGCAAATGGTGAGAGATATATTGATACACGTTCATACTCTGCACTTAGATACTTAAATCAACAGCTCTGTTTATTTTTGTTTACACTTTTATTACCAAAGGAACTTGATACCATTTTTTTTTAAATAATAGATGTTACAGAATATACTAGCAAGTCTTTAAATGTTGTATGAACTTTGTCTTGAACTACAGTACATACAGAACCTTAATATTTAATTTTGCAGCAGTATACTATGGTAGAGCATATAACGATGATATAAAGTCTAGAAAAAGCATTGTGAAAACAGAATAAAACACATATAACAATACAGAAGCATCGGAAAACCAATGGTATCCATGGTAAAGCAAAGTAAATGTATTGTTTTTGCAAAACGCATTAGGAACTGCAAACTTACTGTGAAATTTGACCATGGCAAACTTATTTAAGTGATTTAGCAGGATTCAATTATGATGTAAAATAATTTATATTATATGGATTATAAACATTCCAAGCTGTCGGGTGTAATAAGGCAGTTGGGACGTGATTGGTTATTTTTCTTCTAATTTTAGTATGTTTACCCTTTTATAAGTAACACACTTGTGTGTGTCCAGATATGCTGAAATATATAGACTTGCCAAGTGTTTGAAAGAAACAATGCAACCTTGATATAAAGAATTGCAGCTTGTTTCCTTTAAATAACACATTGCTCTCTATTGGTGTTCACTTTGTTTTAGACCAACAACATGTACATATAAAGTAATAGAAGGCAGAGTGTGAGAGAGTGAACGCTGCACACAAAGTCTAGTAAATGAGGTCCCATGACATTTCTCCTTGGCTCTGTAATCAGTGAAGCATGTGTAATATTATCTTCTTCACCCCTGGAAGGAACAGTTGCACAGTCCTTCTCTTTTCAGACTACACCCTGCACCATGCTCTTTCCTTCCTGCCACTCCTTCATCGTTGTCATGCCTTAGGAGAGCAGTAGAATAACACTCTGACCTGTCAGACAACATGTACCATTGATCATTTTTTATGATGAATAATGATGCAAGATGCTGAATTGCCAGAACAGATTTAAAGGGATACGTTATCTCACATATAATTTAATTTCCTACCTGTTTAATAACCTATGATGTGTGTTCTGTATAACTCTCTACTGGATCACATGCTTAGCAAAAATTGCTTTTCAAAAGACTCCTCAAGGCCGATTTTCTGAAGGGATGAATATTGGGGGTAACTTTGGCACACATATACCATGTTCATTCCTCATGCTACAGGAAGTGCTAGGCCAAAACAAGGTCCGACTAAAAAGGGTGGATAAATTGTCTTCTCACACACAAAATCTGTGCAAATTGACCAAAAACTAAGGTTGACCAAGGCAGTAAAGGACCAGTTTCAACCTTGTACCCCCCTAGATTGTTCTTCTCCCATCCTTAATGAATTATTAATTTAGTTTGTTTTGGTCAACTTTGTATTTCTGCTATGACGCGTGTCTGCTTCAATATGCATTTCCAATTTGTATGCTCAGAATGTCCACTCCTGAGTATCCCCCCTTCCACTGTCCCTTTCCACATAGATAACTGCTGTACAATATATATATATATATATATAATATATATATATATATATATATATATATATATATAGTAAAATATATATATATAAGATGGATATCATATTACTAAAATGGATACGCAAAGAAAGAGTGTCTGATTTTTCGCAAATGCGTATCTAAGACTTGTGGCCACAGGAGTTAATAATAGGTTCTTGATGAAAATCTGGCAATGACAGTGCAAACAGCTCTCTTCAGGACGTTGCAGCAGCAACATCCCCCAGGTTTGATTCTCGCAGAGTTAGAATTGTATTTAGTTAGTACGGAGAGTAGAAAGAAGTAGTAGTGAACAAATTTAATAGAAAAGGAAAGCGAAAGTTGTAGCTGTACTAAGGACATTTACATCAACATTGGCAAGTTATTTTTTGCATTTTTTTAAAAATGTGCCTTGCATTTATATTTCTGTTACTATTTGCTTATTTATGCCGCCTGCTCTTTTATAAGTATATGCAATATTTGTGTTACACACGCGCACACACACACACACACACACACACATGCACACACACACACACACACACACACACACAAACATAATAATAATAATAATAATTATTATTATTATTATTATTATTATTATTATTATTATTATTATTATTATTTGAGGACGTTTATCCAAAGCAACTTAGAGAAATTAAACAAAATATAAAAATACTGAATTACAAATTTTTAATTTAAGGATATGGAGAGAAATGGAAGCTGAAAAGACATAGCAGACATATAAAAGCAATTAAAAAAATTATAAACAATTAAAAATACACAACTAACTAACCAATAAAATAACACAACACAGAAACACCCCCATCCCACAATTGTCACACACACTGCCACTCACACCGGCAGGGAAAATGATTCAGTAGCAATCCTTAATCGGGGTGTGATGGACACAGACGAAAACAACAAAGTCCAGTGATGCGCTGTGATGCGGTAGAGAACACTTGCAATGATGTTGACCCAACAGGTGCATGGCAACCATTCCATCTCCCTGTTGTCCATTCCACAGCTTTGTTTGTTTAGATGCCAATGCCAGTCATTTCTTTCACTACAAAGCAAAAAAGCACTGTCAACAACCACACTGTTTTGAGGACTTTTGAAACTTCTGGTTAGGCACCTCGCAGTGTATCTCATTCTCATCTAACCTGCAGTGGTCAGAATCAGACACAGTAACACAAACACAACACTACCTCTGGACATGTATTCTTTAAAACCAGATAAAAGTCAAAAGTTTAAAAACAGTATAATCGTAAATCTCGAAAAACTACTGACTTCTAAATCTTTTGTAGTCATTTTTGTATTACTTTAGTATAAATACATGTTAATTTGGATTCATATGTTGTTTTTTTTTTACTTTATGTGAATGAAGACACACATTTGCCCGTTTTCCCATTGGAAATAGTGATATTTTGAAATATCACTGTCCTGGTCACAAAAGCAAAGTTTGTGGGGAATAATAGCCATTTTCTATACTTTTGAGGCATAAGCAATTAGAAAACAATTTTTACAAAAAATAAATAAATAAAGAATTTGTTACACGGTGTATTCATTTAACTCTTCAGCCATTTTTTAATTTTAAGCACTACTTATTC
Source organism: Polyodon spathula (assembly GCF_017654505.1). Classification (NCBI taxonomy): domain Eukaryota; kingdom Metazoa; phylum Chordata; class Actinopteri; order Acipenseriformes; family Polyodontidae; genus Polyodon; species Polyodon spathula. The sequence goes on along the minus strand of NC_054540.1, from coordinate 25,671,994 downwards.
AACAAATAAGCTTTTAGGCAATACCTATTAAAAGATAATTATATGACGACAGCAGTGAGATCTTTGACCCAATGACACAACAACACAATGCAACCAAGTAACACAAAGAAACCCCAACTAAGGAGGAAACCTCTGGTGATCCCAATCACAGGCACGGGCCAAAAAATAATAAGCATCCAATGATCCATATTACAATCTCATCACTTGTGACAACCATGGATAGCTTTAAATTTTGTTTAGCTGCTTTTATATGTTGGCTTTAAATTTGTTTAGCTGCTTTTATATGTTGGTCCTTCACCATCCAAACCCCCCACCCAACCCCCAAATAAAATAAATAAATAACACATGCAAAATACCTTATACATGTAACTACATTAAAATATTATTTAATACCATAATAAATTATATAATATAATCATTTATCTAATAATGTCTTTATAGCTTATCTTTATATAATGCCTTTCTTAGGTACATGACCCCGTAGTGCTTTCACTGAAAGTGATGGCGTACAGCTCCAGTGCAGTAGGTTAGGCTGTTACAACTGAGGAATTGATTTGTTCATCTCAGTCGCTTACCAATAGTCCACAGGGTTAATGGGACTGCGGGTTCACGAAATTGTAAGTAAGTCTTTGTCATGGTTGGTTCCTACACCTAGACGAGTTAAGTGACTTGCTCAGGGTCACACAGTGAGTCAGTCAGTGGCAGGGTGGGATTTGAACTAGTGACCTTCTGGTTACAAGCCCTAGACTTTAACCACTGGATTATAATTGCCTCCTAAACATACAGCATAATTACTGTGATTATTCTTGAAATGGCTGATGGCTTTTAATTGTGCTGTTCCCATCACTTTTTAATGTCATGATGTTTGCAACTTTGATAATATTTGAAAACAGTTTTCAGTATCATCATTTATTTCATTTTTCATTTTTGTCAAAATTCACTAAAGGTTGACATACTGTGCTGTTATTTTTTGTTGACAAAAAGCACCATTCCCAGTTCTAATTCCTCTTCCAGGTTGATTTGATTAAAAACAAAAGAATTATGAGCAGAAGTAGTGAACTGCAAAATCAATTGTTCTGTATTGATAAACCACCTGCATATCAAGCAGTTTGTCATTTCCAATATTTGTAAAAGGGTGATTGGGCGCTCTTAAAAATTAAAGATATATTTTCCTAGTGTGTGAAAATTTCAAATGGAATAAAACTAAAACTAAAACAAGGCTTAGCATTCTAAAAAAGAAAAAATTGCTGATTACCAGCTGCAACAGCACCAATGTTTTCTAAAATTGTTCCTATCCAAAGAAAGCAAGTACGGATGCGCATACAGTGAAAGTGAAAAGTATACTAGAAAAACATATAACTTGGATGGTTATGCATGCACTGTGCTGGCACATTTTAAAGGTCACAACCATTAACACCACTCTTAATACCAGTTCAGCAATTTGAGATGAGACGTAAACAGAGAATTACAGAGATGCAAATAAAAAAGATGTTCCACTATACAGCAATGCAGGTGTAAAAGACGTTTTTGGCTGGTTCACTGTCCCTGTGTAATGAGCAGTGTTGTGTGATACACTGCCCTCACGGATTCTGTCCTGGCCCGTCAGTGAGATGAGATGAGGTTAAAAACCCTAAACCCATGAATGCCGATGAGCCTGGCTCTTTTGCATGGTTTAGACGTCTGCTTGTGCTGCATGTGATCGCTGGTTCACACCTGGCCTCCGCCCTGTTACACCTGCAGTTATTTTCACAGCTCATGTTTACAGAAGTCTTTCATCTCGGAGTCATGGTAAAACACCACCCATATTTCAGTGTCCAAAAAACCATTGATGTCAGATCATTTGTATAACACAATTGAAAGTATAAATGTAATAGCTCTCAATGTTTATTATTTAATACAGTAGTTGGCCCAGGTATAACAAGAATAAAGGATACCCCAGTGTTCTTGTGAGTATTTCTTAAAACCCAATTGTGAAACTTTGCACAGGAATTTCTTCTAAGATGCTATTCTATTTGCACCTGTAATATGCTATTTTTTTTCTGCATCCATATTGGAGAATGTGTACTGTGTGTTACTATTGTATTTAGTCAAACTGATTGTATTGTTTAATTGATTGTCTTATTAAACACATATATAAACAGACATCCTAAAACAGACGTTGTCTGTACATAGATTGTCTTATTAAACGCATATATAAACAGACATCGCTATATATATATATATATATATATATATATATATATATATATATATATATATATATATATATATATAATACCCTGTCTGATTTTCTGCATTTTGCAAATCTTCAACCAAAATCTAATATTAGATAAAAGGGACCCTGAGTGAACAAATAACAGAAAAGTTTGATACTTATTTCATGTATTTATTAAAGAAAGTTATGCAACACCCAATGCCCCCATGTGAAAAAGTAAATGTCCCCTTAGACTCAATAACTGGTTACTCCACCTTTAGCAGCAATAGCTGCAACCAAACGCTTCCTGTAGTTATTGATCAGACTCTCACAGCAACGTGGAGGAATTTTGGCCCACTCATTCATGCAGAATTGCTTCAACTCAATGACATTTGTGGGATTGAGCATAAACTGCTTGTTTCAGGTCCTGCCACAACATTTCAATGGGGTTTAGGTCTGGACTTTGACTAGGTCATTCCAAAACTTTAAATTTGTTGTTCTTCAACCATTCTGATGTAGACTTGCTTGTGTGTTTCGGATCATTGTCTTGCTGCATGACCCAGCTGTGCTTCAGCTTCAATTCACGGATGGATGGCTTGACATTCTCCTGTAGAATTCTCTGATACAGCAGTTCCTTCAACGAAGGGAAGTCGACCAGATCCCGATGCAGCAAAGCATCCCCAAATCATGACACTACCACCACCATGCTTGACCGTTGGTACGAGGTTCTTGCTGTGGAATGCAGTGTTTGGTGTTCGCCAGACATAACGGGGCCCATGTTGGCCAAAAAGTTCCAGTTTTAACTCATCTGTCCATAGAACATTGATTCAGAACTCTTAAGGACCATCCAAGTGCTTTTTGGCAAACTTGAGATGAGCATTCATGTTCTTCTTAGTGAGCAGTGGTTTCTGCCTTGCTACTCTGCCTTGCATCCCATTTTTGCCCAGTGCATTTCTGATAGTGGAGTCATGAACATTGACCTTAGCCGAGGCGAGAGGCGCCTGCAGATCCCTGGATGTTGTTCTAGGGTTCTTTGTGACTTCCTGGACAATTTTATGCCTTGTTCTTGGAAAGAATTTGGCAGGACGTCCACTTCTGGGAAGATTCACTACTGTCCCAAACTTTCTCCATTTGGACAATGTGTCTCTGACTGTGGTTTAGTGGAGCCCCAGAGCCTTAGAAATGGCTTTGTAACCCTTTCCGCACTAATAGGCATCAACAACTTTTTTCTGGAGGTCTTCAGGAATTTCTTTTGATCGTTGCATGTTGTGCCTCTAGAACCTGTGTGCTGACAACTTCACTCTGATGGTAAGGGCCAAAGATATTCAGATTTATGTTGGACAAGCCTGGCCCAAATCAAGCCTGATTGTTGACCAAAGTATTTAAACAGCTGAGCCTAATTATCCCTTTAATTGGGTTGAGTTAAGTAGGAGGACAATAACTTTTTCATACCTGAAGATTGCATGTTTGATTACCTTGCACACCAAACAAATGAAAGATCAAACCTTGGTGTCATTTTTTTCTCTAAGATTCCCTTTATATACTATTACAACCCACAAAAAGTTCTGAACAAATTCAATGTGAAAAATGTGTAAAAATGCAGAAAATCAGACAGGGGACAAATACTTTTTCACGGCACTGTATTTATATTTAACGATTAGGTTATTGTTTGGATGAAGAAAACCACAGAAAATAACAAATTATATCACTCTAAATCATAAGATATATAGCAGTACTGAAACCTTTATGAATCTCAGGATCGTTTTTGGTGTGGATTGCTGTATTATAACATTTCTAGTTTATCTCAAAAAGAGTTGACAGAAAACACTAAAACACTGTGTAACTGTGATATGCATGTTGCTCTCAATAAAATACCCACCAGACATTCTTAGAGCATACACTTGTTATTTTTTCTGGGTCATTTTGTGTTCAAGGCCAGCATACCCATATGACAACTTATCTTAGAAGAGGCTCACAAATCAATAAGTCAGATAACTTTGACTAAAGTTATGCCCTACAGTGTAAAATGGTTATCTCCTATAAAATAATGTATTGCTCTTTGAATAGCTCAGGAATCTTTAAGAAAAAGTTAAATCAATTTGAAAAAATCTAAATCTGTAATAGGGTTTTTGGAAAACAGCTTGTGACAGTTAAGTTTGAATTTGGACATGATTGGTAGGAGTCAAAATATAGTGGCTTTTTATCTCACAGATAAACTTACTGCCAAGCAGTTTTATAACATTGTGAGCAAAGAAAAACTTTAATTGTCTTGTTGGGACATGTATAATAGAACCAATAACATTTATTGCATATATAGCTAGACAGCAATTCAAATTTTACAGCAGTTTTACAATCCTATAATTTAAAATAAAGGCAGCTTGAACTCTTTTTTAGGGACAACGTCTTTGAATGTATTTACAGACACTAATATGGTAGCCCAAATAAGAATGTAACCATACAGAGCTGTGTGTACCATTTTACCTGTAATATGTACAACACAATTATCAGTTTACAGAATAAACTTGTTGGCAATCCAATAAAAATGCCAAGCCAATAAGCTTGTATTTATTACTGGCTGTGTGCTTTCACTAGTAGTGTTTCAGAGCAAAGCAATGTGTATGAGTGAACTGATACTTTTTTTAGTTTTTTAGTTGATTAATATTTATTCTGTTTCTCTGTCCTTGTAGATGGAAGTAAGAACAGAGATAGTTAATGTATCTACTGTTTTTCTGTGTAGAGGTCTGCTTCAATTATCTGGTAAACAGTTTTAAGAACTCAACAGTCTTAACGGAATCATTGTTAACATCACTTAATATTCTACATCAGTATGAATAATAATATTTTGAATATATTATAGCTTAAATCTATTCACCGAGATTTAAAGGTATTTAGTGGACTTTAACCATACAATTCACAACAGTATTTCTAAAAAGTTTAGTTTTAATCTAGCACTGTTTCTGGTTGTGTGTATGTTTTAAATTGGGGAGTAAAGAATGTTTTGCTTGTAGACAATGCATTTCCTTAAGGGGGACAAAAGTCGACAGAGGCATGGAGTGGGACATTAGAAAATTAGAGACTACTAGTGAGTACATTAGATGATAAAATGTTTACCCGGCAGTGCCCGTCGATGAAGGCTTTACTGTGTGGTAGTTGACCGCTACTGGATTTCTCGAAATGTTTCTAGCTATTTGGGTAGCTCTTAAATGCACAATATACAACACATATTATCCAGTAATAAATCACCTATCATGAAGAGTAAAATAAGTTTTCAAACAAATCAGACAATCCATTCAAAATACCAGAGTGTATGCATTCCTTCTAAAATAAACAATAAGGTTTACTGCAGAGCCCTATGTAAGCTCTATGGCATAAAGTGACAGTGTATTTACAGGTTAAAAATATTCATATAAAAATGTATTGGATTATAGTCAAATACAAAACGTCCACAGAGGACTAGGAGTGTATGATAAAAGTTAGCATATAAACCATCTTATAACAGATATACACGGTCTGTAAATCAACTAATAAATATTACAATTATTACAATATGCATCTAATCCTGTAGAATGCCTGTAAATGCTAGTGTATTCATGTGTTATTCTCATAATCTCCATGTACATGTTTCAAGGTCATAGTTTATGGCTTTCCATAGTGTTACCATTTAAATTTTCTAATAGACATGCCTGTGTAACGGAATGCCCCACGTCAGTTTATTTAGGCACGTCTGATTTTGTTATTGCAGTATATTCACGTTTTGATTTATTTATAAAGCATTTTAACATGTTTATAAAGCATGTTAATTTTGGCACGCTACTTTGTTGTAGATTTGCACAGATCTCACTGGCACGTTGATGCTCTCCTGTTTTCAGCCCCCATAGGTGCAAATTCAATGATTTGAAGAAGCTGAGCACCTGGTATAAAAGTTCCTGATTTCATCCATTCGAGAGATTGGATTTTGTCATTGTGATGTGAACCCGGGTTTATCTGGAGAGGAGGTAGGATGCACAGCCAGCAGGAGCAAAAAAGGAATTAGACTTGTTTATGTTCGGCGGTGGGCTGGGGAGAAAAATGATTGAAACAGCCGCCGACATTTAGAGCAAGGCTCCTGCTGTGCTTCCTGTTTCCCTCCATGTGTGTGCAGGCAGGTTTTTAGCTGTTTTAGATTTAGTATTTTTAAAAGGCATTGGGGACTTTGGAGGAGTGCTGGAGAGGGGGAGTTTTTCAAATATTGGTTTAGTTCTTGTTTTTAGTGAGACTCGTCTCCGCGATTGTCTCGAACAGCACTGTTTTGAATTACATTAACATGCATTGTTTTTATTGAACAGTGCAAACCCCATGCAGTGACTGTGGTTTCTAGACGTGCCATATTTGTGAAATATAGTTAACCACCTGTATTTAATAAAATGACTGATCCCACCCCAATCGAAAAGAATGAGTGCCCCTCCCGGGTGCTACACTTGTATCAGCTAAGTCACTTTTAAAATTTTCTGCAGTCCCATTCAAATAATTCTTGAGTCTCTTCTTAATGACTTTAGGATGAGTGAGTTGAACTGGTATGTGAGTTTCCTTTTCACTTTGGTAATCTCTCCAGTTCTGGCATAGTTCCTCAGAGCTCTGGACATCTTCTGGTAGGTCATAGTTTTCCTGTTGCCTTTTCTCACACCCCAGATCTCTGCAAACTTGTCCTTGTTCTGGGACGAGAACTGGAACATGCCGCTGGGAGGCTGTACCCAAGAGATGCAGTGCGTCATCCTGGGGTCCTCCAGCATCTCATACAGGAACTGAAACAGCCGGATCTTCTTCTCTGCCGGATTAAGAGAGGTAATTAAATACATACTTTATATCATTCACATGTTCCTATTATTTCATGTTTTACGTATCTATATTGTATATACTTACCTTTATGCTTAGATAATTCTTTGCCATGCTTTCTAACTATTCCAACAATATTTCTTTTCTGAAAATACTCCTCAAAGTGATTGTAAGGAAGTATATTAGTACTGTGCTGTGCACGGCCCATAGTTGAAGCATTGTGCCCTGAAGCCTGTGCAACACTGATATGCCTCACTTCTAAAACACTTTGAAAGCCAATTTTTGCAGGAATATGTAATAAAGCATGGCAAAAAACATGGTAAAGCATGGTTTAGCATTAGATATGCTAAAGCATGTTAAGAAAATATGGCAAACCATGGAACTCTAAGATAAAACCATAGGATAACCATAGAACACTAAGATAAAGCCATAGGATAACCATGGAACACTAAGATAAAGCCATAGGGTAACCATAGAACACTAAGATAAAGCCATAGGATAGCCATGGAACACTAAGATAAAGCAATAGGATAACCATGGGATAAGTGTTGGAAAACTGCAACATTACTGTGCAAATTTACTATGGTAAACTGTTATACGGGAGGTACTGAACTAGCTGTCCTGGAGACTGAAATCCTCTCTTTTTCTCCTCCATGCGGTTGCAATGTGCACTCCCCTCATGAGAGTGAGGACCACCTTCTTAGTGTGTGGGAGAGCAGTTCAGCATCCATGCAATTCAATTCATGGCCTTTCTATTCAAAGGTAAAAATCTTACTCTTTTCAAAGCTGATGTCATAGCACTTGATCTTCAAGTCCGCAGACAGAGAATCATTCATGTGATGGTCATGGGAGTCTCCAGGCCTTTCTGGATAGGAACACAAGTTCTCTCTGCACTGCATATAAAAGGATCAATAATTATTTTAAAAACTTTTTATTTTTTGTGTCATTCTGCTTTAGTGAACCAGTGGGACAAGTGAATGCCACCTACAGTTGTATAAAGTCATGTACCATAGAGGTTTTAAAGTGAAGAAAAACTAAAAGTCAAACTAAACAATAATAAGGGATGTGCTGCAAATGTCACTGGAGCTATGTACCACATGCTTACATTTCCAGCTGCTTTCCCCATAGTAAATAATATGTAAAATAACAAGAACCTTAACAAATAAAACTTACCTTTTCACTGACTAAGTGTTCTGGAATGCTCAATGTTGAGTCTGCTGGTAGGGGACTGGTATGCCACTCATTGTATTGGATTCCAATACTATTATTTGCTATATAAAAAAAAAAAAAAAGTTATTTGAAAGTGTTGAAAGATCTAACGTTGAATAAATTCACTTTTCTCTTTTATTTTTTTACTGGATCTCTTTTTTTTTTTTTTTTAAATCTACCTTACATTAATTTACAGTAAATCAAATGACAGATTTACAGTAAATCAAATGACTGGGCAAATTACACTGTTCAAATTATACTGTGTTGTAAAGATGCAGAGCTTTATATAATAAAATAAATTATTAATTACTCTTCGCCCACTCTTTTCAATACATTGTACAATACTCAAGTCATGTGTTTAATGCCACGTGCAACTCATTCCAAGCCAGTCTCATTCCTGAAATATCTGCAGTAACCTCTTTATGTAAGAACAACATCATTTGTTTTTATTACATAATTGTTCCAAATGAACAGACTGATTTACAGTTATTTTTATTCTTCCTATGTTGTATAAACAGAGTTTTTTATTGTGTTGCTTGGTTGCTTATTTAATAGTCGTCACTCTTTTCAGATTGTTTTTAATATGGCAGAACCCTTATAAAAGTTTACTACAGAAAATGTTGACAGTAATTTAGCAGTTTTCCCAAACTTCTCCCATGGTTATACTATGGATGTGCCATAGTTTATCATTGTTTTTTCCCCATACAGTTCTGGGCTTTACAATGCTTACCTATGCTTTACCAGTAGTTTATTATTCAATAACTTCATTCTTTCACTATGCTTTTAGTTTATAAGGGAAAATGATTGCTCCTTTAATACTAATCCAAATAAATTGAATAAGCATATGATATGTTTGTTAAAACAAAGGTTGATGAGCCAGGCCACATCTATACAGTCAGCACTCACATATGTGACCCAATAAAATTTTGACTTTTGTGACAGTTAAACGAGTGTGACGCATATCTGATTATTTTATTTTGGCCCGTTTCAACTCTTGTCCGTTTTTCAGGGAACACAAAACAGATGTCAAATGTCAAAAATTCGTAGCTGAAATGTCTGTGTTTTAAAATCAGTAGGCTTCCATTTAGATGTGCTTTAGTTGGTGTTGTTGTTACTGTACTATATTTTCAACAGAAGATTTTAATTCAGAACAATATGATTCTGAAAATATCACTTGCCAAAAGACACGACACGTAGACTGTAATACAGTACATACTTTTAAATCCGGTACGTATTGTAGCATTATGTAAAATTCCCCATTAAGACCTAACAACAAAAAGAAATTAAAATGTTACCCATGCACAGAACTGCGTATAACATAAAAGGCAATGCAATTTAGCAAAACATTAAAAAAAACAACAACACCGTTCCCAGAATTAAAACAGCATCCAAGATCGGTATTCAAAATTGCAGAATGTAGTGCTCGATAAGGCCCTAATGTCACAATTCACTTGCAAATGAAAATGACAAAAACAACTAAAGATCACATATTGAAAAAACACATCACAGTAATCAACTGTTTACATTAGTCACTGGTCTCGTTTGCTTTGTTTTGGTTGCATTTTCGTCAGGTTAAACTGGAGGAAGCACTGTGTAACTGCACAATAAAGACAGACTGCTTTGCACATGTAAGAAGAAAAACAAGAAGAAAAAACCTGGACTGTGATGGATAATCAAATAAATTGTAACATTGAAGAGTTTTGTATCAGAAAACTGTCAGAAACGGCGTGCGACAGTTAAGTGCATTCATTTGTTACACACACACACACACACACACACACACACACACACACATATATATATATATATATATATATATATATATATATATATATATATATATATATATATATATATATATATACACATATACAATGGGAATGGATTTGTTTCTTAATGCAAGGATGGTAAAACATGACTGACGTGTATCTGAGTGTCGTATCCAAGTGCTGACTGTATAAATATAAATATATGTGGTGCATTACAACAATGCTACATGCATTATATACAATTTCCATGAATGACTATTCATGGAAATGGAATATTGTCTTAGATAATAAGGCAAACAATGGTAATTTAGACACTTACCATTTTCATTTTCTGTATTATACCTATTCTGTTCTTCCAAAAATTCCCAAATAACTTCAAGATCACCTTTGATTGGGTTCTAAAAAAAAAAAAAGAAAGATTAGTCCTGTACATCACAATCAAATCATAAATTGGCAAAAGGATGTGAGGTTCAAATAATATTGATAGAGCTTACCATCATGTGTATCAGTAGTAAATGGCAATTTAAATATTGCAGCACTGTTGCTTCCTGGATAACCAAGACCTGATATTAAAATAAGACATAAATATAATGAAATACAAGCATTATGTTTTAATCCTCATACACCCTGTTGCAAAGAAAAACATCTTTAAGAAAACAGCATTTTTTTTTTGTTTTTTTTTTTTTTTTTTTTATTAAAACATTCAGTATATCATAAAATTAGCCTGTTCTTAATATTATGACTATAACACTTGCATAATTCAGTTTTTAACAAATATAATGAAACCAAAAATATGATACATTCAAATTAATAATACTGCTCTGACTTCATCTTAGGATAAATTAGAGAGATTTATATATATATATATATATATATATATATATATATATATATATATATATATATATATATATATATATATATATATAGTTCATATAAAATACATTTTCTACTGTACCTTAGATGTTGAGATCCTTGCAAAGAGTTCTGCTCTTTTCTGGTTAGCAACTTTTAATGTTATTTTCACTCATATATCATTTTCACTTTTCACACAAGACTGCGTCACTCTGGAAGTTGCAGCCAGGGCTCCTTATCTCCCAGCTGCTATAATTCCAACCACAACATCAATAATCTCAACGACAACATCCTTATCTCGGAGTCTGATACTGAACACTGGCTCTCAAGAAGGACTCTGCAGGTGGCACCCCATAGCAGGACTTATATGACTCCTTCTTGACCATGAACTCTGCAGTCTGGAGATTTTCATGTACCAACCAACAGCATGGCAGACAACACCATGCCTATGAAGTCAGTGCTTTAGTTTGACCGTCAATAACTTGAAAAGAAAATGATAAGCTAAAACAAGTATGAAAGTTAAGTAGACAAATGCTTTTACCAGAGTGGTCTGTCCTATTGTTTTAAACTGCAGCAGATCCAAATACCACTATGATATAATCATTTTAATACTACTCTTCACTGCATTCACTGGAGTTTCATTCCCATAAGCTTGGACTCGTTCTTGATTATTTATACATGTGGTAATTAGATCAGCCACCTTTTCGAACAATCTGATAAACCCCAGGACATCTGATTGGAGCCTGAACTAACACAACAGGGACCATTTACCCCAGTGCTGTTTTTCTAAAAGAAAACACAATGTTACAAAGCCTTAAATAAATATTGTATGTAGGAACATACACACTCCATCTACAGTGCTGTAAGATCAGCAGCTTGTTTTTCCTTTTATAAAGAAATGTTGCACAATGGATATTTGAATGGTGCAGGTATTTTGATCTGCCACTGTTCATATCAATTGAATTGACTCCATGGTTATATAGATGATGCCTCCTGTGTATGTGAGGGGAGCTAACTGGATCACCTACACCCAGCACACAGCACCCACCCCCTTTGTTTTGTTTTGTCTTTCACCCAACAAAAAAGAAAGGCCCTTAATATTTATATTTTTTATTATAGAATTGTAAAAGTGTAGAATAAGGAAAACAATTAAAGAGTACAATTTTTTTTTTTTATATATACAGTATGAATTAAATTATTTTTGGCATACTTAAAGATATACCCTTTATTTAAGACATCCTTTCAAACAAAACTGTTAAATAAAATGTATGCCCCATTTTTATATCATATGACTGACAATTCACTGTTACAGAAAAAATAATGCACTCACATGCATACAGGGGAAAACATTTCTAAATACTTTATTATACATTACACAATTAAAATTGCAATTACGTGCTTAATATTGAAACTGTCTTACAAAAGTAGTTAAAATGTTATAGACCATGGAAACCAATAGTTTTTTGGGTCACTGGAATTCATACATTCATTCCATGACTTCCTTAATTCATGAGAAAAAAGAACTTTCTTCATTAATCATATAGCAATCTCAGATTAGGAGCATGACAGTGTTTCTTTACTGGCCCTGTTTAAAGATCTGGTGACCCAAACTGAACTGAAAAAATAGTGTGTGTGTTGAAAACATTAAATGTGTCAGTAGCAAATTGTCATTATTGATAGCCAAAATGGTTGTGTTTAAAATGAGACTCTATGAAACAGATTGCATTGTTTTGTTTTTTTTGTATGGTGTCCACCTGGTTATTTGATGTTTTACATTGTGATGGCTGAGCTAAACACAGTCACTTGGAACTTGGCTTTGGATTACTGAATAGTTCAAATCATACTCTGTTTCGCAGGTGTAATTACCGTATGTGTTTTGCCAGTTATCTATGTTGCAATAACCCTGCTCTGTTGGGATGTAGTGGTAGTACACAGTCTCCCTTCCCAATGTATGAGCCGGATTGAGTCTCTGCAACACCACTGGGTTGAACTGGTAGGTCAGCTTCCGTCTGATTTTAATGATCTCTCCGGTCCTGCTGTAGTTTCTCAGAGCCCGGGCCATTTTCTGGTAGGTCATAGTTTTACGGTTGCCTTTTCTTTTGCCCCAGCACTCAGCCAGCTTTTCCTTGTATTTGGACACAAACTGAAAGGTGCCATTGCCTTTGTCGACCCACTGGATTGACTCAGACATGTTTGTATCGTACAAAGCTTCATGGAGATACTCATAAAGCCGTAGTTTTTTTCTCCCTGAATAAAGAAATTCAGTACGTTGGTATTTTTAACAAGCAAGTGCTGGTGCCACCAGCAATTTAAAATAAAGCACTTTGTTGTAATGCATGCATAAGGGCTACATTTCCCTGTATGTGAATATTACTATGTGTGCAGCAAAAAAAAAATACATGTACAATCTGACGTATTCAAATATATTTTAAAAAAAGCAATGCATATTTTTTCCTTTAAAAAAATATGTTTTTTTTAAGGTTTTTCTATCCTTATAATCAGCATGAAATAGTTATTTACTAGTTTATCTTAAAATATGCATTTATTAAAATGAATTGCATTTTTTTCATTACATTTATTTGGGGAATATTTACATAAATACAACAAAATCAAAAAAAAAAAAAAAAAAATAAAAAAAAAATTAAAATAAAAAAACAAACTAAATATCTAAAAAGAATGACTAGTAATAGTTGAAACAGAGAAACTGGCATTCTTCTCTACCCACCTTTCCCATTTCTAGGTGGGGGGAAGACAGAATAGACAAGCTGATTTTCTGGGCTGCTGGTATAGTTGTGTGGCATTGGTCCATCTGGAATAGTGTGGGCCCAATTCTAAATAAATAATATATAATAGATATAACCAATTTTTTTGGATCAATTTGAAATGCTCAGTTTAAATGGCGCCTCATCGCTGGAACCCATTTATCATCTGGATGATATTGGATCAACGGACAAGCTCTATTCTAGCTGTCAAGGCAATCAAAAATCTGAAAACTATACAGTATACCCTTTATATGTCTACAGAACACTAATTGTGATTGGCACTGTAACAAGGACCCAGTGAATCTGCAAAGTAATTTGAATCAATAGAATATGCTATATTCAATCAGGTTAGCCTTAAAAGATTATTAGACTCCTTGTTAATGTCTTTTCTGTATCTGTTATCAATCAATCAATCAATCAATCAATCAATTTTACATAGCGCCTTTCATAGTGGACCACCATCACAAAGTGTAGATTTTAAAAAGACATGCCTATTATTTATGGATACCTGTTATGTTAAAATAAGTAAAATATTATTATTATTATTATTATTATTATTATTATTATTATTATTATTATTATTATTGATAAGATACAACAAAAATACCAGATACCAGATCATAATGAAAACTAATTATATAAATAAAACCATGTATGTTCATTTGTGCTTATATACTTACTGGCATCTCACTCCAGCTGATTATTGGTGCTTCAGGAACAGAATAATAGTTTGGGTTGGGTCTAAAATACATCTGGTGGGTGTTGAAATTCTCATAGCATTTATATTCTGGTTCAGTAACAAAAAACAAATGTTATAGAACATACAGAAATACATATTTGAAGACCCACTAAAACAGTACATGCTTATATTATGTTTGTATTATAGTTGATTTTTTAAATAAATAAAATATATATTATGTTTTTACTTTGAAAAAAACCTACATTCTAGAGATATATGGTTTATATATATCTATATATATTATATATATAATATATATATATATAATAAGATATATAGATATATATATAAGCTTCTTACGGGACGTTCGGACAAATGCCTTGAAGTAACGTCCTGAAATAACTTTTAAAAACCAATTTAACTGTTTGTTTACATCCCCCCCAAAACTGGATTTCTTTTATACAATCCAATTTCATTATAACAATAATATATACATAACAAACACACTATGATAACAAGAAAATATTGTTGAAAAGAATGGATTTATTTGTAAAACGTCATACAATATAAAAGCTAGGGAACTGTATAATACCTTACCTGGTTGGTATTGTTGACTACCATCTGAATGTTGCTGTATGACCTCATTGGCATCTTGGAATTGTTGGCTTAAGATGTCTTGATCAGTGCAACTCTACAGAGAAAAAAGGAACTAGAGATGAAGAAACACCAAATAGTTTTATATTTATTACCGATTCATTTGCTGATAAATAATTAATTTTTAAGTTATGTTACCACGTAATTATTTATAATGACAAAAAATATGTTAACTCACCATTTTGTAAATTTGGAGAAAAAACCTAAAATAAAAAATACAATATATCAGATAAATCAAAAATTGGTAATTAAGTGGCATTTATTTTAATATACAAAGTTATCATAATAAATATATTTTTTACATAAAAAAATTCCTAACTAATAACATTTAGTTAATTGCACATACAGGTACAGCTAAATATAAACATGTCTTCTTTTTTATTATTTATATTAGATTATGTAACCAGAATCCTGTACCTCAGCTCTGTGAAAAAGTAATGTTAAGTTACAAAGATAAGACTTAAATCTTAACTGTAAATGTCATCACAACACCTAAACATCATCGGTACATACCTCTTACAGCATGCAACATTTTCACATAGTTCATTCTACTATAAAATACAGCAGACATTATAATGGATTTATTTTTAGCTTGCCCTAGACACATATTAAAAACAGAACACAGGTACATAAATTACTGTAAAATATTCCAAATACTTTTTTCAGAATTTATCCTTTTTAGATATTTTTTCAAAATCATGTTACAAAGTATTGAGTAAAAATACTATATTTACAATATAGAGTATTGTTTTACGGATAATTATCACAGTGCACAAAATTTTTCCACTCATGGTAACCTACCTTTACAAAACCTTGTCCATTTTTTGGCTATTGTTTTCAGTGGTGTTGATCTTCATTATATAGATCATTTTGGGGAAGTTTGAGGAATGGGGATTTTTTTTTTTAACTATATGTATTTGCATCTATAATACATTTAACAAATGTAAATCTGTGTTGGAGACAAGGCAAAACATAGAGTGACAATGCTTTACTGTTGAGATATGCACTGAAACATGATATTGCATAATTGGGCCACATGTTAAAGAAGAACTTTTCCATATACTTACATTAGATCATTCAGCATTATACAGGTTTCACAGTTTAAAATGTCTTCCAAGATACAATAGTTGTTTTCAGTTGCTTTAAATAGTCAGTCTATCTGGCGATGGTAGGCATCTGATTAAATCAATTTACAAATAACTTACAGAATTGTGCATTTTTACTTATGAATTTCTCTTCAGTGATATCACTACATTTCATCCAAGCTTCCTAATGACATGTCCCCAGTCATAGTTGGCATGAGCTCTTCTCTGAGAACTGTTGATAGGGTTAGGGAATACAGTGCTTACTAAGATGTACATTAAGAACGACTGTGGGGACAAATGGGGAATTAAAACATGAACATGTCTGTGACATTTTGACAGCACTTGTATGAATAAATACATATATTACTCTTTAAGCACAAAAAGCACAAAATGTTCAGCAATATATAGAGATTTCTGTACAAAGAAGCTGTTAAATGGCATTAAATACTGTAAAAAAAAGTTACTTTTTTCAATTGTTTTGTATGGTTGCTCCCTAATTGTCACACATTATACATTGTACTGTATAACAGGTCAATAAAAATTTGTACAAAGGTATTTATAGTATACATGCACAATCTTATATAAAAAACATTTATCATCATGCTTCCACTATTAGCATATGTATACACTCTGACAAAACTCACTCAGGATCTTTAATGCATCGTTCTTGAAATTATGTGAACCAAAATGAGTAAATGTTATATCATTTTACAGTGACTTGATGCTGGGTAAGAGAAACTGCAAACTGCACAATTCTTGTAGCTTCTTAATGCCCACAAAACACTGTCATTACAGTTTAAATCTACCCTGTGTAATTGCATTGAATGGTGTTTGTTAGTTTGAACTGTGAACTTTTCTAGTGGGGAATTCCCATTATAAAACCTCTACCAAGTCTGTCTAAATGGCTTACTTTTAAGTTTGTATTCATGCATTATCCGCTGAGCAGGTTTGTTCTAGTCATTATAAAATATAACTAATAAAAAGATTCTTGTTGGCAGAAATCTTATTGCGGGAAATAATATGCAAGGTTCACTTGGAGCCTGCGCTGTAATTTTATATTTTCTATTTAATCCATAGGATAAATTATTTTCCCACGACCCATAATCTGTAGAAACTCTCACTGATTTTATTGAAAATTGACAGTTCCATTAAAGAGAGGGGTTTGTGGGACATCATGGGAATCCTTGTACATTCCGCAAATCAATACTCTGTAGACCAGACAATAATACAGGTGCTGATGAATATGTTATAAACACAGGGTTTCTTGGTTTCTTTTTAGATGTATGTAACAGGATAGTGTTATGAATTTCATTAACAAACAAAAATACGCAAACAAATAAACAGACTCAAGGATCAAAATTAAGGGGTAAACAAAAACAATTAGGCTGTCAGGCTGGGTATTCGCCTTCACTGACCATTTCATCCATATCACAGTATAGACATAAACACCAACCCCCTAACAAACCATTTCTTCCCTTGTTATACCATGTGGCTGGAGCCTAATTAATCATCCATCATTCTATTATGGCTCCAGCCATATCCTCCCATGTTTTGTGGCAGGGATCATTTAACCCCCTCCCTGCCAACCCTATAATATTCACACACAAATCCAAAATTAGGACTTTCGCTCTGCCACAATGTATAACATGAAAATTTATATTATATTAAATGGTTCCCAATACTGCAAGCACACATTCCTTTTTCTGTCATTACCTGCTACATAATTGACCATGGTGAGTTAAGTGTCCTGAGCTGAAAGCGAGTGCACTTTATGAAAGATAAGGTCCTGTGGTGAATATTAATCTCTCTCTCTCTCTCTCTCTCTCTCTCTCTCTCTCTCTCTCTCTCTCTATATATATATATATATATATATATATATATATATATATATATATATATAAAAGAGATAATATAAACACGCAATGTCAACATTCTGGTCTGTACACACGGGGTGCCACCTCTGCAGTGATGCACTATGTAACTATGTTTCTGAAACAAAAGTAATTTAAGGTTGCAGAAACACTGGAAACTATATTGAACATTTGAAAAAAGCAATAACGCAGGCATATTTCTGTCATGAATATAGGTTGCTGTTTTTTTGGCTTGTTCAGCAACCATGCGGCAAAGCAAAATTGATTAAAGAAAAAACAACATCAACAAAATAACTTGTGGATCTGATGAACTTATAAAAATGTTCATGTTGGATTGATTTGGAATTAAAGCTTAGTTTCGGATTCTCGCATGTTGGATTTGGTGCACTTTGAAACGATTCATGTCAGATTGATTTTGCATAAAAGTTCAGCTTCAATTTGTGATTTTTTTCTTTTTGTACTGCATTTTAATTTTGCTATAACGAACCCCTCAATTTAACGAACAAAAGGTTTGGACACCAACAGGTTTGTTATAGCGAGGGTGTACTGTATGTGTATATAAATGCTAATTTGAAAGTAAAATGTACCTTTTCATAATTTCCTTTTTTTGAGAAGTGCATTCAATACACACTAGTTTTAAATATCAACTGAAAGGTGCCACAAGTTCCCTTTTCAGAAGTTAATGAGTTAGAAATGAATGGTGGTTTAATCTAAATCTAGATCTGTAAAGATTTGACAACCATGCATTGGTAGATTAAATCAATACATTGTGGACTGAGGTTATATTACAGTAAATTGCACAAAGGTATTCTAGAAATAGACACTGAAAAGAGGTAGTAATCCAACATGGTGTACCCATGGTAAAACTATAAGAGTAAAATAACTAATAGACAAACATCCCCATCTCACTCTCCCAAACCAATTGAAGAAAGGATCAAACACCAATAAATTTCTAGGTATGTTTAGACTGATACATCAGCAGCTACTGCCATTTCCAATTGCAATGTGAATATGACCAAAATAAACTTTGCAATTTTAAATATTGTCATATGAAATGTGAAGTAGTCTTACCAGCAATGTCAAACTACTTGTCCCTGTATAGTTTCTTTTATAAATACATATGTTTTGTTCCCATGCCAGTAGATATACCTCTGTGTGTGTTCAGTGCTCCCCTAGAAGAATGTTGGGAACCACTAGACAGAGTTAGCTATGCAGAATCTAAAGGTAGTGCTGACGAGGTGAATCCACTTGAAAGCTATGTTCCCTTATTGATGTAACCTGTTAAATCCACTTCAATTAGTGTAGATGAAGGGGAGACAGGTTAAAGAAGGATTTTTAAGCCTTGACACAATTGAAACATGGATTGTGTATGCGTGCCATTCAGAAGGTAAATGGGCAAGACAAAAGATTTTAGTGCCTCTGAATGGGGTGTGGTAGTAGGTGTCAGGCGCGCTGGTTTGAGTATGTCAAGAACTGCAACGCTGCTGGGTTTTTCACGCTCAACAGTTTCCCGTGTGTATCAAGGATTGTCCACCACCCAAAGGACATCCAGCAAAAATGGCTCATTGATGAAAGAGGCCAAAGGAGACTGACAAGAATTATGCAGAGCAACAGATGGGCTACAGTTAGTCAACTGACAAGCTATTCGGAGTAGAGATCCACTACCAGCCAACTTAACACAACTGTGGGAAGCACTGGAATCAACATGAGCCAGCATCCCTGTGGAACGCTTTTGATACCATGTAAAGTCCATGCCCCGATGAATTGAGGCTGTTCTGAGGGCAAAAGGGGGTGCAACTCAACATTGGGAAGGTGGTCCTAATGTTTTATACACTCAGTGTGTGTGTGTGTGTGTGTGTGTGTGTGTGTGTGTGTGTGTGTGTGTGTGTGTGTGTGTGTGTGTGTATATATATATATATATATATATATATATATATATATATATATATATATATATATATATATATTATACAGACAAAACACACAGCTATGGCCAAAAGTTTTGCATCACCTAGAAACCACAAAATGATATCGCAGTAGTACAGTAATTCATGTTAGATGTCACATGTTTCAATTTGTGACAGTTTTTTGTTAAGTATATGGAAAACTACAAAGCAGTATATCATTCAATACTGTATGTTAACGTAACATTATTCAGCAGGCTTGATGTGACTTTATGAAGTTAAATGTTTTAACTTTATAGGGTGATGCAAAACTTTTGGCCATAGCTGTATAATGATCTCTTTAGTGTTTGTTTCCCCACTTACCTAAATATCTTGGCATTCCTAAACACATGGTTTTCTGCTATATCTTTTTTCTTTTTTTTTTTACTTTCTCCAAAAATCTTTTTGACTGTAAGGACACATGTTTTCTCCAACACACTGTAACATTACTTTGTAAGCCAAATAGACATCTTAAAGCTTTGGTTTCCTCCAGTGGGGAATCCATAAAGCAAAAACAAGAATGGTTCTGGGAGTCTGTTTTTTTACGTATACAAAACATCATACCCAAAAATAGTAGGAACAATTTATTGGAATTTTAAACTAAAGAAAATATAGGCTAGCTTGAATGCTGTACGTAATTAGGTTACTTATCAAGAAAAAAACATTTTGTTTTGTCTTTACAACTAGGTTTGTTGTTTATCTAAAATAATGTTCTACAAGAGAATTGTTTGACGTCTGGCTATGTAAAAAGAAAACAAAAAAAAAACATCCTTTTGAAAACTATCCTTTTGCATCTTTCACAGAGTTCTGGCAGCCATAGTGTTAGTATTGTGCTTTTGCAAGTATTTGCCACAGTAAATTAAAAGAAAACACATTTAGAGTGACCCTCATTCCACTTACCAGCTCCATTTGAAGAGCTACTCGTCTTTGAAGACCAGTGCTCATCTAAAACCATTTTAATCAGTGTGTTTGAGGGGTCGTAATAAAGGTATTCCACTGTACTTTATTCAGTTCTGACCCACAAAAAATATATATTTCTTTTTAAATAGGTGATGAAAACTCCTACAGTATGCAGGTTCTGTTCTGCTGTCCAAAAATGCACCTCCACTCTAAATTACCATATGTGACACCTATTGTATAAAGATCAAGCCACATTGTCATGGCCAGTATCACCACAGAGGTTTTAATGATCAGACCTTTCTTATTTTTCCAGACCCTTGAAGGAAGTGGGCTGTGGGTTGGCAGTTAGGGTTGTTAAACTCTTGGAAAAAACACTGAGGTCCGATTATCTCTTACAGGCACTATTCTGGAAAACAATGAAGACATAAATCAATATGAAGGGAATTCATATTAGCTATATATTTTTAATTATTTTTCATAACATTCTTGTTAATTTTAAACAATGTGTTTATTCCTGAAAGTTAGTGGAGAAGGTCCTGCTTGATACTATCACATTAATCATAATAATGTGATGATATGCATACTATGTGTGTACAAAAGATGATTAGTCCCAATCACAATGGATAGACAAATATATTATAATATTTTAATATATTTTCATTTGTATAATCTGGACACTAATGTTTTTTTTTTCTTATTCTCTACCTTGCAAATCATATTGGTAACAATGTAATATTTCCTTTAGTTAGTAAAGCCCATGTTAACACATTGGGAGTGTTGGGTGATAGACAGGTCCTTGTGAAACTGGTTGCTAGAATTTCAAAGTCAGTGACCTCTGTGCCCAGAACAGTCAGGAGTGTTGTGGTGGTGTGCTGACAAGCACACCAAGTAGACTAAAATATAGATTCCTATTGTTTTGTTATTTTAGAAGGTGCACTGGAGACCTTAACATTGAGCTGCACAAGACAGCACATTTAAAGATTACATGGGTGGTCAGAAATATTTTGTTTAAGTACTGCTTTGGGGAAAAAAATGTAAGGCTATACAAAACAAAATACACCAGAAAATAAGATTGACTGGCAGAGACAATTCTAGTCAAAGCAGAGGTCTGATGATGGGCTGAATGCTCATATTTAGGGTTAGGGTTATTTGAATTGGGGTTAGGGTTAGGGATAGCAAAAGTATTCAAATATGTCAGTCTGTGCTGTGCTTTATTAGCTGAAATCCTCCTCAGTAGCCTCCACCTCACTTTAGGCCCTGTCAGAAGTTAATCAAAATTCTAGAATCGAGCCAAACCCAAACAAGTCCACTGCTCACTTGTTTATTATGTCTGTAATAAAAAGGAAAAGTTTTTAAATTACTTATAAACAGTTCTAACAGGGGTAAATATTATGGTACTAATGGACCATATTCAGAAAATAATGGAAAGTCTTCAAATAACTCACGAGTTAAAGTTTTGCAGGGCCTAGTATTCTTTGTGCTAGCATATCCCATATTGTACTTGAATTACAACAAATAATGTAACTCTTACCATCCCCTTCGGTCACTGCATGTATAACTGTACCATGTTAAGTTTCACATCTATGCTTTACTTTAGAATACTTATGCTGATTATACCCTATATAGAAGCAGCATATTCATATTTCCTATCGAGAGTGTCTGATTGGTAATGTAATCACATTAGCTTCCCAAGGCATTCATCCTATTTTTTATGACTCTGTAGAGCACATTGTTTCCTTGAGGCCATAACCACAACACATTTGGAATTGTTGACTCTCTTGCTGAACCATAAATCAAAAGCACCGTAAATTATCATCCAGTAACAAAGGTATAGACGCCAAATAGGGAGTCATTGGTAGGTAACTATAATTACAAAGAATTTGGCTTAAAATTAACTTCCATCCTTATTTCAACAACCTTTGCAATCCTAGCCTAAAATACAGATAGTCAAATCTAATTTGGCTACTCATATTGACTCATGGTACAAATGTTATGCCAGTTTATAGAAAATGGTACAGTTTGTGTCTTCTGCTAAATGTAAATGAACATTCCTTATCTTTATTTAGGACCTCTATTTAAACAACTGCTGACAGTTGCACTGTTTCCCTATCCATCAACATAATTAAATAACTTAAGCTTGTCAAGAAAGAATTGCACTTTGTTTACTGGTTCTGAGGCACTGTGGTGTTTACCAAGACAAGGACAGCATTTCTTTGACCTATGTAAGTCAATACAATACAATTTCTCAGGCGACAAACTGAAGACTTTTCTTTAAGAGAACCTGAATTCTCCCGAAAAGCCATTATCAGTTTACTGACTGATAATGTTAAACATTTATATTGCTATTAGTATGTTCCAACAATAAATAGCACCTGTTTGAAATTGTGTTTAAACCACTGTGCTTAATTGAGCTTACAATTAAAGGCAGAATCATTTGTTGGAAAGAAGTTGTTTTTATGAAACTGCTGAATTACTGAAACTCATTCTGGCACATGCAGAATGTTAATTCATAAAGACACCGAACATGGTTAAAAGATCTTGGAGTTTTTAAATTTGGCCTCATAAAATAAAGTACCTGTGGCAAAAGTGTTTGTTATTAACAGTAACATCATTTTGAAAACACAAGCAAACACATATGAAAATCTGTCATGCAAAACTCAGTTGTGGAAATTGATATATCCACAACTGAGTTAAATATGTAGGTTGTAGGTACTGAGCTAAATATGTAGGTTGTAGGTACTGAATGCTTTGGAAACATCCACGCATTATGGCTTCTGTTATCTGGTGAATAATATTTCAGTTATACTGCCGAAGTAGTATTGCTTAGCAATTATATTATCTGATAGTGACTTTAAAGTTAGGATTAAGTTTTAGGTTTGGAGTAAAATTACGATTTAATGTTAGTTCTCTGTGTGTAGATGTTCCTGGAAACATGGGCTTTTGGCTCCGACCAACTCGACAGCGTGCACTAAAAACGGACATTAGCTCATCGATAGGGGATATGAAGCAAAAGACATGTTCCTCAGCTGCTTTGAACTTTTAATAGGCTGTAAAGTGGTATAGTATTTCCACACGCTGGGACTGGCAGGACTTGATGTCAGTGTACTATGCTCACCTGCTGCACAGCTCAGCCTCTTCAGCATTTTCTGTATTGCCTTTTTAGAATTTACTGGGGTAGACACAGAAACGTGTATTTCAAAGTAAAATTATTGTAAAACCCAGATTATTATTATTTTTTTTACTTTAATAAGAATTGCAAGCATTATTGCAACTATTTTTGCAGTTGAAGTACAGAGAAAAAGTTTGTGAACCCCAATGATAATTATGGAAACTCCACAGTTTTACCATGATAGCCTTCTTGAATCAAATTAAATATCCAATGGGGTTTATATTAACAAATTCCATGATTTCTTAAACAAAATTATATATGAATTAGACAAACAATGAGTAATTAAGATTCAGGGTATGTGAAAAAGTAAGTGAACCCCTGGTTTTATCAGCTCAATTAAGGGGATAATTAGAATCATGTGTTTAAATAATTAGGTAGACCTTCAGGGGTGAGTTTGGGAGGCCCCACCCTATATAAAGATCAGAAACCTTGTGAGTTTGGGCTTCACCATGCAGGTGTATGGAAACATGTCACGATCAAAAGAAATCTCTGAGGAACTCAGAAAAACAGTTATTGATGCTCATCAGTCTACAAAGGGTTACAAAACCATTTTTAAGGATTTGGGGCTCCACCAATCCACAGTCAGACAGATAGTCTACAAATGGAGAAAGTTCAAGACCACAGTCACTATACCCAGGAGCGGTCGACCTACCAAAATCTCTCCAAGAACAAACCGGAAAATCATCAAGGAAGTCACAAAGAGCCCCAGAGTAACATCCAAGGATCTGCAGGTCACTCTTGCCTTGACTAATGTGAGTGTTCACGACTCAACTATCAGAAAAAGACTGAACAAGAATGGTGTTCATGGAAGGATAGCCAGGAGGAAACCACTGCTCTCTAAAAAGAACTTGCTGCCCATCTGACGTTCGCCAAAGAGCACATAGATGATCTACAAGAGTTCTGGAACAATGTTATCTGGACAGACGAGTGAAAGGTAGAACTTTTTGACCTCAGTGAGAAACATTATGTCTGGCAAAAACCAAACACTGCATTCAAACAGAAGAACCTCATCCCAACCGTCAAGCATGGTGGTGGGAATGTGATGGTTTGGGGCTGCTTTGCTGCCTCAGGACCTGGATGGCTTGCCATCATAGAGACAACCATGAATTCTGCATTGTATCAGAAAATTCTAGAGGAGAATGTCAGGCCATCCGTCTGTGAGCTGAAGCTGAACCTAAAGTGGGTCATGCAGCAAGACAATGATCCTAAACATACACGCAGATCTACAAAAGAATGACTGCAGAAGAAGAAATTTTGTGTTTTAGAATGGCCTAGTCAAAGTCCGGAACTAAACCCCATCAAAATGTTGTGGCAGGACCAGAAGCAGGAAGCCCTCAAATGTCACCGAGTTGAAGCAGTTCTGTAAGGAGGAATGGAACTAAATTCCTCAAAACTGATGTGAGAGACTGACCAACAGTTACAGGAAACATGTTATATATCTATCAGGTTATCTTTATCTATTATTAGGACTTAGATTAAGATCTAATAACATTTTTATGTGACAATCCTAAGGGGTTCACAAACTTTCAAACTATATATATATATATATATATATATATATATATATATATATATATATATATATATATATATATATATATATATATATATATTTTACAGTAGGGGAATACTGAAAACAGACTGCAAGGTGCACAGCTTTGGATGACATATTTTGATATGGCACTAAGCATGGGTAGGTTGGAAAGCAGGTGTCTGTTCTGTATTTTATGCTGCTGAATTGAGCAGTTTAGATGAAAAAGGGGAATAGTTAACTGAAATGAACATGGCCTTGCCATTTAAAAAGGGAGCAGTACCGCATTCAATGTTATTGTTAACCACTGTTACTCTGACACCAGTTGATATAGTTGAAATCAAAATGTATTATGCAGTAGCAGTTGTTTTGGGAAAATCACATATTCAAAAATATCAGGACAGCCACAGTCTGGAGTGAACAAGCCGTGTTAAAACAAGCCAGGCTGTTAGTTTTTAAAAAAAAAAAAAAAAAAAAACACAAAGTAAATTGTTGACTTACGGAATGACTTTTTTTTTATTCAGAAAAGTGATGGAATTTACACATTAGCGTCTTTTTAAAAATGGAGGTTGCCTTGCTTGAAATGCCTGCACAATGCATGGGGAATATTATTAGCCTTGGTGGGATATAAGGGACTCCAACAGGTAAACTTTTCCCCAAGCAATGTTAAAAACAGAAAACAAAAAGTACAGTTAGGCAAATTAATTTTAAAGAAGAGAGAAGGGTACATGCACTTTTTTTCACCTGCCTCTAAGTGATGGTAAAATATTCCTATTTGCAAACAGGTGGTTGTAAAATACCCCTCCCTTGGGTGTACAATATATGAGAGGACATGCCGGGAATCCCCATGCATTGTATAGGCATTTCAAGCAAGGTAACCGCCCTTTCCGAACAGACCCATGACAGTGTGTGAGTTCCATCACTTTTCTTCAGAATAAAACAAAGTAATTTCCATAGGAAAGTCAATTTACTGGCAAGCTGTATTTTTTTTTTTAAACTTACAGTAAATCTTATTTCACACACACACACACACACACACACACACACACACACACACACACACACACACACACACACACACACACACACATCCTTTTTACAAAAGTTACCTAGGGTAGGATTAGAAATTATGCCAGTGGAAATGACATTCTTTAATTCACTAAATGTCACACAAATGGAAAACAAACTCCCAACACAAATGGAAAAATCTGATGAACCCACCAGTGTTAGATATATGAAATCAATGCTAATCAGTGTATTCAGTGATTTAATTAAATAATTGCCTGTTACTGTATTTTTGCAAATCAAAAATAGAACACGTAAAATTATATGTATCACCAAAAAAAAAAAAAAAAAAAAAATTCAACTAATAAATGTTTTATTGTATTTTTAAAATTAAATTTATAAATATTGGATAACCCATACCACATGTACATCCAATAGAGGCTGTTTTACCCATAGACAAGACTACTGAAATGACACAGAACAAAATAAACACGTTTTGCATCTGTATTAAACATTTAAAAAAAAAAAAAAAAAAAAGCAGAATCAATAACCAATTTTAGCCAATGGGAATGTACTGTCAGAACTGTACACTACCAGGAAAGACTGCGTTACTAAGCAAAAAAGTGGCAAGAAATAATACATCCTTTTATTTAATAATAAACTACTTCTTTTTTAAATGATTTGAAACTTGCTTAGCCAACAAAGGGCCTTTCATGAGGAAGGTCAAAATCTTACCAGTGACAATCAGGTTAACAGTTATCAACATTTTATATGTAAAAATGTATTTGTGACATACTGCATGGACATATTTAAGAAAGTACATAATGGAACTTCAATTGTATCCCCTTTGCTACAGGAGATATAAAACTGCAATAAATTTCAAGAAAATTCTAAGATAGTCTGCATCACGTACAAGTTTAAGTCTTTGTTATGAGGGGTGGGCAGTGGCAAACTGTGTAAAGCGGGATCCAGCACAGCCTTGCTGCAGAGAATGCTCAGAGGAAACCCAACAGCTGATAACAGGGATAAAACATGGCTGTAGTCACCCGTCACACTGTTTTTTTTTTTTTTTTAAACACCTGCTGTGAAAAAAAATGAGTAAGTAACAGACCGCATCTTACCAACAACCTGTTCACTCATCACCCCTGGCTTCCCAGACGATCCCTACTGCCCCTCACTACCGGGACCCAGCTAAGATAGACATAGCCAGGCTACACTAAGACCATGTGCTATTGGCCTTGAAATCTAAAATCGAACAGACTACTTGTAATTTAACAATTAAGTAGGATTTAAGGCACTATTACAGTAGTTTGTTGAAATTAAAACATTTCTGTGCAGTGACTTTTTATTGTGCTGATTAACAACTGAAATCACGAAGATGCTGCAAACGATCTGTCGATCGACAGGTGTTGTGACTCTTGGTTTCCCAGTTCGTGACCTGTCATTGACAGTGTCTGGTTATACCGTCTTGCCAGGTTTGAAATTGCTGGCTGTGAGCACCCAAGGTGACGAGTCACGGTACGCTGCCCTAGTCCAGCCTCCAACATGCTGATTGCATGAAGGTGCTGCTCTCTTGCTAGATGTGGCATATTGTTTTTTTCTTTCTGTGATTTTCTTTATTGCTTTTATTCAAGCTTGCAATTCAACAGTTGAAATCAAGCCATATCCAGTGTCCAATCAACTGTCTCACTAATTAGGTGATTAAGTGCATCTGCTTCAGTCTTAGCCACTCAAGCGTGTTTGGATGAATGATCAATTGATTAAAAAGAAACCAAATACTATTTTGTCAATGTCCATCATTTACTATATATATCCCAGGGCTCTACATTTAGATTTTTTACATACTGGCCCCTCGGGCCACTGAGCTAGTGTTTTTACTGGCCCAGATGCAATTTTATCTGGCCCAATATATTTATATATTTTTTCATGATGGTTTTTATTTTCAGTATGTTTCTAACTGTGTATGGTAACCAAAGAGAGCCCACATCTGAAAAGAAAGTGGCAAAACAAAGTCTTTCAATATATGTTACTTCAGCCACTTAACATGTATATAGCAAGTGTTCCTTGTTTTGAATTATTTACAGGTTATTGAATAAACAAAGTAACTTGACTTCGATTCATCTGATGTCAGTACTTGGTGGTTAGTTGTAATTAGTAATGTTAAACTATTGTAATGTTGGAATGTATTTTATATTTTGGCCAGGTTACAATATTTACACTAAGATTATGTTATAAATATTATCTGTTAGAATTAAACAGATGTAGAATATTTAGGTTGCCATATGATAGTTAGGTGTTATTTTATTCTGAATACACTACAGCAAAAATTATTATTTGGTGGTTTGCACAAAATTATGCTACTGTGGCTTTGCTGCTTACTGAGTTCCGTGTATTTTAATTCAGTAAACAAAAGAAAAAAAACTTGTGCCTAAGGAAATAGGGTACAGAGTGAAGACATCTCGTCTTGGACATTGTTTGTACACTTTGTGAACCCAGCTAAACTTTACCGGCATACACTGTTATGCTGTCTGGTTGTGCACACGCATTTGCCTTTTTAATCTTGGTAGCGTAAGGGACCAGAATTCGGGTAATTGAATACACAAAAAGGTTGAATCCCGTGTATTCAAATAGGAAACTATTTGAAATCCCCATCCGCACAATAATAAACACTATTAAAACAATATTCATAACACAAAATAATAACAATCCTACTTCGCGCATTGTCGCTTGTGTAGCCTCTCCCAAGTCAGCGCCAATCTTGATGAGTGATGCCAGCGAGTCCTGGAAAGATTGTGAATGGCATTTTTGACCTGAACACATCGGATCCCAAATCAGAAAGTTAGACAATTCGATTGCGTATCTGGGTATCCATTGAGACATTTTACTGTGAGACTGGATATGATATAAACGAAATGTTCAATTCACAACAAATAAAGCTGTTTTATCTGCAAGTCTGGGAAACTGGGAAACAAGGCAAAACATTATTCCATAATTACATTCTTTATGATTTATTGATTTCAGTGCTTTCCTTTTGGCTTATTGGTTGTTTAGTTGTAGAAAACCCGATTTGTAAAAAATTTGCCGCGGGAACGAGTACCAACACAACACTTCAGTTTGCAGTATCAGATTCTGACTGGACAACAAATGCGACAGGAAAGTTTGGATTAGTTTCATAGTTATGTTTATAAAAAATGGTTTGTAAATTAATTTTCAGCTTTTTGACATACTGGCCCGTTTTCCTGGATTCATGAAACAGAAGCCATATGCACTTATATATATATATATATATATATATATATATATATATATATATATATATATATATATATATATATATATATATATATATATATATATATATATATATATATACTAGTTAAATGTAACCGGCCCAGTCGGGCCTGTGGTGCTTCATAACTACCAGCCAAACTGCGCTCTCTACCACCCCGGGCCACCCGGCCATGGTTAATGTCGAACCTTGCACCTTATTTTTTTTTTTTTCGAATTATGAAATAAATGTGTTATAATAGTGATACGTTTCTTTTGATGCTATTACGCAACAACCATTTCAATAATTAGTTACCAAACGTAAAACTTAAAAAAAGGGCTTGCGATTTCAAGTTTGTATTTTATATTCTTAAAGAAAAGTAATAGAATTATACATTAACTAAAAAAAATTAATAAAGTGTTCGTAATTACAAACTCACTTCCACAAACATCTCCCCCATCTAATTTGTATTTTACTTTTCTTCTGGACAGGTTCAGGAACAGCAATTTCTTCATCCCTTAGTAAATCTCCATCAATTACCAAAAATTTGTTTAACCGCTGTTCAAACAAGGTTACAGCCCACTTAAAATTTACCTGAGTACTTTGTGAAAACTGATCGCTGGCAGTGATATTTAGGTCTTCATCTGTTTTAGGTTCAACAAAACGATCAATAACTTTACTTTCCATTGCTGGTTCACATTCCTTTATTTTTGCATTTTTATTTTTCTAATGCCACTTTCACATTCAATATCTAAAACATAGTCTTCACTTGCAAAAGACAATTTTGTCTGTGTAAGTTGGATTTCAAATTCAGAAGAACTCACGACAACATTCCCACAATGTGAGAGACAAACATTTATGTTTGAACTGAATCTCATTTTCAAACAAGTATCAAATTAGGAAACAATGTTTTAAGTGGCATAAGCAACTCAGTATTGAAATCGGTAAGAAAATAACCCATTTCCTTGTGCCTTATGGCACTCAAGAATTATTTCTACTGATTCAACAAATCGCTGTTTATTCCTTACCTAAAAACATGTTTACAGGTTTTCATGGGTGGATCGCTAAGATGTTGTCAACTGTGGCCAGATATACAATTGTTTTTGACAGTTGGGCCCAGAAGTGTTTGACAGGTATAAAGCAGATATACTTCTCAAAATATGTTTTGTAACTAGCCATTTTTTCTCTCTAAAATAAACTGTACAAATGATGTGTTGCTCTAAATAACAATTCAGCCTTGTAACTAGTTTGTTATTGATTACAGTAGTGTGCATTTTGAATTGTCTTATTTACTGTATAAAGTGAAGAAGTATCAAATATACAAATGTATTCAAAACAGAGACTCCGCCTGTCAAATAAGGGTGTTTTACCAATGAATTATAAGTGAAATAATTTTGTCTGCTAAAGAAGAACCACTTTCCTTCCCCTTCTGTGAACAACACCTATTCAAACATCCACCGAAACCGACATTGGTGACCGCAACATGTAACCTTACCAACTTCTTTGTTTACAGAGCGAATAAAAAATAAAAAATAAAGAAGTACAGTCAAGTTTCATCTTTTAAAATACGGATTGAATCCAATGTCAGACTTGAATGGTAATTGTACTACACATTATTATTTGTAACCTTGGATGGTTATCAGAAACATTTTTTCTTTCTTTCTCAGAAACCTACAAAAACAAAATGCTGGGGTTGTAATGAACCGAGTTGAATAATATAAAGTCTAGTTGTTAAATTACAGTGTTATTGGGTTTAGGCTCAGTATCTCCCTATGTCCAATCATTAACACATACTGGCTTTTTTTTTTATACTGCATACGGACAAATTATCTATAGATCACTCTTCATGTGGATTAACAAACTCTTCAGTACAGTTTGCCATCATTTCCAGGTCATTAACTTGAAACCCAGAGAGTCACGATTTCTCAGATGAGGAAAATAAAGTTATGCTTCACCTGGTTGCAACTGGAGTAGATGTTGTCACAGGCATAGGTATTGGACAACTGGCCTAACTAGGACAGGATGTTTGAAGCATCCAGCGATAAGAGAAGTGTACCAAACTGGGAAGCTAAAGTAAGGGCTAGTGCAATGTTGTGAGTGATTAAATACCATGGTGTTGATAAACCATTTGTTAAACCAACAACCACCAATTCCATTAGGAGGTTCAGAGGGTACTGCTATTCAAAAATAGCAATGCTAAAGAGACACATAAAATAGGGCCTCTTGTTGTCCGTCTCATGATTTTATCCAAACTTTTCACCTTGTTCCTCCGTGGTCTGTCCCTTCCATTTCTGTTCTGTGCTGTTATGTCACAACACATTGTCTCACCTACAGTATGCAATGTAATTGTTTACTGTAAAAATTATACAAACTGCCTGCATCACAGAGACTCACTGAAACTAGCTATTCAGCCCATTCTATATACAGTTACCCATTTATTAAAGTCAATTTATTAATGGTAAGTCAATAGATATGCAAAAAGGGTGTGTATTCACCATCAGACTGCCATTGCAATTTAGTGCGCAAATGCCATATGTATGTTTTGAATGTTAAAAAAGTCTTATATTGGTAATCTTCTGTTTCAAGATATATTTGGAAGAATATTGATATCATGTAATTTTTATATGGTTTAATTACCGTATTGCATATCTATTGATTGCTTTTAAGTAACTGAACTTGGGTAACTGCATATCAATTACATTATTAGTTATGACACGTAAAATAAAGCACTATTCACATTACAACCTTTTGGAACTGAACAAATTGGCCACGACCTCTGGTGCCCTGTACAACCCCATCCATACTTGTGTAAAATTGTCACTCTGTATACATTTCAGTGATTTTAATGTTAAGATTTTTTTTTGTTGATTTTTGTTTTTTGACCACTGCTCTTCCTATTAATTGAATGACATAACATTTGAATTGTGGTACTGATATTATGGGTTTACTATGGGTACCAGGAGCAGACTCTCCACAGAAAGATGTCAGGCAGTACACTGTTAATGCTACTTGAAGCATGCAGTGATAAAAGATGCTAAGATTAGAAAAGGGTTGTGAAAAAAGGGTGTGTATCTCCACTGATCTGAAGCCCAGATTGGAGCAGGGCACTCAACAACAATATGTGTGTCTAGGGTAAGTGCACCATCCAGGGTCAGTGGTGTGTGGTGTATAGTTAATATATAACTGACAGTGCCAGCTGGGAGCAGCAGAACCTTCACAATACATTACAAACTCTGTTATGTCAAAAAAGGACTTAAATAAGATCACACAGGTAAACCATCCATGTGAAAACACTGTTAAGAGTCAATAAAAAACAAAAGTTTGCAATGGAGCTAAGACAGTTATGTTAAAGTTAATTATAATATGATGCAAAAAATATTATTAAAAAAAAAAGTCTTAAATAAATAAACACCTGATGTTAAAATGGGAATGCCCTAGTGAAAGTCATTTAGCAGTAATCTTGGACTAGATAATGTTACCTTACAAATTCAGCCAAGATTAGCGCTAGAAACTAGCTGATGCTATAGTATAAACAGGGGTTATTCCATAGATCACCTATTATTATACATATAACTGAAAACTTAGCTTTACCCAAAGGTTAACATATTTCCCTCTCTTGTAGAGCTACACTGCCACCTATTGCCTTCAAACAACTTTACAAGAAATAAGTTTCCCTATCCTAGATATTTTGTAACATGCTGTGACCAGGATGGCTTTGCAGGGGTGACTTCAGACCAGAAATAGACTCCCAACACTGATGAATGGCAGTGAATCTGTGACGCTGTGACGTCCAGATTTTTATTGTAAATAATAATAAATCACAAACAAAAATATTTAAACAAAACACACAAAACAAAGGGCGCGTTGGCTAAACAAACAGACAAACAAAACGGACGTGGACAAACCCAACAAGTACCGAAATAGCAATTGTTAATATAGTATCTCCTTCTCTTTCCTGTCCTCCACTCAAGAACACACAACCCCGAGTGCGTGAAAACATGCAGCTTTTATGCAGCTGTACCGAGACTCGATTGCTAATCAATCATTCAAGTCTTGGTACAACTGCATGTGAATTAATAAAAGTGCAATTCCCCGTGCTCACATATTATTTACCTGCACGTGAAGTGCTGTGCAATCCTTGTGCCTAAATACAAATATACATTTTAAACACTTGTGCTAGTAACCCATATTTGTATCCTGTGTATTTTATAATACACCAACATTAACACACTACATACAACATAAAACACTTAATAAACATAAAGGAGCGGGACACTCTGCCACACATGCATATCAACTTTTTCCCCCAACACTCACTATGACCATCTGGCAAAGATATCTGTCTGCATGATCTGTTACATTTGTTTAAAGCTTCCATTATATTTTTAATTATATATCTTTAAATACTTCATACACAATGAAGGCTGAAGTTATCTTCCAATTATAGGTACTTAGGTTCTAAGACAATTTAAAATATGTGTATTATTATATTAATTGTCATTATGTTTTAGTATTCAAGTTTTATTTAATTACATTTGTACATTTATTTGTATGTATTTACATACAATTTTTACATACAGCCTGTCAAACAATACTAAATTGATCTCTGAAAAAGGTACACTGGTACTGCAATGGATAACAAACGTATAGAGGATACTCCATGAAGTTAATGGAGAGCTGCTGCTGGTCCACAAAGAATAGCCGAATAACCAATGAGTCTCCAAAGTGGGTTGTTTACTGTGATCCTCACGACAGAAATATTTATAGCACTCCATCTATGTATCCATTACAGTACCAACATAGTCCACAATGTACAAAAAATGTTTTAAAAAAAAAAAAACAGTTGCAGTCTACCAATGGCTCCTACCATCATACCTGCTCCGTGTCTGTTAGTTCTGCACTGTAGTGCCACTGCAATGCAGTTTAAGATCATTTACTGTGGATGAAAGTCTTAACCCCCAATTAAGGAGTTTAACTTTCCATCCATTTACATTACTCTTCACTCCAAACTGATATACATTGCAGAAATATTATAATTTAGAAAAAGTGCAAGAAAATAAAAAAGCACGAGTGTGCTTTTCATAGATAGGCAATAGGTTATTGCCTATTGTTTGCTTTCTGTGGATGCAGCCACCAAATCCGTCATCTAAACTCACTTAATTAAAATCCAAAAATATTTTCTTCCAAACAAAATTACATCTAGATGCATAATCTGACAGAAAATGTGTTCATTCATTTTTTTCTTACCTGTTTTCTAAAGATGATAAAAGGTTCCAGAACTGTAGTACCGTAATAGGTTACCAAACTACATACAAACAATATATTGATGTCAAGCCGACTAATATTTAGTAAATGACTGCATTCTTGTAGACTGATTATATGTGACACTAATATTTTCCAGAGGAAATCAGAACTTTGGCCTATTCATATTTATTTGCTGGGGAAGTACACATACTTTGAATGGGTACTGCTTTCTTCCTCAGGAACACCAAAGTAAACTTGAATTATGCATTTCATACAAAAATAAGTTCATTAGATACCACCTGGCTAATGAGACTAGTCCTGTAGCTTATTAAGATTGTAACACAGTAGGGAACTGACCCAAATCAGATGCCAATAGCCGAATCCCCCTGGATTATATCAAAAACTTTAGTTACACAGGTAATTTTGTATCCAAATTATACATGATATTGAGTTGTTTTATCAAACCTTTTCTCCAATTTATCCTTGGCACAAATGTTTCAGAAAGTGGGACATGTACACAGCTTATACGTATGGCAAGCTCCTCCATATAATCACCAGATTTTGATACTCCGAATAACCTGTGGTAAAGAGTGTCGCAAACAATTATTTTAAAATTGGGCGAATGGTTCTATAGATGATCAGTATGTAAATGTGCAAGCAAAGACGGATGGAGAAGCTCTTCTTATATACCCAGATTCTGATACATAGGGTGTTCTAAAGAAGGTCCCAACCAAGTTTCTTCAAAACTGGACAGGAGGTTGCTAAATTATATGTTACTACGTACAGTACATTTCTATTATTTTCATCCCCTGCAGGACAATAAAGCTTAGCCATTCCTGAAATGTTTGTCCAAATTGCCTAAACCATTGCTAGTAAAGTTTTATATCATTATAAGCCCAGTAAGTTACTTTTTGTTCACTATGTTCAGGCACTATTGAGACTTGACCGCTGAACTTGTTTATCAATTTAATTCAGGACTAATAAGAAAAGAAAAATGCATAACATACCTGAATAAAACAGAGGATCACTTGTTGATTCCACAGCTCCCCTCAAAGAATGTAACAATATAACACTAGCATTTTTTCATATTTGTTTTTTTAAAGCTGAAATGAGGAAAATATGCATATTGCTGTTTTTCATAAAACATTTAGTTTGGGAAGTTACCATAAAGGGTTCTGTAATTGAAAGAGATGTGGACCTCTAACTGGGAACACTTGTGGCAAATTCATTAATGTTAAGAAATGTAAAGTATTTCATATTGGGTGTAATAATCCATGTTACAAGTATAAAATGAACAGAATGGAAATAGACGAGGAATTTGAAAAGGATCTTGAGGTTACAGTGGAATCATTAAAAGTATCTCGCCAGTGTGGTGGGGCAATTAAAGGCAACTAGAATGTTAGACTATATTGCAAAAAGCATGGGATACAAGTCTAGATGTTATGCTAAGATTATACAATGCCCTAGTTAGACCCCACCTACAATAAAAACTGCAGTTTTGGTCATCTCACAACAAATAAATAAATAAATAAATAAAAAGTCCACGTTCCACTCAAAGCTACAGGGCAACTAGGCTGGTCCCAGGACTTAATGGTATGAGCTACAGGGACAGGTTCAATTCAATCTTCAGGCAAGAAAAAACAAGGAAAAGAGGGGGCTCTAGTTTGTTTCTGTATATATGTGTTAAACCTAATGATTGGAGGACTGTTTGCCCCTAGGTTTACACAGTTAATTGGTGAAGGGTACTGATAAATAACACACCACATTCAACATAACCTGATCAGGAATGACCAAATGTTGAAATAAGGTAGCATACATTTCAGTAACGGGAGCAAAACATAATGTGAACAGGGCCATTGAAGATTATACAACAGTCAAATAATGTGTCATTTGCATGTCACTTCAGCACCCATCTTAAATAACCAACAGCAAATGAACATAAACTTTACAAAGAAGTAATTATTACCATGTTTTGCATTTTCCAAAAAGATACAACTACGGCTACAAAAGACAGCCACTGAACACACGCCCATTGCAGCTCCCAGAGTAATCCACAGACCAACACGGGCTGCAAGATAATGCAAATTAAGTCAGTGGAATACAACAATAGGATAACACTAAAAAAATGGAAGAAAAAGCAAGCAATATTACCACTTACAGGCATAAAGCTAAGGGACCAATCTATCTTTAGGTCAATTGGACCAGAAGACACAAATGCCTTCTCTGCACCACCATACATCCCTTCAGCACTATGACCTACAGAAAACAAGCAGGGGTCTTGTAAATAAACTTCACAAAAGAAATGCATGCCCCACCTCCTTAGTCAGAACCCTTACCAAGCCTTTGTTTTCCTGGAATGCACTGCCTACTACAGAGGCTGTCTGATAGCCGGTTTGACTCACATATAACAACACCATAGAGGAAGTAAATCTGAAAGAATGAACCAGTCAACCAATAACAAATTAAAAAGGCAGGCCAGGCAGTACTGTCAATTTATAACCTCTTTAGAAACACATGCACCGTTGTAAGCATTTTTTTCTTGATATAAATTCAGTTAGTTGGAAAGAAAAATGTCACAGTTCCTAAATCTTACGAGCGATTTGCAGCTTGTATAGTAATCTAAACCACCCACTGTGGTACAAGATCCCACACAAATATTACACTATTACCTGTCCTTTCAGTGCATCCTGGCCCCTTGTGAAGGGAAACATTTTCACTTCAAACCTCTTCAGATAGGAAGGGAACAGCACTCTTTTATTGCTGGAGACTGGATGAAAGATGGTCAAGTACTAATCATCAGAGTTCTCACAGCTAGAAAGGATAGAAAATAGATAGCACCAAAAATCAGCCATAACTATAATTATTATATTTTGTAGCAGAAATGTCAAATTCCAGCATCTTACCTGACCACAACAACATCCCATGTTGAAGAGCTATTCATGTCAGCAGAATAGGTTGCCCAGCAGTTCTCCAAAAACAATTCAGCCTGTGGATCCCTGCTGTACAGGAGTTCAACTTCAAAATACAAGGGTCTCCTTAAGTACTTCACAACAGGGTAATCCTGTTCCATAGTAGACTTGCTGTAGGCTGAATCTGCAGAGAGAAAGAAGGGAGAAGTTATAGGTAGAAGCACACTATTGCAGCATCTATATAATTTTAATTTCCAAGTCATAACCAATCGCATGACGATCACAAGGTCACCCAAGCCAGGCTGGACTACAGGTGCAGGACTATTCTGGAACAAGAACTGTACTACTTTGGTGTCATAGACCAGAGTGACAGGCAACTCGCAACCTGGAAAGAGAAGATGGGGTTAGTAGACTTTCATGCTCATAATTTTAGACTATTTCTATAATCCTTACTGGTAAGATGTGAAGAGCACTTAATTCTCGTAAGTCAGGTGGCTGTCGTCAAACTGTAAGAGAAATCACAAGAAGGTTTGTAATGTCTTTATGCAGCATATGTAATGCCATATTTGGTACACTTCTATCAGGAGTGACTTTTTGTCAACTGGACAAGCAGATGAATATGATGGCGCCATTTTACAAGTCGCAACTGTTCACGATGCAAAACCAAAGAACGCCTGCCCTACAAATTACTAGAACGCCAGCCAGCGCTCGTGTCTTCGCATCACTCTTCCGCATACAGAGAAGGGAGTCACTTATAACCGGGAAGTGGAAATGACGAATGTTCACATTGAAGTACACCAAAACGAAGATGGCTGTGGCCAAGAGAAGAAAAGTTCAGTTGAGACCGTTGCTTAGATGGCTTCAGAAATGGATCCTGTCTGCCTTGGACATTTGGATTTGGATTAGATACAAGAGTTAAGGGAAGTATTGCAAAAACAAATACTGCTGGTATGCCAGACTTTTTTTTGCCACCACTTATCTGTGGAAGTTTTAGTTTGTAAAGAAAAATGTCAAGCCTGGTCTCATTTCAAAGAATGATTTGTCTAGTTTAAAATAAAAACTTGTAATTTAGATTCCTTTTTTTAAATCCAGTTTTAGCAAAAAACTACCAGGAATCTACAGAAGGGTTCTAGAAGTATTCTGGGGTCTAAAGGGTTAACATGTTTAGGAACATCCTGAAAGATCACTTGAAAACTAGAACTAACCTTTCTAGTTGTTCCACAGGAGTTGACATTGAAGTAGAAGACTGCACTGACAGAATCAGACTGAAGAGGTTTGCAACTAGGATCCCTTAGTTAGTTGACTTGGAAACAGGCTGGGGACAGATTCAAATTTCACAGCAAAAGCCGCCATAGTTCCACTGGTGAAGCAATCTGAAATATAAGATTGGAACCCAGGTTAAGGAAACAGATTATAGCACCAATATCACTTCATTCAACCTTTTGCCATTGTACTGAATGCTTGGTCTATAGGATAGCTACCAATCGTCTTTGTAGGGAAACTGCAGGACAGAGAGACGGAAGTCACCACAACCATGGTCTCAATATTGTTAAATGTCAAGTCAAGCCAGCTTCTCATGTCTGAAGAATTGATCACCTACTGAGACAATACATCCCATAAGTAAGGTGTTGGACCCAAAAGAAGTCACATGTAAAAACGCCACACTTACTTCATATATGGCATCAATTGAACTGTATGGCAATCATCCAGAAATTGGTCGAGTTGGCATTATACTTGTACAGGGCAAGCAGACTCATTAATAAAACAAAAGCCTTGCTAGTTTGGTTCTAGTGTACTGCAGTCAGAACTCCACATAAAGTTTAGGGTCGGAGTAATTTACTCTCCAGTTTAGACACTGAGTAAAATGCAACGTCACCTTTAAGTCAGGGGCAACTTTCAATAAATTCTGTACACACTTTAATGCTAACTTACAGGGTATACATTAACTAAAATGTTACATTTTAACTAAACTGTACAAAAACAATTCTTATTTGCTTTGACCTCAAATATGAACCGAACTTGAATTCTCTTTCCAACACTAAAGTTAGAATGTACTTAGATGGCCTGCATGCACCTATCATATATTTCAAAAGCGATACTGTATCCCTGATGGCCTTGCTATATAATTATAAAAACACCAAAACTCTCTCCAAACACAGGATATTGCATTTATTATATAGATTTACCTTCCAAAAATGTGGTTGATGGGAACCAATACAGCACAGAGAAATCTAGAATACAAAAATTAAGAATTCAGTTGCTTATTCACCATTCTAACACACACAGCAAGCACATGGGTTTAATATTTTATTCATTGAAAACCTGGACTTATAGGTCACATGTTTCTGACAATTCCCAGGCAGGTAACAAGCAACGTTAGTGTAGATCACTACCAAGAATCGGCTGTTGACATTCATTTAGATTCAAGTATTCACCGAAAGAGAAAGGCGCAAATCCAGAGCAATACTGCGATTGCTTTACATTCAAAGAAACGATGACTTCCATATTCCAAAAGTTCACAGAAAACCGTAAAGCATGAAACACATTAAAATTGACCAGGGGCGTTTTCTTTGTGCAAATATATCCCCTCTTGAAAAATTGGACTACCAAAAGTTACATAAATTCTTCAGACTGAGTGTAGCAAATGGAGGAGCGATTCCTTCATCAGCCCAGCTGAGACATGAATACTTACCTAAAGTTGCCGAGTATCACAAGCAGGAAATTATGGAATTGGTAAAATAGTCTGCTTGCTTGTCAGTGGTCACTGACGAGTCAACTGATGCCCAAGATCTCGCTTAATACAGAAATCTTTGCCTTACTGACACTCCCAGATACACTGAATTTATTAACCTGGCAGCTGGCTTAGTTTGTTTCAACAAAACAAAACAAACAAGAAAAAACACACCAGCTGCATCAAATATTTCTGCTAAAGATTGCTAGGTCCAGTACAAAAAGGGACATTTCACACGTTTACATTTGTTTGATAATTCACTGTTGGTGAAAATAATGCCTTCAAAAAGATGGACAAATAAAAGTCAACTTTTTTTTTGCTTTATGAAGACAGTATGTTTCAATTGTGAAATATCTACTTTCACCTGAAATAAGCCATTTCTTAGCCTTAAATACCACCTGTAGCAAAGTAGTTTGCAGTGCACCAGTGCAGTGGTGATGCATTGCTCAGGATAAACAGACACAAGACAGTTCCCGGTAATAAAGCTCTTTATTTAGCTGGGTTGTGTACCGGCAACACTTAAATAAGCACAGGCTCTACACATCAATGTTTATCATTCCATGCAAAACAATGGGGTCATTCCTGAAATACACACACACACAACACGATCACAAGTCCATAGTGAGTGCTCGAGGTGTAGGTGGTGAAATAGAAGCAATGTGCATGGGAGGAAGTCCGGGTCTGGAAACTGGCCAATTAGCAACAGCTCCTGGATAGTTTAGCCATCTAACAATGACAGATACTAGAAAGGACAAAACAGTCACGGTGAGTACACATGTTTTTCCTCATAGGTCATTCTCTCTGTCACACACAATGGTGTACGGTGAATCGAGGAATCCCCAGCCGGCTTTACCCTACCACACCCCGGTGGTGCTCAGCCCATTTTTGCACCACCCACTGGGAACTCCTGGCCAAAGCGGGTAATGACATAGCCGGGATTCAAGACCAGCTCGATCCCATTATAGGATGCATCCTGCACTCTGGGAAGAGGCTTTTTCCAGATGACCCACACAGGAACCCAACCTGAAATACTTTTACTGTAAAAAGAACAAGCAGTGATGTACATGTCAGTAACAAAATATTGGGACTACACCCATGTAATAATTAGTATTACCTGGTGAAAATGTATTGATTGACAGGGAACTTAAAACACCAGAAGTAGGCATACCATTGGATAAACCATGTGATTTACCAGCAAAAGCAGTTCAACTTCACACCAAATACAAGTCTTGAAACGTACAATTAGCCAACGTAAAAATGTGGAAAACCGTTAAATCAGTAGAATACTGAATAATCTGTCTATTAGCTCTACCTAATCCTATTCATTTCCACAAAATACGAGAGATTACATACCAACCAAATGCATCTGGTAATACATTAAACCAAGGATTTACCCAATTTCTCAAATTTATAATCTCTCGTAATCTGTTTATGAAAGAACTCCTCTGTCCTGTCATTCTCATGAGTTTCCTAACACTAATGGGAGCTCCTATGATGACTGTCTAATTAATACAAATAATACTAACAAAACCTAGGGCAACCTGTAGTTATGTTTAGTGTCCC
Organism: Polyodon spathula; assembly: GCF_017654505.1. Taxonomy (NCBI): domain Eukaryota; kingdom Metazoa; phylum Chordata; class Actinopteri; order Acipenseriformes; family Polyodontidae; genus Polyodon; species Polyodon spathula. The sequence continues at coordinate 25,629,841 of NC_054540.1, read as the reverse complement.
GTGCTGTGCTGCGGGTTTATAAAGAGGTTTAGGGTGCTGTGAGATAATTAGCTAATTGGTGGTTTGTCTGCCTCTTACTCCTGACTTCCTCAAAAAAAAAAAAAAAAAAAACTCCAATGAAAAATAAGTGCATGTGGTTATTAAATTGTACATTTTGCTCCCAGCAAGGGAAAAAAAAAATTATCTTAACAAATTAAAACAAACAATTTATTTAATTTGGCCAACTTCACCTTTGCCGTTCCTCTACCTCAACACTTCGCATACTGTAACTGGCTACATAAGCATTGATTACGTCCTTCCACGTGACGTTGCTGCGTGCGTTGGAACTGTTGCCTAGCAACCATTGACAGACTGCGTGCGGTGTGAGAAAATCACTCCGGCAACAACACGGAAGTTGGCTGCGCAAGTGCCGAGGCGGCGGATCTAATTAATGTGTTTTTTTTTTTTTTTGTTGTTGTTTTTTTTTAAATGTAATTCTTTGATAAAGAAACTCAGAGGGGCCGCTACCAAACCTCAAAAGGGGCGCCATTGGACCGCTGCTTTAGTTTCTGGATTATCAGACTACAGAGTCAGTTTGATGTAATTGTTGAACATTAACGTTATTGTAACAGTATACATTACTTATCACAGATTAGTACAGTATGTTTAATTTACTATTAATTGCTATTTTATATTGATTAATTTATTTATGTGGGTAACACTTACAAATAAGTGTCAGTAATTCATGATAAATTGTTTGAACTAATTTATCAGCATGATAAAATAGGAATTCATGATGAATACAATTCTAATTATATAAAAATAATTCCGTGTCAGCAATTCATCATGAATTACATATGAACACTTATTTTAAAGTGTTACCATGTATTTAATATAGCGTTGACAACGCTGTTCACAGTTCTTTGTATAAAGATACATGTCGTTTCCCTCCACTTGGGGGCAGCAGGCTTTTTAGTATCTCTGACCTCTGCATCGTCTGTTTGGTTCACAGCCGCAGCACAAAGCAATATCCTCTACAAACTGTTCTCAGGAGCAGATTTGTAAAGGTTAGGGTTAGGTTTTAGGGCTGGGGTTGCTTAAGGTTAGGTTTGGGTTTGGATTAGGTCAGGGTGGGTGAATGGAGAGGTGACGAGCTTGGGAAGTGAAAAGTGCAAGTGCTTGGCAAATGCCCTAGAACAGGGGTGTCAAACTCCAGTCCTCGAGGGCCTCAGGATCTTCTGGTTTTCATTCCAACTTAAGATCTCAGTTAACATTACTGATCTAATTATTTGTTCAATTTGAAATATTTAATATTGTTCAAGGTCTTTTACAGTTGATGGTTTTAAAAATACACTTGATTCAAGGTACGCTACCTATGAAACATTGAGGCCTGAAGAGAAGTGTTAAATGTGTCCAGTTAATCATATAATTAGACCAATTAAGTAATTGAGAGCTCGGCTGGAACGAAAGCCAGAAGACACTGCCAGAAGTTTGACACCCTAGAATCATCTGATGCCCTGAGGGCAGTTTCTAGTGGGTATTTCTTTCTGCTACAAGCCAGCCTACCGCAGCAACTTTTCAGAGCTGTGCTGGGCTGTGCAGGATCTGCACAGATTTCAGCGGGTGGAGCTTAGTGACGTCACGCAGCAGCCCTCGATAAACGCGCAACTATGCAGAACATTACAGATCTGTGCAGATCAGCGGAAATCTGCGCTATAAAGAATACGGCCACTGTTTCTGTGTTTGCTTGCTAAACCCTCAGCGTGTGGGCGTACTGGTACTTATTGGTCTCGTCATTTATGCAGAGAGGCAGGCTTGCGATTATTGGCAACTCAATTAAAAATTGCATTTTTTTAAACTTGAAACAAGACATTTACAACGCATAATGTGTTGCATATGAATTTAGAATAAAACCACAACTTTACAAAAATGGGGCTCTTTGTACGCAGCTGGGGATGATCCCGAGGTAGTATCGAATTAGCTAGTGCCCTACGCAGTTTAGTACGCAGCTCAGTTCTAACTGCAAGTTCGTTGAAATTGACCCCATATGTTTTCATAGCTCCACCTGACAGCAGAACAGGTTTAGAAACACCCTGTGCACTCAAGTCTCAATTATACACAACTCATAGCCTATAATGTGACTATATTGCTTCCACAGCTATAACAAACAGTATATCAATCCAGTCGTGGAAACTGGTGTAGCCCTTGGTTTCTTAACAGCATAGTCACATAGGCTATGCATTGTACACAGCAATACATAATGATTTTACATTACAGCATTTTTAAGCTGTTATATTGTCGCACTAGCTAGTATTGGCTCTTATCACATGACGAGGGTTTTGTGTTATGTGAGCTCAGTACATGGGTTAGCTGGTAACGAATAAAGTACATTCGCCACAGTGAGGACACTTGTCAACAAAGTACTTAAAAAAAAAAAAAATCCATATAAAAACTGATTAAAAACAAACTTGAATTACTCTGATTAAAAAGCATTGGTTTAAAATGTTATTATTATTGCCAGATGAGAGGAAGCAGTGTCGAATCAAAACCTACCCAGCTGCCTGATAGTTTTACTTGCAAAAAAGCGACACGTCACTAAGATTTTCAGCAGCAACAGAGGTGGGAAGGTAATTTTAACGACGTAAAGAAGAGAAACCGAACTTAAAACAACATGGGTAAGTTATTCAAAACTAATCTGACTTTAAAATTCCACGCGGCATATTGAATTGTGTTTAATCAAGTACAATGTGAATTTACAGTTGCACTTTTCACAACCAGGAAATGGACGTGGTTTGCTGGCATTTGTGTGCCAGCACCACATCATCGTGTGCTTATTTTTAATTGTAGTAGTTGGAGTTGGGGATATGACATTAATAATTGTTGTGGTTATTGGCAACAAATCCAACACATGTGCCTGGTGAATGTTATTTTAATTGATGAGATATTTTTCATCTTGTTGAATAGACTGAAAAGTTACATACCTTTTATAGCCATGTTCTGTACAACATAATTGCTGAGTATGTGAATGTGCCCAAATATAAATTAATAACAACAACTACTAAGCGTTTTTTTAATTTTTTTATGTAGGCATGTTTTTATGTCGATGTTTTCTAAGAATGATTTCCCTTAAAACGGTTCTCAAAGGAAACAAAATAGTAGGAGCCCTATGGGGAGTGAATAAATAGGGGGACAAGGAAGCAACATTGATGCGGGGGGTCGTACGGTTAAGGATCATAAAAGGCACCTTCCAGCAAAACGTGGCTACATGTTATTGATACGGAGGTCTAGTAAGTAAAGTGACAGGTGAAATATGTGCAGTCTGAAACACAGTAATAATATGAGAAACGGCTATTGAACATTATTTATGAGGGATAAACCTGCATTGTAATTAAATGCATTGTACTGTTTTATTTTCTTTACAGAAATAAACAATATAATAGATTTCTTGCTTTGCCCTAGGTTTTGTTCTGTGAATACTGTTTGATCTATGAACCACAGTTATTTCTGCCGCACTAAAGTTATGCATGTAAAGATGTACCGGTATTTCTTTTTAACTTACTTACTTTTTTGGTAAGGGGAAGATCAAAACAAGGGGTCCACTTTAAAATTTTGGTTAAATCAGAATGTATTTGTCTTTTCATTGATGACAACAATTTGCCTCGGAGCAAGACATGTTCGGTTTAATAATTTTTAAGTATCATTTTTAATATTAGCGATATCTTAGCTTCCACATGAAACTTACAACTTTTTGGATTATTATTATTATTATTATTATTATTATTATTATTATTATTATTATTATCTAGAAGCAATATGTTCGCTATCTCTGTACTTTTGAATGAATTTAAAACCCATTATTATTTATTATTATTATTATTATTATTATTATTATTATTATTTTTGTAACTCGACTTTTATTTTGGTTCATTATGGTTCTAGTTCTTTTGAAGTTTTCAAATCTACAAAGCTTCCTTGAAATCAACATAGTCATATTCATATGTAAAAGGCCAGCATTATACTGTAAAGTTTTGTGCCCTGCTCATTGAGGACTGATCTGTTAATGTCATACCTGTGTGGTTTTCTTTTGTTCTAGACAGGGCCGAAAAATCAGTCTTTATGGCATATGTTTCCTATACAGAGACATTTACTCCGCTTTAGCCTTTAAAAGAATCTCCTGGTTGTTTTATGGGTGGAATCATTAGAACATATTATTATTTTGTTCCACAATTCAACATTTACTTGCAAGTCATCATATTTGATGTAAATTGCTGCAAGGATGTGCATTTGATTAATATAGAATCCTGCAAAATGTTGTCAAGAATCAAAAGTATTGAAATTAAACAATATTGCTTCTAAACAGGTGACAAAAAAAAGTTTTGTACAATAGTAGGTGGGCATATGTCATTGCAGTGTTTAGTTAATCAGTGTGCATTAAACTGTAGATAGTTGCTACTATTCACAGCAGTATTGCAGATTATGTATGTAGCACATTAACTGAATATATCTTGCTATATGACAATAATATCTCACTTTCTTATCTTCTTCAAGGTCTCTTCTTCTCAAGGCTTTTCTCTGGTTTATTTGGGACAAGGGAGATGAGAATCTTGATTCTTGGTCTAGATGGAGCAGGAAAGACCACTATATTGTACAGACTACAAGTTGGGGAGGTTGTCACCACTATCCCCAGTGAGTATCTGCTTCATTTACTAATTGCTATCTAACTTTTTTCATTTAACACAGATTGCACAGATAAGTGGGAGCAATGGTGACTTCTTTTCCAATAATTTTATATTTTGCAGAATCAGTATAGACTAGACCGGTAGACGAAGAGCATGCTTTGAAGTTCTGTCTTCGGTTATCAAACATTTATGGTCTCAATTGTGTATCCTGGGGGGAAAAAAAAAAAAAAAAAAACATATTGTATTAATTAAATAACTATGGTATTAGCTGTTTCATTTAAAATCATTTTCTTTTTTTCTTTCTTTAGCAATTGGTTTCAATGTTGAAACAGTGACATATAAGAATCTTAAATTTCAAGTCTGGGACTTGGGAGGACAGACAAGTATCAGGTAATTCATTAAAAGCATAAACTTGGATTGTTACCCTTACAACTCCAGATGTAGAAATGAAGGTGCACGTTAGGCACCAGATTTTGAAATAATTTGAATTGCTATTTGTAGAAAGGAAATAAAGCATAAATCAATAATACATATAACATTCCCCTATGTGGCAGCAAAACATAAGTAAAATAAGACACACACACTTTTGATTTGTACTTTTAATTTTTTATGACTTAAAAAAAAAAAAAAAAAATAAAAATATAACACAAACATACACAAAGATTTTTAATAAATATAATGCATACAAAGATTTCAATAGAATAGAACATTATAAACAGGAAAACATAAATATGCAAGATTTGTGATGAATAAAAAAAAAAAACATAATGACGCATACTCACTTATTTTGTTGGTGTGTGCACACAGAGGAATGTGAGCATCTTGAAAGCATGTAGAGAGGAACGGCGGGTGGATTAGTCTTTTGCTGTATACTCTGGTGCAAAATTAAAGGATGGTTTTGGCTCCAGGTCTTCAGCGTCTTTTTCACAAAATAAAATTGTTTTCAAAACCACCCGATCGTGCATTTTTTTATTTTTAAAATTTTTTTTTTTTTTTTTATTTAGGGTGTCTGAATCAGTCTTGTAAGTTGACACATTTCGTTTGCAGTAACAGCAAGCAAGTTATACCAATATAAATTAAAAGTAGTCAAGTAATACTGTAAATAAACTGATCCAAAATGAAAGTAAATACTATATAAACACCTTTAGATCGCAGATGGTTTGCTGCTGTATCTTCCATTCTTCTTAATGCACTCACAGATGAAATAAGGCATATTTGCGCAAAATGCGATTACACCAGGCTGTGCGCAGCTCAAAGGGTGTCTGCTCAGAGGGGCGCTTTGTTTACATTGAGGAGTAGAACGTCCGCTCCACAGGATAACTGCTACAGAATCCTTCAACTGCAGGACGGTGCCTGTGAAGGCTGTGCCCAGCCAGGACTGTCATAAAGACCTGGAGTCTCTGAGAGGCCTGGACATGGGGAACAACAACAGTAGGTTAGTTTAGGGGACGTTGATCCCAACTAGTATTGAGAGGGTTTAGTAGTGTAGTAGATTCCTGGAGCGGGATGTCCCTTTTAATGAGAATATCGCTCGCCTTGTGTGGCAAAAGTTTATTTTTAGCTTTGTTTTGTTTTCTTTATTAATTCTCACACTAGGGCTTCCATTGCTGGTACCCTAGTGGCAGCACCTGTGTTGATTAAATCTACCTGCCTGTGTGGCGTGTTAACACCCAATGCTGTGTTATTCAGTGATGACCCATGCACGTAACACCTTCCCCTGTTACACAAGCCAAGAGAGATTCTTGTAAAAACTATTTTGGGTGATTGTGAAAATTGCTGGAAGTAGTAGTATAGTAGTGCTGTCCATTAAGGTGAATAGCCCAGGTCAATTACCAATTGAGAGCTACATTTGTGCCATGCACAAGTAATATTTGGGATGTTCAACTGCACGTGCAGTGAGATAGTTTGCTTGAAGATTAGATTTAGAAAGCCTAGAGACCTTCTGTGTCCTTTATATTTAAAAAAAAAAAGAAAAAGAAAAAACAACAAAACAAAAAAACAAAAAACCACAAACTGTGTTGTCTGTCACTAAAATAGCAGTTCAGGAGCTCCTCGACTTACAGTGCACAGCACTTATGACTCATGCATTATTACCCTGCTTCAACTTTGTGATATCGATACGGCATTTACAACACGGCGAGACAGGAGCGATGCATCATGTGCGCATGCTCGGTGCCCGAACCGCAGTACCTGTCGTGGTCGCCTTGACTCAGCCACTTAGTGTTTTTTTTTTTTTTATGCATGTTACTGTTTTTTTAGAATTTATTTGCCCTTAACAATGCCTGATAAGAGCAGTTGACTCAAAACGAAACCTAACCTGTGAACTCTGTCACAAGGGGCTTAACTTCAGGCGATTGTATTTCTGGCTAGGAGTACCGCATACACAGACTGAATACGTTATTGGAAAGCGCCTACTCTGTACTTTTAAACAAGCCAGGTAGATGGCTTTTACGGTGCCTGAGAAATATGCGCATAACCACTGGGTCACCGGCGCCCTGAAATCAACGGGCTGAGTGTAAAGAGTTAAATAAATGCGTGAGTACAATATAACGGGTCATTTTTGTAAAAATATGTTGTCTAGTCAAACAGTCAGGAACGTAACCCTAATTTATAACATTGTTCCTATGGGAAAATGTGCTTTGACTTACAACGCGGCTTTCAGGAACCAGTTGTGTCATGTAAGTGCGAGGACTGCCTGTACTATAGAAATATATGTGCTGTGAATGATTTAAGTAGTGTAATTTTCTTATATCTTTTAGGCCGTACTGGCGTTGTTATTACTCCAACACTGATGCAATCATTTATGTAGTGGACAGCTGTGATAGAGACAGAATGGGGATCTCCAAGTCAGAACTGGTTGCCATGTTGGAGGTAAGGAAACCGTGTAGTTTCATGAAATTCTACATTTACAGTAAATAGTACAGTAGGCAGCTTTGTATATGTAAAATCTGAATAATCCTTATTTTGCTTTTCTGAAAATGTTTTGTAAATAAAATTGGCAAGGATAAATGAACAGTGTGTGTATATATATTTATAAAATGGCTTGGATAAATTAAGTGCTGTGATTGGCTGAACAAGATCACGTGACCGTGCGTTAATAATTGTCTTACCGCACGGCTATGACATCATAGACCAACTTACTTACCTGATCTATTAATATTACTACGCCTTAATAGTAACAATTATCTAAACAGTGTTTCTGTAGGTAAAAATGTCAACATGCAACTGAAACAGCATTTAAATCACTCAACAATCTTTTTTTTTTTTTTTCATCTCTTACTAAGAATTACAGAACAATTGGAAAACATACTGTGGTGTTTATTTAGTTAGAGAACAGAACAAAGAAAACTCCGAGGCAAGCAGTAGCAGTAACACTATTCGAAAGCCATCTGAGAAATCATCACGCAAGTCTCACTCAGCACGTACTGTATATGCAGCAGCTGCATCTACTTATTAAACTGAATAGCGCCTTATAAAACTGACTAGCGAGTATGCAATATTTAAACTCGACACAACAGATACATCTCACCACTACACTCCAATCTCATAAACATATTTATACCAAAGTTAAAATCTCTCCTGCTCTCTGCTGACACAACCGTTGAGCTTTTAAACAAGGTTGGATTCAGTATAGAATTCTATTGTGCTCGCCGCGGACGGGAAGGACTGCAGCACTGTGCAAATTATCTGTCAGCTTCTCTTGAAAAAAAAAAAAAAAACACTTGGAAGCCCCTCCCCTCAAGTGCCAATGCAGTGCAGTGTTCAGCTGTTCCTTGAATCCTTGAATCCTCCCTCCCATCTCCCTCCCTTCCTTCCATCAGTCTGCTTTCAATTCACAAATGTCATTTCATCTCAAAAAATGTTACTGTAAATGGCAATGGGCGTGTGGGTTATTTCTTATATATATACACACACATATACAGCTGAGTGTTTGAAAATCAGGGTTATTCCACCAAATCTGAACTCTTCCTAAGTTAAAACATTAGTATTGTGTTGTTTAAAAATGAATATGAACTTATTTTCTTTGCATTATTCAAGGTGTGACAACACTGCATCTTTTTTGTTGTTTTGACCAGTTGTAATTTTCTGCAAATAAATGCTCTAAATGACAATATGGGAGAAATGTTGTCAGTAGTTTATAGAATAAAACAAAAATGTTCATTTTACCCAAACACATACCTATACATAGTAAAACCAGAGAAACTGATAATTTTGCAGTGGTCTTTTAATTTTTTCCAGAGCTGTGTGTGTGTGTGTATATATATATATATATATATATATATATATATATATATATATATATATATATATATATATATATATATATATATATATATTATGGTGAGATTTAGGCACTTTAAAAGTACCTAAAATGTTATTGTGCGTCTTGTTGCCAAATCAAAATGTTTGAAGTGGTTATATTTGTTTAAGTCTAATGATACAGATTTCCTTACGGCGTTGGGGATACATATCTCCTGTAACAAGGATATTGTGGCAACACCCGTACGTACTTAAACTAAATGGTTATATTCTTTATTACAGGAAGAGGAACTCAAAAAAGCTATATTGGTGGTGTTTGCAAACAAACAGGATATGGAACAGGCTATGACACCCACTGAAGTAGCAAATTCACTTGGTTTGCCAGCACTAAAAGACAGAAAGTGGCAGATATTTAAAACGTCAGCAACTAAAGGCACTGGATTGGACGAGGCAATGGAATGGTATGCTGCACAAAGTCTGATGTTTTATATATTTTTGAGGTCTGTAAAAAAGCAGACGCAGCAAAAAAAAAGAATGTATGCCTGCTTTAAATCCTGATCCACAAACAAAACGTGTGATACCCAAATGATTTTGTTTTTTGGTGGCTCGTCTGGACGTTCAAAGAAATTACAACTAGTTTCATAAAATCCTTAAAGCATTCTAGACAGATGTTTAAAAACAGACACACTGCTTAACTATGCCAATGCATACTTTTGACTGAAAGTTACATTTTAGAATATATATATACACACACACACACACACTGAGTATACAGAACATTGGAACACCTGCTCTTTCTATGAAATAGACTGACAAGGTGAATCCAGATGAAAGCTATGATCCCTTATTGATGTAACCTGTTAAATCCACTTCAGTCAGTGTAGATGAAGGGGAGACAGGTTAAAGAAGGATTTTTATGCCTTGACACAATTGAGACATGGATTGTGTATGTGTGCCATTCAGAGGGTAAATGGGCAAGACAAAAGATTTTAGTGCCTTTGAACGGGGTATGGTAGTAGGTGCCAGACGCACTGGTTTGAGTGTCAAGAACTGCAACGCTGCTGGGTTTTTCATGCTCGGCAGTTTCCCTTATGTATCAAGGCTGGTCCACCCAAAGGACATCCAGTGGTCGAAAACAGCTCACTGATGAAATAGCCCAAAGGAGGCTGACACGAATTGTGCAGAGCAGACAGGCTACAGTTAGTCAACTGACAGTCCAGTACAACATTGGTGCCGAAAGACCCATAAAAGAATGCACAACTTGTTGTACCTTCACACGAATGGGGTATGGCAGCCGATCACCTAACAGAGTTCCACTTCTTTCAGCAAAACACAAGAAACTGCGGTTGCAGTGGGCTAAGGAACGAAAACACTGGACACTGGAGGATTGGAAAAACATTGTCTGGTCTGATGAATCCTGGTTCCTGCTGTTTCACGCTGATGGGAGGACTAGGGTATGGAGAAAACCACATGAGTACATGCATCCATCATACCACATGTCAACATTGCAGGCTGGTGGTGGTGATGTGATGGTGTGAGGTGTGTTTTCATGACACACATTGGGCCCCTTGATAACAGTGGATCAGCGTTTGAATGCCACACGATATCTGAACTTCATTGCCAATCGGGTGCATCCCTTCATGGCAGCAGTGTATCCATCTGCTAATGGATTTTTTCAGCACGATAATGCCCCATTCCACAAGGCTAGGATTGTCCAGGAATGGTTCAACATTCAGCTTACTGGCCTGCCCAGTCACCAGATCTCAATCCAATTGAGCATCTGTGGGATAAGATGGAACGAGCTATTCGGAGAAGAGATCCACTATCAGCCAACTTGATACAACTGTGGGAAGCATTGGAATCAACGTGGGCCAGCATCTCTGTGGAACGCTTTCGACACCTTGTAGAGTCCATGCCCCGACGAAATGAGGCTGTTCTGAGAGCAAAAGGGAGTGCAACTCAATATTAGGATGGTGTTCCTAATGATTTGTATACTCGGTGTATATGTGTGTGTGTGTGTGTATATATATCTATGTATATTATTCATAGTAATATATAACATACATACATACATACTTACATACACACTCACACACACACACACAAACAGACACACACACACAGACAGACAGACATATACACATACACACAGACAAACATGATTTATAAATTTAAAAAGCAGCTTTCTGAATATCTCTTCTCTGATCTATTTGCAGGTTGGTTGAAGCACTGAAGACCAGACAGTAAAAACCTTCTTTAGGCATTACAGTAAACCCTGTGTTTTGAAATATCCTCACTTCTTTCTGTTGTTACCTCCTGTGTACCGAGTGTTGTTGGTATTTTGTTTTTAAACACGAACACCCTGGTCGTTGATCAACTGCGTTGTTTTTCCCCAAAGTCATTTCACTGACTCACGAATGTGAATGGGGAAATTTTCAGTTTGCATTATGAATGTCCTCTTGCCCCATACTTCTGTCTAAATAGAAGTCCCTCCTCAGCCACATTGCTGTCTTCTGAATTTGTAGTGTTTATTTACACAGTTTCAGATGTGAGCTGTGATACTTTGGAAGCAATGACCCGTGACTGTGATTTGTGTTTAAAAAAAAAAAAAAAAAGAGTTCAGCAACGGTAAGTAGTGATAATGTTGTTAAATAAGTTGAAGGGTCTTCTGTAATACTTTAATCTTGTTGTTTCAACCCCTTTGACCTCGTCACCTCTAATTACTTCCAGTAAGAAACCGTATAAACAGGGGAGCGTGTTCACGGGTTAAAGGCAGCATCCTTTTTAATTCAGATTACAGGGAAGTGAAACTCATCCAGTTAAAGTGAACATCGAGAGAACATTGGCATGATGACCTGTGTCTGACATAAAAAAACATAAAAACCCATGGATCCTGTCGTATTCCATGTATGACAGGATCCATGGCAACTGACGTAAACACCACTCTGTACTGTAAACTACTTATTTTTATTCCTTTCGTTGCAGTTTATGTACCGGTGTTAATTATTTTATATTTATGTGCATTTGTTATTTTTCCAGTTCATGTTAGGCTTGCTTTTTGGGGTATTGTCAGTTTCATGGGAGAGATTTTGGTTTCTGGTCATCTGTTTCCTATAAGTTTTTGTTTGTATTCAGACACTAATGCACACCCATCTGTAGTGATTTTTACTCCTGGATTTTATGTTTATTTATCGACATTTACAGTAGGGGATGGCTTATGTAAAATGTGAAGAATTCATGAAAATCAATAAACCGTATAACATAATTGTTGTGTTCTGTTTTAATATGTTGACAGTTTGAGTCACTAAGTCAAATTTAAATGTACTATTATAGATAGTTAAATGATATACTGTACTATTATAGTTAATAATATATGCAGTATGGGGAATCTGAGCGGTTCAGTAACTTTTCAGTGCCATTAAATTTTGACTACAAGGTTGCATGTTGATTCCTGTATGTTGGTAGAGACCAAAGCTTAATGGCTTTTGCAGTCAGTGTTTCCGAATGATCAATGCTTGAAAGGAAAAGGCTTTTTTTGTACTAACTTTTCAGAACACTTCACAAACACTAAATTCATTATCAGTATGGTATGACAGATTGAGAAAACATGAGACGACTAAACTAAATGAGGCAACATTTGTGCACTAACTAGTGGTTACACCACTGCAAACCGCATATCTAATTGTGATATAAACCGACTTAATGTAGATAGATAAAAATAAGAATTTTATGAGCCACATATTTATAAATATTAAGAAAGCTGCTTATCCAGTTGTAAGGAAACTTGCTTTGGACTGGATTAAGAAGGTTAGAGTTTATATTGAGATCCTTTCTGTCTGTTTATTGTTTACATGTGCATATGATGGATGTGGGTCATAGTGAACGCCTGAATGTTGATGCTGCTAGCTTTGTATTTTAAGAGGTGGGTGGGGTGCTACTAAACTGAGGGACAGGGTTTTTTCTGCTAGAAAAGTGTGAAGGACAGTTTTTTTTTTCCAGTGAAAGTGAAGGGCAGGGTTTTCTCACTAGAAAAGTGCGTGTCCTTCAATGTTCTTTGTGTGCAAAAGACAGTATTTATTACAAAACAGTAATTCACAACTGGATTTTATCTGTCACACATGTTTTTCAACAACAACCTTGGAATACTTATTTTTAATATCACAATGAAGCTTTTACTTAGTTTACTAAGGGTAAAGTGAGTATTTTAATTTGATATATGTTTTTTTTCTAAAATTTAATTAAATACCTTCAGAAATAAATCATAGGGTAGGTGGTAAAATGTATTGCCTAACTACGAAGATGGGGTACATTAAGTGTGAGTGTGTATGTGGTTTCTAAGTGATAATGGCAGAAAACTAAATGCAATTGAGAGTATGTCTAGTGATGGAAGTGTAGGAACTGGGAGAAAATTCAGAAGTGTGGTTATGAATGTGTTTCACAGAAAAAGTTTGACATCAGCACTATCAATGAAACATAAGCCAGATGGCAGAGATACTGTAGAGCCAGCGTTCACACAACTGCGTTTTACACAACTTAAACCTATGTACTGCTTAATAGTTCAAGCCAATTTCAAATCAATAATTAAAACATTTCTAATTGAAGTCGGTTTGTTGCTTTACATGCTGTCATATTGTTCATTGAATAAAATACTACTAGTTAGTGAACTAGCCTTTTTCTAGTACCCTGATTACAGAAAACTTCCAAGAACTTTGTTCTTTTCTATAAATCACATCTCTATTGCTGTTTTTAACTTAGTTTGGACTGCAGCCAATTTAGAAAAAAAATACTGTAAGACATTTATGTTATTGCCATAGTTATTACAAATGTAGTTAGTGAAAAATACTGTGGGTCTTATAATAAAGTAATACAGTAGACTGCAGCTAATAGAACACCCCTTGGGAAGCAAAGAGTTCTCTTAATCGAAATGTTCTTTAAGAGAGTTGACCACCAGATAATATGAATCAATAAATAAATATTTATTACTTGTCATGACGCACGTGCATCAGCGTATGTAATGAATAGAATAAGTAAAAGAAAAGCAATAGGCAAGTGTGTGCTAATAATCTATAATAATAAAGTAACAGACAAACTAACTGTCAAACTAAATTTAACACAGCACTCCCACATGTTAAAACATGGAACAGTAGCTCTAGATTAATTATGAATACCTGTCCAGAAATGCACAAAATTATTTAACAGAATGGTGAAGCAACTCACCTGAATGGAAAACAGGTTTGTTTCAGGAGCTCGAACAATTTCCTACTTTTTGTAACAAGAGCTTTGTGTTTTGCTGTTTGTTTACATGTCGTTTTGTAGCGATGAGGTGCACTCCTGGAAATTAGATTACAAAACTTGTCGATGATATGACGGCGGATCTGGAAAGATTTAATAAACCAATCGGCGTGCCTCAAGACACTGTCGAGATGATCACAGGTCATTTTTGAGAAGATTGAATAAACCATTTGACTTTAAGTTTGACGATGATGATGAATTATTAGGTTACAAAACAGTATTGTATCAGTTGTGAACAAATCACTTTCAGTGCCAAAAAGGTGTTCTTTTAAGTGAAGTTCCTGTTCCTTTAGGCAGAGCAAATCTGTTTTACCACAAGGGTGTTCTCTTAGACAAAGTGTTCCTATACGCAGAGACTACTGTACATTGCACGTACTTCAAAACAAGTTGTATTTATCTAGTACAATTAGGAAAAAGGTAATATGATGAAACAAAATGGATTCTTCAATTACATGGGAGCAGAGATTATAATGAGATAGAAGTCCTTTTTTGTCTGAGGTTACTTAGGGTGCATCCTTACCCAGGTATATAATGAAGGCATATCAGACAGCCACCAACAAGGAGCAGCATACTCACAACTGAGCACAAGCCACACTCTCCATATAGTATCCAGAAACATCATTTTTACAGGTCGGTAACTGGAATATTGATTTAGCATGGTATCCACACAGCTACGCAAGGTAGTAACTTACATCTATACACAATATTCTATTTTTTGAAAAGGTAAATGCTTTTTTAAAATGTTTATTGTTAAATAGTTTGTTTGCTCCATTAAAACGTAAGTGCATGCCTTCCAAATCTAATACATTGCCAGGTTAGAGTCACATTCCCAGGCATGGGTAAGGTAAGGTCATTTAGTAGTTGTTAGAATCGCGGGTTTCTTCAAATTACTAAATCTTAAGTGATTGCGAATACAGTACATGTTTTCAGTTCTGTACTGACAATAAACCTCAGCTTTTTGGTACTCTTTGTAGCATGCTGGTTCTGGGGATGTTGATTTTTGTCTTCAGCTGGAGTTTCAGCCAGGCCAAGTCTCTTTGCACAGTGACAAGTCACATGCTGTATGTGGAAAAGGATGAGCGCAGGTACTGTATCGCGATCAGCACCACTATCTGTGCAGGATATTGTATGACAAGGGCAAGAAGTGACTGTTAAAAGGCTGTGTTGAATAATGAATGTGTACTAGAATGAAATTCTGGTATGAGTTCAAACAGTTCTGTGGCCCCAGTTGTAGGACCCCAGCTGCTCTAAAAAACATTGTCTTCAGATACAGTAACTTCTCGTAGTCCAAAGCTGGTCATTCATGGCCGGTTTTATCTCTAGTATTTGTAATGTGTAATGTTGAATACTATAGCTACTTTGGTTTGCTCAAGATGACATGTTTTTAAACTTGATGTGGCTACCTGGAGCTGTGGTCCAGTAAGTTCCTGTAAGTAAGCATTGCTATCACACTGCCTCACTGTTCTGTTTTGGTTAAAATGATACTTGTATGCTACTTTCCAGTTGTGAAAGAGTCTCTTGTCTCATGAGTAAACCAAAGCGAACTATTTGAAGGAAAACAATACTAATATATTAGGAGGACACAGAACCTTCTAAGGTTATTTACTGTCAAAACAATAAGGAAGGAATTGATTAATTAATGATGCTTTGCTAAGTGAGTTTGGAAAGTGTAAATAGTTTGTGTTGGGTCAGATAATACAATGTGCTGGACATGTTCCAAATGCATATATTTATTGTTTTTTTTTTTTGTATCTGTTTTATTGATTAATCCCAATGTGAAGATTCTCCTATCCAAGACTCCCCTTGCCCAGAGTGCCTATATGCACAATGATGTCAATTATGTGTCAATTAAAATCCTAGGATGCCCCAGCAATGTCTACCCCTTCTACAGATTCGCTGTGGCTCTCAGCTGCAGATGTTACCAATGTAACTGAGACACGATTGACTGTGCCGAGTCAATTGCTTTATTATTATTGATTTGATAAGTGCCTTCATATCAGATTTCAAGACAGATTTTGCAAGTCATTTTCAGATGAAAAAATGCATGAATTATTTAAAATGTAGATTACTGAGTTTTCAATAAAAAAGTTGCAAACGTTTTACTGTTTTATTTATTTTTGTTATACATTCTATCTATCTGTCTATATATTTTTAACAATTTGGAGGGATACTTGCTACAGTGGATTACAGAGTCGTCTAAATACAGTATTGTGACCAGTACAATTTTAGTTTTGCAGGACCAATACAGATATTAGAAAATAAGCGAGAAACATAAATACAATATTAAAATCATGGACAATACAGATTAAGCCAATTACTTTGGAAACTTTTTTTTTTTTTTTACATCTCATTGAAAATACTGTTTACCCCTTAAGAAGGGGAATGGGGGCTGGGTGGAGGACAGGTGTGGGGAAACAGCTTCTGTAGGCTCTGAACCTTCATCCGGTCAAAGACAGTTGGCATAATAACTGTTACGGAACATCATTCAAATTTACTGCCCATTAAAAATGACCCCGTTGCATGAAGGTGCTCCAAAAGGTTATACAAGTAGGCCCATTATTATTTATTCATAATAATACCTTTATAACTACCTTATATACCAGTTTTTTTTTTTTTTTTTTTCAGTTACAAAAATAAAATTAAAATATTCTCAGTGTTAATTGAAAAAAAAAAGGGTTTGTATTGAAAAGTTAACATTTAGGTCTGAAATTAACTCACAGAGTAAATGACAACACATGATGCTGAATACATTGTTACTCCCTTATAAGCAGCTCCTATTAGTAAACCTACAGACTCAGGTGTGACTTACTCATGCTATGTTAAGTACAGCCAGTTACTCAGAAACGATTTACCAGAGGCATGATTGTTTAAATTTCTGGCCTCTGGTCATTTCAGTAATTTACCTAAACAATGGAAGTTATGAAATCCAGGACGGGTTGCAGGCCTAGTGCAAGTTTTAAACCCAACAGACAGTATTAAGGGTTATTAAGGGTCTGTGATTAGTGATACTGTCGTATATGTGTCATATATATGATAAAGATAAGCAAAAAAGGCTGTATAAAATCAACAATACAGGTAATGAGCTATATTGTAATTGTCCAACATGTGGAATATATTGTACTTTATTAATGATTTAAGGGAATCAACCAAAATTACACATTTCTCAAATTATAAATTAATTTCCCAAAAAATGAAGTGTCACAATTATTGGCACCCTCCCTTTGGAAGGGTAAAGGCACTGAGCCTTTTTCTATAATTTTTTGTGATTGGAGAACACATTGGAAGGGAGCTTAGACCATTCCTCCATACAGAATCCTTCGGTCTGCACTTATGGACTGTCCTCTTCAATTCAAACCACAGGTTTTCAATGGGATTCAAGTCCGGAGACTGAGATGGCCATTACAAAATGTGGATTTTGTGGTCAATTAACCATTTCTTTGTGGATTTTGATGTGTTCTTGAGGTCATTGTCTTGCTGGAAGATCCACTTGGGCAAAGTTTCAGCCTCCTGGCAGAGGCAACCAGGTTTTTGGCTAAAACATCCTGGTACCGGTAGAGTTCATGATGCCGTTGACCTTAACAAGGGCCCCATAACATCAAAGATCCACCACCATATTTTACAGTAGGTATGAGGTTCTTTTCTGCATATGCATCCTTCTTTTGATGCCAATCCCACCGCTTGTGTGGGTGGCCAAAGAACTATATTTTGACCATAGCACCCGGTTCCAATCCAAGTGTCAATGCCATTTAGCAAACTCCAGACGCTTCCATTTGTTGGTTGCTCTCATTAAAGCCTTTTTTTCTGGCAACCCTTCCAAATAGGCTATTGGCATGGAGGTGGTGTCTAATTGTAGATTTGGAGACTTGGTGACCCCAAGATGCAACCAAGTTCTGTAATTCTCCAACTGTGGCCCTTAGATTCTTCTTTGCCTCTTGAACTATCTTCCTCACTGTGCGTGGGGACAAGATGCACTTGCGTCCTCTACCAGGCAGACTTACCACTGTTCCACTGGTTTTTAACGTCTTAATTATTGCCCTAATAATGGTAAGTAGTATAT
Organism: Polyodon spathula; assembly: GCF_017654505.1. NCBI lineage: Eukaryota > Metazoa > Chordata > Actinopteri > Acipenseriformes > Polyodontidae > Polyodon > Polyodon spathula. The sequence continues at coordinate 25,611,574 of NC_054540.1, read as the reverse complement.
TTTGGTTTTTAGCTATTTTTTTGTACCCATTGCCCGATTTATGAAGGTCAACAGCCATTTGTGTTACTGAGATGCACTTTAAAGTAGAATGCTAATGCAGATTAAATTTTGTTTGATTTTATTTAAGAAAAAAAATTACTTGTTAAAAATAAACGTTTTCTCTCAGCAATTGTATTAGTATAAAATAATATAGTTTTCTCATATTTGAGCATAAAATACAGCTCATTACCTGTGTTTATTTTATACAGCCTTTTTTGCTCATGCATTATAAGCATTAACATTTTACTCAAAGCCTCCACTAGTGTTTTCTACTATTATAACAACCTTGACTTGCATAAAGAAAGAAAAACATTGAATGAAACAGCTTGCATAACTCTATTTTCAAGGCGTGGTATCCGAAGCATAATCAACAAGTACAGAGAAATATCATCTGCAATTAACAAACCCAGGACTGGAAGACCCAAAAAACTAACATGGATGTGCAATACTTGAAGATAATATCTGCACGGAATAGAAAGAAGACAAATGTTAACAACAGAACCGGCAGAAGGCACATGTGTCGTTGTCCATCAAATCAACAGTACAAAGGTCATTCTTGAAATCAGGACTAAGGATGTGTTGCCGTAAGAATATCTCTGTTAAAAAAAGGGAACAAGACTAAAAGGCTCAAATAATATGTACAAGAACACAGAAACTGGACTATGGAACAATGGTCAGAGGTGCTTTGGACTGTTGATGGATGGACGACACCTGTGCCTTCTGCCAATTCAGTGCTTATTTACTTTTATATTTTCTGACTATGTAAATAGCTGCAGTTTTCAGGGTCAATTACCTTTAAATTACAAAAGCATTACTCATTTCCTCCTTTCATTCTCATATTGGGAGAATCCCCCGAATACCACAGCTGAATGAAGACACATGATGTGAAGTGCAGGAGAGAAGCTGTTTTCAGTGAATGCCTACATCTGGTTTTAGCATCCTATATGGGTATCGCCAGTTCAGAAATCCAAAAGTTATTTATTTTTTTTACTTTGGGGTTTACAATAGTTTTCTTTTTGACTCCAAAGCACACTCGCTTCATAGATAACAGCCAGCATGGACAGAAACATTGCAGAAAAGACATTTGAATTCCACCTTTGTCATTTGTTGCGGTGTTGTTTACTACAGTTGATAAAACACAAAAAAATATGCAATTCTAGTAGAACAACCGCTCACATGGTGTTTGTGGCTATATTTTCACTTGGCAAGTACTGTAAATATAAAACTATAGTACCCAGTAAACCTGTAAAAAAAACAAACTTCTACAAAAAAACTAAATAGGTAAAACAATTGCTGGTAGTACGAATATTAGTACATTCAACTGTACATTAATTATTGATTTGCTTACATTAAATACATAAGCATCTGGTTACTGTTATGGCAAACCAAATACTGTTGGCACCACCGTATTGGGATACTGATAAACGGATTTCTGCTTGAATGGGATACAACTCTGGGAGACTGTTCTTCCCAATGCTATTTATGTCATTTAGTTGGGACGTCACTTTAACTGGGATACAGTATTTTCAAATGATGAAACGAGATCGCTTTTCAGAGCAAGACGGGTTGCATAGCACAGTGCAGTGAGTGCGTGCTGGGACTTGCATAAATTGCATAAACCACGTTGAACTCTTGAAGGAGTCTCCTGTGGTTTTTCAGGCTGCTGTTGCAAAAACAGCCCACGAGCCTCCAACATATTTACAGCACTCTATAAAGTGAAATATCCAAAGCACTCTATGAACACCCATGGATTATTCTCTTTATAAAAGAAGGGTAATTACAGGAAAGAAAGCATGTTTAAACCTAAAACTAAACATGCAAGAGGGATTCCAAAATGAAATCCTGTAGAAAAATATTCACTCAGGAACATAGAATAAGTAAAAGTTGAGACCTTTCAATGGCTGTTGCATAAACTACAATACCCTATGTTATCCACAAGGTAAAACTTATGAATTACAGCTACTATTGCAAATATAAGTCCATCTATATTATTCTACCATTGCCAAGTCTTTCAATCCATGGCTTTTGTGTTTCTTAGCCTTGTAGCCAGGGCGCAAGAACTCAATTTTTCTTTTCTTGGCTTCTATTTTATTTTTGTGTTTCTTCAGTTTCTTCTTTGCAGCAACAGCAGGGTTGGCAACAGCCTATAGGGGGTAAAAAAAAAAAAAAACACACAAAAAAACAATTACAATTTTTTAAAAAATAAAGTACTTAAGCTGTTGCATGCTGTCATTTGCTACAATAACATTACCTGCATGGCTTTTTGTCGTTTACGAATTGCTCTCTTTTGTGTGGCCTGTTTCTGAACAGATGCAAAGGCCAAGGAGAAGCTCTCCAAACCCACAAGCTTCTTCAGCAGCTCAATCATTTCCTGGGAAAGATTCTTTAAAGTTGGATCTAAAAAATGAAGAAAACATTACAGTTACAACTTCCGGAAGGAACTCCATTTCCAACAATGTTTTTTTTAATACCTACAGTACTCATGAGTAATATTTAATGCTGTGTTCCCTTATCTGGGATATTTATTCTACAGATGCTGGTACTGATATGTATTCACCTTGCTCTGCATAAGTACTGTTGAGTTCCCTATAGAGGGGTGTAATGATGACAGGCAGATAAGGGCCCACTCTCTCCTTTCCAAGATCAACCGCGATGGCTCCAAGAAATTTCAAAACGCAAGTTCTCTGCAGCAAAAAATAAAAACAAAATGAGCTTTCTTTGAGTACAAAATAGCAATTTTAATTCTGATCTTCAAAACACAGCCAAAAAGGATTCAATAATGCTCTTCACCAAAGCAGAGAAGCATATTCTATATTGAACGTACATTCTCCTTGAATATACCTCAATTTAAATGACCAAAACAGCATCAAATTAATTACCCCTGTTTTGGTAATGCAAATCATTAAATTTTACATGCACTGCAACAGTCAGTAATATTGTAATGTGTCATTTGTAAGAAAGATGTCAGAATATACACCTTTAAGGGGATTTTAGGCGAGTAGGCAGCCTCTCTCTTTGCCAGAACAGAGAGCTTCTTCATCACCCAGAGAAGGGAAGCAGGCCTGTCCTCCTTCTCCTCCTCCTTCTCCTTCCTTGTGGCTCTCTCACTAACTGCCTGCTCGCTCTCTACTTCCTCGTCACTATCCTCATTCTCCTGTCCTGCACCTTCAGTACTTTCTGAATCAGGAGCCAGCAGGTAGATCACTTTGGCAACAAACAGCAAGTTTTTTATCACCTGGATAGAAAGAAGTATTGAGGTCAAAAATACATGTTTATTACAGCTATTTAAGAGGTGTTTGAAACTAGAAAGTACCTCACTAAATGCATTGGTGCTCTGTTTGCAAAAACTAACTTAAATTTTAAATTTGAACCGTTGCCCTCGCTGTGATGGCTCATACCTGCTCTCCCAGTGACTGATCCAAGAATTTAGATTGCAGCTGATGACAGAAAGCTAAAACCAGCTCTCTCATCTGTGAAAAGGAAAAGAAACACATACTGTAAGCATGCAGAGCCACAAAGGTTTATTTTAATAAGTTACATACTCATAGTTTCTCTATGAAATAAACATGTAATAAATTAAATCAAAATGCTGCATTTTACTACTTACTAACTTTGTCAAATATCACCTTTTGTAAAGAGGTTAGTTAGTTTTCTGTACTGTCTCCTACCTTTTTGTCCATGCCACTAAGTAAGAACTGGATGGCCGTGGGTTCGGACAAAGTCTTGTTTCCAGAAACTTGCATGGTGTTCCATTTGCTCACCAACTCTTCAGGCTTGTGTGCAGCGAACAGCAAACCAAAAATCTGGGATGAGGTCAGCCACACCCAGGTGTGAGGATACCACAAGTGGGAATAAATGTGGTCTACAAAAAAATATTTATATCAATTTAGCAAGATGGGCTCTATACTGTACATTTAACATCAATACATTCTAAAATACTTAACAAAAATAAATCCACAATTACAATACCAATGGAAATGAACAATGAATCATTAGTAGCGGTAAAGGAACAAACTTGTCAACTAAGTTTTTCTCAATCTCTTCGGTGAAGAATATACTTAATATAGTAAATGTACAATGAGTTTTTTCTAGTTATGGATGAAACACTGTATGATTAACCACAATGTAATCTACTCTGATTTGCTTAATAAGGATGCCTACGTGGATAACAATCAGAAAGCAGAAACTTACTCCAGATGTTGCTGAGGGTCTCACTGTGCTTAAAGAGCTCCAAAAGGTTACATTCCTTTATGAGTTTTATAATCAGAGTTAGAAGACTAAACAGCAGTCTGTCTGCAGCCTTTTCTTCTGTCTCTTCCTCTATCTGGAAATTGAAATACATAGTTAGTCACTGATACAAGCTTAAAAAAAAAAAGGCAGTGTAGAACAGTTGTAATACAAAAATAAAAAAGTACAAGAATCTCTCTAGGATTTAATTTGAATTATTTAATACAATACTGCATAGCATGCATTTTTTAAATTTTATTTGGTATTTAATACTAACATCAACATACACTTTCCCTCCCAGTAACAACGAGGTGTGGTCTGGGGTAGGATATGCAAAGGTATACAGACAACTTGTACAATTAAATCTTATTTTGTGAACAAATAAACTCACATCCTCAAACTTGGCAGGGTTGATTTCACTCTCAATGAGAGGAAGAAGAGCCTCGAGCCGCCTGTCGAACTCAATCCCTTCAGCTTCTACGAAGAGGCCGCAGGCCTGGGCACCTAGCCGCCGGTGAGAGACCTGCAACAGAGTGGAGAACACTGTCACCAACATGCAGGGGACTGGCCTTTCTGCTGCGAGTGTTAGCAGCAAGAGTAAAGAATTACTGTCACACAACACCACACAATATATCGTTTGACACCGTATAAACACGCAGACAGGCACACACTCTTGTTTTGCCTTCTAAAAACATGGGTGTCAAGAAAGTCTCAACTCAAAACACTAAAAGCTTAGTTTGATGAACACAGGGACAATGAAGTACAACAGATGTGCCACAGGTGTACCTTTTTGCCATTGAGCCAGGTATTCACTAAAGCAAACATGGCGTCTTGGTGCTCCTTGTTCACTTTGCAGAGCAAGGTTTTAGCTGCAAGTGCTGCCATCTTCTTGCACTTGGGTGAATCATCATTTGTCATCATCAGCATGAGAGGGACAAAGAACAGGCCATAATTTTGCTGAAGTAAGACCTAGCAGAGAAAAAGAGAAAAACCACATTATATATATATATATATATATATATATACACATACACATACACACACACACACGTCACTATTGCCTTTATCATAACCTTCAAGAGACATACAAAAACGATGGAATTATTATATATTTATTTAAATTTAGGGGACTGAAAAAATACACCCCCCTTGCCCCAGCATACGTTAACAATGGAATAAAGTAATTCATAAAAAAACTAAAATAATTAAGTGTTTTAAATACCTGAGGGAAGGTCTGAAAGATATGAGCCATCATTTCAAGAGCAGACTCCCGTCCAGTTTCATATTCATAGCTGTAAATATGGGATAGAAAATGTTAATTGCTGATTTGGGTTGCTTGGCAAATGTTTAAGATCCTATAATCAGAAAGGCTGTTGTGGAACAGTTAATGCGGTACAGAACACTCTGCAGTGTTTACAAGAAACACATTCACTTACCTTTTATGTGTCCTGTGTTGTCCATACCACAGCATTATATTAAACATAATCCTGACACTTTACAGCAAAGATAAAGTGAAGCATTTCTTATAAACAATACAGGGGTTTCTGTAATAGTTTAAAGTTTTAAAACATCTGGATTGCTATATATTTGCATAATTTACATTTTTAATGAGGGTCTGTATATAAATACATTCAATATTGCACACTGAGCAAACCTGCCACATTTATATGTACAGTCAAGTCTCATTAATACGAATTTCAAGGGATCAGCAAACAAAATAGTCTCATCAGTAATTCTTAATATGAAAAGTTCGAGCCAAATGCATTCTGCCAGTTTTTATTGGCTACAATAACACTGAAATCAAATATCAATCACAGTACAATGAAAGGTATTACACATTTAAAAAGTACAGATGTAAGTGAACATTTTTTTAAAAGTATACATTGCAAATGAACTGCACTTGAAATCTGCATGTCCTGTTCTGATCACAGGCATTGTTTAAACCAGAAAAGCAAATTGGAAATGCTGACGACTTGCATCCACGGTTTAGTGTTCATAGGCCTGTATTATTGCATCCACAGTTCAGTGTTCATACGCCTGTATTACTGCATCCTAATTTTTCAGGATGGATGACAAAGTGTTTGCAGGAATGCTGAAATCTGCAGCAGCATATTTCTTTCTAGTACGTTTGCTACGCTGCTTCGTGGAAATGGTACTGATGCGTTAGGACTATGGCAACTCGAAATGCGTCATAGGATCACTTGTCCAAAAATGGCAGTGAAATACAATAGAGGTGCTATTCTGAGTGCAAGTTAATATATTTCCAAATATCCTTTACACTCAGCTGTTTGAACAAGGGCTATTCGTTTAATTCAAAATGTTCATCCTTGGAGGCTCCATAATAATTCAGACAAAACAAGACATTTGTGCTAAGTGAATTTGTATAAGTAGTAATGCACAATAAACAACTGCTAAAATTTGACTGGAACCATGTAGAACATTCATAGTATCAGGAAAGCTCGTTTTAATGAGAATTGACTGTATAGATCTACGAGTGGAGTGGCTGTCTGACACTATCTTACCCGAGTTGTGAAACTATGAACTCCAGGTGTGGTTTCAGCTTGTTTCCAAGAGGATAGTCCAAAATGTACTTCAGATAAATCTAAAATGAAAAACCACACGCACGCACACACACACACACACACACACACACACACACACACACACACAATTACTTTTATTTTTATAAAGCCTTTTACCCAATGCCTTCCTGAAAACAAGGAAAGAATAGGTGAAAGAATAGGTGGTAACACATTTGTTAGGAGGCTGTGTGGTCCAATGGTTAAAGAAAAGGCATTGTAACCAGGAGGTCCCCGGTTCAAACTGAGCAAGTCACTTAACCTCCTTGTGCTCCGTCTTTTAGGTGAGGCATTGTTTTAAGTGACTCTGCAGCTGATACATAGTTCACACACCCTAGTCTCTGTAAGTCACCTTGGATAAAAGCATCTGCTAAATAAACAAATAATAATAATAATAATAATAATAATAATAATAATAATTTGTTATCTTGTGCTGGTTTAACAGGAAGGGGGATTGGCCAAGTCTGATGCACAAATACATATAACAGATATAAACAAACAGCTGTACTAACCTGTTGACACTGGACTCGGACTTGAGAATTCTGACCCGTTATGGAAAACGTAGCCACCTTCTTCATCACATCCTCCATTTCTGGAACAACCAGCTTCCTCGTTAAAATTGCCTGAAGAAAAGTATTGTATTTAATAAAGATCAATCTTCATAGGGAGTTTACTGTTGTGCACTTAACGTGGACTTTTTAGATGTTTTTGTTGAATCTGAAAATGCTTTTACTGGCAACAACCTGGCAATTTGATTGTGTACTTGATTGGAATAAACAGTAATTTTAGTAAGAAAACAAAAACAAGTTTTAAAAATGTGTCAGCTATTATTTTGGGATTTGTTTAACTTCTAGATGGGAAATGGGCAGTACTGTATATTCTTACGGAACAGGAAAATCAGTTTACCTTAAGAAGGCCGAATGCTGTAGCTTGTCTCGACTGATCATAGATATCCTCCTCTGCGTATCCCAGCAGCACTTGCAGTTGTTTATCTGTGATTTTGTAATTCTTTGTGCACAACACCAGCACTGTTATAGACTGAGGAAAAAACAAAGACACACACACATAAGTAAACTGGACTTGATCATAAATTCTAAGGTAAAACTTAGAAGCCGCCAAGTCAAGCAGACAAACATATCAGCTAACATTACACTGGTGAAGATATTAGATGAAACATTTGCACACACCTCAGCAGTTTTGCAAACTAAGAGAAATACTGTAATTGGAAATGTCCTTAAAGTAATGAAATTCTTTGTCCGCACTGCTTTATGTGTTAGTTGCCTTGGAGGAACACCCTTTGCACTATTAGTACAATTGTCTTTTTTACTGGCAAAACAAGTTCACAGAAGTGGGTGGACTGAGCATATTCAGTCTACCATCACCCAGGTGCTATTTAAATCTTTAAAGCTACAAAAAAAAAAAAAAAAAAAAAAAAAAAAAAAACTCCACTAACTCTGAAGCAGTTGACAACCAGATGAAAGTTCTCTCCCGTGGCTGCTCCAGCTTTTGCATAGTCCTTAAGCAACACAAACAGCTGCTTGGTCAGCTGCTCTACATTCTTATCTACTGCAGGAAGGGGGAACTTCAGAATCCACGTAAATGACTGCAGTGCTTCAGCGATTACCTGCACAAGATTATAACATGAGCACAATCCAAAATATAAGCGCACTGTGAACTGGTTTTTAAAAAATCAGAGCTAAAAAGATGGAAGACCTACCTTCACATGCATGGAATGAAGACAGTCAATGAGGAGCTTAACGAAGGGGTCCAACATTTCCAGCATAGAACGTTCTGAAGAATTTATTTTGGATCTTTTTAAGCTCATGTGAAGCAACTGAAATGAAAGTAAGACGAGCATATTATATATATATATACACACATATATACATACACACACACACACACATACTATATATACACACATATACATACACACACATACATACAGTAAGTCAAACACACTCCCAGATACAAAATGTGTAAATGGCAGCTTAGGGGCTGTAGCTTTAGTAGAAGACTTGTAGTTTTAGTATTAAGGAAGATTCTTACTTCAATAGACAAACATTTAAAGTGCCTCTTAGATGGTCTTCAGTTTTTACTCAATGTTTAAATAAAAGGTACTATACACAATCTGTGTATTTATAAAATGAGTATTAGTCAACTACATTGTTTCGAGGGTACGATAAGAAATAGTTATATTTGTTTCTGACTTACCCTGAGCCCCGTGTCCACCAAGATGTGCATGTTGGTCCTTCTACTGACAGGGGCTTTCTGCACTCCCCGGACAGGGGTGGCTGGGAGCAGAAGGCAGCTTTGGGGCTGCAGTCTAGGGTCTGGGCCAGGTTTTGCAGCCAGCTTCTCCCTAAAAAATGAAAACACCCTTAACATTTAAATACTAAAGCTAACCCACACTATTTGATTATGGAGACATGGAGAATTGCTACAGGAATACTTGAAACCATTTATTTTATTATTTTTTTTATACAAATTTAGTGTGCCCAGTTATTTTGCCCCCAATTTTCTCTACCAATTTGGAAGGTCCAATTATTTTTTAACCCTCACTGCTGCAGTTCTCCACACAGCTCAGGAGAACTGAAGGTTCAGTGGGTGTCCTCTGATCCCACGACTAAGCCAGCTTCCTCTTTTACACCCAGGAACTCGAGAGTGGATGTCAGAGAGCTACCGGCCTCTGGAGGACAAAGGCCAGCCCTGCAGGTGTGCGCTTGGCCCTGGATTTAATGAGGGCATGGGGGCCTATTTTAAGGACTGAACACAGCAACAGATGCAATTGCTGCCACTATTTGTATTTAAAATTATTAAACAAAAAATAGGAGGGAATATCTTACTTGTTTTTCTCAGTCAATAGTGGTAAACTTTCACTGATGAGTCCGTGGCTTAGTAACAAAATGGACTGTGCAGTCATTCCCTCATTAAGAAGTAACCCGGCAACAACACGGCGCAGAGTTTCATGCACTTTACGGGAGATCTTCAAGCTGTTGGTGTTCTCAAGGATCTACAACAAAAAATGTACACCTGTCAGAACTAAACAAGCAACCAGTTTAAGGAACTAGTCTTCATTTGTTTAAAAGGACAGCTGTTAAACAGGTTTATTTAGAAAGTTTGAACTGGAGATGTCACCGTTTAAAACATCTAGCTATCAGTTTGGTTTTTGTCCATTAAGCCATTGTAAAACCCAATACAGCTTTCCCACAACTTACCTCTTTCAAAGGTAAAATGAGTTGGGTAACCCGATCCTTTCCTATAAATTGGGCCAGTATTTCGTAAGAATCGTAGCTTTTACTGTGCCTGGCTTCCATCACCTTGGAGACGATGCCTTTTACTTCCTTCTCCTCAGCGATGTCACCAAACAGCTCAGAGTTAAAGATCTGCAATAAGAAATTATAGGAAGAAATTTTACAGTTACAAATGGGTCTAGGGTTATAGTTTAACAACCAATGCAGGTTTCCAACTACAGGCATATTAAAATCAGGGAAAGTAACACAGTTCCATCCTTTCTTGTTTTATCTTGTTTTATACATTTTTAATACTGGACAACAGATTGTTCCAATCTTTAGGAGTGATCTGTGTGCTTGAAACCATTTCTGCCATAAGCCTTTGCAGTGCTAGGGGCTCCATACAGAACAGATCCTGCAAAATCGCAAGCAATAACAGACTTCAACTGGAGTAAAATAACAAGTCTAGCTTCTGACAATTGATTGCTTAGAAAAACTGAAGATTTCTGGGTCACTGAACAAGTTTTGATAGTTGAGCTCTTACCGACACCAGACTATCCATGCAAGGGTCTAAGTCCCCAGACTTCATTGTAGTAGTGACAGTCTTGAGCAGCAAATAAACTGTAAAATTCAGCACGTGAACCTGGAAAGATAATAATCAGTCACATGTTTATTTATTTTTTCTTTAGGGACTATAAAATCCAAAATGTATATTTGCTTATCTTTAAGGATACCTTAATAAATGTATTTTGTATGATGCCATAGAACAATCTTTAAAAAGCAACAAACTTGGACCATAAATCTATAGGATTACGATAGCAAGCAGTTTGTGGTCCCCCTTATTTCAACTCTGACCCTCATTTTCAGTACTGAGGCAGATTTGTAGATCATCATGCAAGTGTCAGTGGATTTTGTTTATTTCTATTGTACAGAGTCAAAACTAAAAATTACATAACACCGATTTGTCTAACTCCAGTTTGGATGAAAATATAAATTTGACACCACTTTTTGGTTTTAGACCAACAATATATACACCCAATAAGCCAGTATTCATGTCATACAGTCTGTGAACAGTTAATTGAAATAACAATGTAACCGCTATGTAACATAGAGCCATCGGAAACCGTAAGTGAAATGAAATGCCAAACAAGCCTCTTGGCTTATCTACTAACTTTTCATTATTCTCAAGGCTAACTGCAGACAGCAAAGGTTTTTCTTTCCTTAGTTTTTAAAATGATTATGATCCATTATGATATTTAAATACTGTGACGCTTAGTAGTATTGTTACATAATGGAATAAAAATAGTTGTTTAACACAGCAGTGATAGGGTCATTAAATTTTAGTTTTGTTGCTTAGAACCATCACTAACCACTTATAGGTACAGCAGTAGTAAGAACCACAGCTATGAACAGAAGCTGTAAAAATCCTCCTCACTTCAGTAAATTAGTCAGTAGAACACGCAAATGACTCATTTCTGAACGTCAGCTAATATTTTTTTACCACTATACTACAAGCAGCTGTAAAAAAAAAAAAAAAAGCATTGTACTGTAAATGGTATGGCAAAAATATAAAGTTTACCTGATATCCTTTAACTAGAACCGTCTGCATCTCCTTCAAGAGGTACAGGAGGTAGCGAGAGCCCAAGGTTTCAATGATTTTGACCAGGGTGTTGCGGGCGACATCTCTGATCTCCTGGAAGCGATTTTTCAGCAACACACACATTTTCAGAAAAATGCTGTGAAAAAAAAAAAATTATATATATTAGGAGGTACCTTTCCTTGAAATCACTTTATTAATTACTTTCTACTGTTTAACCCTGTCCACAGGATACAGGGAAGAAAAACAACTTGTACCATTAAGAGTCAAAGACAGACGGTTATTTCAAAATGTGAGACATGTCATCAGGTAATTAAGTCATAGACCAACCATAATGTGCAGCACATCTGGGAGCTGATAAGGATGGATAAGGATTGACAAGGAAAAGGTTATTACCTTGGTAAGTTTGCTTCCATGACCTCTTGTGGGAGAGACTGCATTAACTTGACCATGGCGAATGCTATCGGCACTCTGACCACTTCTTCCTCATTCACTTCCTTGGACTTTGCTAACTTGTGCTCTTCATCTCGCTTTATCTATAATACAATAAAAATAGATTATATTGTGGATATCTAACAAATACTGATAGATCATCAAAACTATTTAGTATCTGAAAAAATTAACATAGAATATTTCCCGAACAATGGCCCATCTGCTGAACCAGACAAAATAGGTCTAAATGTGTAGATACAGTAATCTGCCGTGTATCTTACTGCGGTGGGACTACAGTAAGGGTGGATATGTAAAAAGGCAGATAAATGAATCCTGTTTTAAATACCATTATACACAGCTGTAAAAATGACTATATTGACACAATTATTGTTTTGAGATTCAGCTTTCATCTAGGTGCTCCGCTAAATCCCTTGCTTAGAAAGATACAGGGTATTAATGCTTGTGACAGGGTAGCCATCTGCCACGATTTACCTACATATCAACAAACTGAATAGCTCATGTGCAACTACCGGCAATGGCAGCACATGGAGCTTGATCATGGCAAATGAACAGTTAGGGCGGATATGTGATGGGCGGACATGCAACGGATTAATGTAGAAAAAAACATTTATACATGGCACCTCAGAAAGAAAAACACTAAATCCAACGATTTGTGAACACTGACCTTTGCCGTGAGGCACTTCTGCAGCTTCGGTAGGACACTTCCTGTGATAGTTTTCTGAATTTGTTGGATAAGGGCCTCCACTTCCTCCTTGGTTTTGGGGCGTGCTGAAATGGGCTTCTTAACTTTCTCTGCAGAAACAGCCTTATCCTCAGTCTCAGCTGCTCCCTCATCTGGCTTCTCAGCATCTTCTGTTACAATCTCCATGACCTCCTCCACATCGCTGTCACCCGACTCCATTGCTTCATTTTCTTCCTCCCGATCAACATCCATGGCACCTGCAGGACAGAAAAATAATGTTCTGTCGAAGCAGGGCAATACAAATCATGTCGGCTTCAGTTCCGTTCGAGATGAGGCATACAGAGATGATGACACTATTCTGACTTCTACAGACAGACTCATAGCAGCTAGATTCAGGTGTCATTGCAGTGCTGCCAAGTGCTCTTGCTGCAAAAGTGTACAAACACACAAATACAACATTGCACCATTCTCACTTACTTTCACGCTCCTTGATTGTTGCAGCTGCAAGTTCCTTCCCAAGAGTTTCATTGTCGAAATGAAAAGCGTCCAACACAGTTACTAATAAACTACAAGGAAGAGAAAGGTAGAGTTTTAATTGGTTATGACATTTCTTTACATATCAAGTTTCAGCTTTTTTCTGAATTTGTAATATTTAAAAAAAGAAAAAAAATCCAATTCCACGCATATTAATTCTGCCAATGAAACTCTACCTCAAGTGGCTTTACACCAGATGTACTAGTTTTAAAATGTTAACATCACATACCTGACAGCGAGTTTCTGATCAATTTGTCCATTCTGCAGCACGTGTACAAAGTGTTTCAAGTAGTACATGTATTTTGACCATGAGAGTTGTTTGCAAACAGCCCCGACCACTTCCACTGACGCTGAAATCATATTCTCATACTAAAAGAGAAAAGGAAATACTGAAAGACTGAGCACATTTAAACATCCAGTACTTTTATTTAATAGTTTTAGACGCAGCAGGTAACTAACATTAAATCACTTCCTTCTGTAAACATTTTATACCGAGTTTCGTACTAAAACATGGTGAAATTAAACACCACCCCATGTAAAAATGGCATGTTGAATCTCAGAAAAAAATCAGCAGGTTAAATTGCAAAATACAAACACATGTTTTTTGGCAGTTGAGAGCTGCAGAATATATGCAAATACCCCAAAACATTAATGTTAAAAAAAAAAAAAAAGATGCTTCCGAGATCCTTCTGTACACAGTGAGGTCAATGATTTTCAGCTTGAAATGATTTAACCCAACAGAAGACTTGTTAAAATAAATACAGGGGAGAAAACTGGTTTACCTTGAACATTTTTTCATCAAAGAGTGCAGTCATAGCATATGGCATGATGTAGTTCTGGAGAGATTTTGAAGACAAAAGCACTGTTCCTTCCGTAAGCTGTTTAGCGAATTTTCTTAAGGCACGGGCTCGTCTATGGATCTATAAAGTAGTAGATATAATAATAAAACACACACATATTGTAAAGCATTCCAAAGAATAAAATAAAGCATCTGAATTTGGATTCAGTGGATACAATTTCAAATAAGGATACAGTATATGTTGAAAATGTAAGGTTATAACACACGACTACAAAGACTGAAAATTATACATTTTCCTAGATAACCTATTTCATATAATTTTAGTGATCCAATCCTATTTTCACCTGTAAAAGCAGGGTAAACTGAGACAAAGGCATGTTTTAACCACTTCAGTAAACTGTCACAGTAGCCATATATTGTGAGCATTAGCTGTTCAACTGACAACTAGTGTGACTGTACTGTTACTGTACTTTCATCAGTTGTATGGTTTAGTTCAGGCATGTATTTAGACAGGCAATATTCACGCAATTAATGAATCAGTGAGGCTGCACGTGTGTAGATAGAAGTCGTCACCTGTATGTGCTTCATGTGTTCGAAGAAATCCGACTCAAGATCATTGTAATCTGTCAGCTGAACCAAGTCCTTGAACTCAGGGTTGGATGGGAAGGTTCGAACTAAGCAGGAAAGTATTGTTGTGTATTCCTGTTGAACACTCTGTGGATAGGACAGTAGAATGTAAACAATTCAAAGAATAGCATTTAAAAAAAAAAAAATAAAAAAACACAACATACATATCATAATAAATGGCAATGAATATTTTCATTTTTTAATGTGTTTACATTTTGTTGATCACAGGCCTTTGAGAATATAAGCTTTCAGAATATATAGCAGGCAGACTTAAAATCCTCAATCCACGCTCCCTGCATATGTAAATAGTCTTCTCTTTGCTTACAGGGGTGAAGCACAACAATGCAACCATCACGCCTGCGACATTATGGTGGGTTTAATGTGCATCGAACTAAGCATTGCTGTAAATGGTTGACACTGACTCACACTATTAACAATGGTGAAGGCATGAAGAGTTTGTCAAATCCTTTTTAGCTTTGTGTTGTATTTCTTTTTCTCTTACCTCAGTCTTACTCTGGAGCCCATTCCTCAGTGATTCCAGCAGTGTCCTCTGGATTATTTCTCTGTACTCCTCTTCAGTATGGTCAACTGTAGCAAGCTGATTGACTATAGCCATCAAGCACAGGGTGGCATTGTCGCTGAGGGACATATCACCCAACTACAAAAAAGAGGACACAAATAAACATGGCAGCTTTTGTTGTTCTTTAAGTATACTATTTAATGGAACGTATTATAGTAAAAAAATATAAATCTTTTAACAGCAGTATACTGTAATATATATTTAAATTAGTGCCATTATGGAGTGAAATATATACAGAGCTGTGCAGTGGCCTCAGTAGTAAAACATCACAGGCACTATGCACCTAGTAATAGTTTTACATGCAGCTGGATTGACGTTTGTGACGTTTCTGTTTCAGTTCCAGTTATGGTTGTATTTTTGTTTAGTTTTATTGTGAACCAGACCAACAAAACCTAATGAAAGCCAAATTATTATTATCAGTTGCTACTGTTTGTGCTCATGAATAGGAATATTATGATTTTTAAAGTTTGTACTCACCTCTATAGAATGGAAACAGTTCTGCATTATTGTAAAGATGTAATTCATGTCCAGAGTTTTCATCTCTTTGATATAACTAGTAACTGACTGGAAAGCTGTTAAGCGAACATCAAAATGAACTTCATCCAGGTGCCTTTGGTCATATGCATTCAGCTAAAAGAAATAAAGAAAATAATGTTAATAATTACGAATGCTTCTGTCAGTGAACAGGAATATTTAAATATCCATCCACAAATTGAAAACAATTATAACAAAAAAAAAACACAGGACTCATACCTTAGTTACGACATCAGTAATATATTTCAATCCACTGTCCAAATCAGAGAAAGTCTGTAAATACATTTAAAAAAAAAAGATACATCAACATAAAACTAAATTTCTATGGGCTTCAATTTCATGTCATATTCCTGATTTTATTTTTTCTAAAATGGAAGTGTGTACTGATTTCTCACTCTAACATGAAAGCTGAACAAATAAATAAATGCCAACATTCCCTGTTGTACAGGAACAATGTCACCCAAGGACTGCGCTATTAAAATACGACCTGTAGATAAGGACAGGGATAAGTCAAGGAGGTTCTTTAGTAAAATGTGTGGGTCATGAAAGAACACAAAGTGAAGATTAATATGTACACTTATGCTAAAGGATAGTCATTAAATGCAGAATTACAGTTTTTCTATGTGCTTCACTTCAAAATAGGTCCACAAAGCTCCACTTTGTGAAATGCACTGATAAACAATGCAAACTGCCATCGATGTAACTATTAAAGCACAGAAACCTGTCCTTGGAATCTCCCATCACCTTGAGGACACAACTGCTTGGTGCCATGCAGATCTTCCTAAATCCCTTGCCAGGGATTGAAAGGTCCAGATATGAATGAAAAAGCAATCCCTCATCTATCTATTGTATCTCAGTGACTCATTTTAGATCACTACAGAAACTACATGCTTTGCATCACAGCTGTGACACATGTCTGTGTTTACAGGTACAGAAAATACAATTACAAGTGAAGCCTTTCTTTCCACCTGCCTGGGATTAACCCCAGAAGAGTGACAACACAGTATCTGGAAGAGATGAACTTCAGTCCTGGATACTGAGATCTAATTCTTAATGAGACTAGTGCTGGCTAGAAAGGATTTTTGTATTTATCCGGAAGATGTGTTTCTCCATGTAAACAGCATTTATGTTAAAATTCTTACTGGATTTTAAAAGAGGTAATGCACTTTTCTTTGGGTCGTATGCATTATAAATGTAAAGCTTCCTATATTCTTGTTGCTCTCTTCTACTAAACCTCAAGTCATAATGAAGGGCAAGTTTAACTACATTAGTTATATTCTTTTTTCCCCTCCCACTAGATTTACAAATAAAATGGCCTCAAAAAAGAACAGACTTATTTTAATGAATTTTTTACCCCCCCCCCCCCAAAAAGAATAAAATGTAAAATTACTAACAGTACATGACAGATGTGGAAACCAAATTCACCTTTAAAACTGCATTAAGGGAAGGCAAAGAACATACATTTATACAGCTCATTTCACAAACGTTTTCTCCTATATTGGTAGGGCTCTGGAACATGTACCTGAAACACTGTGCAGAGAGTCTGGCGGGAGATTTTGTTCTGGATGACAGAGAAGAGCCTGGCGACAGGTTTGAGGAAAGATGTGGGATTTGTGCAGTGCTTCAGCAAGTTCTGTGCAGTCTCCAAGATATCAACCTCTGCATCCTAAAAGAGAAACAGTAAAAGTACAGGATTATAAAAGACGGTTAATAAAGTTTATAGGAATCAGATGTGTGGCATGGTATTCACAATACAGAATGCTCCATTTGGATATAAAAACTGGGATTATGTTTTTTCATTTTATTAAAATGTCCAAACAAACAAACAAACATGTGACCCACCCACTTACTAGTAAAAGTTCAGATGTGTTTAAAATCTGTAACTTTACAGCATAACACAGATATTCCTATGCCTTCTAAGTTTGAACCCGTTTCTGTTAATATAATGGCAAACATTGCACTCCAAACATTTCCTCTAGTACTTGTTATTAAATTAACAAGATGATATGTTTTGCACTGCTTGCCGGAAGTCTTACAATAAAACATACCTGAGCAATATTGGGTTTGTGGAGATAAGGAAGCAGAAGACCAATAAGCATAGAGCTCTGGTCTTTATCGTGCACAAACTTGCTTATCCTATAAAGAAAGAAAACAAACAAATTCTAGTAAACACATTCAAATACTACAATGTGCTAAAACAGTTATTAGGTAGAATTAGTCACTGCCATATGTTTTTGTGTAATAAGCTCTCCTAAGCAACCCATGATATATACACACACACACACACACTTGATAATAAGAAATTACACTTGGCATTACATCCAAGGAAGCTGGGAGATCCCAAGCTTGCTGCCAGTCTGACATTGGAAACAAACAAGCCATCTTCTTTGTCTCAGCCTCTCCTAGACTTATGAGGTACAATGAGGACATCATTGAACAGAAAACATGGTGTCTGCTGGACTAATCTGGAGCTTTTGTAATGTCTACAAAACAAGCACAAGGAGTCATACTTTGAAAGGATGTTGAGCTCCTTGCTGACTTGTGCTCTGTATTTCTTCTTCTTCATCCTATCTGCATTCCCCACCATCCCACTGAGGTACAGCAGCACTGCCGGGACATGAGGGAGGAGTAGCCTGG